>NC_092373.1:162581055-163781055 GCF_030028105.1 Mobula birostris
AGAGAGCATAGACTTGAGATAAGAAGGGAAAGATGTAAAAGGAAACTGAGGGTCAACTTTGAGCAGAGACCAACCAGCGATCGGAAGCAAGGGCAAGTGAAGCAGCCATTGTTGTAGTGGACAGTGTTAAAGTGGTTATTTGAGCCTTTAGCTCTTTCAAGGCTTCAGAGAGGAGAGCCTTGTGTGAGAGAAGGCAAAAAAGCCACGGGTAGATGTTTTTTTCCAGTTTATTTATTGTTCCCTGCACTGTTAGAACAGTAGGAATGCCAGGCAGCATAGATGAATGCTCCTCTTTTGGGATGTGAGAAGACAGGGAGAACTCTGGTGTCCCTGACAACTTCACCTGCAAAAAGTGCGTCCAGCTGAAGCTTCTAACACTCCACATTGAGGAGCTGGAGCTGGATGAACTCTGAATCATTCCCAGATTGAGGGGGTGACAGACTGGACACAGAGAGGTAGGATACAAGAGACTGGGTGACAGTCAGGAAGGGAAAAGGGGTTAAAGAGCCTGTGCAGAGAATGCCTGTGGCCATCTCCCCCACCCCCAATAACAAGTACACACTTTGGAATGACCTAGCACAGGAAAGTCACAGCAGTCCGATCTATGGCACTTTCTGGCTCTGTGACTCACAATGGAAGGAGAGAGAAAAGGCGACCTATGGTGTTAGGAGATTTGTTAGGAGAACAGGAAGGAAGTTCTGTGGACAAGAATGACATTCCCAGATAGTATGTTGCCTCCCACATGCCAGGGCCCGGGACATCTGGATCGAGTTGCCAGCATTCTTAAGTGAGCAGCCAGAGGTCATGATCCATGAATGATACAGCTAGGAAGAGTGATGAGGTTCTGCAAAGTAAGTTCAGGGAGTTAGGCGCTAAGTTAAAGAACAGGACCTCCAGGGTTGTGAGCTTAGGATTGCTCCCTGTGCCACCTACTAGTGAGGCCAGAAATAGAAAGATCATACAGTTTAACATGTGCCTAAGGAGTTGGTGTAGGAGGGAGGGTGTCAGATTTTTGGACATTTGATTTCTCTTCCAGGGAAGGTGGGACCTGTACAGAAGAGATGGTTTGTACCTGAACTGGAGAGGAAATAATAACTTAGTGGGAATGTTTGATAGTACTGCATGGTGGGGTTTAAACTAAAGTTGCACGGGGGTGGGATCCAGAGTGCCAGAACAGATAGTGGAGAGGTTGCAGAGACAGATATTGTTAAGACATCAGACAAAGTCAGAAATAGAAAGGTTGAGCATGATGCGAACAACATTCTGAGTTGTGTATATTTCAAGGCAAGGAGTATTGTAGGAAAGGCAGATGAGCTCAAGGCATGGATCAACACAAGGACAGACGATATTGTGGCCATTAGTGAAACATGGTGGAGGAGGGGCAGCACTGGCAGCTCAATATTCTGGGATTCCATTGTTTTAGACTGTACAGAGCGGGAGGGGAAAACGTCATGGCAGTGCTCAATCGGGACAGACTGGAGAACTCGTCTAGTGATGCTTTATGGGTGGACCTGTGGAATAAGAAACCTATGACCACGTTAATGGGCTATATTATAGACCAACCAACAGATCGAGAGGAACAAATTTATTGGGACATCGCAGACTGTTGCAAGAAACATAAGGTTGTTATAATAAGTGATGTTAACTTTGCACATATTGACTGGAACTCCTATATTGTAAAAGTACTAGATGGGTTGGAGTTTGTCAATGTGTTCAGTAAAGTTTCCTTAATCAGTACATAGAAGTCCCAATGAGAGACTGTGTGGTACTTGATCTGCTATTAGAGAATGAGACAGGGCAGGTTACAGAAGTTCATGTAGGGGAGTCTTTACATCTAGTGATCATAATGCCATTAGTTTCAAAGTAAATATGAAAAAAGTTAGGTCTGGTCCGCAGGTTGAAATTCTGTATTTGAGAAAGGATCTCACAAGTGAGGATTGGGGCAGCCAGTTTTCTGCAAAGGTGTACTTGGTAAGTGAGAGGACTTCAAAACTGAAATTTTGAGAGTACAAAGCGTGTATTTGCCTATCAGAATAAAAGATAAAGATAACAGGTTTAGGGAACCTTGGTTTTCAAGAGATATTGAGACCCTGGTTAATAAAAAAAAAAAGGTGCATAGCAGATATTGGCGGATAGGAACAAATGAGACACTTACAAAACACTTACAAGAAATGCAAGAGAACACTTAAAAAAGATATCAGGAGGGCTAAAAGAAGGCATGAGGCTGCCCTAGCAGACAAGGTAAAGGAGAATCCTAAGGGATTCTGCAGATGTGTTAAGAACAAAAGAATGTAATGGATAAAATTGGTCCTGTGGAGGTTCCGGAGAATTGGAGGACAGCTAATATACTTTATACTTTATTGTCGCCAAACAATTGATACTAAGCGTACAATCATCACAGCGATATTTGATTCTGCTCTTCCACTGTTTTAAAAAAAAAAAGGCTCTAAAAATAAACCAGGAAATTATAGGCCAGTGAGCCTGACATCAATGGTGTGAAAGTTATTGGAATGTATTCTAAGAGACCGGATTTATGAGTACAGTATTTGTATTGACAGGGATTGAATAGGGATAGTCAGCATGGTTTTGTGCATGGTAGGTCATGTCCAATCAATCTTACAGAGTATTTCAAGGAAATCATCAGGAAAGTTGATGAAGGCAAGGCAGTGGATGTTGTCTACCTTGACTTTCAGAAGGCATTTGACGATGTCCAGCATGAGAGGCTGGTCAAGAAGGTTCAGTCGCTTGGCATTCAAGATGAGATCATAAATAGAATTAGACATTGGTTTTGTGGGAGAAGCCAGAGGGAGGTAGTAAAGGGTTTCCTCTCTGCCTGAAGGCCTGTGACTAGTGGTGCGCTACAGGGATCGGTGCTCGGTTCCTTGTTGTTTATTGTCTATATCAACGATGCTGTGGTGAACTGGATCAGCAAATTTGTAGATGACACCAAGACTGGGGGTGTGTTGAGCAGTGAGGAAGACTAGCAGACCTTGCAGAGGAATCTGCATCAGCTGAAAAAATGGGCTGAAAAATGGTAGATGGAATTTAAAGCAGACAAGTATGAGTTGTTGCACTTCGGTAGGACCAACCAGGGTGGTTCTTACACAGTGAGCAGCCGGACACTGAGGTGTGTGGTAGAACAAAGGGATTTGGGAATATATGGTCCATAGTTCATTTAGTGTGGCATCACTGGTAGGTAGGATCATAAAGAAAGCTTTTGGCACATTGGCCTTCATAAATCAGAATTGTGTACAGGAGATGGGACGTTATGTTGAAATTGTATAAGACATTGGTGAGGCCTAATTTGGAGTATCGTGTGCAGTTTTGGTCACCTACTTACATGAAAGATGTAAATAAAGCTGAAAGAGTTCAGAGAAAATTTACAAAGATGTTGCCAGATCTGGAGGACCTAAGTTATAAGGAAAGATTGGATAGGTTCAGACTTTATTCCTTGGAATTTAGAAGATTGAGGGGAGACTTGGTAGAGGTATACAAAATTATGAGAGCTATAGATGGGATAAATGCAAGCAGGAATTTTCCTCTGAGGTTGTGTGGGGCTACAACAAGAAGTCATGGGTTAAGGGTGAAATGTGAAAAGTTTAAGGGGAACATGATGAGAGACTTCTTCACTTAGAGGATCGAGAGTGTGTGTACATGAATGGTAAAGGTTTGGAGGGCTATGGCCCAGGTGTAGGTCAATGGGAGAAGGCAGTTTAAATGTGTTGGCATGGACCAGATGAACCAAAGGGCCTGCTCCTGTGCTTTACTTTTATATGACTATGATTCTAACTTCTTCACCCAGAGAGTGGTGCTTTTATGGAAGGAGCTGCCAGGGAAAGAGCAGGAAGCGTATTTAACAGAGATTTGAGCAGGTACTTGGGTAAGGAAGGTTTAGAGGGGTATTGGCCAAATGCAGGCAAATGGGACCTGCTTATTGGTCAGAATGAATGAGTTGGGGCTGAAGAGCCTGTTTTCATGTTCTATGAGTCTATGACTGTACAATTCTCGTTCTTTCTTTAAGATTCAGTGTAAAACCTGCATCTTTACCAGGTTTTTGATGATCAGTATTAATATACCTATATATAAAACTCAGTGAATTTTGTTCACTGACATTACTGTGATTCGCCTTGAGTCATTTTATAGCTTTAAAGATACTATATTGCAAATTATTAGAAAATTAATCACGGATGAGAAAAGCTATGAAGGAAATGTGTAGAATTAACAAGATGCACTTTATAAAGATGAACCACTATAGACCTTTCCAAGTTAGACTGACATGGAACATGAAAGCTGTATCAAACCAATATCTCTCTAGAACACTATTTGACAATGTAATTGTTAACCATTTGGCACCATGGACTAAAATTTAGATAGCTGTATTTGAATAATATGGTTTACATTTGCATATTCCGGAAGGATTCCATCAGGAAGTCAGCAATCCGAGTGCCCCATGTCAAAATGTAGAACAGTTAAAGGGATTATATTCAAAACATATCCATAATTTTAATGCTCAACCATAAAAGAGACAGCTCAGTGACAGAAATTAATGCATTTTTGCTTCAGTATTTGCACATGAGCCTAGACAAAATCTTGGTTGTTATTTTCAGAGCAGCACAGCTGAACCAAATTCTCTGCTGGGACTATACAACACCACAGAAGCTGCCTAATAAAAGTCAGGAAGCTGAGACTTTATTCCTTGGAGCGGAGGTGTCAAAGGTGATTTTATAGAGTGTATACATCTTAAGGGACATAAGTAGGATGAATACACTCAGTCTATTTCTCAAGGTTGAGAAATCAAGAACTAGAGGGCATAGATTTAAGGTGAGAGGTGAAATATATAGAAACTCGAAGGACAATCTTTTTACATGAATAGTGGTACGTGTGTGGAATGAGCTGCTCGAGGAAGTGATTGAGTCAGGTTCAATAATGACTTTTGAAAGACAGTAGGATAAATATATGGAGAGGAAAGCTTTAGAAGTTTATGGGACATGCTTGAATGGGCATCTTAGTCAGCATGGACTAGTTGGACCAAAGGTCCTATTTCCGTGCTGTGTATCTCTATAACTCAATGACTAAGATTCATGCATTTATCCTTTAAGGGATCATGAAGGAAGAACCTCAAAAGAGAAGTGAAAATAAGGTTAATATTTAAGGAAACATTCCATCAAGTTTGTGAATGATTTTTAACTTGCTTTAGTAAACTGCTGTGTTGGTTAAGAAGTATCATTAATTAAACTGTATTCTGACAGGTACTTAACAGGAAATGATTTCAGCTGCAAATCAATTTCCACACTGGGATTAGAGCTTGCATTTCCTCTGCTGAGGATCAGACCTCCATCAGTTTACCCTTCTCAATATCTGCAGCCTCCTCTGGTCAACTCACTCACAAGAATTCCACATTGCTCAATTCAAGAACTGGTCGCCTTGTCACACTCCTGCATAAAGTGTGTATAAGGCTAATTTACTGCATTATAAATGTTATATAGATGAAAATCATTGTAAACGGCCAATATTTCAGTGACCTTACACCTACAGTATTTATGAAAAGTAAACCAATTGTTTCTTTCCTCATAAATTGAAATTTATTATGTCTATAAAAAGTTTAAAAAACTATTAATACTGTATTACAATTTTTATATTAATAAAATTAAATGATTTTATAATTCTGTAGGTGATCTGCCAACAAAATTCACCACAATTCATCACTATTGGAATTCCAATAAGTTATAACAACTTTGATTCATTTAGCATCTTTAATGAAGTAAAACATTTCAAGTTGGCTTCTTGGTTCTAATCAAACAAAATTCCTAGCTGATCCGCAGGGGGAGATACGAAGCATCTCACGGAAATAAAGGATTAGGAAGAGAATTCCAGAGAATGGATCTCAGCCATTAAAGGAGCAATGAAAATATGTTGGAAAAAGTAAGAAAAAGAGTAACAAAGATATCAATTTGTGAGGAAATCCGATAGAGACAAAAGAAGATATTCTGGTTTTCAGAGCAGGAACGATGTTAGTGATTTTAAAACTATGATAATGGAGAATGTTTTGGTACATTCTGCTATAGAAACCACAAAATGTCAAGACAGTAATTTCAAAATGTTAGTTTATAGAAACATAGAAACATAGAAAATAGGTGCAGGAGTAGGCCATTCGCCCCATCGAGCCTGCACCGCCATTTATTATGATCATGGCTGATCATCCAACTCAGAACCCTGCCCCAGCCTTCCCTCCATACCCCCTGACCCCCGTAGCCACAAGAGCCATATCTAACTCCCTCTTAAATATAGCCAATGAACTGGCCTCAACTGTTTCCTGTGCCAGAGAATTCCACAGATTCACCACTCTCTGTGTGAAGAAGTTTTTCCTAATCTCGGTCCTAAAAGGCTTCCCCTCTATCCTCAAACTGTGGCCCCTCGTTCTGGACTTCCCCAACATCGGGAACAATCTTCCTGCATCTAGCCTGTCCAATCCCTTTAGGATCTTATACGTTTCAATCAGATCCCCCCTCAATCTTCTAAATTCCAACGAGTACAAGCCCAGTTCATCCAATCTTTCTTCATATGAAAGTCCTGCCATCCCAGGAATCAATCTGGTGAACCTTCTTTGTACTCCCTCTATGGCAAGGATGTCTTTCCTCAGATTAGGGGACCAAAACTGCACACAATACTCCAGGTGTGGTCTCACCAAGGCCTTGTACAACTGCAGTAGTACCTCCCTGCTCCTGTACTCGAATCCTCTCGCTATAAATGCCAGCATACCATTTGCCTTTTTCACCGCCTGCTGTACCTGCATGCCCACTTTCAATGACTGGTGTATAATGACACCCAGGTCTCGTTGCACCTCCCCTTTTCCTAATCGGCCACCATTCAGATAATAATCTGTTTTCCTATTTTTGCCACCAAAGTGGATAACTTCACATTTATCCACATTAAATTGCATCTGCCATGAATTTGCCCACTCACCCAACCTATCCAAGTCACCCTGCATCCTCTTAGCATCCTCCTCACAGCTAACACTGCCACCCAGCTTCGTGTCATCCGCAAACTTGGAGATGCTGCATTTAATTCCCTCATCCAAGTCATTAATATATATTGTAAACAACTGCGGTCCCAGCACTGAGCCTTGCGGTACCCCACTAATCACCGCCTGCCATTCTGAAAAGGTCCCATTTATTCCCACTCTTTGCTTCCTGTCTGCTAACCAACTCTCCACCCACA
Source organism: Mobula birostris (assembly GCF_030028105.1). NCBI lineage: Eukaryota > Metazoa > Chordata > Chondrichthyes > Myliobatiformes > Myliobatidae > Mobula > Mobula birostris. The sequence goes on from NC_092373.1 coordinate 162,588,274, forward strand.
CCAATACCTTACCCCCAATACCGCGTGCTTTAAGTTTGCACACTAATCTCCTGTGTGGGACCTTGTCAAAAGCCTTCTGAAAATCCAAATATACCACATCCACTGGTTCTCCCCTATCCACTCTACTAGTTACATCCTCAAAAAATTCTATGAGATTCGTCAGACATGATTTTCCTTTCACAAATCCATGCTGACTTTGTCCGATCATTTCACCGCTTTCCAAATGTGCTGTTATCACATCCTTGATAACTGACTCCAGCAGTTTCCCCACCACCGACGTTAGGCTAACCGGTCTATAATTCCCCGGTTTCTCTCTCCCTCCTTTTTTAAAAAGTGGAGTTACATTAGCCACTCTCCAATCCTCAGGAACTAGTCCAGAATCTAACGAGTTTTGAAAAATTATCACTAATGCATCCACTATTTATTGGGCTACTTCCTTAAGCACCCTGGGATGCAGACCATCTGGCCCTGGGGATTTATCTGCCTTCAATCCCTTCAATTTGCCTAACACCACTTCCCTACTAACATGTATTTCGCTCAGTTCCTCCATCTCACTGGACCCTCTGTCCCCTACTATTTCTGGAAGATTATTTATGTCCTCTTTAGTGAAGACAGAACCAAAGTAATTATTCAATTGGTCTGCCATGTCCTTGCTCCCCATAATCAATTCACCTGTTTCTGTCTGCAGGGGACCTACATTTGTCTTTACCAGTCTTTTCCTTTTTACATATCTATAAAAGCTTTTACAGTCCATTTTTATGTTTCCTGCCAGTTTTCTCTCATAATCTTTTTTCCCCTTCCTAATTAAGCCCTTTGTCCTCCTCTGCTGAACTCTGAATTTCTCCCAGTCCTCAAGTGAGCCACTTTCTCTGGCTAATTTGTATGCTTCTTCTTTGGAATTGATACTATCCCTAATTTCTCTTGTCAGCCACGGGTGCACTACCTTCCTTGATTTATTCTTTTGCCAAACTGGGATGAACAATTGTTGTAGTTCATCCATGCAACCTTTAAATGCTTGCCATTGCATATCCACCGTCAATCCTTTAAGTGTCATTTGCCAGTCTATCTTAGCTAATTCACGTGTCATACCTTCAAAGTTACCCTTCTTTAAGTTCAGAACCTTTGTTTCTGAATTAACTATGTCACTCTCCATCTTAATGAAGAATTCCACCATATTATGGTCACTCTTACCCAAGGGGCCTCTCACGACAAGATTGCTAATTAACCCTTCCTCATTGCTCAAAACCCAGTCCAGAATAGCCTGCTCTCTAGCTGGTTCCTCAACATGTTGGTTCAAAAAACCATCCCGCATACATTCCAAGAAATCCTCTTCCTCAGCACCTTTACCAATTTGGTTCACCAAATCTACATGTAGATTGAAGTCACCCATTATAACTGCTGTTCCTTTATTGCACACATTTCTAATTTCCTGTTTAATACCATCTCCGACCTCACTACTACTGTTAGGTGGCCTGTACACAACTCCCACCAGCGTCTTCTGCCCATTAGTGTTACGCAGCTCTACCCATATCGATTTCACATCTTCCCAGCTTATGTCCCTCCTTTCTATTGCGTTAATCTCTTCTTTAACCAGCAACGCCACCCCACCTCCCTTTCCCTCATGTCTATCCCTCCTGAATATTGAATATCCCTGAACGTTGAGCTCCCATCCCTGGTCACCCTGGAGCCATGTCTCTGTGATCTTTGTAGAATAATGAGCTTTGGCTATCAATCACACAACAAACACTGGTTATTTTTAATTCATTTTCAGCCGGATAGAAGCACATCTTGAGAGAATAAGTACAGGATGAAAATAAATTATTTTGAACAAACGTACTGTGGTGTGAATGCACTGTGTGCCCTGTAGCAGCACAGAGTGATGAAGAAGCTTGAGATGAGCTGGTCCAGCATCTAATCTGCTCATGGGACTTATAACCATGCCTCTAATTAACACTTACAAGAGTGTTTCATGTCAGACAATTTCATATCATATGCACATTAAGATAGTATAAGTGAAAAGCAGTAACAAAATGTAGAACGCAAACACGAGGAAATCTGCAGATGCTGGAAATTCAAGCAACACACACAAAAAATGCTGGTGAACGCAGCAGGCCAGGCAGCATCTATAGGAAGAGGTGCAGTCCACGTTTCGGGCCGAGACCATTCGTCCTGACGCATTCACCAGCAATTTTTGTGTGTGTTGTAACAAAATGGTGTCACAGTTACAATTACAGAAAGGGCACAGTGCAGGTAAATAATAAGATGCAAAGGGCACAATGAGGTAGATTGTGAACAGGCTGTTAAAAGAAATACTCAATACCTTTGAGTTGCATTTATACTTCCCTCAGAAAGACATTCCACATTCTCCAATGATATTGAAGGCAGCCATTTGGCCCATCAAGTCTACACCATCTCACAGAGCAGTCCCATTCCTGCATAAATATCCTGCCTAGTTTCCCAACAACTACTCCAAATTCTACCCATGGCCTACACACTAGGGATGGTGCAGTAACTGATTATCAACCAACACACCCACCTTTGCATGTGGGATGTGGCCAGAGGACCCAGTGGGAAGCTGACATAGTCACAGTCAGAGCATGCAAACTCCACATAGATAGCAACAAAGATTAGATTCTGATTGCAGGCACTGTGCAGCAGCAGCTTGATCAGCTGTACCACTGCGCAGCATTGAATGTATCCATCTAATTGATTAGAATAGATTCACCATCCTATATTTAGTTAAATGCTGCTTAACTCCCCACTGGTTCTCTTGCCTAGCACTCATAGACTGGACTTCTGGTAATGGAGTTATGGTGTTAGACAACATGAAAACAGGCCCTTCATCCCAACTCGTCCATGCAGACCAAGTTATTTACTTATTTGCCAGCATTTGGCCCATTTCCCTCTGAATTTTTCCAATCCTTTTACCTTTCTAAATGTCTTTTAAACATAATTATACCTGCCTCTGCCAATTCTTCTGGCAGTTCGTTCCATGTACCTACCACCATCTGCATGAAAAATTTGTCCCCCCAGATCACCTTTAAACCTTTCTCCACCCAACTTAAACCTATGCCCTTTAGTTTTAGACTCCCCTAAAATGGGAAAAAGACTGTGACCATTCACTTTATTTATGCTGCTCATGTCTTGAGAAACCTCGAATAAGTCATCCCTCAGTTACCTGTGCTCCAAGAAAAAATGCCCCAGCCTATCCAGTCTCTCCTTCTAACTCAAGTCCCTCCAGTCCTGGGACTGTCCTTTGAATCTTTTCTGCCAGCTTTCCAGCTGAATGCTCCCTCCAAACTTATTCACCGTTCTATCGTATAATTCAATCTGATGTGTGCATTTCTTCATTTTGAGTCATCATCAGACCATACGTTGCCAGTTTATTAATGTGAAAAAAGGAACAGTGGTTCTGGTACTGACACACACTGAAAAACAACTGTTCATTGCTCCACTGTCTGTTGTCCTGAGGTAGATGCATTCCATTCAGGGATGCATGCAGAAAAGTTTTGTAAAGAAAGTTCAAGTTTGTGACCAACAGACCACTGTCATTGGGTGTAACTGAAATCACAATTAACACTGAGCTAATAGGTGGTTTCATGGGCATGCATGACTTATGTGATGAGGGGGTGACCCACATCCATCATACTCTGAACGTCATCTCAAAATTCAGCCTGGCAGGGTCTGGATATGATCTTAAAATGTGCACTCACTGGAGTGATGACACCAAGCCCAGCAAGTCTCTATTAGCCCCTGCTGTATGGCTAGAACGAATCAACACACACAAGCAGTGCAAGTGTTTTATGGTAATGTTAATTGCACTGAGGCTGCAGTTTTTATAGCGCACGAGAAGGGAGTTACTGCAGCTGCAAAGCGAGCTGTTGTAACCATTGAAAAAGTAAAATAACATCCCCTATGCTCATTCTCACAGTGACTATTCCAGAGGTGCAAAGGTGCTGGAGTCTCTTCCTTCTACTGCAGCCCGACAGGAATGGGAATGTTCCCTGCAATTGCTTTCTTACGGATGAGAAATTTAGCCATCAGGTACTGGGGAGTGCAATACCAAATGCACGAAGAGACTGTTGATAAATTGCAGCAGATAAAATATTGCATTTTATCTTAGAAATACTGTAGACAGGGTAACCCATCTAGCTTTTTTTTCTTGGAAGGACTGTTCTCCCCATCCACCTGGAGTTACATAGCCCAGGGAGAAAGTGCAGGGGAATGGGGACCAATGAAATCTATAAAAGAGCTGGCAATGTTCCATCTGGCTGTATAAATCTATACAATCCAGGCTAAATCACAACTAAAAATCCAATAGCACAATGTGCATAAAAATACTTCAGAGAATTATCTTTCTAAGTCTTAGAAGCAGTTTAGTAGACTTCTGATGTTGCTCTTACTATCGTGTGATCTCAGTTCCATAGCAGTGAGAATGTATGACATTTCACTGCATGGACAGAGGTATTTATTTTGCTGCAATTGTTTTCAAGGAGGAAGGTGTTCATTCATGTTGGGGTTCTAAGTGCAATGTTAAATAGAAGTGGACACATCTTGTTATTGAACCAGTAATACAGAGATGGAATATATAGTACAGAAGTAGTGGCCTCTGAGCATCATGCTGTTAGAACTGTAATTCAACAGTATCAACATACAAATATTAGTTGAAGCTCTCTGGAGGCATGAGCAGCCTCTTTCACCTGTGAAGGATGAAAATATTGCTAAACCTTACAAGTCATCCACTTGCCGTAAGAAGTAGTATTTCATGTGTAGGCTTAATCCTGAGATTCCAAACAAAGGCGTGAAAATGCAGCTTGTATAAGAAATGTACAGTTCTACAAAAGAGGACTCCATAAACTTGACAGTGAATGCGACTGGGAAAGACTACTTAATCTGAAAATAGCCAACTTTTTACCCAATTTGACTAAAAAATGGAAGAATGGATTAAATGATATGTTGATTTGGCTAGTTGGTTTTGTTACCTCTCATAAGAACATAAGAAATAGGAGCAGGAGTAGGCCATCTGACCCATCGAGCCTGCCCCGCCATTCAATAAGATCATGGCCGATCTGTCCGTAAACTCAGCTCCATCTACCTGCCTTTTCCCCATAACCCTTAATTCCCCAACTATGTAAAAATCTATCTAACTGTATCTTAAATATATTTAGTGAAGAAGCCTTAACTGCGTCCCTGGGCAGAGAATTCCACAGATTCACCACTCTCTGGGAAAAACAGTTTCTCCTCATCTCTGTCCTAAATTATCTCCCCCTAAAATCCTCTCTCCAAGGGGCTAAGTGACTCTCCCCACAGTTAGTCATTACCACCAACACAGTACATCAATAAACAGGCAGAGTTACTTTGATGTTGCATCAGATTCCCTCACTTTGTGCTTTATAGGTGCTCATGCACTGATTACAACACATTAGCAAAGAGACCGCTCCATTTACTTAAACAGCTTATGATAGTATCTCATAAATTTTCCCGTTGAATGGCACATCATTTAAGGAATTTATGAACTTTCACATGAGATACATTTTTTCTGAGAATCTCCATTCTTGAAGTGCAAACAGATACAGGTCACGCTGAAATATACTGCAAGAACATGACATCTATTCCATCTTTCCTCTATTATACAGAGAATGTCAAGAATAATACTGAGGTCATCTGCAACCAGGCTCTTCAAAAAAATGTGCCTGAAGGTTTTCCTGGGCCTCTAAAACACATGGTGTGTATCTCATTGGCCAGATCTTACATAGCCCTTCAGTGAATCTCAGAGCTCTCTCTGCCTGTAGCCTCTAAATCCAGCATGGTAGACAATTTGTCTTGAACCAACCACATGGCCGAGAAAGTACACCAATATTTCTACTTCCTCAGAAGGCTTAGGAAATTCACCATGTCCCTGATGACTTTCACCTATATTTTACGGATGCACAATAGAAAACATCCCATTGCAATGCATCACAGTTTGGTATGGTAACTGCTCTGCCCAAAACCATAAGAAATTCCAGAGGGGAACATGGAGCGTAATCTATCACACAAATCAGTCTCATATTTTTCAACTCTGACTACACACTCTGCTGCCTCGTGAAAGCAACCAACATAACAGAGGACCCCTCCCAACTCACTACTTCTCTCTTCCCCCCTCCCCTCCCCACCACTTGCATTGGGCAGAAGGTACATAAGCTTGAAATACGTACCACCAGGCTCAAGGACAGCTTCTACCCTGCTGTGATCAGACTCCTGAACAAAGTTGCTCCAGCAACTTTGTGTGTTGCTCTGAACTCCTAATCTCCCAGTTTACTTTGTCAAGGACCTTGCAGGTTACTTGTCTATCTTTGCAGTTTCTCTGTAATGTAATCATAAATTCTGCATTCTGTTTCCTTTTCCTTGATGTATTTATGTGTGAAATGATCTGACTAGATAGCACACAATCAATAGCTTTTCTCTGTGTCTTGCTACCGTTGACAATAATAAACCAATACTAATACCAAGTGCTGCTCTCTGGATTACAAGGAAAATCGTACCTTTAAGAATGATGTCCTTTGATCACTGAGCAGCAGTCTTGGGAGTTCCAATCAGTTTTTGCTCCAAACGGCACAGGTCCCCTTTGTTTCATATCTCTGGTTGTAAAACTCCCAAAGTCTGTTTCAAACTTTTTTATTGACCAGCTGCAACTTTGAGAGTGACGTGATTTGATACAAATGGCAAACACAAAGGTGCTTTTGTGCAACAGAAGTAAATGAATGGCAATTTCTAGTACAATGGGTCAGTCTGTCTGGGCTTATCCACGAAAGGTAGATATTCATGAGCGCTTCCGGCTGTTCTCATTGCCAGAGCATGAAACCCACCCTGAACATAGTAATCAGCTATTCCTTCGCAATGGGGTGGGTTCACCACAGGATTCAAACAAGGAAAGATTTGGAATTTTCTCTTGTTGTAGATTCCCCAAAACTACCATAAAGTATTTAATTACGATGGGCCAGAAGTCCCCTCCGGATATGCCCAGAATTGTTGGCAGATGAACCTAGAGCTGGGTTATCCTTAGATCTCAGGCTGGGAAATCTGCCCACTGAATCTGCACATGGTTAGACCTGGCCCAAGCACAGTGATCTTGTTAAAATTGATAGGAGCAATTTTCTGTGAGGGAAACGGTTTTTAAGTGCATGATATTTTTAGTTATTTCATTTATTAAAAAATTAATGTAATTTTTTACTTAAACATATTCCAACTGTTTGTCAAAGTAGTAACAGATGTTCTTTTCAAATCTTTTTATTATTTTTTTCCAAAATAAACATGAGTACATGGAAGCAAACAACACTTACAATGTCACAAGAAAAAGAATTATATAAAGGTTGAAAAAATTCTGTGATAAAAAAAACCCCTACTAAGCAAGTAGGAAAAAAGTCCCATTAGGTGTTCAACCCCAGATCCATGCGTCATACATAAAGCTTCTAAAGATAATCATCAAACCACCAGCAAAAAAGTACCAAAAAAAAATTTACAATTAGATCGTGGAGAATCCATCAATTAACTCAAATGATAATAACGAGCAAATGAACCCCTTCTTTTCGCAAAATCAAGCATAGGTTCAAAGGTTCAACTTCTAATCTTCTCCAAACTAAGACATAGCATCACTTGAGAGAACCATTGTGACAAAGTGGGAGCCGTTGTATCCTTCCACTTCAACAACACAGATGTTCAATAGCAATGATGACTCTTACAGCTGATAATTCTGGGATTGGAACCCAAGTGTGTGCCAAAGACTTTCCACCAGTGCAGCTGGCCAGTCGTACTGGAAGAACCCCTGCGTTTTGTTTTGCTGGGAGCTTGGCTCCCAGAGGAAGTCTGCGTCACAATCTAAGATGGACAGCTAGCAACTGCAAGATCACCTTGATCATCCATCGTGGAATGCGACCAAACTCCACGTCACCTGTGAAGGTTATATTAGATCGGGAGATGATGTTCTCTAGAAAGTTTTCCAAAGTCCAGAATGAGGCACAAATCTTACGGTTACAGCGGATTTATTAGATGTCAAGCCGTGGCAGCTTGTAACAGCAAGTAAGAAGAGAAGTAACAAAAGAAGTTGTCCTCAAGCTGTCCTATACTGAAGCTGGTAAAACTGGTTGGATAAGGGTATCTTCTGATAACACCTGTGAAAAGCTGTCATCTGAGTTATGCTTCAGTTTTGCAAAGAAACCACATAGTATAGAGCACATAGTTACAAGTTACTAAAAGTGTACAAATAGATAATTATACAAACGTATAAGCAAGCATAAAGCTAAAACTACAGAAAAAGTAGTACACCGACAATCCAACATTTATGACACAGTGTGTGTTTTCCAGCATCGCTCCAGAGGGCATATTGGTGAGAGATGGCAGGCACAATTAGGCCAAAACAAATAGAAGTTATGGGTAACCTTTCCCACTTGAGTCACAAACAATGTGGTTTTCATATCAAATTCTTAAATACTTTAAGTTCCATAATTTATAAGTAACCTATGTTCTCAAACTGCTGTGGTGAAATTTGAAATCTTATGTATTAAGTTCAGATGCGTCCAGTGCTATTCCAGTTTCAATCTCCACATTGACACAAGGTCCAGCAATATTCCTGGGTTAGCCCTTTTCACAGCTGTGACAGAGAATTCAATTTTAACATCGCAGTGGGAAATTTATTTCCCCTGCTACACAAATTTTACAAAATCATCCTAAAACAATATCCAAGAGAATGCAGACTTTAAAGCAATTAATTTGATCTGTGTGGTGTTCAGCATCTGTGACAGGAAGAGGCCACCTAATGAGATAACCTGGGTTAGATCGAAAGACAGGATGACTTATCGGTGAAGGGCTGGAACTAGATGGAATTGACTGCAAGGCTCCGGGTCGATTAATGACACGGCATATGTTATAGATGCTGAGTCATTTTCTGCACTGGACTGTAATGTAATGATACAATCCTGTTTAGAATTCCTTCTAGACTTCTAAGCCCATTCAAGCAGTTATTAGAAGGAAACTTTACTTCTTCATCAGTGTTCCCTCTAGGGACCCAAAGAAATTGTTATTCCACTATGGGGAACAAAGACTGTAAGAATGCTTTGAAATGATGCTGTGAGAACGAGACTGCAGTTTGCTGGCAAGGTCACATCTTGCTTAATTATCCTTCAGTGGGGAAGAAATAAAACTAAAACATCAATCTAAACCAAGAATTCAAGCTTGATTTTCCCTTGTGGAATACTCTAAGCAGATGTGTTTTATATGAAATGCATGCTCACTATGTTAATTCAGCAATGTGCTTTGAAAAAAAAACACAATAGGAGAATTTGTCCAGATGGCTCACCGGGGTATATTTAGTACTCTTAAAGGGAAACTCCAACTTCAAAATATTATCAACATAAAACAACAGTAAGTAAGAATGGAAGTATTCTATTCTGCACCATCAATAATTTGGTGTCTTACCAAATCAAGGCTGCCTTGCACTCCAGTTCTGTTGACCTCATTTCCCTCCAAATTTCTAAATACCCAATAAGAACTCATTTATCCATCTGCATCCCACTGTTTTCCAGGTGCCATCATTAATAATTTTATTAGAATTTCACAGGTCACAGCAATAAACACTTTTTAATGTGGGTGGGAAGGGTTGGCATTTTCACACTGCTTTTAACTGTCTCCATGGAGACACCAGAGTATGCAGATGCTGGAATCTGGAGCAACAGACAGTCTGCTGGAGGAACTCAGTAGGTTGAGCAGCACCCATGAATCATTGGCAATTCCTTTCCCTCCATGGATGCTGCTCAACCTGCTGAGTCCCTCCAGCGGTTTGCTTGTTGCTTTGAGTGAGTCCTATGAGAGCAGGCACTGCAGGAACATGGCCCCGACAGGCACGTGAATATGCAAGGAATAGCTGTATATGGGCCATGTTGAGATAGAAGAGGTTAGTATCATTAGTTTAATTAATTTGTCACAACATTAGCCTGTTTCTGTTCTGTACTGTTTTATGTTCTATGTTCTAACTCGTATGGAGGACTCCATCACTCCCGACTTTAAACTAAAGGTCACTCTTAATCTGTGGATCATGGTCACGAGACCTACTTTGGATTCCAAAAGTAGTTTTGAGAGACAAGTGGAGGCATGTAGTTATAGACATTGAGAGGTCTACCCAGGAGACGCTAATGGGCCTACAGAGGTCTGCTTATATTGGGCCCTGCAAAAACGTTTTATGTTCCTTTTGGGCATAAGCAATGAAGATGGATTATATTCCTTCCCAGGACTGTGCATCAGGCCACCACCCCCCAGCACCCCTTGCTCAACTAGTTAATTTCTCCTCCACTGATGCCCACTCAGTGGTCTATCTCAGAGTGCCGGAGAGATAGTGCACTAGGGTTGCCAACTGTCCCATATTTGCCAGGACATCCCGTACATTGGGCTAAATTGGTTTGTCCCATACAGGACCGCCCTTGTCCCGTATTTCCCCCACTAAGGTAGAGCGTTCCTATGAAACCTTTCGTGCCAAAATGGCGTAAAGCAAAGAAGTAATTACCATTAATTTATATGGGAAAATTTTTTGAGCGTCCCCAGACCCAAAAAACAACCTACCAAATCATACCAAATAACACATAAAGCCTAAAATAACACTAACATATAGTAAAAGCAGGAATGATATGATAAATACACAGCCTATATAAAGTAGAAATAATGTATGTACAGTCGGGAAGATTAAGCCAAAACCGATTTGTAGAAAAAAATATCCGCACGTCTCGCATGCACACACACAGGTGCCCGCACAAGACTTCATGGTCGTCCTTCTCAGGGTAAACACAAGTGTCCCGTATTTGACTGGTACTTTTGTCCCTTATCTGAGAGTGAGAAAGTTGGCAACCCTATCGTGCACCCAGACAAGTTTTAGTCTTTGAAGTGACATGCACACCGCAGATGCAGGAACATCAGCTACGTGATGATATACACCAGAACTTACAATGGCCCTGACCCACACACTCAGTCTTTACCCGATTCAAAATAAGATTAAATCACAAACTGGATTGACAATGTTACTGCAGTATTGTTTTGCCGGGTTTTCCATGGTATCTTCTCATGTTCTTGGACTTGTTGATATCACAAAACATAATTCAACCAGAGATGGCTGGAGTGCCCAGTTCTACGCCATGTAACTCCAAGGTTTAACTTACCAATGTTACAAATGATGACCCATTATGGTTGATCTTTAGACCAGCTGCTGCAGGACTAAAGCACAGGGACCCGGGGCGTGTCTTCATGAGGCAAAACAAAAATGCTAAATCATGATGGTCCTCTCGGCTGAAAGCTGCACTGTTTATGCGGTCATTAAAAGCTGCAACAAAACACATATGGCTGTGCCCAGGTGGTCATTAAAACCCCGAAAAACATATTAAAACATCCACAGCAAATCCAGTGCATTCATCCCAAACAGTGCACATTAGCTCTGATCCAAATAAATCAAAGGAAGCTGAACTGAGTTGGGGGAGGTAAGAAAAGCTCCAACTTGCAAAGCTCATCATGTTTGAAGTCATTTTCTTCATCCTTTGAATCTGCCACTGTCAAACTGATATATAGAGGAAACCCTTCCTATTTTAATTTTGGCCTTTAGTCTTAGGTGAGCTCAAATTTATCTGTTGTTATGCGATTCAGAGCTGACGTTTTCAATTTCATCATTCTTGTGTTGTTGGTTCCATGCTTCCTCCTCCAGCCTTACAAAAAAGATCAACATCAGGGTTTATGGTTTTGATCCAATGCTATTGCACATTTGTTAATATAATTTCCATAGCAATGGTGTCCAAATTAGAGAGCATAGTTTAGGACAGGGTACAAGTGTAGGGAGGATGTGAGGAAAACATTATCACCCAGAGGGTGGTTATATTCTGGAATGTGGTGCTTGAGTGAGTGGTGGAAGCTGGTACCCTCACAGCAGTTGAATTACCAAGGCATAGAACTCTACAGACCACGTGCTGGTAAATGTGTCTAATATGGATGGGTACTTGGTGGGCCTGGCCATGATGGGCTGAAGGGCCTGTTTTTGTACTGATAGCTCTATGAATCAATGACTTATGACAATCGTTTTTTGATATTAATTCTTTCACTCAAGCAAGATGAAACCACCATTAGAATGATTAAATGAATAAAATAAATTATTTAACAAGGACAGTATTTTTGTACATTGCTATTCAGATTGTCTATGAAGGTCTGATATTCTATGTCCAACATTCCACTTTGCAGAATGGAATTCACCAGTTAATGTGTAATAGCTATGACATAGTTGTCATCACAGAGCTACAACCACAGAATTTACAAGACAAGGTCTTGAGCCGGTGGCAAAGAGCATCATTTCAATGTGCGTGAAGCTTCATTGCAGGCTTCAAAGCAGAGCCATGTGTGAGTGACACTCGTAATGGGTGGTCACACACACACACAATCTAAATTTGGTTAGAAAGGACAATATGAATATGAATGAAATTTAAAAAGTTGCAGAGATTCATATAGAAACATAGGAAACAAAAGGACTGCACAGTACCCAAACCTCTAGAGTGGCTTCTCACTGCTCCTGTGACACGTGTTCAATCCTGGCCTTTGATGCTGTCTGTGTGGAGTTTTCATGTTCCCCCTAAGACCAATGGGTTTCTTGTGGATACTTTAGTTTCACCTCACATCTGCAAATCATGAGACTTAGAAGCAGAATTAGGTGATTAGGCCCATCGAGTCTGCTCCATTATTCAATTATGACTGATCCTTTTCCCCCCCTCTTAATCCCACTCCCTGGCCTTCTCCCCATAATCTTTGTTGCCATGGCCAATCAAGGACCTATCAATCTCCGGCTTAAATACACCCAACGACCTGGCCTCCACAGCTGCCTGTGGTAACAAATTCCAAATGCACCACCCTCTGACTAAAGAAATTTCTCTGCATCTCTGTTTTACATGGAGCCTCTCTATCCTGATGCTGTTCCCCTCTTGTCTTAGACTCTCCCACCATGGGAAACATCATTTCCACATCTACTCTGTCTTGGCCTTTCAACAGTTGAAAGGTTTCAATGAGATCCCCCCTCATCCTTCTAAATTCCAGTGAGTACAGGCCCAGAGCCATCAAACATTCCACATATAATAATCCTTGCTTTCCCAGAATCATTCTTGTGAACCTGCTGTGAACCCTCTCCAATGCTAGCACATCTTTTCTAAGATGAGCCCAAAACTGTTTACAATAATTAAGGTGAGGCCTCAGCAGTGCCTTATAAAGCCTCAGCATCACATCCTTGCTCTTGTATTCTAGACCTCCTGAAATGAAATGTATTTGCCTTCCTCACCACTGACTCACATTAATCTTTAAGTTGTTCTGAACAAAGTCTCAGAAGTCCCTTTGCACCTCAGGTTTTTGGATTTTCTCCCCATTAGTCTGTACATTTATTTCTTCCACCAAAGTGCATGGTCATGCATTTTCCAACATTGTATTTCATTTGCCACTTTCTTAGTGATTCTTCTAAACTGTCTGCAGCCTACCTGTGTCCCCAACACTACCTGCCCCTCCACCAATCTGCATCTGCAAACTTGGCAACAAAGCCATCTATTCCATCATCTAAATCATTGATACACAGCATAAAAAGAAGCGGTCCCAACAGCACACCACCAGTCACTGGCAGCAAACCAGAAAAATATCCTCTTATCCCCACTTGCTGCCTCCTACTAATCAGCCAATGCTCTAACCATGCCAGTAACTTTCCTGCAATACCATGGACTCTTAATTCGGTAAGCAATCTCATGTGTGACACCTTGTCAAAGGCCTTCTGAAAATCCAAATATATAACACACCCTTTATCTATACTACCTGTAATCTCCTCAAAGAATTCCAGTGGTCCATCAGGCAAAATTTCCCCTTAAGGAAACCATGCTGAATTTGTCCATAAGACCATAAGACACAGGAGCAGATTTAGGCCCTTCAGCCCATCGAGTCTGCTCCGCCATTCCATCATGGCTGATCCTAGACTCCACTCAATCCCATACACCTGCCTTCTCACTATATCCTTTCATGCCCTGACCAATCAGGAAAATATCAACTTCCTCCTTAAATAGATGCACGGACTTGGCCTCCACCGCAGTCTGTGGCAGAGCATTCCACAGATTTACTATTCTCTGGATAAAAATTCCTCTTTACCTCTGTTCTAAATGGTTGCCCTCAACTTTGAGACTGTGCCTCTAGTTCTGGATACCTCCACCACAGGAAACATCCCTTCCATATCCACCTTATCTAGTCCTTTCAACATTCGGTAGGTTTCAATGAGATCCCCCACATTCTTCTAAATTCCAGTGAGTATAGGCCCAGAGCTGCCAAATTCTTCTCATATGTTAGCCCCTTCATTCTCTGAATCATCTTCATAATCCTCCTTTGGACTCTCTTCCATGACAACATATCCTTTCTGAGATACAGGGCCCAAAACTATTAATACTCTATGTGCGGCCTGACTAGTGAATTATAAAGGCTCAGCATTATCTCCTTGCTTTTATATTCCCTGCATCTTGAAATAAATGCCCACATTGCATTAGTCTTCTTTACTACAGAGTCAACCTGTAAATTAACCTTCTGGGAGTCTTGCACGAGAACTCCTAAGTGTCCTCTGCATCTCTGATGTTTGAAACTTCTCCCCATTTAGATAACAGTCTGCACTATTGTTCCTTTTACCAAAATGCATTATCATACATTTCTGAACATTGTATTCTACCTGCCACTTTTTTGCCCTTTCTTTCAATTTGTCTGTCCTGCTGCCATCACATCGCTTCCTCAGCACTATCTACCCCTCCACCTATCTTTGTATCATCCGCAAACTTTGCCACAAAGCCATCAATTCCATTATTTAAATCACTGACAAACAATACGCAAAGCAGCAGTCCCAATACTGACCCTGAGGAACACCACTAGTCACTGGCAGCCAATCAATAAAGGCCCCTTTTATTCCCACTTGCTGCCTCCTGCCTGTCAGCCATTCCACTATCCATGCCCGTATCTTTCCTGTATCGCCATAGGATTTTATCTTGTCAAACACCTTCTGAAAATCAAAGTACAGTAAATGACATCCACTGCCTTTCCTTTGTCCACCTTGCTTGCTACTTTCTCAAAGAACTCTAACAGATTTGTCAGACAAGATTTCCCTTCACAGGACCCATGCTAACTTTGATATATTTTATCATTAGTCTCCAAGTACCTCAAAACTTCATCCTTAGTAATGGACTCCAACACTTTCCCAACCACTGAGGTTAGGCTAACTGGCCTATAATTTCCTTTCTTTTGTCTTCCTCCCTTCTTAAAGAGTGGAGTGACATTTGCAATCTTTCTGTTCTCCGAGACCATTCCAGAATCAAATGATTCTTGAAAGATCACGACCAATGCTTCTGTTATCTCTTCAGCAATCTCTCTTAAGATTCTGGGATGTAGTCCATCTGGTCCAGGTAATTTATCCATCTTAAGACGTTTGAGTTTGCCTAGCACTTTTTCCTTTGTAATAGCAATGGTACTCACTCCTGCTCCCTGACACTCACAGACCTCTGGCACACTGCTAGTGTCTTCCACAGTGAAGACAGATGCAAAGTACTCATTAAGTTCATCTGCCATTTCTTTTTCTCCCATTACTACCTGACCAGCACCATTTTCCAGTGGTCCAATATCAAACTTCACCTTCCTTATACTCTATAAAACCAAAAAAAACTTTTGGTGTCCTGCTTTATATTATTGGTTAGTTTTCCCTCATATTTCATCTTTTCCCCTCTTATACCTTTTTCAGTTGTCTTTTGTTGGATTTTTAAAACTTCCCAGTCATCCAACTTCCCATTCACTTTTGCTACCTTATATGTCCTTCCCTTGACTTTTATGCAGTCCTTAACTTCCTTTGTCAGCCACGGTTGCCTATTCCTGCTATTTGAGAACTTCTTCCTCTGCGGGATATATCTATCCTGTACCTTGTGAACTTTGCCCAGAAACTTCAGCCATCTCAGTTCTGCCATCATCCCCGCCAGTATCCTCACTCCCCAAACTACCTGGGCAAGCTCCTCTCTCATACCTCTGATTCCCTTTATTCCATTGCGATACAGACACATATGAGTTATGCTTCTCCCTCTCAAATTGCAGTATGAATTCAATCATATTATGATCACTGCCTCCGAAGGTTTCTCATAATAAGCTCCCTAATAAGATCTGTGTTATGGTCCTATCTTGTCTTGTGTCACCAAGTACTCCATAAAAAGTCATCCTTAACAATTGACTACAACATCTTCCCAACCACTGAGGTCAGGCTAACTGGTCTATAATTTTCTTTCTGCTCCCTCCCTCCTTTCTTAAAGAGTGAAGTAACATTTACAATTTTCCAGTCCTCCGGAACCATGCCAGAGCCCAATGATTCTTGAAGGATCATTACTAATACCTCCACAATCTCTACTGCTAACTTTCCAGAACCCTAGGGTGCACTTCATCTGGTTGGGGTGACTTATGCACCTTTAGGTCTTTCAGCATTTTGAGCACCTTCTCCCTTGTAATAGTAACTGCACCCACTTCTCTTCCTTCACACATACCAGGCACACTGTTAGTATTCTCCACAGTGCAGACTGATGCAAAACACTCATTTATTTCAACTGCCATCACCTTGTCCCCTGTTATTATTTCTCCAGCCTAATTTTCTGGTAGTCCTATATCCACTCTCATCTCTTTTCTTTTTTATATACTTGAAAAAGCTTTTTGTTTACACCTTGATATTGCTTACTAGTTTGCTTTCATATTTCATCTTTTCCCTCTTTTAGTTGCTTTCTGTAGGTTTTTGAAAGCTTCCCAATTCTCTGACTTCCCATTTATTTTGCTTTGTTGAATGCCCTCTCTTTTGCTTTTACATTAGCTTTGACTTGCCTTGTCAGCCACAGTTGTACTATTTTGCCGTATGAGGATTTTTTTTTGTTTTTGGATACATCTGTGCTGCACCTCCCTCAAGCCATTGCTGCTCTGCTGTCATCCCTGCCAGCATTTCCTGATTTACTTTGGCCAGACCAGTGAGGCATTCCATGTAGGCAGGAGGCAGGAGGCACAAGGGCCAATAACCACATAGGTACAAAAATCAGTGAGAGTTCAGGGGCTAGTGTTCAGTGTAGTCTATCTAATATTTCAGTAAAATTTGAGTAATATTGTAAATATATTGCTTGATTAAGCATTCTTTGTCACTTACACAATTCATTATGGGTTATATGTAAGAAGAACGAGAATGACATGCACCATTACAAAACTGTGCCATATTTGAGTGTCTCACCAAAGAAAAGGAAAGAAAAGAAAAACTAAGTAGACATGCATCTCCTAGCTCCTATGTTTTTCTTTCAATTTGTTTCTGGAGTTACAGTCCTAACACCTGGGGTACCATCATTAACATGTCTGGAGTTTGAGGCCTGGAGTTCGAGGCCTGGAGTTCAGGGTCCTCCTTCATTGTCATCAGCGAGTCCTGTGGTTGATGCCAAAGACGGACACCTGAAGGTCAGTGAGGTCACCGGAGCCCTGAGTTTGCGCATCTACTGGGGGAGGTGAAGGCCCAATGTCTGCAAGTAGACTGGAGGCTGGAAATGGTCTGCCCTGGGGTTGGAGGACTGCATATGTATGTGTGGGTGGGTGGGAAGGTGGAACACGGTTTGTTTTGCTGTTGTGTTGTTGCTTGTTGTGTTCTGCCGAGCATTGTGGGCATGCTGTGGTGTTGCCAGATTTGTGTGGCTACTTGTGGGCTGCCCCCAGCACATCCTCAGGTTGTGTTAGCTGTTAATGCAAATGAAGCATTTCCATTTATGTTTCAATATACATATGATAAATAAATTCATCTGAATATGATGACTTTTCTACAGAATTCATCAAAGATCATCTTCCTAAGTTCTTAACCCAAAACCATTAATACTACCTGACCTCAAAGTCAAAGTTGAATTTGTCATATGCACAAGTACATGTATGCAATGTAATGAAAAACTAACTTGCTGTAGCATCTGTGGTAAACATATATGTTGTAACTGGGTTACCTGTCTGGACATGCCCCTCTACTGACTGCTCCTGTGGCTCCTCCCACAGACTCCTGAATAAAGGCGATTGTGCCACTGCTCCTCCTCTCAGTCCAGGGCAGATACTCAACATGGACGAGGTCCAATTTTACTGTTAATAAAAGCCTTTCAGTACTTACTCTACTTCCAGTCTTTTGGAGTAATTGATAGTGCATCAGCATCACAGGCATGCAGCATCAAATAAGCAACATTCACAAGAACAAGATAACATAAATGGTGCTTTTCTAAAAAAATACAACAAATAGAGCAATCAGAACTAAGTCTGTTTTAGTGCAAAGTGATCAAAGTTATCATGGCGTTGCTGAACTGTAGTGACTGGTGTCATTCCAGTTGGTTCAAGTATCAAATGGTTGAATGATGGAAAGTAGCTCTTCTTGGGCTTGGCGGTGTGGGACTTTTGGCTCCTGTACCTGCTGTCCAACAGCAGCTGCAAGAGGATGGCATTGGCTTCTTGCAGCAATACCTTCTGTAAATACTACCGATGTGGAAGTGGAATGTTCCCATGCTGTGTTATTGAGCCAAGTCCATTACTTTCTGCAGCTTCTTATGTTTCTGGGCATTGGACTACAGACTATCATGCAACCACTTAGGGTATTTTTAACAATACATCAACAGTACCTGCTAAGAATTCCTGTGCTTTCTATTATTACTTCAATTTTCTAGAACATCTGTATTTTTGTCAATAGAGAAAGCTTTAAAAATACTGTAAAATGCTAAAGGAATATAGAATCAGGCTCTGACAGAGACCTGGTCACATCCTATCTGGAGTAATGTTTTGAATTTTGGGAAGAACTTTGGAAAGAGATTTAGAAACTGAATTAACAATTCATCAGATCATTATTTATTTATTGAGATACAGCATGGAACAGGCCTTTCCAGTCCTTCAAGCCACACCACCGAGCAACCCCCCGACTTAATCCAAGCCTAATCATGGGACAATTTTACATGACCAATTAACCTACACAGATAATTAATTATCAGTGCTCAGAGGTTAAATTGAGGAGTTTGAACTAACTGCTTTGTTCTCCATGAAGTTTAGCAGATTGAGTCATTAAAATGATATTCCAGATGAACTGTGATGAATATTTATTACTGGCCCATATTTCATAACTGATCTTGATGGTGTAGTGAGGGACATACTGTATACCATCAGTGACTTAGCCATCGGAATTTGCTGCTGGTGGTCATATGGTGGATAGATATTATTGGTGATCATTGATTCTTTAATGAGAGAAATCACTTGCCATGTCGCTCATATCTCTAGGTCTGTGATCCTGCTGTTGAACCTCCCCATCATGAATGGGCCATTAGAAAATGCCTCTTGATACACTATCAATAATATGTCCACCACCAGTTCACCAGCAACACATATTCATTGAAACACAATCAGCAGAGATTAAAAATTGAAAAACTTGCAAAGAGTGATTGGAAACATGAAGAGCCTGTATTTCCCAGAAGCTGATTTTTATTTTATAATTTGGCATTATTCCAATGCTGACCACTACATTTTGCACTGGTAATTAAGAGTGGCCAAAGTCAAGTGCACTAACAGAGGAACTGCTTTATCCTTCAGACATTAGACAGGTAACACTAGAATTACCGTAAAATAACACAGTATTACTTTTATCATTGCCAAGAAAATTAAATATTCTTTAAATATTCTTTATTCTATTATGAAGACCTACTGACAATATTCATGAACCATATTGATTGTTTGGAAACTGCCCCATTCCTTAACTGAATGTCACAAAGATATTCTGATTAATGCCTTGAATCAGCGTTTCTTGGCCAAATCTCTGTCTCTCCAACTTCTGATCTCTGCTTCTGATCTCACTGCTTCTTCACTCCAACAGTTACCTCCCTTCTGAGATTTCCTCTTTAAAGAGTAATTCATATTTGATTGCCAGCAGTATTTGCATGCACAAATTTCCACCAAAGGTTTCCACACTCCAGCACACCTCTCCTCATTTGATTCCATCTAAGAGGACATTGTTCTTGGTTTAGTTCTGGGCTCTATTTTTCTTTGATATATTTCTTAGAACACATCAGATGTTTATTTGTTCATTTTCCTTTGAGAAGGAAGCCATTAAGCTCACTGAATCTCTTTCAGCACACAGACCAATCCCATTCCCTCCTCTATTCTTCCCTACAAACTATTCTTATTTAAGTTTCATGAACATCACCCAGATTCTACCGCTTACCTACAAACTAGAGCTGATTTACAGTGACCAATTAACCTACAAATCCATTCATCTTTGGGATATGGGAGGAAATGGGATCACCTGCTCTCACAGGGACAGCATGAAAAATGCACAAAAACAGCACCCGAAATATTGGTGTTGGTTTATTATTGTCATATATGCCAAGGTACAGTGAAAAGCTTGTCTGGCATACTATTTATACACATCAAATAACACAGTGTACTGAGCTAGAACAAGGTAAAATAATAATGACGCAAAAAGTTGTTTAAAGGCTTTCAGAAGGGTGTAGTGCAGGTAGAGTGGACAGCCAGCTCCTCTTCCCCAGGGCACCACTGGTAAGGGGTGGGAAGTTCAAGCGGGATATTAGAGGAAGGTTTTTTTTTTTTTTTTTTTTTTTTTAATATATATATATATATACACACACATACACACACACACACACACACACACACACACACACACACACATACATACACACACTCAGAGTGGTTGATGCATGGAATGCACTGCCTGAGTCAGTGGTGGAGGCAGATACACCAGTGAAGTTTAAGAAACTACTAGACAGGTATATGGAGGAATTTAAGGTGGGGGTTATATGGGAGGTAGGGTTTAAGGGTCAGCACAACATTGTGGGCCGAAGGGCCTGTACCGTGCTATAATATTCTAAGTTCTATTAAACAATAAAGTGCAAGCACATCACAAGGTTGATTGGAAAGTTATTGTCACCTCAGAATCTCTTACAGTATGGAAACAGATGGTTCAGCCCAACTCCACAGGTCTGTCCCTGCTTCAAAAGTGCAGCAATCATACCAGTGCCTAAGATCAGGGTGAGCTGCCTCATCGAGTTAAAGAGGTTGGTTATGGCTAGAATTACCTCCTGAGCAAGGACTTGAACATGCTGTATTTCGCCTGTCACTGGTACAAGTCAACAGCAGATGTAGTTTCACTGGCTCTCCACTCTGCTTTGGAGAATGTACAGTAGATAACAGTAAAGCATATGTTAGGCTGCTGTCTTTCAATTATAGATCAGTGTTCCATTTCATCATTCCCTCAATAGTAATTACCAAGTTTCTAAACTTGGGCCTCTGTACTTCCTTCTGCAACTGGATCCCAACCGTCCTTTTCAGGAGACTTTGTTCAATATGGATCTGTAACAACATCTGACAATCAACACATGTACACCTCAAGGATGCATGCTTAGCCACTCTACTCTCTTGACACTCGTGACTGCGTGGCTGGGCACAGCTCAAGTGCCATCTATAAATTATAGCCAGCACCACTGTTGCTGGTAAAATCTCAGACAGCCACAAGGAAGTGTACCGGAGTGAAATACATTGATTGGTTGAGCAGTGTCAAAATGACAATTTTGTGCTCAGTGTCAGCAAGAGCAAGGAATTATTGTGAACTTCAGGAAAGGAAATTTGGGCAAATACACAGCAGGAAAGGGTGAGCAACTTTAAATTCCTGATCTATCCTAGGTCCAACACAGCCTGATGCATTCATGACTGAGGCCAGAAGCTGACTGGTTGCATCACAGTCTTGTATGGAGGCTCCAATTTACAGGATCACAAGACGCTGCAGAGGGTTGGAGATTAAGCCAATACCATCATGAGCTCAATCTGCCACACCATCCAGGACATTTTCACGAGGCAATGCTTCAAAAGGCGGCATCCAACATTAAGGAGCTTCACATTTAGTAGCATACTATTTTATCATTACTACCTTCAGGGAAGAAGTACATGAACTTGAAAAGCCACACTCAATAATTCAGAAACAGCTTCTTCCCTCCACCATCAGATTTCTGAACAGTCCATGAAATCATCTCATTATTACTATTCTTTATTTTTGTAATATTTTATTTACTTTGTAATTTATAGTAATTTTTTCATCTTTTGACTGTACTCCTGCAACAAAACTACAACTGTCATGTTGTAAGTCAGTGATAATCTGATTGTGAGAAGAGTGGATTCGTCACCACTTTTGGAGTTGAGTGGAGGTTGCATCATTAATTCTTGGAGCCACCTGACACAAGTGGCTTCTTTGCATATTAAGGTAATTGTCAAACCCTGTCCATATTTTGACTGATTTACTGTCCAAAATACAAAGTATGGATTTAGGAGTCTGATTTTACAGAGTAAGTATTTAATCTCTTGACATTCTGTCATGTATTTGCTTCCTATGATCACCTGCTGATTGTCTGTGCAGGGCATTGTAAGGAAGTGAAATGAAATAGGTTGTTTAAATTTATAGATTGTGTCTTAATGAAGTAGAACAGAGTTTGATTTAGTTTAAACCAGCCATTCACTAATGTTCTTAAGCAGACACACATTTTTATGGATGGGTTTAAGAATTGTTGAGTGATCAAAGCCTTTATCCAGTCACTCCTCTCAGTATTCTGCAAGACTGTTACCTATGCAGCAGGATGTTTTAAGTAGAATCAAAGAAATGTTTAGGGGTCTATGATACAGAGACATACTATGCCCACAGTAGAAAGAGGCAAAGAGTCATATGACCTCGCATCAAGTCAGCACCGACCATCAGGAACTTTTGCATTAAACTTGTATTAATTCCATGTATTCCCTTCACCCTTTCCCAGATCCTATCTCTTACCTATACACTTGGGGCTACGTACAGTAGCCAAGGGACATACTAATTATTCATGGACGCATCATGAGTGCAGGAAATTCAAGGCATTAAATTCAGTAGGTCAGCACTTTCCATCATTTTGGTGGAAGTGACATGTGAAATGGAGAAGGGAGAACAGAGAAAGGAGGCTACAGATGGAGATGCTCAGGTTATTGGGATGGAATGGACAGTGCACCAACAATTCTCCACCACTGCAGAAGGTGCAGTAAAGTCAACAATTCAGTTAAGTTTTGCCAAGGCTCCTCGTCCCACTATCTTGGCAGCAAAAAGTTTAAGTCATGGGAGCCATTGGGTTTTGGAAAAAATGTTTAATACAAAGACATTCTATTTTAGTGTCTTTCATACCTTAAGAACTTCTGGTCACTGTTGTGATGCAACCAAATGCACAGGTGGATCTCACTAACTTCAGTGAAATGATGATTGGGTCATTTGCTTTCAGTGAGCTTGATGGAAGAGTAAATATTGACCAGGACTGAGGAAAATTCCTTTGTTCTTTGTTGGAGGGCCAAGGCTTGATTCATCTAAGGGAAGAAATAGTTTGACTTGTGTTCCCCAAAGGTATAATCTCTGCAGTGCTGATTGCTCCCAGGAGTAATGGTCTTCCTCGGGCTGAGTTATCTCCTTATCACGAGAAAATATGCAATATGAGAAACAGTTATTTAATGGAGGAAAAAAAAAAACAATCCAGGGCTAAACATGTGCAATGCCCTCCAATGATGGAATCAAATGAGGGAGACGTAGCTACATCTGCAGATGGAAACTCAGGCATGTACCTACTACTGCTGACCAAAGTGACTTTTTCCTTCGAGAGGAAATGCCAGAATTGGAGAGTCAGTCAAAGTAAATAACATCATAGAGACATATTCAGGGTGAAAGTACATAATCTTTTTCCTAGGAAGGCATAAGATCAGAGGTGAGCGATTTAAAAGGGACATCAGGTTCAGCTTCTTCACACTAAGGGTGGTGGGAATTTGGAATGAACTGCCAGAAGTAGTGCCTAAAGCAAGCACATTTACAATTTATCAAAGCCACCTTGATAGGAGAGGTTCAGAGGGCTATGGGTGAAAAGAGGGCAGATGGAACTAGCTCACTGCACAACACAGTCAACATGGACAAATCAGAATCGGCTTTATCTTCACTGTCTTATATGACGTAACTTTTGTTATTGTTATTTCTAAACCATTGAGTGTGGGTCTTTAGGGTCCTTGATGATGGTACTATCAAGATGGTATGTCTAATTAGTGTGACTCAATAAGCCTTTTTTCTGAGTGTAATTCCATACAAAATTGTTTTTCCTAATTTACAAGTACTTTATTATTATAATGATCATTGATAGAAGGGAATTCAACTGCACAGACTACAGAAGGTGGAATTGTTCCCCTTGGAGAAAAAGTTTAGAGAAGCCTTGTTCAGGATATGCAGGATTGTTAAACTGTCAGATGGGTAACTGTTCCTGTCAGCAGGTTTAATAAAGGGTAATACGAGTTAAAGTGGTTTTACATCATGAGTAACTGTGATTTGGATCTCACTACCTCGAAGGGTAAAGGAACCAGAATTAGTTGGAGCCTTCAAAAGGAACCTTATAGTGGAGAGAAAATCATTTTCAGAACAATAGCAAAGAGTACAGAGATGGGACTGACAGGATTGCTCCAATAGGAGCTTGTAAACAATCATGATGGGCTGAATAGACTCCTTCATTTTTGCAAGCTTTATCTTCAGGTGTACAAGTACCACCCTGCTGGATTAACCAGCCAATTCTATATCACCTTCAGAAGACGTGATGTGGAAACTGGCTGAAAAGGTATGAAAATGATCTATTACAATTTGACTGATGGAAAAATATTCACAATGGCTCCCTTTATCCAAAGCATTTAGGTACTTAGAGGGATACAAGATTCCCAGGATATTTGCGAGCAGAAAAACTGCCACCAAAAGGGATATTATAATTTTTTTGTTTCAATGATCTTAATAGGGCAAAACCCATGAAAATCAGGGCAAGCACGTCAAGAAATGCAATTGTTTGTTACTGAGAAAAAACAGATCTATACAATTCAATTTCAATTTTACCTGGGGCATAAAGCACTAGCAATCATTACCAGGTGAAAACATGCCATTCTTGGCATCAGCAGAAGGCCACAATCTATGCCACATCTGAACAGCTTCCCAAGTGTCACAATTTGCATAATGCCCATTTCAGTCCAACTCAATACAAGTCATGGCTTAAAGTTTCAAATGACACTCGTGCAGAACTAAAGGTACGTCATGGTGCTTTTTTTTTGGCATTTCTTATTAGTTAATGAGTGTTTCTATTTACATTGGGACCACAGTGAGCATTCTCATAAGTGACTACAAGCTGTTGAAATACATTCCAAATCCACGTGTTCCTCAACTAACAACAGGTATTCTCTCCAGCGTTTAGCTGCTGAGATACTCATACAATGATCATCTTAGTACTGGTAGCTCTCTACTGCTGAAGATATTCATAAAAGTATTAAAATTCATTTGGATAAACACATGGACAGGAGGACTTGGAGCAATATGAGCCAAACAGATAAAAGGGCTACCATGGTGAGCATGGACAAGTTGGGCAGAAGGGCCTCCTTCCCTATTGTATTACTCTGAGTCTATGACTCAAGCACAGGGACATCCACACTCTTGACTTCCCAGAAGCACACTTGGTCATTGACTGCACTCAAAGTCATTGCGAAGCAGCAGAAAATTCCCAATGGAGAGTCCTCTTGCTTCCAAGCAGCACAGGTGACTTACTCATCCTGAGGGAGATGGCACTACTGGACATTTTTAGTTTTTGACACAGCCCTGAGGGATTGATCCTGGATTGATTACTTCCATGGATTCTCACTCCCATGCACTCTCCAACCATAACAGCTCACGACAAATGTAATGGGAGGACTATTGCCTGTAATGATTCATAATCCCCTGAAGACAAAATGAAAATCTACCATTGTATGCTCATTATTGAACAACCTTGCATACCAATGACAGCACATGGTGCTGGAGGAAGAATACCAAGGCAACCTAAAGCCTAAGGTCCATGAGGCAGAGGCTAAAGAGTAGTAGTCAGAGCAAGATAAGCAGGTAAAAGGAGACTACCTTGAGATATTCCTACACAATTTCCTCAGGCACATCTCTCAGCTGAGGCATTCATGGGCTGATGGAGCGATACCTCTCATAACCCTGCATACTAAGAGTTCCCAACGTAAACCGAGTAACTCTCTTCATAGTTCACTCCTTACCATTAATAGACTACTCTGGAATCTCCTACTCATGACCATTCAAAGAGAATAAAAAGCATTTGGAAGGACATTGGGATGCCTTGAATCTATACATCAAGAACACACAGAAACCCTGTGTAATATGTGGTAGGAATCCATCAGGCACCTCGTACAAGTCAAACATCATTTTGCCCCATTACGAGCTAGGAGTGAAGTCTCAGTGGCTCTCATAGGAAGAGTTTGCAACCCCTTTTGGCTTCTTCATGGAAGGCGACACAAACACATTTTCACTTTTACATTTAAGTAATAGTTATTCAGCTATGTATAAACAATAATAATCCTTCATTTCAACCAAGGGCATTAGACTGGAATAGTCTATAGAAACCTGGAAAATAAATTTTTAAAGGCTAACACAACAACTACTGCACTTGAAATGTACAGAGAAAATTCAACTCTATTGTGGAAGCTTGGTTTCATTGTGAATGTCAAGTGGAATTATTATTTTTTTTCTGCTGGCAATAACTCTGAACCTGGATGTCAGCCTGAGAAAAATGCAACTTGTTATATGTTATTAAGCTCTGCTGGGTACACAGCAGTTTCAAATTTAACAATAAAATTTACATGCATGCAGTTGAAAATATGAAAGGTATACGACCTGACAGCCTGTTAGATCATTAATTGGCTGCAGATATCTGGGGTAGAGCTACCTGTATTTCAAGATCAGTGGAATTGTGAATTTTGGGCATGTGTCTTCTGAATGAGTAATGGCAAGTTGCACATCATTATATCCTGTTATGAGCCAGCATTGAAATAGAATTGACATCACAGTAACTCTCTCATAGGAAGTCCATGAACCAGGAAGATTAGAGGATGATTATAAAGAGGGGAAGAAATATGGAATGACAAAAACACTAAGTAGCTATTTACTTCTTTCAACCCAACTTACCACTGGACCGAAAGCATGCTTTGTTTTAATTATTTTTACCTTGATATTAATATTCTCAAAATTTATTGTACTTACTGTTTAGTGAATGAAGGGAAATTAAATTGCTATGCATAAGTGGACAGTACTGAGTCAAGTATGAGCTGATTATGTTGAGAGATTACCAAGGAACCTAAACTAATCTTTGATTAGGTAATTAAATAAGTCTCTCAGTAACAGTCAACTATGTTTTGAGAAACTGGTCTGACTCAAAAAGTGGGAGGCATGAAACCGCCAATTACCAAATACCTTTCATAGTCGGCAATTTTCTCTTCACACCCTCAGACATAGAAGACACTGAGCTCTGCCCCGCCATAAACTACAAAAAAATAGCCCTTCCTCAAAGCTGTGCATTATAGATCCAAGAACTAAATTGCAAGGGGAAATTTAGTCCACTTGCATATAAACCCTTGTTATTTATTCCTTTGAACGCAGGTGTTGAAAGGATTTGAAATTGTAGATATGGAACAAATAGCAGCTCTAGTCAGGCATTAAAAACAGAAACAGGATTTTAAAATTAGAATTATAGACACTTAATTCAGGAAACAACCTTTCAAATAAAATTTGGATCTCTTACTTCACCACCACCCTTACCCCTCAAACAAAATTGGTGACAATCCTCCAGATAGTTCCAATTTTGGAGACTGAGATCAATGTATAGTAGATCCTTGGTAATAATTCCTAATGTAGATTCCCTTGGGTTACTCTCTCCTTGAATGCCAAGGAAATTCAGATCTGAGAATTGAGTTAGACTGAGTCAGGCTGAGAATTGGACTTCAGTAATGCCAGCAAACCTGTTTACCTAGGAATAACTGAATACATAGCAAGGTGTTCCTGTGGCCTTATGACATTTGATGGACATGAAGCCCGCACTCCATGAACTCTGTGGCCAATGGCCTTGAAACACAATACCCTGAATCCCTCATCATTTCCAGTAAATTCAAGAGTGTGTTACCGAAATAGTATCACCATGTCTTCTGTCCCACCTTGGAACCAAATCATTGCTATACAACTATCAAGGATGCCTTCTGAACCATCCCCTGTCCACACTTCAGTATATCAGGCCACTAGACTGTGCTCCTTCCTGCATACAAACAGAAGTCAAAACATGATGATTGAGTACAGAGTCATACAGAACTGATCTGAGGAAATAGATGAGTTTCAACATAACTGCTTTGATTTGATAGACTAGTCCATGTTCAAAGACTCAGCTGCCAGCCTAGATGGGTATGTCACCACCATCATAGACTATCAGCAAAAGCATTCAAGACTACTCACAGTCATTGTACAATACAGCAGGGATAGAACCTTTCAGTTCAATCAGCCCATCCCAACCACAGTGCCCACCCAGCTAGTCTCAATGTCTTGCATTCAGACTACATCTCTCCATGCTCAGCTTCTCCATATATCTATCCAGCAGTTTCTTAAATCATACTGTCATACGTGCCTCAATCAATTTCTTTGGCAGCTCATTCCATATACCCACCACCTTCTGTGTGAAAGTTTCACATCAGCACTCTTAAATCTTTCCCCTCTCATCCTAAATCTATGCACCCTAGTTCTGGACTCCTCTACTCTTGGAGAAAGACTTACCATACATTTCATCCATACCTCTCAGTTTTAAACACTTCTATAAAGTAAACCAAGGTAATGAGAAGTATAGACAAGCGTCCATGGAAGAGGAGGCTGGTTTTCACAAAGTGCTGAGCTGTGTCCGCAACTCTATGCAGCTTGTGTCATACGGGGGCGCTGAAGGCAGACCCAAATGCAAGACACAGACACTGAAGTACTGGGAACTGGACTGGACACAGGCTAGGAGTTGGGACAGGAACACAGACTTGGACTAGGACTTTGGCTACAAAAGCAGGACCAGGACAAGGAACTGGGAACTACGAGCCTGGGCTTGGATCCGAGCCAGAGACTGGACAAGGACCCAGAACCTGGGTCTTGACTCAGGCTCGGACCCCAGAACTAGGCGAGGACATGACATGGCTGCAGGGTTCTTCAAAGTTCAGCTTGGTTAGGCCCTTGAGTACAGAGCCAGGACTCCTTCTTAGAGCACAGGGCCAGGCCCCTTCCTTGGACACCAGGCCAGGATGACCGCAGAGGTAAACAGCCGAGGAAACTGACAGGGATTCAGATGGGGAGGAGAAGAGAACAGTCCTACCTCAGGGTAACAGCAAAGACTGCCTGGCTTACCCAACAGAGGCAAGGACAGGAAAGGACAGATCCAACCACAGAGTGACAGCAGGGATGGCCTAACTTACCTCACAGAGGCAAGGACAGGAAGGGACAGATCCCACCATAGCATAACAGCAAAGACAGCCTGACTTACCCCACAGAGGCAAGGACAGGAAGGGAGCTCAATCCAGGGTGGCTCCAAGTCTCAGGGCAGCCAGCAACCTTAGTTGGCTACAGAAACAGCCAAATCCATATCTAGTTCAGAGTGGCAGATGGCCACTCAGCTGGCCCCAGACACAGCGGTCCTCCAACCAGACCTAGAGATCACAAATGGCTGCTCTAGCCTTCCACCAGCAGATTGCTCCAAGGGGATACTGACAAGACAAACCAGCACCTACACTCAATCCCAGGGCCACTTATATTTCCAGCCCCAAGACGAGCATCAGGTGCCTATGATTAAACCCAGCTGAAACAAGGGACAGCCAGAAGACCTGGAGTCCGGAGTCCACGGACCGGACCATGACAACTTCTTGAGGTCACAGACAGAGCATCTGCCATATCATCCCGTGATGCATCTGGATGCAACAGTAAGAACTGGTGAGGGTTAAAAATGCATGCCAAATTTCTTTAGCCTTTTAAAAAACCTAAGTACATAAGCTATAGGAGTAGGAGTAGGCTATCCAGCCCTTTGAGCCTGCTCTGCTATTCATTAAGATCGTGGCTGATCTGGCCATGGACTCATCTCCATCTACCTGCCTTTTCCCCATAACCCTTAATTCCCCTACTATGAAAAAATCTATCCAACCTTGTCTTATATATATTTAATGAGGTAGCCTCCACTGCTTCAATGGGCAGAGAATTCCACAGATTCATCACTCGCTGGGAAAAGCAGTTCCTACTCATCTCCGCCCTAAATTGACTCCCCTGAATCTTGAAACTATATCCCCTAGTTCTAGTCTCACCTACAGGTGAAAACAAGTTTCCTGCCCTGTATCTTATCTATCCCTTTCATAATTTTATATGTTTCTATAAGATCTCCTCTCATTCTTCTGAATTCCAGCGAGTACAGTCCCAGGTGACTCAGTCTCTCCTCATAGTCTAACCCCCTCATCTCTGGAATCAACCTGGTGAACCTCCTCTGCACCACCTACAAAGCCAGTATATCCTTCCTCAAGTAAGGAGACCAGAACTGCACACAGTACTCCAAGTGCAGCCTCACCGGTACCCTGTATAGTTGCAGCATGACCTCCTTGCTCTTAAATTCCATTCTTCTAGCAGTGAAGGCCACCCCCCATTCCATTTGCCTTCTTGATAGCCTGCTGCACCTGCAAACCAGCCTTTTGTGATTCATACACAAGCCCTCCAAAGTCCTTCTGCATAGCAGCATGCTGCAGTTTTTTTACCATTTAAATAATAATGTACTCTTTCATTTTTCCTCCCAAAGTAGATGACCTCGCATTTACCAACATTGTATTCCATCTGCCAGACACTTGCTCACTCACTTAACCCATCTGTATCTCCCTGCAGAATCTCCGTAGCTTCTGTACAATTTTGAGAAAGTAAAGGCTCTGGGGAGCTTTCCTGCCTATGGCACCTACATGGTTGGGCCAGGCCAGGTTGTTGCTGATGTTCGCTTCGAATAACTTTGAAGCTTGAACTATGCAAGATGTAAAACGTTAGGAATGGTGATCCCAAAATGAAAGCTATGAATGAATGAACTGGGAGATCCAATCCCTACTGAAGTCCAGCATTGCAACATTCAAAGCAAGTGACCCAGACCTTCACAATATCAAGATATAACCTCCATAAAGCTATCAGTTATGGCAGGGCTACATGATATATTTGGATACAAAATGACCATGACAGGCTATCGGTGATACTCACACCTAGGAACTTGAACTCTCAACCCTTTCAACCTCAGCACCATTGATGAAGACAGGATTATGTGCACTACCCCCTCCAAAAGTTAATGACTAGTTCTTTTGTTTTGCTGCCATTGAAGGAAAGATTGTTGCCATGACACCATGTTACTAAGCTCTCTATCTATTTTCCATACTCCGACTCATCATTAATTGAGATACGGTCTATTATGGTGGTATCATCTGCAACCTTAGAGCAGAATCTGTCCACATTCAAGAGTCTGTAGGGAGTAGAATAGGAAGCTGAGGCACAGCCTTATGAGGTGCCGGTGGTGACAATAATCGTGACATTGGTGCCACTGCCTGATTGCAGTCTCTCAGTCAGGAAATCGAGGATCCAGTTGCAGAGGGAATTGCTGACTCACAGGTCTCAGAGTTTGGTGAAGAGTTTGCTAGGACCTATAATTTTGAAGGTGGAGCTGTAAACAATAGTCTAATGTGGATGTGTTTACTGTCCAAATGTTCCAAGGTGAAAGTAGGGCCAGGAAGATGGTATCTACCACAGGCCTCTTTCCATTGTCGGCAAATTGCACTGGGTAGAGGTTCGTTGGGAGGCAGGAGTTACTGATCAGCCTCTCAAAACAGTTCATAATGGTAGATGACAGAGCCACTGGGCTGTAATTGCTTTCTTTTTATTAGGTACTGAGATGACAATAGTTTTCTTACTGTCTCAGTAAAACAGCCAGTACAATCAAAGACTCCATCCACCCTGAACATTCTCTCTTCTCTCTTTGCTCATTAGACAGAAGATATAAAATCCTGAAAGCACATACCAGCAGGCTCAAGGAAAGCTTCTACCTTGCTGTTATTAAACTATTGAATGATTCCCTAGTGCGATAAGATGAACTCTAGACCTCATAATCTAACTCATTATGATCATGCACCTTATTGTCTACCTGTGCTGCACTTTCTCTGAACCTGTAGCATTTTATTCTGACTTCTGTTATTGGTTTGCTTTGTATTACCTCAATGTGCTGTGCTATGAATCGATCTTTGAAGTATTTGAATAGTGTGCAAGACAGGCGTTTCACTGTACCTCAGCACATGAGAGGATAATAAGACAATTTCAATTCCAATTGTGTCCTCATGCTATTGGTTTATTATTATACGGTGAAAGCTTATCTTCTGTGTGCTATCCGGATAGATCTTCCCATGTACTGTATAATTACCACAAAGTAGTAAAAATATAATAGAATGCAGAATTTGCTAATGCAGTTAGAGAGAAAGTACAGTGAATATAAATAAATAAAGTGCAAGGACAGCAGTGAGGTAAATTGGGAGATCATGATTCAGAAGCTCACCCGTGAGAGGTTCATTCAAGAGTCAGATCGCAGTGGGATAGAAGATGTCCTTAAGTCTGGTGATACACACTCTCAACCCAAATGGGAGAGAAAAGAAGAGCAAATAATCAGAGAGGGAGGAGTCTTTAACGATGTTAGCTGCTTTTCCAAGGAAGCAGGGAGTGTAGTTGGAGTCAATGGAGGGGTGGTTGATTTATGCAATGGACAGGGCTGCATTCACAACCCTGCAATTTCTTGTGGTCTTGGGTAGAGCAGCTGCTGTCCCAAGCTCTGATGCATCTGGACAGGATGTTTCTACAGTGCATCAATGAAAATTGGTAAGAGTATTCGGGGGCATGCCGAATTTCCTCAGTCTCCTTGGTCATTCACATGGATGGACTAGGACAAATTGTTGGTGAGCAACACATATAAAATGCTCGAGGTACCCAGCAGGTCAGGCAGCATACAGAGCAACAAACACAATAAGGAACTTCAAGGCCTCAACCATTTCCATCCCAGCACCATTGATATGGACAGAGGCATGTACTTTGCACCAACTTCTTTGAGTTAATGACCAGCTTTTTTCGGTTTGCTGACAATAGGGAAAGATTGTTGATTTGCCATCATGCTAATAGGCTCTTTATTTCCTTCGTGTACTCCCTCAAGTCATTGTTTAAGAACTGGCCCACTACGGTGGTGTCATCTACAAGCTTATAAATGGAGTGAAGGCAGAATCTGGCCATACAGTCATGAGTTTTGTAAGGGGGTGAAGAGACAACTTTACAGAGCATCTGCTATTAACTGGTAGAGACATTTAAAGAATAGATAGTGTGAACGAGTACAGTCTTTTTGCCCCAGTGCTGGGGAGTCAAGAACTAGAAGAGGCAGGTTTAGGTTGACAGAGGAGAAATTTAATAGGAACCTGAGAAGCAACTTTTTAACCCAGAAAGTGGTCCGTGTGTGGAATGAGCTGCCAGAGGAGGTGGTTGAGGGAGGTACACTAGCAATATATAAAAGACATTTGGGCAGGTATATCAGTCGGAACGGCTTAGGAGGGCATGCGCCAAGTGCAGGGAAATGGTACTTGATCAGAATCAGCTTTATTATCACCGGCATGTGACGTGAAATTTGTTAACTTAGCAGCAGCAGTTCAATACAATACATAATCTAGCAGAGGGAAAGAAAAAAATAATAATAAATAAAATAAAACATAATAATAAAGTAAATCAATTACATATATTGAATAGATTATTTAAAAATGTGAAAAATCAGAAATATTGTATATTAAAAAAGTGAGGTAGTGTCCAAAGCTTCAAAGTCCACTCAGGAATCGGATGTCTTGGTTGACATGGACCTGTTGAATCAAGAGGTCTATTTTGCTGCTTGCTATATGATTCTATGACAAAAAGTCAGGCTAAAAATAACCCATACTTTTATGAATGTGACCATCAAATCATGCAATGTTTCTATATTATAATTCAGTGCCTAAAAATAATTCTCACTCACTGATACCCACCACCCCACACCAGTCTCTTTTGTCATATAACTTACATCAAGAGAGGTATGAAACCAAGAATATTTGCTCTTATTTAAATAATTCAAATGACAAAGTGTTATTTAAACAATCACGAGGAAATCTGCAGATGCTGGAATTTCAAGCAACACACATAAGAATTGCTGGTGAACGCAGCAGGCCAGGCAGCATCTATAGGAAGAGATACAGTTGACGTTTCGGGCTGAGACCCTTTGCCAGGACTAACTGAAAGGAGAGCTAGTAAGAGATTTGAAAGTGGGAGGGGGACGAGGAGATCCGAAATGAAGGGGATACCCCATCCATTATTTATCTATTATTATTATTATATATTTATATATTTTTTCTCTCTTTTTCTCCCTCTGTCCCTCTCACTATACTTCTTGCCCATCCTCTGGAGCAAGGAGTTTTCCATATTGCCATAAACAGTATTTAGTCCTCTGTCAATATCACTAAGCAGATTGTCTGGTCATTTTGACACTGTTATTGGTATGAACTTGCCGTGCACAAATTATTGTAGCTTTTTCATCAAATGCACTCTGCCATTTGATCATAGCTGATTTATTTTCCCTCTCAACCCCACTCCTCTGCGTTCTCCCAGCAATTATTGACACCCTTACTAATGAAGAATCTATCAATGTCCACTTTAAAAATAACTAATGACTTAACCTCCAGAGTCATGTGTAGCAATGAATTCCATAGATTCACTACCCTCTGGCTAAAGAAATTCCTCCTGATCTCTGTTCTAAAGAGACATCCTTCTATTCTGAGGCTGTGCCCTCTGGTCCAAGTCTCCCCAACTATAGGAAACATACTCTCCATGTCCACTCTATCTGGGCCTTTCAATATTCAATAGATTTCAGTGAGATTGTCCCTCATTTCTCTAAGCTCCAGTGAGTATAGGCCCAGGGCCACCAAATGCTCCTCATATATGAATACAGGGATCCCCAAACTTTTTTATGCCATGGACCAATATCATTAAGTAAGGGGTCAAAGGACCCCATTTTGAGAACCCCTTCTCCAGTGCCAGCATATCTTTTCTTAAGATAAGAAGAGATTAAACTTTATTTATCCCAAAGGAAATTATTGTTGTGAGGTTGCTCAGTCAGAAATATATCCTTTAAAATTCAAAATGTAAGCATTGAGATACGAAAAAGAATACAAAATGATGTGTATTAAAAAGTAATAGACATGCAATGAAACCATATACTTGTAGCCACTGGGAGAAAGTATCTCCTGTGGCGTTCAGTGGTGCACCTCAGTGGAATCAGTCTGTTACTAAAGGTGCTCCTCTGTTTGCCCAGTAAGTCATGAAGGGGGTGAGGGGGATTGTCCATAATGCTCCGTAGCTTCTGCAGCATCCTCCTCTCAGGCACAACTGCCAATGGGGCCCAAAACTGTTTAGAGTACTCAAAATGTGGTCTGACCAATGCCTTAGAAAGCCTCAAACTTATATTCTTGCTTTAATATTTAAATTCTCCTGAAATAAATACTAACATTGCATTAGTCTTCCCTACTATCGACTCAACCTGCAAGTTAACCTTCAGGGAATCCTACATGAGGACTCCACAGTACCTTAGCACCTTTGGTTTTTGAATTTGCTTTCCGTTTAGAAAATAGTCTTTATCCTTATTCCTTCTTTCAAAGTGCATGATCGTACACTTTCCTACTTTGTATTACACCTATTATGAAGTAGGTACAGAGGAGATGTTAGGGGTAAGTTTTTTTATGCAGAGACTGGTGAGTGCGTGGAATGGGCTGCTGGCAGCAGTGGTGGAGGCAGAAACAACAGAGTCTCTTAAGAGACTCCTGGATAGGTACATGGAGCTTAGAAAAATAGAGGGCTATAGGTAACCGTAGGTAGTTCCTAAAGTAAGTATATGTTCAGCACAGCATTGTAGGCTGAAGGGTCTGTATTGTGCTATAGGTTTTCTATGTTTCTATGTTTACATCTGCTACTTATTTGCCCATTCTGCTAATATGACCAAGTCCTTCAACAGACACCGCCCCCCCCATCCACAACATTACTTTCCCTCCATCTATCTTTGTATTATCCACAAAACTGGCCACTTAGCTATCAATTTCATCATCCAGGTCATTAATATATAACATGAAAAGTAGCTGTCCTAACACCGATCCCTATGGAACACTACTAGTCACTGGCAGCTAACTAGAAAAGGCCCCCTTTATTCCCTCTCTTCTCCTTCCTGTCGGCCAATCTTCTGTCTATGCAAGTGCCTACCTTGTCATACCATGGACTCTTGGCTTGTTTAGCAGCTTTGAGTGCTCTACCTTGTCAAAGGCCTTTTGAAAATCCAAGTAAACAACATCTACTGACTCTCCTTTGTCTATCCTGACTGATAGGTCCTCAAGAAATTCCAATGGATTTATCAGGCAAGATTTACCCTGAAAGAAACCATGTTGACTTCAGCCCATTTTATCATGTGCCACCAAGTAACTGAAATCGCATTCTTAATAATGGACTCTAACATCCTGTCAACCACTGTCAGGTTAACTGGCCTATAATTCTCTGTCTTTTGCCTTCCTTCCTTCTGAAGGATTTTCCAGTCCTTCAGAACCATTCTAGAATCTAGTAATTCTTGAAAGATTACAAATTGACTCCACAATTTCTTCAGCTACCTCTTTCAGAATCCTGGGGTGTAGTTCATCTGCTCCAGGTGACTTATCTACCTTCAGCTCTTTCAGTTTCCCAAGCACCTTCTCCTTAGTAATACAGACTACTGTATATTCACTACTGCCTCCTGACACTCTCAAAGTTCTGGCACGTTGATGGTGTTTTCCACTATGAAGACAAACACAAAATACTTAATCAGTTCATTCATTCAGTTCTCTAGGTTATGGTTACTGGTTACACCATTGTATTGATAGCATGACTAAAGTACCAGAAGAAAGAGCTAATCAATCAGATTTTGACTCAAATTCCGCCTGGAAAGGAATACTATTTTAATTCAATTTCTGTAAATCTGAAAAAGTTATCTTATCAATGGTGAGGATGAAATTGGCTAGTTATCTTTAAAAATAATCTCATTGTTCATGTGCTCCTGGGAAGGAATTCTTGCTTTCCTAATCCAATCTTTCCTACAGGTGTCACCAGATGTGTGTTGAGCCTTCAATGACCCAGCACACAGATATTGAAGGCCAATATCTGTACAAATCCACCCAGTGAGCAGCAATAGGGTGATTTTGTTTTGCCACTGACTAAAGACTAAACTCCTCACTGGCAGTGATCTTCAAGTTTATCTTTGCAAAGATCAATTTTCCAGTCTCCTTAATGGAGATGCTTATAAATACTCCCAATAAACTGGCAATGTGTACCATTCAGATTCATAGAACATAGAACAGTACAGCACAGTACAGGCCCTTCGGCCCACAATGTTGTGCCGACCCTTAAACCCTACCTCCCATATAACCCCCACCTCAAATTCCTCTATATACCTGTCTAGTGGTCTCTTAAATTTCACTAGTGTATCTACTTCCACCACTGACTCAGGCAGTGCATTCCACACATCAACCGCTCTCTGAGTAAAAAACCTTCCTCTAATATCCCCCTTGAACTTCCCACCCCTTACCTTAAACCCATGTCCTCTTGTATTAAGCAGTGGTGCCCTGGGGAAGAGGCGCTGGCTGTCCACTCTATCTATTCCTCTTATTATCTTGTACACCTCTATCATGTCTCCTCTCATCCTCCTTCTCTCCAAAGAGTAAAGCCCTAGATCCCTTAATCTCTGATCATAATGCATACTCTCTAAACCAGGCAGCATGCTGGTAAATCTCCTCTGTACCCTTTCCAATGCTTCCACATCCTTCCCATAGATTCACTTCAAAGACCAGACATGATCAGAGTAATGATTACCACTCTCTAGAAAGCAAGTGGAAAGAAAATATTTTCCACATGTCCAACAATACTTATCAACAGAATAGGTAAGATCCAAGTGGTCTTCACTCACCCTTAATACGGAAAGGTGTGGCTGGTTGGGCACCCTTTTTACAGATGATCCTGGGTATGTCTGTTATTCTCAAGTGAAGACTTTGGAAATCAGCTCCTCCAAACAGTCCCACTGTTCCCTCAGAACAATGTGATATATATTCCAGATGACATATCGATATCAAGCAGACAGTAGCATTGTTTAGACATACTGTATTGTCTGTGTCGTACAAACCGCTCCTGAGAGAACTTGCAGGAAGCTAACGATGTGTCTATTTTAACAGGATATATCTTTTAAAAAAATACCTATCACATTACAAGACACCATTGGAACGAACCCAGCTCTAATATAAAGCTAATAAAAACTAACTTCATAGTTCTTTGATGAGAAATAGTAGCATTTTGTTTTTACAGTGAAAGTTGTGGACAATGTGAACTGGTTTGAACCCAACTCCAGTCCTATTAGTCAGAGGATGGAAGAGGCTTTAATTACATCAGGTCAAAGGTGAAAGTTGACTTTGAGCAACTCCAGCTCTTGTTTTATTCATAGTTATGAATTCCTGCCAAGGTACTTGCAACTCTATGGTAGAATATATGCTGTGCAGTAAAAATCCTGCTGTTTTTACAAACAAAACAATGCATTTATTTATATTAGACCATTACAGGTTGCATCCATGCACAATGATGAGAAACAGTGCTCACCTGGCTACATAATTCAAAAAAGAAAAAAATAAGGATTCCATAGTAGCCATCAATAACCTTTGCACATGAGACAAATGAATGACTGCAAGGACAGTAATGAATTTACAGATGGACATACTAAAGACCAGATGTAAATAATTTCACAAGTGATGAAAACAACAACCATCTTCTGACAGACTATGCACAACGTAACAATTCTTGCACAGAATAACTACTATCGTGAGACATTACCCACAGGAAATCAAGACCAATGGAGTAAATTACCCAACCTGACTAACCAGAGGTGAATCGGACCAGAACTTTTTACTCAATTAAACAATGTGAGCATCACTGGCAAGGCCAATATTCATTGCTAATCCCTGATTATTCTTGGTGCTAGTGAGCAACTTTCTTTCACTACTGCTATCTCTCTGCTGAAGGAACTCCCACAGAACGGAGGAGCTCTGGGACTTAACCTCAGAACCAATGAGGAATCAGTTGGCCATGGAGCCAAAGAGCTGTGCATGACAGAAGTGGACCCTTCAATGGAAATTGAACCAGAAGGTCTTGGAGGAGCCTTAGTCGAGAACTGCAGTGAATTCAGTAACTGGTACACTCCAACCAGAATGGAGACCCAGAAAGTTTCAGGTGCTGGATGGCATGCATTTAAACTGGGTGTTGTCAAGCTTCAAGAGCAATATTGGAATTGCACTCATGTATGTAAGTGGAAAGAATTCTATCGCACTGTTGATTTGTGCTTTGTAGATATTTTTAGATTTAGATTCAACTTTATTGTCATTGTGCCGAGTACAGATACAAAGCCAATGAAATGCAATTAGCATCTAACCAGAAATGCAAAGAATAGTGTAATTTACAAAATAACTGCAAATAAAAAGTAAGTGCTACAGCACATAAATATAAAAGTACTGAGACAGTACAATATTTGTACAATACTGCTTACCGCTATGATGTGAGGTTCAGCAGGGTCACAGCCTCAGGAAAGAAGCTCTTCCCGTGCCTGCTGGTGCGGGAGTGGAGGCTCCTGTAGTGCCTACCAGATGGGGGGAGATATGGAAAGG
Organism: Mobula birostris; assembly: GCF_030028105.1. NCBI lineage: Eukaryota > Metazoa > Chordata > Chondrichthyes > Myliobatiformes > Myliobatidae > Mobula > Mobula birostris. Next base: position 162,628,033 of record NC_092373.1, read on the forward strand.
TGTTGGAGTGTCAGGAGGCAAGTCAGTCTCAGAATCAGGTTTAATATCTCCGACATACTGTATGTCGGGAAATTTGTTGTCTTTCTTGCAAAAAAGTACAATACCATACATAATAATAGAAAAAAGCTGTGAATTACAGTTAGTATATGCATATTAAATAGTTAAATTAAATAAGCAGTGCAAAAATAGAAAAAAAAGTGGTGAGATAGTGTTCATGGGTTCAATATCTGTTCAGAAATCAGATGGCAGAGGGGAAGAAGCCGCTCCTGAATCGATGAGTGTGTGTCTTCAGGCTTCTGTACCTCCTACCTGATGGTAGTGATGAAAACGAGGCATGGCCTGGGTGCTGGTTCTGTACCTCCTGCCTGATGGTAGTGATGAAAACGAGGCATGGCCTGGGTGCTGGGGATCTTTAATGATGGATGCAGCCTTTTTGAGGCATCGTTCCATGAAGGTGGCCTGGATACTACGAAGGTGAGTGGAGCTGACTAAGTTTACAACTGCGCAGCTTATTTTGATCCTGTGCAGTAGCATCACCAGTAACATCCCCCCCCCCCACCATACCAGACATTGATGCAGCCAGTTAGAATGCTCTCCACGGTACCACTGTAGAAATTTACCAGTGTCTTTGCTGACAAACCAAATCTCCTCAAACTCCTAATGAAATACAACTACTGTTGTATAGTACTTTCTTTGTAGCTGCATCGATACGCGAGGTCAAGGTTAGGTCCTCAGAAATATTGGAACTTGAAATTGCTCACTCTCTCCACTTCTGATCCCTCTATGAGGTACAACTTGTTATCACTCTCAGCCTTAGTCTGCATGTAGCCACAATATGTATGGGTCTTGTCCAACTGAGCTTTTGAGCAGTGGTGACATCCAGGTAGCTGGGTGTAGTTCTCAGCAATGGTAGTACCATAGAAAGTCAAGGAGAGGTAGTTTAAAAAAAAGCATCCATTAGTCTTGCGAGACCACGGATCTGCACCTGGAAAGTCTTTATTCTCCAGGGCGCAGGCCTGGGCAAGGTTGTATGGAAGACTGGCAGTTGCCCATGCTGCAAGTCTCCCCTCTCCACGACACTGATGTTGTCCAAGGGAAGGGCATTAGGACCCTTACAGTTTGGCACCGGTGTCATCGCAGAGCACTGTGTGATTAAGTGCCTTGCCCAAGGACACAACACGCTGCCTCAGCTGGGGCTCAGAACTCACGGCCTTCAGGTCGCTAGTCGAACGCCTTAACCACTTGGCCACATGCCCACATTAGTTAAAAACTCTCTTATTGGAAACAGTCAATGCTGCATTTGAATGCTGTGCTACCTGTCTGGTGCCCGGGTTTGGGACATCTTCTCTGACCTGCAGAGGAATTTTCAGTGGGAGTGGAAGCCTCTGGCTTCCCTATAAAGCCCATATCTAATCCAATTTAGTTCAACTTCTTGAATGCCAATCAAGTAAACCTTCATGACCAACCTCCCATACAGGACCTTGTCAAATGCCTTGCTGAACATCCACTGCTTGCAGTCATCAAACTTCCTGGTAACTTCCTTGAAAAATTCTATAGGATTGGTTGGACATGACCTACCATGCACGAAGCCATGCTGACTATCCCTAATCAATCCTTGTCTATCCAGGTACTCATATATCCAGTCCCTTAGAATAACGTACAATAACTTCCCCACTACTGATGTCAGGCTCACCGACCTATAATTTCCTGGTTCATTCTTAGAGCCTTTCTTGAACAGCAGAACAACATTAACTATCCTCCAACCCTTCAGTACTTCACCTGCCACTAATGATGCTTTAAGTATCTCTGCCAGAGTCCCAGTAATTTCCACATTTGTCTCCCAAAGGATCCGAGGGAACACCTTGTCAGGCCCTGGGGATTTGTCCACCCTGATTTGCCTCAAGACAGAAAACACCACCTGTTCTGTATAGGGTCCATGACCTTGCTTCTGCTTGGCCACACTTCTATAGACTGTGCCCAACTTCCAAGTAAATACAGATACAAAAAATCTAAGATCTCTGTTGGCCCCACACATAGATTGCTGTTCTGCTCTTCCAGAGGACTTGTAATCCTTTTGCTCTTAACATATCGGTAGAAACCCTTAGGATTTTCCTTCACCTTGTCTGCTAGAGCAACTTCATACCTTCCTTTGGACTTCCTGATCTCTTTCTTAAGTGTTCTCTTGCATTTCTATACTCCTCAAGTACCTCATTTGTTCCTTCCTGCCTATATCTGCTATGCACCTCCTGATTATTCTTTACCAGGGCCTCTAAATCTCTAGAAAACCAAGGTTCTCTAAGCCTGTTATCCTTGCCTTTTATTCTGACAGGGACATACAAGCTTTGTTCTCTCAAAATTTCACTTTTGAAGGTCTCCCACTTTCCAAGTACACCTTTGCCAGAAACCAGCCTGTCCCAATCCACACTTGCCAGATCCTTTCTGATACCATCAAAACTGGCCTTTTTCCAATTTAAAGTCTCAACCCAGATCTATCTTTTTTCATAATTACCTTGAAACTAATGGGATTATGATCACTAGCTGCAAAGTGTTCCCCTAGTCAAAGTTCTGTCACCTGCCCTATCTCAGTCCCTAATATAAGATCAAGTATTGCACATTCATTGGGACTTCTGTGTAAGAATTAAGGAAACTTTCCTGAACATATTTGACATACTCTATCCCATCTAGTTCTTTTACATTATGGGAGTCCCAGTCAATATGTGGAAAGTTAAATTCAGCTACTATCACAACCTTATGTTTCTTGCAATAGTCTGCCATCTCTCTACAAATTTGTTCCTTCAAATCCTGGTGATTGTTGGGTGGTCATTATTGCTATTCCCTCTGTTTGGACCTCAAAGAATATTCAGCTTTCTAATTAAATCTGCCTTCTGCTCTGCTATTTCAATGAAACCAACTCCAGACAATTCAATCTCTCCTCATAGCTGAATTTCTCCACTCCTGGCAACAGGATAATGAAAAATAAATCCGGCAACAAATGTGAAATTGAGATCTTTGTTACAAGTTAACAATGATTCCTGACATTGATTCATTCATCTCTCACTCACAATTTCCCTTGCCTTCTTCTATAATAATTCTAATTCCTTTGGCATCGCAAGCTGTCCACTCAGAGTTTTAATGGAGTTTTTCTCTCTCTGATACTACAGCAATTTATTTTGGCTCAGTGTTTACTCTGGGCTTTTGAATAACAGCCTAACTTCATTTTGTGCTCCTTGCCACTGCTGCCTATGGCTGTACTGGTAGAACTCAAGCCTTGGAGTCGAAAGGTTTTAAATTCAATTCCTGCTGCAAAACTTTGTACAAAAATTCAGTCCAATACTCGTGGATGTGTTGCAATTCTGAGGTGTCATTCAAATGAGGCATCAAACCAAGGAGCATCAAATGGAAGTTATGTTATCAATCGTTGTTGTAAGAAAACATTTTATCTTGTCATTAACATCAAGCTAGCTGGACTTAAATTAACTTACATATATCCTACATCTGTCAAACAAACTTCATTGGCTGAATTAAAGGTATAATGGTCTCTTTTCTGCAGTGCCACGTACCTCAATAGCTTTGACTGCTAACCGCATATCTCCTATAATTCGGCAGTAGATAATACATATTCCTAGTTGAAAATTTCAACTCCAGTTATTTCTGTGCCAATTCAGATGGCTTTGAATTAACTGCTAAATCAAAATTTCACAGCCATGTCACTTTCAAAGTAATCACTGTTTCATCTTTTCAAACACTTACCTCTGGAAAAGAGGTGGAAAAATCAGGACCACATAAACTTTGCTGTAAATGTCCCTCTGTCATGTAATGGTGTGCTCATCATATCTGAATGCAATCTCCCTAAGATTTGGGAAAATGACTCTCATTCAAATTAACTAAGATAGTTATTGAACAATAAAAAAAATTATACTGAGGGATGGCAACTTTGCGTGGTTTACTTCCATACAGGTAGACCAGTTCTTGTCAGTCCCACACTAATACCAATGTACAGGGTATTAGTATTTTTTGTTATTGTCACATATACTGAGATACAGTAAAAAGCTTTTGTTTGCATGCCATCTAGATAGGTCATTCCATACATGTAATCAATAGGTATCAATAGGTACATTTAATGTCAGAGAAATGTATACAATATACATCCTGAAATTCTTTTTCTTCGCAAACATCCACAAAAACAAGAGTACCCCAAAGAATGAACGTCAGTTAAAACATTAGAACCCTGTCCCCCCAGCTCACCCCTCCACGCAAAAACAGCAGCAAAGCAACGATCCCCACCCCCACCAGCAAAAAAAAGCATCAGCACCCTCCACCAAGCACACAAGCGCACAGCAAAGCAAGAATAAAGACACAGACTTGCAGTACCCCAAAGACTACTCGTTCACCCAGTAATTCAACATACCACAGGCTCTCTCTCTCTCTCTCTCTCTCTCCCTCTCTCTCCCTCCCTCCCTCCCTCCCCCCCCCCCAGTAAGGAAAAAAGAGATGTCTCCATTTCACAGCAAGGGGGAAGACATAACAAACAACTCACTGGTTTACGATGTTAAAAGTCTGTTGCATCATTTTTCCGAGCTCTGCATCCAGAGAGTCAGCACCAAAAAGGCTCTGGTCTCTGGACACACAACCTCCGGCAGCTAACCCACTGAGAACAGGTCCCGTTCCTGCAAGGAACCAAAGTCAGAGTGTAACTCCAGGTCAGGGTCTTCAAAAGAACCTTGAAAAGGGAAAAAAATGAGATAGCAAAGATAGAAATAGAGCTGTTTCTGAAGATGCAAGAAAAGAAGTCACTGTTTAGCATCATCTTGACTTTGCCCTCCCTCTAGTGTCCACTTTATTAGGTATACCTATACACCTGCTCATTAACGCAAATATCTAATCAGCCAGTAATGTGGCAGTAACTCAATGCATAAAAGCATGCAGAAATGGTTAAGAGATTTAGTAGTTGTTCAGACAAAACAATAGAATGGGGAAAGATTGTAATCTAAGTGACTTTGAATGATTGTTGGTTCCAGACAGGGTGGTTTGAATATCTTAGAAACTGCTGATCTCCTGAGATTTTTACGTATAACATATGGAGTTTACAGAGAATGGTGTGAAAAACAAAAACACATCCAGTAAGTGGCAGTCCTGTGGGTGAAAACACCTTGTTAATGAGAGAGATCAGAGGATAATGGCCGGACTGGTTCAAGCTGACAAGGCAACAGTAACTCAAATAACCACTGATGGCAATGAAGGATTTAAAATATGGAAATAAAACCATTGAAATCAAGTGAGTCAGGGACAGTAGAAGTAGACAAACCAATTGCCCTTGTTCTTCCTTGTAGCTGAAGGAATGGGGCTGCCATTTTGTAAAACTACTCTGTAACCTCCATTTTGTGAGCTGTCTTGTGAGCTGGTTTTGTTCAGGAATAGCTGTAGCGAAGTGCTTTAACAGAAGCCTAAATGTTATAACTTCAGCTTAACTGGCTATGCTGTCCTCACATAGAATCCTTCCCCTTGATAATTAGGGGTTAATTAGGAGATAATAAGAGTGCAGGAGATGCCAGGTGGCAGTTGAACACTTGGTCAGTAGAGATGGGCTGAGACATTGCACCATGAGTGGAAAATAAAATACTGCACATGTTGAAACTCTGAAACAAAAAACAGAAAATGCTAAAAATAATTGTCAGGTCAATCAGCATTTGTGAAGAAATGTTGAGTACTTTTGGATTGAAACCTTGCATCAGGATATCATTCTTTGCACCGACAGTTCTGCTCAAGATGTTGAGTTCTTCCAGCAAACTCCCTGTTGCCCCATATTCCAGCATCTGCAGTCTCTTGTGTGTTCAGGTCAGTGATTCCTGACCTACTCAAATAAACGTCCCTCTCATTCACAGCCACTAAAATACATGGACTCCCTACACCCCCACCATCTGTCTGGGTGTTTGCTGATATCATAGTCACTATTTTAAGGAGCTGGGGCAATTCCAGAGGATTCCTGGAAACCTCATCACCCAATACGCTGGGATGATTGATGTGCCAAGTAAATTTTTATTTCTCTTTATTTCTTTGTGAACTTCCTAACTAAATTACTTTGTTTTTTAGAGGTTCAAGGGCCATCTGTACCCATTGTCCTTCTCAGCACCCTACTGCACCCCCATCATAAGTGTTTGTAGATGCCAGGTGGGGAAATGCTGTGCTGGGTCAGTGACGGGAGGTGTGCGGCGGGACAGGAAGGACGCGGTTGAGAAGGGGAGACAGCTAGTGGAGCCGCTGCCTCGCCACTCCAGCGACACAGGGTCAATCCTAATCTCAGGTGCTGTCTGTGTGGGGTTTTCACCTTCTCTCTGTGACTGTGTGGCTTTCACTCAAGTGTGTGTGTTTCCTCCCTCATCCCCAAGACAAGCAGGATGGCAGCTTAATCGATCTCTGTGAGTTGTCCCTGATATACGTGAGCAGTAGAAACTGGGGACAGTTGATGAAAATATGTGACTAATGTAAAGTTAGAGTAACCAGGTGGTTGTTTGTCAGCACAGACTCAAAGGGCTGAAGTCTCTGTTACCTTGTTGTATCACTTCTAAATTCTACGATTTTATTTTGTACAGAGTGCAGGTTAGGAAGGGAAAATATAGACCAGAATTAGGATTGGAGGTGAGGTTCCTACATTAGGGGGACATCCCACAACACAAGGGTTTGGCAGGTCAGACATTAGCAGTAAAGGTGACGGACTACGGATCTGCTCAAGAAACTTCTCCTGCTGGTCAAGGAGAAGCAAGCTACAAATCTGTCACTATTTTTTTGTTTTGCTTAATATCCAGGAAATTCTTCCAACTGATGTCTGGCACTCCTGCAGTTAGTTAACATGAATATGCACAGAAATCTGTCACAACCTCTTGATAAAGATGTACCTTGTTCTACACCAGACAAAGTACGGTGGCCGGTCTCCAAGGCTCTCTATTTATATGCACAAGAGTAATTCTGGAAAGAGACTAACAGTTGTGATGGTTTGTCCTTTCTCCATATGTCTCCGCTGTCCTGGAAGCTGTTGCAGCAGATGCCACTCATAGGGAATGACCTGGTGTCTTTCCAGACATACTGCAGTGCTGTCTCATGGTTCTCCAAGTCCAGCCTGGAGACCAAACTCCGAGGTAAGATGTGTCCAAAGAGGAGCGAAAAGGTATAAGCAATGCCAGCAGAACTGCCCCTCCCTAGTAATTGAAGGCGTAGAAGCAGGAGGATACAGATAAAGATAAGCCCCATGGTGGCACAATGGTGCAGCCGTCAGGCTGTTTCCCTGCAACCTGAGTGACCCACGTTCACTCCTGAACTCTGTTGTGTGGAGTTTCGACATTCTCTCTGTGACCATGTGGGTTTCACCTAGATGGTCTGTCTTCCCTTCCACACCCTAAAGACGTGTGGGCTGGCAGGTTAATTGGCTACTAAAAGAATCTCCATGTTTCCAGCATTTTGTGTGAATCCCCATGTATGTAGCTGAGTGAGGAGAAAATTGATGGGAATGTGCAGGGAAGAGCTTACAGGTGCAAAATGCTGGAGAACAATATTTGTCCTGAAGTAGGCGTGAACTGATGCAAGGTTTTCACCCAAAACTTCAACAGTTCCTTTCCTCCCACAGATGCTATAGAGTCATGCAGCAAAGAAATAGGCCCTTCAATCCAACTGGTCCACACTGACCAAGATCCCTATCTAAGCTAGTCCCATTTGACCCAAACACTTCTAACCCTTTCCTATCCAAGTACCTGTCCAAGTGCCTTTTAAAATATTTATTGTAACTGCCTCATTAACTTCCTCTGGCAACTCATTCGCTGGTAAGAAGTTGCCCCTCGGGTTCCTATTAGATCTTTCCCTTTTCACCCTAGTCCTGGTACTCTAGTTCTTTATTCCCCAATCTTGGGAAAAAGATTGTGGGCATTGACCCTACCTATGCCCCTCCTGCTGCTCAACTCGCTGAGTGTATCCAATACATTAAAAGTTGATGCACATGTCCAGCAAGTAGGTACCTTGTGTCACCTGTTCTCCCTCGATATTATAAGGAAATTTGGCCCCTCATGCCTGCTCCTCCTTTCTGTAAAATCTAGGCAGATTTATTTATCTCATTGTCAGTTTTATGCACTAACCCAATGTCTGTTGATTCCTGTCACATCTATAAAAACCTACTGATCTTTGTCTTCAATATACCATACGCAGCCTCTTTTGCAGAAAATTCCAATGATTCACTACCCTCTTGGTCAACAAATTTCTTCTCACCTCCGCCCATACAACCATTGGACCATAGGCATAGGAGCAGAATTAGGCCATCTGGCCCATCAAGTCTGCTCTGCCATTCAATCATGGCTGATCCTTTTTTCTATATTCTCCTCAACCCCAGTAACCTTTGATGCCAATCAAGAACCTATTAATCTCTGCCTTAAATACACCCAATGACCTGGCCTCCACAAGTGCATATGCAACAAACTCCACAAATTCACCACCCTTTAGCTAAAGAAATTTCTCCACATCTGTTTTGAAAGGGCGCCCCTTTATCCTGAGGCGGTGCTCTCTTGTCCTAGACTCTCCCACCATGGGAAACATCCTTACCACATCTGCTTTGTCTAGGCCTTTCAACATTTGAAAGCTTTCAATGAGATTCCCCATCAAACTTCTGAATTCCAGCGAGTACAGACCCAGAGCCATCAAATGCTCTTCGTATGATAACCCTTTCATTCCTGAAATTATCCTTGTGAACCTCCTCTGGACCCCCTCCAATGCCAGCACATCTTTTCCAAGATGAGGGGCCCAAAACTGTTCACAATACTCAAGGTGAGGCCTCACCATTGCCTTATAAAGCCTCAGCATCACATCCATGCTCTTGAATTCTAGAGCTCTTGAAATGAATGCTAACATGGCATTTGCCTTCCTCACCACCGACTTAACCTGCAAGTTAACCTTCTGGGTGTTCTGCACAAGAACTCCCAAATCCCTCTTCATCTCAGGTTCCTGAATTTTCTCCCCGCTCAGAAAATAGTCTGCACGTTTATTTCTACTACCAAAGTGCATGACCATGCATTTTCCAACATTGTATTTCATTTGCCACTTTCTTGCCCATTCTCCTTATCTGTCTAAGTCCTCCTACATCCTACCTGTTTCCTCAACACTACCTGACCCTCCACCAATCTTCGTATTATCTGCAAACTTGGCAACAAAGCCATCTATTCCATCATCTAAATCAATTGTATACAGCATAAAAAGAAGTGGTCCCAACACCCACCCCTGCAGAACACCACTAGTCGCTGGCAGCCAACCAGAAAAGGATCCTTTTATTCCCACTCGCTGCCTCCTACCAATCAGCCAATGCTGTAACCATGTTAGTAACCTTCCTGTAATACCATGGGCTCTTAACATGGTAAGCAGCCTCATGTGTGGAAATCTGTCAAAATCCTTCTGAAAGTCCAAATATACAACATCCACTGCATCCCCCTTATCCAAACTACTTGTAATCTCCTCAAAGAATTCCAACAGGTTTGTCAGGCAGGATTTTCCCTGAAGGAAATTATGCTGACTTTGTACTATCTTGTCCTGTGTCACCAAGTACTCCATCACTTACCTTATCCTTAACAATTGACTCTAACATCTTCCCAACCACTGAGGTCAGGCTAACTGGTCTATAATTTCCTTTCTGCTGCCTTTCTCCTTTCTTAAAGAGTGGAGTAACAAGAGTTTGCAATTTTGCAGTCCTCTGACACCATGCCAGAATCCGATGATTTTTGAAAGATCATTTCTAATGCCACCACAATCTCAAACACTACTTCTTTCAGAACCCTAGGGTGTAGTTCATCTGGTCCGGGTGACTTGTGTACCTTTAGGTCCTTCAGCTCTTTGAGCACCTTCTTTCTTGTAACAGTAACTGCAGCCATTTCTCTTCCTTCACACACTACAACATCAGGCATGCTGTTAGTATCTTCCACGGTGAAGACTGTCGCAAAATACTCATTTAGTTCAGCAGCCATCTCCTTGTCCCCTGTTATTTCTCCTGCCTCATTTTCTAGCAGTCCAATATCCACTCTCATTTCTCTTTTATTTTTAACATACTCGAAAAAACTTTTACTATCCACTTTGATATTATTTGCTAGCTATATTTCATCTTTTCCTTTCTAATGATTTTTTTAGTTGCTCTCTGTAGGTTTTTAAAAACTTCCTAATCCTCTATCATCCCATTAATTTTTGCTTTGCTGTATACTCTTTCTTTTGTTTTTACAATAGCTTTGACTTCCCTTGTCAGCCACAGTTGTACTATTTTACTATTTGAGTATTTCTTCATTTTTGGAATACATCTATCCTGCACCTTCCTCATTTTTCCCAGAAAGACATGCCATTGCTGCTCTGCTGACATCCCTGCCAGCAGCTCCTTCCAATTTAATTTGGCCAACTCCTCTCTCATACCACTGTAATTTCTCTTACTCCACTGAAATACTGCTACATCAGACTTTACTTTTTCCCTATCAAATTTCAAGTTGAACACAATTATATTGTGATCACTGGTTCCTAAGCTCCCTAATCACTCCTGGTTCATTACATAACACCCAATCCAGTATAGCTGATCCCCTAGTAGGCTCAACGACAAACTGCTCTAAAAAGCCATCTCTTAGGCATTCAACAAACTCACTCTCTTGAGATCCATTACCAACCTGATTTTCCCAATCGACCTGCATGTTAAAATCTCCCATGACTACCATAACATTGCCTTTTTGACTTGCCTTTTCTACTTCCTGTTGTAACCTGTGGTCCATCTCCTAGCCACTGTTGGGAGGCCTGTATATAACTGCCATCAATATCCTTTTACCCTTGCAGTTTCTTAACTCAACCCACAAGGATTCAACATCTCCCAATCCTATGTCACATCCTTCTACTGATTTGATGACATTCTTCACCGGTAGAGCCACACCACCCCCTCTGCCGACCTCCCTATCCCTCCGATATAACGCGTAACCTTGAACATTCAGCTCCCAACTACAACTATCCTTCAGCCACGATTCAATGATGGCCACAACATCATACCTGGTAATCTGTAATATTGCAACAAGATCATCTGCCTTATTTATTATACTACGTGCATTTAGATACAACACCTTGAGTACCGTATTTGCTATCCTTTCTGACTCTGCATCCCTAATGATCTGATACTCAACCTGTTGGCTGCAACTAAGTCCCATCACCTGCCTGCCCTTCCTGACAGTCTGACTACATGCTATCTTCATTTTTTTCTATCCTTCCTTTCCTGAGACCCTTCACTCCTGTTCCCACATCTCCTGCCAAGTTAGTTTAAACCCTCCCCAACAGCTTTAACAAACCTGCCTGTGAGAATGTTTGTCTCCTTCAGGTTCAGGTACAACCTGTCACTTTTAAACAGGTCATACCTCCCCCGGAAGAGATCTCAATTATCCAAGAACCTTAAGCCCTGCCCCCTGCACCAGCTTCTCAGCCACGCATTTATCTGCCAAATCATCCTGCTTTTACCCTCACTGGCACGTGGCACAGGCAGCGATTCAGAAATTACTACCTGGGAGGTCCTGCTTCTCAGCTTTCTACCTAGCTCTCTAAGTTCTCTTTTCAGAATCTCATTGCTTTCTCTTCCTATGCCATTGGTACCAATATGTACCAAGACATCTGGCTGCTCCCCTTCCCTCTCCAAAATGTTGTGGATGTGATCTGAGACATCCCTGACCCTGGCACCTCGGAGGCAACATACCATCCAGGTGTTCCTTAGTAGTTAATGCCTTTAACCTCGGGTTCCAAACACTGCATCCAAGGGAAACTCATCCCTCATCTACCATGCAGGATCCATAAGAACCCTGTATGATATTGATGAGATCACCTCACATTGTTCTCAAATCTAGAAAATATCAGATTAATCTTCTTAATCTCCATTGATGGATCAATCCCTCATTCCAGATTCAGTCTGGGAAGATCTAGAAATCCATTTGTTTCAGGATTAATTAAGGAGGGTATAGGTAATGATGTTGAATTCTTGTGACTAACTTTAAAAGAATACAAATAGACGAGGTAGGAAATCAGATCTTTCATTGGGCAGAAAATGGGTATTCACAGTTTTACAAGGCATAAGAATGAATTATTGAACTATTGGCCAATTTTCAATGATTCCTGACAGCTTTTTGGAGCATGAGGAACCTAGTTCCAGTTATGGTGAGTACTCAGTAGAGCAGCCGCCAGGCCTGCAACTCCCAGTGTTGGTGCCACTGATTCAGCCAAACCCACAGCTGCTTCTGAAAAGTAAATTGTTTCCTATCTGTGAAATCAAGACCACTTACTCCTGGGTATAAAACATTCCCAACAGCCTGCATCCTGGGGTCTTGGAGTCACAGTACTTAGAAATAGGCCCTTCTGCCTACCAAGTCAATGACAACCATCAATCACCAACTCACAATAATTCTACGCTAACCAGTTTTACTCTCCCTGCATTCCCTTCAACTCTCCCTCAGATTCTACAACTCAGTCACACCCATGGAAAATTCACCAACTCCTTCATCTTTGGAATGTGAGAGGAAACTGGAGCATCTCAATGAAGCCCACATAGTCCAAGTAAATGGTTTAAACTGCACACAAACAGCTCCTGAGGTCAGGAATGAACCTGGGTCACTGAAAATCTCAGGGAACAGCTTTACTAACTGACAGACTATGTCACCCATCTTCCCCTCACTCTCAGGTGTGTCAAACAAGGAGGCAAAGCAGCTGACAGCACCTTTCAGTTTAGTATATAAGGTCTCCGGCCAATGGCATCCCAAGGGCACCCCTGTTAGTGCACGATACACACAGTGCTGGATGAACTTGAAACATCGACTGTTTATTTCCCTCCATAGATACTACCTGACCTGCTGAGTTCTTGCAGAATTTTGAGTGTGTTACTTTTGACTTCCAACAACTGCAGAATCTCTATGTCACTGGTTAGTCCACAATGTTTTTCAAGATTAAATTCTCTTAAGTTCCATGTCTGACAAAGTGGGCTGGAGAGGTAACCAACTAATTGAAGCTGATTTTCTCCAGTAGTACATAGGAAGTGTTGCACCATGAGAGAATCCATACCCCAGTGGAATGTTATAGCCCTTGTTTGATCTGAGATCTTTAACAAAGATCTCCCAGCTGATATGGTCAATATGTAACTCTCAGTCATCATCACGATGTGTGGTATTCAATCTCATTGCTCTCTCTGAGCCTCATTGTTGGGAAATTCGTTCTCTACATTTGACGTAACTGCACCTAAATAAATACTTCCTTGACTGTAAAGTAACTTTGAGGTAATTCAGGTAAGAAACTATAAAAATTCAAGTTCCTTCCTTTTATCAAAGAAATTTTAGCTGGGAGATATTTAATCATTATTGCTAAATCTCTTTAAATGGCAATCCAATATAAACATTCCATAAGAACTGTCAGGAAGATAAAAGATAAAAGCAGTTACTTGTTAGAATGTTTACTGGTTACAGCATAAAACAACGACTCCAAGATCACATCTGAATGGATATAGCTAGTATTTTATCGACTGTTTTCACAATGTTGACATTGTGCAGAGAACCTGCAAGGATAAGACTACAAATTGAAATAAAAACAAGCTCGGCTGGTGGAATATTTTATAGCTCGCTTTTTCTCAAACACACCCTTGAATTTCTGCAATAATCGGAAGCCTCTGCATCCAAAGCACTGAAATCCAGTAAAATCCAATAGCCTGATTTCCCCATCACCAAAGGAAGGTAACCAATCAGGGGCAAAGGACTGGGAATGTCACTGACCTGAAAAACAACCTGCCCACTAACGACCCCATTTCCAAGAGTTGTTTGCTGCCCTGTGACTTCTACATGGGATCTGCTTTGACCAATGACATTGGGTGAGCAACCAGTTAAACTCCTTGACAGATAGCTAATAAAGAAGGGAAACTCTACAGGGAATAATACCCATGGATTAACCTGGAAGCCTAAAAACATACCTAAGCAAAAATAAAAATTTTATTATGGCGGTTTGAATCAAAAATAAGCAGAATGTTTCAACTCCACCCATGCATATTAAGCTTTACAGGGATGGAGAAGTTATTCAATAGACATTTACAAGTTACACCACATTCAACAAGATGTAATGTTTTCAATTATTTTTACATGAGAATAATTAATAAAAAGTTGAAGTTCAGATTAACTCACTGACCATGGTAACTAGCTTGGTATAGAAAACCTACAGCACAATACAGGCCCTTCAGCCCACAAAGCTGTTCCAAACATGTCCTTACCTTAGAAATTGCCATGTACCTATCCAGGAGTCTCTTACTAGACCCCATCATTTTCACCTCCACCACCATCGCCGGCAGCCCATTCCACGCACTCACCACTCTCTGTGTAAAAAACTTACCCCTGACATCTCCTCTGTACCTACTTCCAAGCACCTAAAAACTGTGCCCTCTCGTGCTAGCCATTTCAGCCCTGGGGATAAAGCCCCTGACTGTCCACATGATCAATGCCTGTCATCATCTTATACACCTCTATCAGGTCACCTCTCTGCACTTACTCAGCAGCTGATAGAAAGTAATTACACTGTGAGAGAGGGATGATGAAAACTGTATGGTTGAAATTCTCCCTCTTAAAGCTGCCCAGTTTGAAAAGAATGTGAATGAATTACAAAAGGGAGTGGTTTACGGGGAGGGACAGTCATGGGGCACGGGTCCTGGGGCGTATAACATCTTAACTTTATGGAGGGGTACAGCATCATGAAGGGGCAGTGAGAGGGTGAATGACCAGTCTGTTCCCAGGGTTGGGGAGTCAAGAACTAGAGGACACATTTAAAGAAGAATAACATTTTGGCACTGACTAGGTGGACCAAAGGGCTTGTTTCTGTGCTCTTGTGCTCTATGAACTATGCCTCTACCCCGACGTATTTATGTATGGAATTCTCTGGATAATATGCGAATTAAAGATTTTCACAGTGTCTATGACAATAACATGCCAATTACCAATTAATTATGAATTAGTATGTTTCAGTAGCCCTACTGCACAACTAGACACCAGGGTTGAGATGACCCTGAAATATATCGAGAGCCAGTACACAACTTACAACAAATGTATAAATAAAGCAACATCGAATGCTCCCAGGGTCAGCCCTTTCCAGTTACAGTAACCTGGCCTTTTTGATCACAGCTTCCACATAGTCCATAAATTCTCATATATTACCAGTGACTGGTTCAAATCCCAAGAGTTCCTTGGTGTGCCAAAGGCACTTCTTAATCAATTAGTCCTCTATATTAAGTTTATGAAATAATCAAATAAAGATGTAAATACAAGATCATTTCCTCAACTAGCAGAATAACTTATTAATATCTTGAACTTCCCAAAATAGATCTATGTTTTACTAACTCTTCCTTCAGTTAGTCCTGATGAAGGGTCTCGGCCTGAAACGTCGACTGTACCTCTTCCTAGAGATGCTGCCTGGCCTGCTGCGTTCACCAGCAACTTTGATGTGTGTTGCTTCTATGATTTTTAAACTGTGTTCTTCTTGCATTTTAAACTAAATATCTTTTGGAATTAGTTCTGATCAAAAGGGATCTAAATTCATAGGTATAGTGAATCTACACCAATATCAAAATATATTCAATAGCTCCAGAAATACACTGTCAAATATATACAGCTTTTACCTTGGACAAAATTAAAATATTTCAAATTTCTCTCAGATAGCGCTCACAACAGATCTTAAATATATATTGTGCAATTCCTGATCAGTAAGATGACAATTTTGAGGTGAAGCGCGAATCTTTGGAACATCTCTGAATCACCTTTTGTTGCTAGAATGTCCTGTTGCTTAGCAACTAGCAGTGTGACTTATGAAATGCCAGCTGAGACGACATAGGCATCATCATCAAAATCAAATTAATAAAAATGATTGCTTTTTAAAGGGACAGAACCAGTAATCTTCAAATTATAAAGGAGATGAAGGAAATAGATAAAATTAAATCTTGTGTTGACAGTAACTGTCGCCTAAGGAGCCTACCAGTGGCAGAAAGCCTTGAGCAACATGTTTCTTGACTCAAGCCTTTGTCACAATCACATGGCCGGAAAAACATTGTATATTCCTCAGCTACGTTCACCATTAATCACACTTGCTTTGACCAGTGTTACCTACATGAGCGGACAGTCCAACACAGTAGTATTCACTAGTAGGAGAGGGTGTGCTTTTTAGTATGGGTCTCTAATAAAGGGACAGAGTTTCAAGGTAACAGGCCAGTTATTTAAAAAAGATAGAGTCATTGAGTCTTGAAACATGGAAACAGGTCCCTTGGTCCAACTTGTCTATACCAACTGAGGTTCCCATCTAAGCTGGCCCCATTGCCACATTTGGCCCATATCCCTCAAGACCTTTTCTATCCATGTTGCTAGCCAAGTACCTTTTAAATGTTGCTAATGCAGCTGTCTCAATCACTTGATCTGTCAGTTCATTCCATGCATACCATCAGTGTGTGAAAAAGTTGGCCCTTGGGTTCCTATTAGTCTTGCCCTCCCACTTTAACTTATGCCTTCTAGTTCTTGATTTCTCAGCACTGAGAAAAAAATCATGTGCATTCATCCTATCTGTGCTCCTTGTTTTTTTATATACTGCTATAACATCACCTCTCATTCTCTTATGCTTCACTGATGAAACTCCCAACCCGTTCAACATTTATCCATGACACACTCCATCAAGTCAAGGAAACGTCCTTGTAGATCTTTGCAGTGGTCTTTCTAGCTTAATAGCATCTTTCTTATAGTAGAGTATTCCAAAAGTGTGGCCTCACCAATGTTTGGTACATAGACATTTCTTCTTGCAAAGGCTGGTAATTATCTGAAATTCTGTACACAGGGATTAGTGGAGACTAGCACATTAGATTGAAGCAAAGGGGCCTGGTACAGAAGTAGAATTGAAGCCTGGGTTAGATCAACCACGATTATATTGAATGGTGCAATATGTTATTGAATGATGTGAACGCCTGCTCTTATTTTCTTGCATTCCTGTGTGTTCTTACGATGTCCATGGCTTGCTCTGGCGTACTTTGAAGCCCCTCTTCAAAGAAGTACCCAGAGATGAAACCAAGCCAGAAATTCCCACCCTCTGCCTACTTTCCCATTGCCTTGGAAAGGCAGCCAACATAATTCAATACCCTCCCCACCCCCACTTCCATATAGCAGAAGATACTAAAGCTTGAAAGCATGCTCCACCGGTCTCAAGGAGAGCTTCTGTTATAAGACTCGTGGATAGACCTCTTGTATGTTGAGGGGAACTCATAACCTCATAGCCTACTGCAACATAACCCTTGCATCTTAATTTCTGCCTGCACTTTCATAGAACTGTAACTGTAGCACCACATTCTAGACTCCGTTATTGCTTTTCTCTATGTACTACCTTGAAGTACTTATGTTTTGAAATAATCTGTATGGATGGCATGCAGACCAAAGTTTGTCATTGTGTCTCACTTGGAATAGTGGACCCAACCCCACTGAGAACTCCCAGCACCAGCAAAAGAATTTTATTAGTTGGTACCATGATATGAAGTCAAACAATAAAACCTAGAGACACAGCCAGAGCTAGGCATTTACTATGATTAAGATCAAGTTTTCCACAAACATGTTTTAACTTTAAAAATTACCCACTCTAAGTTTTTCTCCTATCCATGGCCCATATGTTTAAGAAAAGCTAGAAATCAGGTGGCTGAGTAAACACCTGCATCTGGATCAATCCCTTTCAAACATCACCCTCCCTTCCTCGACACTAGCAACTCCTTTTAATATTTTGAGCCTGGAATGATAGACGAATCACAAACTGTTCATTTGCTCCACAAACCAGCCCCCTTTAGACCCCCATCTCGAAGCAGAGGTTTCTATATTACTGTGTCCTCTGGTATGGGCTCCCTGCTTTACTGCTCTTCATCCGTCTTGTGATCTCACCTACAAAGAGAGGCTGCACGGTGAGGTCAGTTCTAAGCAAGTTTGGCAACACGTTGTTCAATCAGAGGTGATGTGTTGTGAGAAGCAGAAAGTGAAAAAGGAAAGGAGTAGGCACAGCATAGATAGAGAGGGACTCTTACAGAGTCACCTAATAGTACAGTTCATTGCCTCCATGCTTTAACTCTCTGTTGTCTACCTCATCATAGCAGTGTCAAACAAAATGTATCAATGGGCTATAAAACTATCCCGTTGTTAATCATTTCATATGATCAGAATTTGACTTATTCAAACAGAATAATAAGCAGAATGTGATTAATAATCATATCAAACAAAATTTGTATTGTGTTTGTAACTCATTAAAACGGTGCAAAACAAATATAGGAAGATTTCAATCCTATGCCTCCCTGCCTCCTCTTGAGCTGTATCTTCACTAGAGTTAATGGTTTTTTATATCCCGAAATATGGTCTTACACAAAGTCAAAGTCTACAATGTACCTCACTCATTAATCCCTCTTGTAACCGTGTATCATGGTGAGCATTAAATTAATGGGCTAAATGTCTAAAAAAAACACAACAGCTGGAAATTTTAAGTAGTTTTTTTTTAAATCTTGGAGGTTCTCAGTAGGTGAAGCAACATCTGTGGACAGAGAAAAAAAGTTGATGTTTCATCAGATCCTTCATCAGAACTGCAAAAAAGAGAAAGTGTTCTGCTACTAGAAAGTAACTTGTCTTCTCTCCTCCCTTAACTTAATGAATAAAATAGGACATGAAACATTAATTGTTCCTTTTTTCACAGGCATGGCTGAGCTGCAAAATGTTTCCAAAATTTTCTGTTTTTAGTTCTGGAGTAGAATGTTATATATTAAAATAACAGATAGAACATAATAAAAGTTCAAACAACAATCCCAAAGCAGCATTCCTTGTCAAAGAAAGTTGGACGATAAAATTAATTAAGATTTGCAGATAGATACTGCCATTGACAGTTTCAGATATTGATAAAATACATTACAATTAAATATTTTGGAAGCCTTGTGTCTGTTGTGATGTAGGAAACACAGAAGCTGCTTTACATAATAAAATCCCACAATAGCATTGTAATAAAGACTTAGTCATCTTTCTGTGTGATATTCGGATTGGACTGTTATTGTTATGTGTACCAAGATACAGTGAAAGGCTTTTGTCTGCATGTCATCAAGGCATAACATTCCAGACACCAATACCTTGAGGCAGTACAAAAGGACACCAGAATGCAGAATGTACTATTACATTTACAGAGAAAGTATAGAGCATAGAAGGCAGACAAATAGAGTGCAAGGGCTGTGACAAAATAAACTGAGAGATCAAGAATTTTGTTTATTGAATAAGATGTGAAATAGCAATGAAGTTAGCAACAATGGAAGTGCCAGACTCACAGTCAGGTAGGTTGGGAGATCAAGAATTCATCCTTTAAGATATAAGAGGTATGTTCAAGAGTCTGATAACAGTGGGATAGAAGCTATCTTTGAGCCTGGCAGTACATACCTTCATGTTTTAGTATCTTCTGCCTGATGGGAGAGGAAAGAGAATGACTAGGGTGGGAGTGGGTCTCTAATTAGCTGACTGCTTTCCCGAGGCAGTGGGAAGTGTAAACAGAGTCAAAGGAAGGTGTGATGGACTGGGGTGTGCTGTGTAGGATTGGAGATTAATTATTAGACATAGCACAAAGGATGACTCCCTAATACTTCTTTTAAAGTATTGCCATGCAAACCTTTGATATCTGCCTCAGAAGAAAGGAATGGTATTTTATTAATGTCTTGTGAGAATAGTAGCACCGCTGGCAGTATAGCCCCTGCCCCAGTGCCTCACTGGCACGTTCAGCAGGAATTGTGTATCTGAAACAGATTTTGATCTAGCAACGTTAAGTGGAAGCCAGCACTGACACATTGCAAATACCAAACCTTAAACTACCCTCATCTGCTTTATCCATGACTCCCACTACTCAATGTGCTTGATTTGCCTGCTGGTACAGAACAATCAAATTGAAAGTAAAACACAGAAAGGGACTAAAATAGTAAAAAAGTAATGCTCTAACATGGAAGGCAGCAATTTATTCTCTGGGTTGAGATAGTGGTCATAAAAGCTTTATTCCTTAGGGATGTGAGGGCAGCTGATAAGGTCACTGACGTTAATCTTTCCCGGGATGCTTACTTCAGTTGAGATGACAAGCATGTTGTTTAATATCACACAAAATAATTAAGGGCTTTGGAAAACAACTCAGCAGAAATTGGACGGTTGGCTCAATTGGATCAAGAGCAAAGGAGGTTATCATTGAATAAGGTGGGAGTTCCTGTCACTATAATTCCAAGTGGAAAATACGTGAAGTGTGAAAATCTGGCAGTCAATACAAGTAACAATGTACTTGCTACCGAAGACAATTTCCAAGTGCCCAGATGATTACCGGTGCTGTCATGATTGAAGAGGTCTTAACTAAGCAAATTCACACCCAGATGATCCTTTCCATTTAGCAGAGTGCAACTAATTGGTGTAAGTCAATTACCTTCATTTTGTTGTCATTTTCTTGTCCCATGCAAAGTGCGCCATTAGAGAGAATAAATCTCTTAAAGCATCTGCGATCTCGCCAACTAAAGCAATAATAGTTTGTCTCTAAAAATGTTATTGATCTACAGAGCCTGTTTAGAGAACAGCAATGTAGGGCATTGTTTCATGAACATAGGACACTGAGGCCCAGCAACTTTAGGCAAGCAGCACTGAACCCCTTTAAATTTAATAAAAGACAGACGTAATGAAATAACAACACCATCGATGCACAGTTATGCCAAAATGTGTACATGTAAGTGTATTGCGTTGTTAAAGAGCTTTGTGGAAATCCCATCACATCCGGCAATCAATTTAGTGATATGATTTAATGAGAATTCTATTACTTTGTGGAAAGAAGGCACTGATGTCAGCTGGGAAGACAGAGTGGTCAATGATTCAATAATGAGGAGTGGCCCAACTGAAACATTGATCAGCGGGGAAATTTTTTGCAGCTGTATTTCTAATGGCAGGAAGTATGAATTGACACATTTGGGAAACAGTTCACAGCTGTAATGAAACTCTGAATGGGAGCTGGTTCGGTGATGGGGAGCAGAGACATTCGGAAATACAGCCTTGTTGATTGTGAAAGGCAGAATCCAATCAGTTTTCCTTTATTAATTATCAAGTTGAATGATATATAGGAATAAAGCTAACTGCTTCTCATTTAACATGGAACAGTACAGCACAGGAATATGTCCTGTGGCCTATGGTGTCTGTGCCGAACGTGAAGCTAAGTTAAACTAAATTTCTGCTGGCTGCACATGGTCCATATTCCTTTGTTTCTTGCACAGTCATGTGTATCTCTAACAGCCTCTTACGTGCCATTATCAAATACTCTTCCACCACCACCTCTGACAGGCCATTCCAGACATCTACCATTCTCTCTGGAAAAACTTTCCCATACATTTTCTTTAAACTTTCCTCCTCCTAAAATGCATAACCCCTAGTATATGATATTTCTGCACTGAGAAAATGATTCTGACCGTCTACCCTATCTATACCTCTCATAATTTTATAATATTAAATTTTTTGTTGTTGGTGTCCTTCTGTCTCAGAAGATGGTGGGTGGGCATGAGGAAAGTCAGCTTGTGGTGGTGCCCTTCCCAAAGTGGCTGAGGAGTTCCACCCTGGAATGGCAGTCTTTTCCTCATTGGCTGCAGGTGAAAAAAGCCTGGCATCAGGTTGGAGCAGCCCTCGCCGAGATCTCTCGGCAGCCAGCTCAGTGATGTGGGTACTTTCTGCTCTTTGCACTCCTTTTCGAGATGCTAGACTCGAGGTGGTCTGGACGTCTGCTGTGTCTTCCCAGTTGTTCAGATCCATTTTGCAGACGTCCTTGAAGCAAAGCTATGAGTTGACTAACTGGGTGTGCACCCCCTGCCAGCCGCCCATACAGCAGATCTTTCAGGGTTTGACCAGGGCCCATATGCCTGACATGTTCTCTGGCTGAGCTGGCTGAATGTACTGGGGATGCCTGCATGTTGTAAGACCTCGGTATTAGTGGCTCTGTCCTGCCAAGGTATGTGCAAGATCTGTCTGAGGCAGCACAGGTGAAAGCTGTTCAGTTTCTCCACTTGGCTAGCATAGGTTGCCCGGGCTTTGCTGCTGTGGAGGAGCGTGCCAAGAAAGCAGGCCTGGTACGCATGCAACTTGGCATTCACAGACAGATCGCTGCTGCTCCACACTCTCTTGTTCTGCATAGCTATGGCAGCTGCAGCCTTGGTTATTCTGTTGCTCAGCTCAGCTTCAATAGACAGAGTGTTTGTGGTGGTTGACCCAAGACAGGTGAAGGAGCCAACTACCTCTACAGTGTGACCGTCGATGGTGATGGATGGGATGGAGTCAGTGTCCTGGACCATGACATTCTTTTCTTCAGGCTGATGGTCAGCCCGAGCTCCTTGCAGGCATGGGTGGGGTTCTCAATGAGATACTGCAGTTGGCCTTCTGTGTGGAAAGTCACTGCTGCGCTATCAGCAAACAGTAGCTCATGAATGAAGACCTCTCGGATCTTGGTCTTGGAGCGAAGGCAATCAATGTTGAGGTGTTTGCCGTCAACTCTGGTCTGGAGGGAAACACCCACAGTGATTTCTCCAAAAGCATACTGGAGCAGCATGGAGAGGAGGACGCTGAAGAGTATTGGTGTGAGAACACAGCCTTGCCTTACTCCGCTTCTCGCTGGGAAGGCTTCCAAAGTTGTGTCATTAAAGCAGAGACTTCTGTGCATGTCTTCATGGAAAGAAGTGATCATGCCCAGCAGTTCTGGAGGGCAGTCCATTTTCTGCAGCAACCTGCATAGCCCACTCTGCTGACCAGGTCGAACGCCTTTGTCAAGTCAATGAATGCAATGAAAAGTGTTTTTTGCTGCTCTCGGCATTTCTCCTGCAGCTGGCGTAGTGAGAAAATCACATCCACAATGGACCTAGCTGCTATAAAACCACACTGGAACTCTGGGTAGTCACCTTGATCAAGGTGCTGCAGCTGTGCCAAAATGACTCTGGCAAAGGCCTTTCCCACGATGCTCAGGAGGGAGGTGCCACGGTAGCTGTTACAGTCACTGCAATCGCCTTTGTTCTTGTACAAGGTGACAATGTTGGCGCCTCGCATGTCTCGTGGTATATAACCTTCTCTCCCAGCTGAGACAGAGGAGCTCGAGCAGATGGTGAAGCAATGCTTATTTGCTGCTCTTTAAACTTCTGGAGGGATAACGTCATTTCCAGGGGTCTTCCCACAAGCGAGGTAGTCAATGGCTTTGCTAAGTTCTTCTGGTGTTGCCAGTGCATCCAGCTCCTCCATGACTGGTAGACCTGGAATAGCCTTGAGTGCAGTGCTTGTCACCACGTCCTGGGCTGAGTACAACTCTAAGTAGTGCTCAACTCAGCTTTGAAGTTGCTGACCTTGATCAGAATGACTTCTCCAGTCTTAGACTTTAGAGGGGCTGTCTTGGTGACAGGAGGACCTTTAGCCTTCTTGATACCTCATGCATCCCATGTGTCTGCAGAAGTCTGGATACTACTGCCCAAGTTCAGCCAACAGTTGTTGGCGCAGCAGCGAGCAGTTTTCTGGGCCTCGTTACTCACGGCCTTAATAGCATCTGTGGTGCTGGAGTTGGGATCATTCATGTAGGCAAGGAGGGCTCCTCTTTTGGCTTCAGTCACCGGTTCCATTTCCTCCCAGCTTTCCTGTCTGTTAATGTGCATTCTCTCTTACCAAATGCAGTGATGGCATCAAGGAGACAGAACCATTTGCTTTCAATCGAGTTGTCATCATAGGTGGAGGCTGCCACAGTATCTTCAAAGCAGTCAGTGAATTTTGGCATTCGCTCGGCACTGAATGCACAGCAAGTGTTGATGCATGGTCAACCCTTCCTCTTAAAGCAGTGCAGCTTCTTTGGTATGAGCCTCAAGTTCCTGGGTGTCAAGATCTCTGAGGATCTAACCTGGTCCCAACATATCAATGTAGTTATAAAGAAGGCAAGACAGCGACTATACTTCATTAGGAGTTTGAAGAGATTTGGTATGTCAACAAAAACACTCAAAAACTTCTGTAGATGTACCGTGGAGAGCATTCTGACAGGCTGCATCACTGTCTGGTATGGGAGCGGGGGCTACTGCACAGGACCAAAAGGGGGTGGTATCGTAAATTTAGCTGGCTCCTTTTTGGGTACTAGCCTACAAAGTACCCAGGACATCTTCAAGGAATGGTGTCTCAGAGAGACATCATTCATTAATAAGGACCTCCAGCACCCAGGGCATGCCCTTCTCTCACTGTTACTGTAGTGTTCTCGTGCAGTGTGTTGAAACACTGACTAAACACCAAGTTAAACCAGAGCCAATGAAGACAGAGTTGTAGTAAGGTTAACCATTTACTGTTCACTCTTCCACATTAACATCATATGGTGAAAACTGTTGATAAAAAAATACAAACATATACATTGTCTGTTTCATTCTGGATACTACCCCAGCTCTCTTCTTTTAGCGAGTGTCTCCAGTCGCCCCGAGTAGGGAGCGAGGGGGTCGCGTCAAACTGCCACCGGGCTCGAGCCCACCCTGTGTTTGAAATTGAAAAGCCGACACGCGCTCCACCCCAGTCGCCGCTTCCCTAACAGAAACCACGTTAATATCTTTACTTCAAATACTTTCTTATGAACTTACGGCGTTGCTTCTATAATGCTTCTTTGTGGGTAGAATCGGAGCTCTTCATGATCATCCTGCACGCATGGTACCCACCTTTCCACCTCCTCCGAACTGGAAGTTACACATAAGACGCGGCGAAACCGGAGGTGACGTCATCACATGCCGCGATATACCATAGACAATGAATTTACCTTTGTTAAACTGTAACGTAGTTATCAACCTTTAGCTTTAACTAGAAAATAGTTATAAACAGATCATTTAAAGCGTAGACCCAACAAGGTCAAATAAATGCCTTAAGGGCAGCAGAGTTACCATCAGGTAGGAGGTGCAGAAGCCTGAAGGCACACTCTCAAAGTTTCAGGAACAGCTTCTTCACCTCTGATATCCGATTCCTAAATGGACATTGAACCTGTGAACACTACCTCACTTTTTAATATATATTATTTCTGTTTTTGCATGATTTTAATCTATTCAATATACGTATACCGTAATTGATTTACTTATTTTTTTCTCTTCTATATTGTGTATTGCATTGAACTGCTGCTGCTAAGTTAACAAATTTCACAACGCATGCCGGTGATAATAAACCTGATTCTAATTCTTATTCTTCGCTGGCTATAGGAGAGTGGGCATTTTCACAGTCTGCGCTGTGATAGCTGCAGGTGATAAGGACACTTCTGAGATCAGTACGCCTAGTGATAAAAAGGTCTAGTTGATGCCAGTGGCAAAACTGTGGGTGGCTCCGTGAGACCTTGTGAAGCTCCATGCACTGGAAATATGTGTTAGCCACATACAGTCCTTGGTAACAGCACAATTCTAGCATCCTCTGTCCATTTATGTAAGTATGTAATGTTGAGACTTTATAAAGCACTGGTGAGGCCTCACTTCGAGTATTGTGAACAGTTTTGGGCCCCTTATCAAGGAAAGGATGTGCTGAAATTGGAGAGGGTTCAAAGGAGGTTCATGAGAAGAAGCTGCAGAAGATCGTGAACACGGTGCAGCACATCACACAAACCAATCTCCCGTCCTTGGACTCACTTTACACCTCACGCTGTCGGAGCAGTGCTGCCAGGATAATCAAGGACATGACTCACCCAGCCAACACACTTTTCGTCCCTCTTCCCTCCGGAAGACGGCTCAGGAGCTTGAAGACTCGTACGGCCAGGTTTGGGAACAGCTTCTTTCCAACTGTGATAAGACTGCTGAACAGATCCTGACCTGGATCTGGGCCGTACCCTCCAAATATCCGGACCTGCCTCTCGGTTTTTTTGCACTACCTTACTTTCCATTTTTCTATTTTCTATTTGTGATTTATAAATTAAATTTTTAATATTTACTAATTTTTACTATTTTTAATACTTAATATTTGTAATCCAGGGAGCGGGAAGCGCAGAATCAAATATCGCTGCGATGATTGTACATTCTAGTATCAATTGTTTGGCAACAATAAAGTATAAAGTACAAAAGTATAAAGTATAAAAGTATAAAGTATAAAATGATTCAAGGATTGAACGGCTTGTCGTATAAAGAGCGTTTGATGGCTCTGGGCTGTATTCACTAGTATTTAGAAGAACGAGGAGTGACCTAATTGAAACCTATCGAATGGTGAAAGGCCTTGATAGAGTGGATGTGGAGAGGATGTTTACTATGGTGGGAGAATCTAAGGCCAGAGGACACAGCCTCAGAATAGAGGGGTATCCTTTTAGAACAGAGGTAAGGAGCAATTTCTTGAGCCAGAGAGTGGTAAATCTGTGGAATTCTGTGGAGGCCAAGCCTTTAAGAATATTTAAGGCAGAGGTTGATGGATTCTTGATTGGTCAGGGCATTAGGGATACGGGGAGAAGGCAGGAGACTGGGGCTGAGAAGAAAATTGGTACCACTATGATGAAATGGTGGAGCAGTCTCGATGGACCAAATAGCCTAATTCTGCTCCTGTATCTTATGGTTTTATGGTCTTGTTGTTCATCTTTCCCACTCCATGTGGGCTCATACAGCTGGGCCAGGCCCTGCTGTTGGCTTCTACTCCAGTATTGATGTCTCCCAACAGGTACAACCCTTCAGAGCTAGATATCTTGGACAATGTTTCATCCAGTGCCCATAGGAGAGATCTTTAACTTCGGGGTTGGAGCTGAGAGTGGAGGCATAGATGCTGATGAAGTTGACCAGCCCAGGTTAAGCTGACAGTCAGAGAGTGAGGATTCGGTCTGTTCCCCCACCCCCTCACTCTGATCGGAGCTCAGCAGCTGCAGTGAATGTATTCCTCACCACAAAGCCAACAGCACACAGTCTTGGCTAATCCTAGGACTTCCCTTGCCAGAAGAAGGTGTAGTTGGACTCTCTGATAGAGTCGCTGTCTATCAAATGAGTCCCTGAAGGCAGGCATTGTCAATATTCTGCCTGCAGTGTGTTCTGTCTTACATGCTTCATCGACTGTTGAATGACATTCATGAGCCCAGGACCCATGGCCCTGACATTCCAGCTTGCTATATGAAGAGCTGGAGTCTTGCTGGTTCCTCTAGGTTTGCCTGGTGCCAGCTTTCAGCCTGCTTGTTGAAGTGAGTCTCTAAGCTCCACGCACTTCGTGAAGCAGCAAGGCAGGACAGCACCTTACTGGCTGGGGGCTGTCCAATGAGATCCAATCATCTCTCCCACCATCAACTGAATTGAATTGAATTGATTTTATTTTATTTCTTACATCCTTCACATACATGAGGAGTAAGAATGTTACGTCGCCATCTAAATATGTAATGTGCAAACATAGTAATTTATAATAAACAGAACAGTCAATGTAATATAGAGTACACTCAAGTCAGTGTGAGTGCAAAGCAACACTTTCAGTACGCTGGATGAACTCAGCAGGTCGGGCGTGAGTTCATCAGTCTGATGGCCTGGTGGAAGAAGCTGTCCAGGAGCCTGTTGGTCCTGGCTTTTATGCTGTGGTACTGCTTCCCGGATGGTAGCAGCTGGAATAGATTGTGGTTGGGGTGACTCGGGTCCCCAATGATCCTAGGGCCCTTTTTACACACCTATCCTTGTAAATGTCCTGAATCATGGGAAGTTCACAACTACAGATGCGCGGGGCTGTCCACACTACTCTGTGCAGAGTCCTGCGATTAAGAGAGTTTCCATATCAGGCAGTGATGCAGCCAGTCAGGATGCTCTCAATTGTGCCCTTGTAGAAAGTTCTTAGGATTTGGGGGCCCGTACCAAACCTCCTCAACCGTCTGAAGTGAAAGAGGCGCTGTTTTGCCTTTTTCACCACACAGCTGGTATGTACAGACCACGTGAGGTCCTCAGTGATGTGGATGCTGAGGAACTTGAAGCTGTTTACCCTCTCAACCCCAAATCTATTGATGTCAATAAGGGTTAGCCCGTCTCCATTCCTCCTGTAATCCACAAACATCTCCTTTGTTTTTACGACATTGAGGGAGAGGTTGTTTTCTTGACACCACTGTGTCAAAGAGATGATTTCTTCCCTGTAGGCTACTTCGTTATTGTTTGAGATAAGGCCAATCAATGTAGTGCCATCGGCAAATTTAATTAGCAGATTGGAGCTGTGGGTAGCGATACAGTCATGGGTATACAGGGAGTAAAAGAGGGGACTCAGTACGCAGCCCTGAGGGGCTCCTGTATTGAGAGTCAGAGGGTTGGAGGTGAGGGAGCCCACTCTTACAACCTGCTGGCGATCTGACAACCAGGATCCAGCTGCACAAGGCAGGGTCACGGCCGAGGTCTCTGAGCTTCTTGTCCAGCCTGGATGGTACTATGATGTTGAAAGCTGAACTGTAGTCCATGAATAGCATTCTCACATAAGCATCCTTCTCTCTCTAGATATGTAAGGACATTATGTAGAGCTGTGGCTATTGCGTCATCTGTTGATCAGTTGTGTCAGTAAGCAAACTGTAGGGGGTCCAGTGTGGGTGGTAGCAAGCTGCAGATGTAATCCTTGACCAGCCCCTCAAAGCATTTGTTTATTATTGAGGTGAGTGCAACAGGATACCAGCTGTTGAAGCATGTTACCTTAGTCTTTTTTGTACAGGGACAATGGTGGATAATTTGAAGCAGGAGGGCACTCGACACTGGGAGAGGGAGAGATTAAAAATGTCTGTAAGCACACCTGCTAGTTGTGCTGCACACATCCTAAGTACTCACCCTGGCGCTCATTCCTGCACCAATCGGTATGAGCTCAGAACAAGTAACCGCTACTTCCCAGATTGTACTGAGTTTTTACAACGTCGCTTCAGTGACCTCTCCAGGGTGCTACAAACCTGAGCAGATGATATGGAGATCTTGGGCTGCCCAAACAACAAGATCCCCCTTTTGGCCTTGCTGATATAATGCAAAAGAAAGGTGGAACCAATACAATTTGTTACCAGCGGGGCTGCAGGAGTTGCCGGAAGGAGGCACAGTACACCAACCAGCTGCCTTAGGGCTCCACTCCGCTCCGGATTTACTACCAGGATTTACTTCCTTAGCCTTCACCTCTCCCAAGACTGACCCACAAGGAGGTGGTCCATTTTCCCGCGGCTGGAGCATGGTAGATGGATGCCTAAGGCGTGTCCATGGGCCCAGGGTATTCACACATCGAGAACGTCCATCACATTTTGACACTTCGAGGATCTGGAATCGGAATTTCCCTTCTCCTGGATGAACTGCCTGCCCAGGTTTAAAATCTTAAATGTAACTCAACAAAACAAAAGAGCTGGTCATTGACATCAGGAAAACAGACAGTCCACATGTTCCTGTCTACATCAATGGTGCTGAGGTTGAGAAGTTTAAGGGTTTCAATTTCCTAGGGATGAGCATCACTAATAGCCTGTCCTAGTCAACAACATCGACACTAAAGGCATCCGTTAGTCTTGCGAGACGAGACCGTGGGTCTGCACCTGGAAAGTCTCCCCTCTCCACGACACCAATGTTGTCCAAGGGAAGGGCATTAGGACCCATACAGCTTGGCACCAGTGTCATCGCAGAGCAATGTGTGGTTAAGTGCCTTGCTCAAGGACACAACACATTGCCTCGGCTGGGGCTCGAACTCATGACCTTCAGGTCACTAGTCCAATGCCTTAACCATTTGGCCACGTGCCCACAACATCGACACTACAGCCAAGAAAACTCACCTCAGAATGCTGAAGAAAGTTGACATGTCCCTGTTGACCCTTACCATATTTTATCAATGCACCACGGGAAGCATCTTATCTGGATACCTCACGATTTAGTATGACCTCTGCTCTGAGAAATTGCAGAGATTTCTAGATACAGCTCAGCACATCACAAAACCAGTCTCCCCTGCATGGACTCTGTGTATAAATCTCGTTGCCTCAGTAAAACTGCCTGCATAATCACAGACCCCACCCATCTGTGACATTTTCTCTTCTCCCCCTTCCATCAGGCAGAAGGTAAAAAAAAAACAGAAAGCACATACCACCAGGCTTGAGAACAGTTTCTACCCAGCTGTTATAAGACTATTGAATGGTTTCTTTGGAAAATACGATGGGCTCTTGACTCACAATTTATCTTGTTATGATCTTGCACTTTATTCTCTACCTGCATTGCACTTTCCTTGCATCTATTGCACTTGATTCTGCATTCTGTTATTATTTGACCTTGTGCTACCAGAATGCACTGTGTAACAACTTGATTTGTATGATGGTATGCAAGACAAGCCTTTGACTATACCTTGGTATATGTGACAATAATAAACCAATTCCCATTGCCACTTTTATCAGGTCTCTCCTCAGCCTCTGAGTCTGAGAAAACAACCAGGTTTTTCCAACCTCTCCTTGTAGATGATAGCCTCTAATCTGGGCAGCATCCTGGTAAACCTCTTCTGCATCCTTTCTAAAGGCTTCACATTCTTCCTGTAATAGGCTGACATGCTCATAATATTCAAGTGCAACCAAAGCAAAGTTTTATTAAGCTGCAGTTTTTGTCACAAAAATAGAATGCAAAAGTTAGGAGTTCAAGGCAAACCTATGTAATCCTTAAAAGATGAACAGAAAAAAAGATATAGGCTGATAAAAATTTGTTGTTTATGATCATTGCAGGTCTGTCCTTTCTATTAGCCATTTGCTACATTACGTTAGTTGATCATCCACATGAGTTTAATTGCTTTCCGCTTGAATAAATGAAGAAAATAATTGATAACATTGTTGAGCATGGAACTTCAATTCTAATGTTCATTTGCAAATTAAGGTGGACTTTACCATTAAGTACAGTATGTGTATTCAATAAACAATAGACACTAGAAAATAGGTGCAGGAGTAGGCCATTCGGCCCTTCGAGCCAGCACCGCCATTCACTGTGATCATGGCTGATCATCCACAATCAGTATCCAGTTCCTGCCTTATCCCCATAGCCTTTGATTCCGCTATCTTTAAGAGCTCTATCCATCTCTTTCTTGAAAACATCCAGAGACTTGGTCTCTACAGCCTTCTGGGGCAGAGCATTCCACATATCCACCACTCTCTGGGTGAAAAAGTTTTTCCTCAACTCCATTCTAAATGGCCTACCCCTTATTCTTAAACTGTGGCCTCTGGTTCTGGACTTACCCATCAGCGGGGACATGCTTCCTGCCTCCAGCATGTCCAATCCCTTAATAATCTTGTATGTTTCAATCAGATCCCCTCTCATCTTTCTAAATTCCAGTGTATGCAAGCCCAGTCGCTCCAACCTTTCAACATATGACAGTCCCGCCATCTCGGGAATTAACCTTGTGAACCTACGCTGCACTCCCTCAATAGCAAGAATATCCTTCCTCAAATTTGGAGACCAAAACTGTACACAATACTCCAGGTGTGGTCTCAACAGGGCCCTGTACAGCTGCAGAAGGACCTCTTTGCTCCTATACTCAATCCCCCTTGTTATGAAGGCCAGCATGCCATAAGCTTTCTTCACTGCCTGCTGTACCTGCATGCTTGCTTTCAGTGACTGACGTACAAGAACACCTAGATCTCATTGTATTCATAAATCATAAAACAGTGTGTGCGTGAATATTTTCGATGGTAACAATGCTTCACGTCTTGGCTAAATTTTAGATGTTCATTAAGTGTATACATACAAAATATTTGCCCTTATTGCTTGTGATTGTAAAATATTTTCTAGTAAAATTAGTGAATGTGCCTCACAAGCAGTGATATTTTAGGGCAGTCTGAAACACAATTCTGTAAAGCAGCCACTGCCATTGGCACGTTTTGGGTAATTGTGAGATGGAGAATGTTTCAGATTATGTGTGTCATTCAGTAAGGAAGCTCCCAAAAAGGACAAAAGCCAATGTAAAACTACAAACTCTTCCAACAACTCCACTGATGGCAAATTCTTCACTATACTTCTAGTAGGAACAGTGTTCAAGAAAGGAATCAATTAAGGTAACATTTGTCATTCAACTTGCATATTTGCTGACAAAAATCATAGGAGTAGCCCTCAACAGTGTCACTATGGCAACATTAGCCAATTTGCAGAAAGACTGCAATCAAAGATTTTGAAGAAAGTTCTTTCTTGTTTTACTTATAGAAGATGGGCAGGAAAAACAATTTTAAAAACCATAGAGAAAAAGCCAATGGAATAGATGAGAGATCAGGCAAAGAATGAGTATTTTATAAATAGTCTTGAGATACACAATTAAATTATCTGTTTTACAGTTGCAAGTTGAATTATAAATATTAACCAAGATAGCATGACTTACCACCCAGAATATTTCAACACTTATTTGGGAAAACATCAGTTTAGCCCTTCACTGGAATCTCAACCCCTCCAGCAGTGCAGCATTCCCTCAACATTGTCCTTAGGGTTACAATCAAGAGAAAATCTGCAGATGTTGGAAAACCAAACAACACACACAAAATGCTGGAGGAATTCATTCAGTAGGCTAGGCAGCATCTATGGATAAAAAGTACAGTGGATGTTTCAAGCTGAGATCCTTCAGCAGGACCCTTTGGTTTTCCGTACTTTCTCCGTACTTTTTCCCATAGATGCTGCCTGGCGGGCTGAGTTCCTCCAGCATTTTGTGTGTGGTCTTCAGGGTTACACTGGATTCTATGCTCCAGTTGGAGAGGTGTTGGGGAATTAGAATGCAAGATAATGAAGGGAAGAGTTGTAGAAATAGAAAGGGAGAAAGGTATATGACTTGGGAAATTGGGCTATTTTTCTTAGGTATCTTATAAAGTTTCATTGTATTCTGAATTTCAGTGTCACAACAGTAAATGAAAATTTGTACACATGAAATGGTGCATTAACTTAAAGTATCTCAGCTATGACAATAGCTACCACTCATTTCCTCACTAGGGGCAACCTATATTGGTCAAGTAAGCTACCAGACCACACATTTCAGGGAAGTGGGAGGAAGTCAGAATACCCAGAGGAAACCCAGGTGGTCACAGGTAGAACATGCAAAGTCCACACGGATAGCACCAGACGTCAGAATTGAACAGGAGTCTCCAGAGATGTGAGGCTGTGCCACTGGGCTACCCTTCGTCTTTATTTATCACTGATCTCCGTTGATTCTAACCCAAACAGTTGTGAATCACACACATGAATAGCCCCAAAAAGCATGATATGAATCATATGATTACAAGTGCTTTCTCTCATGCGCTTGTTTTCAAAATTTTCATCTAAAGGAATTAATGCAGAAAATAAATTATGTTTTGTGATATAGTTTCATTATTTTATTTTTATTGCTCTGGGCTTTTCACTACTTGAATTCGCAAAAGTCCTCTTGCAAAAAAGTATAGAATGGTACAGTTTAAGAAAAGGCTCTTCAGCCCACTCCTGTTGTGGTAAACTATTTAATCGTGTACTTAAAAATCTACGTAGCTAAGCTAATCTTTTCTAGTCCATGCCTCTGTTCTCTGCATATTCATGTGTCTATCCAAAAGCCTCTCAAACCCCTCCATTACATTTGCCTCTACTACCATCACTGACAACATAATCCAGGCACCCAACACTCTCTGTATAAAAAGCCTGCCTTACATGCTGCCTTTGAATTCGCCCCCCTCACAAGTTTATGCTCTCCAGTATTAGACATTTCAACCCTCGCAAAAAGATACTAGCTGTCTACCACAGCTATGCCTCTTAAGATTTCTATAGAGCCTCCCTTCAGGCTTTGCTGCTTCGGAGGAAACAACCAAAAGACTTACCTTACGTTCTATATTACATGTTCCAAGCTCCAGGTTGTATCATTAAGTGGCAAGTTGGAAGTAATGCTCTTTGCACCTGTTAGCTGAGCAAGAGAAGGGGACAAATTTCGGGTCAGGATCTCATATTTTCGTGCCGTTTTTTCGGGCATAATTAAAGGCAGTTTTTTTTTCTAAGTTGCTCAGGGGACCACTTAAAGCAGTTGCTTGACCCATAACTTATGTAAATCATGGTCTGAACATCTGTTTTTAGGTTACATTATAAAGCTCAGTCTGTTCCATTCATCAAAGACTGCCACCAAAAGACAAATGTGAAACTGATCCCTGCTTTCCATACGGCAATATCACTCCTTCAGAATTCATTCCATTCCAGTCCATGGAATGACCTTCGGAGGAAGAATGCGACACTTTGACTCTACTATATCACAAGATACGATCAGGTTCTGGATTTTTTTAAAAGAAAAAAACATTTTAATGCATGATTGTGGAGCCAGATTCAGATTCAGATACAGATTTATCTGTCACTTGTACATCAAAACATGCAGTGAAATGCATCATGTGGGCCAGCCCACAAGAGTCGCCATACATTCTGGTCCCAATATAGCATGGCCACTATGGCACACATGCCCATCATGACTGAATGTACAAGGCTCCCTGCTCTCACTGCCATATCCACATCCAATGAATCCAAAGGCTTTGTCAATCTCTCATTCCCTTACCAACTGAACTCACCACCCTCCACCTACATTTGGATTGATGTTCTTAGCCATCTAGTTATTGTTACTTGTCAAACAACCACTGGAGGCTGATTTCACACAAAAGAAGCTTCAGTGAGAATAGGGAACAAAATCCAGGCCAGCTTGTAGTGGTTCTGGATCTAAAATGAATCAATTTTTGCCTCTAAATGTCATGATGTTTCTCTATATAGGGTTGTACCAGACAATGACCTCCAACAACTCATTGAACCAGGAGAGATTAGAGTTTTTCCTGCAGGATGTGTACCCTACTGAAACACCGGAGACTATCTCTCAGCTTTCACAGCTTTTGTTGAGCAAAGTTGACAGTAATCACCAAGGTAAGGCAACTCCATAATTAAATATACGATCTGGACTGGTGATTATCATAATTAAATTAAAAGGAGAAAGAGTACATTGCTGCTGAAAATGTAGAATTAAGGCAAAATACACTGAAAGTTTCACATTAAAGAACAACATTTAAGCATGATTTTAGATTAAAAATCTGCCTATAATCTTTTTCTAGCCTCCTGCTGCCTCTTATGCTGTCTCTCCTTTCATAAAAAAAAATCCTAATTACCAATCACTTGTGGTCAATGTTATTTATGACCTCTAAATGGCTTAGAGAAATTTTTTCTTTGATGGTGCTTTGTGTAGGCTTTGGGATATTGATAATATTAGTAAATTGGTTTATTATTGTAATATGTACCAAGATACAGTGAAACCCTTTTCTACATGCCATCCAGACGGATCACTTCAGGCTTTTGTATTTTCTGCTATTAAGAGAAGGGGAAGAGGTGAGAATATCTGGGCTGTATGGGATCTTTGATTATGTTGGCTGCTTTACCAAAGCAATGACAACTGTAGACAGAGCCCTTGAGAGGAGATTGGTTTCTGCGATGTGCTGCGCCTGTATCCACAACTCTCTGGATTGACAGTAGTACATTGGCATTGCTGAATAAAGCAACCTGAATAAATGCTTTTTTTCGTTTAATCACGGTTCCATTGGAAAGTGACAAGGATCTTTCCTGAATCTGTAACTGGACCCAACAAAGCCCAGAAAACTAAGCAGGAGGCTTTTCCAAGCCTGCATTCAGTTTTCAAAGTTCCACTGTGCACAGTGTTTAGTGCTCCCAAGTGGATTCTGCAATTATCTTTTTCATTCAGTGACCCGACAGACAACATTTCCAAAATTCTTTCCATGTTTCAGCCACAAAACAAACTGATGACAGTAAAGTGGATCTGGTGTATGTGGATTTTAGTAAGGTGTCAACAAGGTACCCTTTGGTAGGCTCATTTAGAAAGTTGGGGGACATGGGATCCAGGGAAAATTGGCTGTATGGATCTAGAATAGGCTTGCCCACAGAAAGCAAAGGTTAGTAGGAGATGGGATGTATTCTGCCTGGAGGTCTATGACTACTGAGAATTGTCTAGGACATCTGTTCTTTGTGATTTATATAAATGATTTAGACAAGGAAGTGGAAGGGTGAATCAGTAAGTATGCAGATGACATGAAGATTGATGGTATTATGGATAGTGTTGAAGGTTGTCATAGGTTACAACAGGACATTGATAGGACGCAGAGCTGGGCTGAGAAGTGGCAGATGGAATTCAATATGGAAAAATGTGAAGTGATACACTCTGGAAGGTTGAACTTGAAGGAAGAATACAGGGATAATGGTAGGATCCTTCGCAGTGTGGAGTAACAGGGGATCTTGGGTCCACATGCATAGATCCCTCAAAGTTGCTCCACAAGTTGATGGAGTTGTTGAGAATGTGTATGATGTGTTTGCCTTCATTAGTCTGAAAATTACCATGAGGTAATGTTGCAGCTCCATAAAACCCTTGTTAGACCATACTTGGAGTATTGTGTTCAATTCTGGTCATCTCATCATAGGAAGAAAGTCGTCATTTTAGAAAGGATGCAGAGGAGTGTTAACAGGATGCTGCCTGGATTAGAGAATATGTCTCATGAGGAAAAGTTGAGTGAGCTAGGGCTTTTCTCTTTTGCACGAAGTAGGATGAGATTTGACTTGATAGAGCTATATAAGATGATAAGGGGCATACTTAAATTGAACAGCCAATGCCTTTTTCCCCAGCAGAAATGGCAAGAGGGTAATTTTAAGGTGATTGCAGAAAAGTATGGGGGAGATTGTAGGGTTTTTATACAGAGTATGATAAGCGCTTGGAACATTCTGCCAGGGATGGTGGTAGAGACAGGCATATTAGGACATTTAAGGGACTCTTAGACAGGCACATGGATGAAAGAAAAATAGACGGTTATGTGGGAGAGAAGGGTAAATTGATCTTGGAGTAGGTTAAAAGGTCAACACAACATCGTGGCCTGAAGTGCCTGTATTGTGTTATACTGTCCTATGTTCTATGTTGTGAGAATTTGAGAGGCATCCCTTGTAACTGAACATGTCTTGATTTGTAACATCACTGTATTGTGAAATCATGTTTATGAGTGGTTATGATGCCCAAAGCAATACAGCCTGTTGGAAATGTCAGTTGAGTTTACTGCATCAGCTAGTGGATTGGATCCTGGCTGAGAATTACTGCAAACCATTTACTTTACTACACAATACTTTGAGCAGCATAACTTTTAATTTATTGCCTAAACAATGAATGAGCAAACGTTCCTCAGACCCTTTTGGAAAATAAATTTCTCTTCAAACGAGGAAGATCAAAATTACAACAATGTCTTTGAATGGTGATTATTGCAGCAAAATGTGGCAGGTGGAGAAAGTTAAACAGGCAATTTGCAAAAAATTATTGTCGATGATGTGGAGCCAACAGGTTTTCTAGTGCTATTGATCATCACCATTCTATCTCGGATTGTTGGTAATCGCTATATGAATCCTATCAAACAGTCATACAATGATGTTCCAAACACGCTGATGTGTTTTTGGCAAGCAGAGGTAGTGATGGATGTGGAAGTGAAGAGCAGGGAAATTCCTTTATTCAGTACATGCCATGAAGTAAGCACATTTAGAATTTAATCACACATGGGTTCCAGCCCTCCATATCTGGTGTTATGAGATTAATATTGGACATAAATCATCAGCAACTAGAGCGATAGAGTCATAGAGCTATCCAGCAGGGTATCATTAAGCTGAAAGAGGTGCAGAAGAGATTCACTAAGACATTACCTAGGACAATAGGAGAGGCCGGATAGCCTGGAATGTTTTCCCTGGAGCATAGGAGACTGAGCTGTGACTTATGGAGGTATAAAATCCTGAGTACCACAGATACTCATTCTCTTTTCTCGTGCTGCACAGCTCCAATACGCTGTTGCCTAAGTTGGTGATGATAAATGTCCAACTCAGGTTGAGGGACAACAGATGATGTATGCGTGGAACAGTGGCACAGTTAGTAGAACTGCTGCCTTACAGTTCCAGCAACCCTGGTTCAATCCAAACTTCCAGTGCAGCCTCTGTGGAATTTGCACATGCTCACTATGACTAGGTGAACTTATTCTAGATTGCCTATGGTTCCTCCCACATCACCAACTAAAAATAATGATTTGTTTGTCACATGTACATCCAAACATCAAAACATACATTGAAATGAGTTGTTTGACCGATACAGTCTGAGGAGGTACAAGAGCAGCCATACATCTGGCACCAACATGGCATGTCTACAATTTACTAACCCTTACGTTTTTGAAATGGGGGTAGAAACTTGAGCACCTGGAGGAAGCTGACACAGTCACAGGGAGAATATGCAGACTCCTTACAGACAGCAGGAGGAATTGAACCACAGTTGCTGAAGGCGTGAGCTAGGGGGTCATTCCAATAAAGCCAGCATGGTAGTGTAGTGGCTAACATAGTACTTTACAGTACCAGTGACATGGGTTCAATTCCCGTCACTGTCTGTAAAGAGTTTGTACATTATCCCTATGACCTTGTGGATTTCCTCCAAGTGTCATGGTTTCCTCCACAGTCCAAAAACATAACGGTTGGTAGCGTTAGAACTGACTGTTTTTTAATACTCTTTTTGAGGTGTTAGATGAATTAATGTAAGATTTAATGCTTAGTTTATTTACTTGTACTTTTTTAACAAACTCATGTATCTTTCAAAGTATGTGGTGGTTCATCCCCACTTACTGGCAGAAAGTGTTATAGCAGTTACATAACGGCCTATCACCTTTCTCA
This sequence comes from Mobula birostris, assembly GCF_030028105.1. Lineage (NCBI taxonomy): Eukaryota > Metazoa > Chordata > Chondrichthyes > Myliobatiformes > Myliobatidae > Mobula > Mobula birostris. The sequence goes on from NC_092373.1 coordinate 162,666,707, forward strand.
TTTCTCATTGGCTAAGTGTTAGAACATTACTCATTCATGTAATTGTAAAACTGTTGTTTGGTTTATTCTTATCCAAGGAATTTTCTGTTACGTCGAGTATAAAGGTGACGGATTTTTCAGAGGCGTCATCTTCAACTTCATCTTTTTCGTCATCTTTTCTCCTTCTCCATCTTTGCTTTTCATTGAATCTCTGCTTTACTTCTCAGCTCTTCACTTCATTTCAAATGTCTGTATATCTGTTTAAACTTTTAAATAAACGATCGTTAAGATTATTTAAATAAACTCCTCGCCATTCTTGACCCCCAGAAGAACCCTGAGGATCAGAAATTAACAGAGATGCAACAGTACGTTAATTGTTCAAAGTAAATTGTTCCATGATTAGGCTAGGATTAAATCAGAGGTTTCTGGGTGGCGTGGCTTAAAGAACCACAAGGGCCTGTTCTGCACTTTATCTCAATAAAAAAAAGGTTGCTTCATCCAGTCATACAGTTGCAGTATACTACATCAAGCTGCATTATTCTGGATAAATAGCTCGTACACATTTATTTATTCATGATCTGTGCCCTTTGCTGGGAAGATTGTCCTACTGTGCTGTGTTTTGAGAAGGTGGTGGTTGTTATGTTTTGTAACTGAAAGGAAAACAAGAGCGCCAAGAATGTGAGTCCAACTTTGTTCTTTGCTTTAGTGAGACGCACACGCATCATGTGGTTGTGTGATGACGTATGCTATTTACGTACTTTTACATGTAATCTGCAATGTATTATGTAAACAAAGAATGCTTAATCAAACAATATATTTATAATACTACTCAAATATTACAGAAATATTAAATACATAACACTCCTCCCTGTTTAGCTATGAACTCCAACTCAATAACACAACTATCTAGACATCCACAGCATTGTGAATTTTAAATTGTCCCATTCAGGCCTAAAGATTTAATCGCTATGGAGGATGTTGTACTCTTGTGGGAAATCACACTGCTTGGTAGGTGAGAGTCGTGGCTGTGAAAACAATCTCAGGTTGTGGGCCCTCCTCCATGGTTGTTGTAGGAGTTGACTCAGAGACTGCAGGAAGAGGTTCTGACCTCTTTCTTCTCTCTTCCTCAGCTTTTCTCTCTGCATCTCCTTCAATCCTTGCTTTTGTTCCGATCTCGGCTTCTTTCTCTCTCTCTGTCCCGTGTTTTGTGTTTTTCACATTCCTTCTCTCTTTCACAACTTTCTGTTTCTCACGCTCTTTCTCTCTCTCTCCCTTCTCTCCTTTTCAACTTCTTGTATTTCTTTTTCTTCTAGTTTCTTGCGTATCTCTGAATTTGCTAATTTCTCAAGAAATCAGGTCTCATTTATCCTCTCTCAATTTCATAGCACTTAAGCATCATCACCTTCCTTTTTCTTTTTTCAAAGATTGCATCTTGATCTTGGGAAGGTCTATTTAGTTCATTGGAGTATTCTCTTATTTATCCTTCTACTGCTTTCTTTACAGTCTGTTTTCATATTTCCATTGACTCCTTTCTCTTTAGTCTTCCATTCATCCAGATGGGGTTTGGTCTTTACATCTACTTTTAACTACTTTTTTGGAGATTTTTGTCTCCAAATTGAAGCATAGATTCTGGTTCTTAGTACTCACAAACACTGAATGTTTATAACTTTCCTGAAGCTCCTTGAGCTCTCTTGCAGCTTGCAACAAAGCCACATTCACAAGTAACTGTCCGATTAGCATGTTAGAAACTTTCTCAGCTAGGTTACCTACAAAATAACTGTTTTAATCGGACCACTGTTTTTGTCACTTTGGTGATTCCTCTGAGCAGCATGGTCTTTTCTTGGACCAGTATGATTTCCAACCAGAGGCACAGAGGTCGTCACTAATACCTGTTTGTCCTTTGTTGGGCAACATTTCATGGTCTACAGTTCATGGCATCATCAAGTACCTTTGTCAATTCATTTACAGTTGACTATTGCAGGGGATGTGGTATGTAAATGGTGGATGGATCTCCAATGAAGTTGTAGTTGCCTCAGCCACTCATGCTCCTAGCCCCCCTGTTTTTTCCACATACAAGCTCAATATAGCTTTTTGTGTCATACTGGGGGTGCTGGGAGTGGACCCAAATGCAAGACACAGACACTGAAGTACTAGGAACAGGACTTGACTGGAGAGCTGGGTTAGGGATGTAACTGGACACAGACTAGGATCTGGGACAGGAACACGGACTTGGGCTAGGACATTGGCCAGGCAAGCGGGACCAGGACTAGGAACTGGGAACTAGGAGCCTGGGCTTGGACTCCGAGACAGAGACCGGACAAGTACCCAGAACCTGGGTCTTGATTCGGGCTCGGACCCCGGAAATAGGCGAGGACATAACGTGGCTACAGGACTGGATATTGCTTGGGGTCCTCGAGGTGAGGACATGACGAGGCTTGGGGTCCTCGAGGCAAGGACATGACGAGGCTTGGGTTCGGCCTCCGAGCCAGAGACTGGACAAGGACCCAGAACCTGGGTCTTGACACGGGCTCAGACTCCGGAACTAGGCAAAGACATGACGTGGTGTTGGGTGACAGGACTAGGCGAGGCTACAGGACAGAATGAGAGACTCCTGGGCAAGACGAGGGAACTCCAGCACAGAACGACGCACATGGACAGGATGAGAACACGAAGCCTCGACTTGGTCGAGGGAGACAGTAATGCAGAGCCTTGGACGAGGGAGGACAGGAACGCAGAGCCTTGGACGAGGGAGGACAGGAACGCAGAGCCTTGGTCAAGGGAGGACAGGTACGCAGAGTCATGGAACACAGAGCCGGGACCCTCCTTGGGAACAGGACTTGGGACCAGGGCTCTACACAGAGTCAGGACCCCTCCTAGGGAGCAGGATGTAGGGTCATGACTCATACACAGAGAGACAGTTCCCAACATAAGGTAGCGACAAATGGCCAGACCTACCTAGCAAAGGCTTGGACACAGAGACAGTTCAAAACAATGATAGACACTTCCTTATCCTGCTCCGGCGGTTGAACTTGACAGCAGTGCAGGCGAGGGTTAAAGGCGAGGCGAGGCAAGGCTTCAGACACTGGTTGCAGGGCAAGACTTCAGGAGGAAGGGGAAGAGAGGGGATTCAGACAGGGGGTTTGGATAGGAACAATCCAGCAACCAAAGCTGTCTGTCTGTATCTTGTTTTACGGCGGTTGGCATCCAGCTTAATGGTGCATTACCGCCACCCTCTGCTCCAGAATGTGCACTAGGCATACATTCTAAATCCCTTCACCCAATCACATATATATATATATATATATATATATATATATATATATATACACAAACCTACACTTCACCCTCCCATCTTTGACCATCCTAGTATCCTATTCCTGTTTATTCGTCATATTCTATAAAAAACCCCTGTACCCCTTAAAAACGCTAAAAATACCCGGACTTGTGCTCTCTCACCCATGCCCAGCAACCCTTTTAATGTGAATTCCTGCATCCCCAACTCCCTTAATTTATTTCTCATCATCTCTCTTTGTATCCCATACTTCCTGCAACACAAAACTACATGTTCTACTGACTCCTCTTCCTGATATTCCTCACACAATCCTGTCTGGTGTTTCCCTATCATTTTCAATGTTTTGTTTAATGCACAATGCCCCAGCCTTAACCTAGTCCACACAATTTCTTCTCTTCTGTTTCCATTACCTATCCTAGTACCTGCAACACTCTTTTGTATTTGATATAAATGCCTCCCTTTCCCCTCCCTGTCCCATCTTTCTTGCCACATTCGGTTGACTTTTTCCCAGATTACACACTTAACCTCTGCTTTACTGATACTAATGTGCATTTCCACATTTTCTTTCTTTAACGCCCTCTTTGCCAACTCATCCACCCTCTCATTCCCCTTCACCCCTACATGTGCTGGAACCCATAGAAATTTTACCTGACCTCCCTGATTTGCAATTCTTGTAACTAACTGAAGGACCTCATAAAGTACATCTTGCTGACTGTTTGTGTGAAAAGACCTTAAACTTGCTAGAACTGAGGATGAATCTGAACATATCAATGCCTTGGCTTGTCTGGCTTTCTGCACCCATTGCAACGCAACCAACACTGCCAGCATCTCCACTGTAAACACCCCTAACTTATTAGATGTTCTTCTGCTGATTCCAATTTCTTTTGCTGGTATTACCACCCCAAACCCTGTCACTCCTGTTTCAGGTTCCTTCGCACCATCCGTATAAATGTGAGTATAATCACTATACTTTTCCATCACATGACAGTTAAATGCATTTACCAAATCTGTTTTATATCTTTCTTTCCTTTTCACCTCTAACAAATGCCAGTCTATGTCAGGCCATACAAGCTTCCATGGAGCTACAATCTGATAAACTACTGAAGGACTTATCCTCAGATCAAATACTCCACATTCTTTCGCGATATCATTCCCTACCCGACTAAAGGTATCCCTCTGAAACCTCCCATTTTCCCAGCACTCCTGCAACACTCCTTTAGTAGGGTGAGAATCATTGTGCCCCTGCAAGTTAGCCCAGTAGTTTGCCATCAGTTGCATCCTTCTTAGTTCCAAAGGCATTATTCCCATTTCTACCTGTAGGGCTGACACTGGTTACGTTTTAAAAGCCCCACTGCACACTCTCAAGGCCTGAGCCTGAATCACATCCAGTTTCCTTATAAGAGACCTAGCTGCTGATCCATATACTATATTTCCATAATCCAATACAGATCTTACTAAAGCCACATACATTCTCTTCAAAGCTGAACAACTTGCTCCCCATTCCCTACCAGTCAAACATCTCATCACATTTATTACTTTTTTACATTTCTCCTCAACTTTCCTGATATGGTCTGCCAATGTTAATCGTGAATCAAATATAACTCCCAGCAATTTAAATGATGTAACCCTTTCTAATTCAACCCCATACATCCTTAACTTCTTCCTTACCTCAACCCTTTTCCTGGTAAAAAATACAGTTTGAGTTTTGTCTACTGAAAATCTACATCCCCAATCATAACAACACTCCACCACTTCATCAATTGCTTCTTGTAGTTTCCTGATTATATGGTCCATGTTCCTGCCTCTTTTCCACAAGGCCCCATCATCCGCAAACAGTGACCTACCTATATCCACTGGTACCTTTATGAAGACATCATTGATCATAATGATGAAAAGTAACAGGCTAATCACACTACCTTGAGGTGTGCCATTTTCCACTATGTACTGTTTTGATAATTCTGATCCAATCCGAACTTGAATTTTTCTACCAAACAAAGAATCTTTAATCCAATTAAAAACTCTCCCACCAACCCCCATCTTGTGCAGTTTAATTAATAATCCTTCCTTCCACATCATATCATAGGCTTTTTCAATGTCAAAGAACACTGCCACTACTGACTCTCTATTTGCCTGGGCCTTCCTTATTTCAGTCTCTAACATAATCACTGAGTCCATGGAATTCCTTCCCTTTCTAAAACCACTCTGATAACTTGCCAGCATTCCCCTTTTCTCAAGCTCATATGATAACCTTTCTGTTATCATCCTTTCCATTATCTTACATATACTTGATGTTAATGCAATTGGTCTGTAGCTAGTGGGTTTTGACAGATCCTTGCCAGGCTTCCTTATGGAATTACTACTGCTTCTTTCCATGCACTTGGTAATCTTCCCTCCTCCCACACTCTGTTATAAAAATGCAGCAACTTCAAGAGCACTCCTTCTCCAGCAACCAAAGCTGAACCAAGGAGCTATTTATGTAGCCAGCCCAAAATGTGAATCAGCTGCCTCAATTAGAGCACCCAACAGAAAAAGGGAAAACCGGTAAACCTGGAATAAGGAACAATGAACCGGACTGTGAACTGGAATCCGACGTCACAGACCGGACCATGAAATGTTGGTTGTTGTATTTCCCTGTTATGAGTGTAATTCCCGAAGGAGTTATCTTTTGTCCTGTTTGAGTTCTTAGTTGGAAATCTGCAGGCTTTAGGTCAGTATCTTTGAAATGCCATTCAAACTCATTTTGTGGAATGACTGAAATAGCCAATTCCATTTTAATTAATTTGTTGTTCACCTCTAGTGTAAGCCATATTGCTTGTCTAATGTTAGTTTTCATCTGTAAATCATGAGGCTACTCAGTCCTGTGTCACTTTCACTATTATCAGACTTTTCATCAACAGCACACAGTTTAGTGCTTTTTGAAACTACAGCTTGATTTTTTATTTTTTTCTCTACTCTGTGCAATCAGTTGATATTTGTCTGCCCAATGTCCTACTTTTTTGAATTTTCTGTAAGTTTTAATTTTAAATCTGCATTTGTTTTGCTTATGTGAACCCCTGTAACACAACTTGTTTGGCCAGGCAAGCCTCCATATAAATGCTGCAATTTTGTTCACACTCATTTTCATTCCTGACTGCAAATGAATTGTGTCTCTTTCTGCTGTTTCCATTGATATAGCTATTTCAACTGCTCTTTAAAGGTAAACTGTGCTTCAGTTAGGAGCCATCTTTGAATGCTTTATCCCAAAATTCTATAAACTAAACCATCTATCAGTGTATCATTACACCCATTATTGAACTGACAATGTTGAGACAATCTCTTCAATACAGCCACATACACTGAAATGGATTCGCCTTCCTTTTGATTCTGCTTATGAAAACTAAAGTGTTCTGAAATCAACAACGGTTTTGGTTCTAAGTTTTCCCACATTACTTTTGCAGTGTAATGTTCTGATGGCAGATCCATCCAGGCTGTTAGTTGCAGACTCACAAGAGGTCTCTGAAACAAACCAATACTTGGGCTGATGATATCCTCCTGGCCACTCCCACATTGTTCTTTCAGTGGTATCAACCCATGTGTTAGGAAAACTGGGGGTTAGCAGGGGCACATGGAGAAATGAGTGTTCCTTTGTACCTACTGCCCTTGTTCCCATACAGCAGGACAGATAGTTGTGGGAAGTTCGACCAAAAGAGGCTTAACAAGATGCTGTGGTCATCATGTGAATGGTGCACACTGCAACCACATTACATGGTGATGGAAGGAATCAATATTCAGGGTGATGGACAAAACAACCATCAAGCAGCGTGTTTTTATCCTGCAGAGTATTGAGCTTCTGAACAATAACTGAAGCAATACTCAACATTAAGTGGTGAGTATCCTATTCTCCCAAATTATATCTAAAAGTCAGAGCAAAGGCTTTGCAGAGTAAGGATTTGCTGCACAGAAGATACAGCCTCTCTGCTGCTTCTGTAGATGTGGTTGACTCAGTTGCAATAACAACATTTAAAAGATGTTTGGATAGGAGCATGGATAGGAATGTTTAGAGGAATATGGGCCAAACACAGTCAAGTAAGACTAGCTTAGATTGTCATCCTGGTCAGCATGGATGAGTTGGCTGATGAGTCTGTTTCCACACTGTACAATAACTTCATGACCCTGCAAAAAAATTCAATACAAAGTTGAATAAAGATTAATAAATAAGACGACCAAAAGCTGGGTAAAAGAGTTACATTTTAAGGATGTTTTAAAGGAGGGAGAAAGGCAAAGAGGTTTGGGTGGAGAATTTGGAAGTTTAAAAACTCAGAACCCTATGATTTTGACTGATCTTCTTCTGTGTGGTGCAATAACAAACCAGAAACAGGCATAAAAGACAGTATTGTCCTTAATATAACCAAAGTTTGAATGGGAGATAAATGATGGCCATATTCAAAATTGTATGGGCCTTTGCTAGCTGAAGGAGCTTCTCCCACTCCATTCATAATCAAGAGATACTTTTTATGACAATTGGTGAAAGAACAATCCTGAAGCTAAAGAAAATTCTTTCTGTGAGGTTTTGTGAACTGGTGTCACATGCTTGAAAGGATGGTGGAAGCCAACTCAAAGGGGACCATCAAATGCGAGAGGAATGAATTCTTGAGAAGGCTGCATTTGGAGCCAGACCAACTGGAAAGGTTTTCAAAAGGATATCACAAACATGATAGATCAACTGGCCGCCTTCTGCATCACTTAACAAGACAGAAACTTAAATATAATCTATACTGTATTTCCTTGTTATTTCTTGCTGATAAAATTACTCTGGACAAAGTAAAATCTGCCCCTCACATTTGTGTACGTATTTTACAGATTCATAATGATCAAATCTCTGAGCTACTGGAAGATTTTGTCACAGATTAACACCCAGTCAAAGGAAATTACCTCCTTATCTCAAAGCAAACTAAGAGAAATAGAAAGTTCAAAATGCTGTCTTGCTGATAGTTTGACAAACTGAAGGCCTGAGTGTATTAGAGCTGACACATTGCTCAGAAGGAATGAGTTTTAAACTTTGAGTTTATAGTTGAGTCAGTGCAAACTTCACCATGGTCCTCTATTCTGTATCTCAGCACTCAACCCCACAGATCCCCACATTTCAAACTCAGTATCATCTCAAGCATTGCATTTCCAAACATCCCGTTCCTCCACCTTTCATGCCTGATTCTCCACACTCACTCAGTTCCAAAAATCAATCCTGGGATTGATAAAGAAGTGTAATCCTGGCCCTTACAGCAGTCACACCCCAAAGTCAAGACTGAAATGGTTTCAGTGTTGGCAAGATAATTAGTTAATCAAAGCTACAATAACAAGTCCAACGATACAAACCAGCTCCACACCAGTTTTTGTATTTGGATTTTAAATTTCCTGTAGAAGGGGAAAGAAATTGGATGGGACTGCAAAACATGAGCTGGTATCATGATGTATAAGTAACCTGTACAAAAGTGAAGCTCTACAGATCACACCGGAAACTCATGGACCATAAGGTCAACATGGACATGGTGGGCCAAAAGGCCGATTTCTACACTGTACAGATCTATGACTCTATGTCCTCATTCTCATAATGCAATACAAGGCAGCAACAGCTACACATCCTGACAGATTTAGGCATTGGTATTTCCTGTAAAAACATCCTTGGAGAGCATTAGGCTCCAGCCACTTGGGATCACTATTAAGCAGACATGTAACCTCTATTCCTGAATGAATTTGGAGAATTGGCTCCCTCAGTCCTTGTTCTCCTCTTCTGTGCACTTCTGACAAAGTTCTTTTGGGTCTTCTCCTCCTCCTTCCAGTTACGTATATTGGAAGCCTCGAGCGTCCACCATCAAAGCCGCCATCTCCTAGTCACAAAGAGAGACTTGCACTTCAAATGTCTTAGCTGCCTTGATAAATTAACATTCTGAACATCTACCTTGTACATAACAAAGCTGAAAATAAGTTAGGGGTCCTGCAAGTCATAAGTACAAGAGACGAGAATCTGATGAAAGGTCTCAGCCCAAAATGCCGGCTCTTTATTCTTCTTCATTGATGCTGCCTGGCCTGCTCAGTTCCTCCAGTATTTTGTAGCAGCCCTGCAAAGAATGTAGGTCACTGGGGGTGCCACATCCTGTTGCTATGAGCAGTAACCCATGCACGTCAAACTCAACATACTAAATGGATCTTGGCTTGGCACATTTGGTCAACAGTGATTGAGAACAGATGTTGGCAGATGCAAGCTCTGCAGCTGAACTAATAATGATTAGTAAATAATATGGTGACACATGCCCCAATTTCTGGATCTAAGGATCAAAACTACTGGAAACCTGAAATAAAACCAGAAAACCCAGGAAGCTCTCAGCAGGTCAAGCAGGTCTGATGAAGTGTGCTAGACCTGAAACAAAGTCAAAGTACATTTATTATCAAAGTATGTGTATTTTGTACAATCTTGAGACTCGTCTTCTTACAGGCAGCTACAAAACAATGAAACCCAATAGAATCCATTAAAACAAAAGAAGACTATCAAACACCCAATGCACAGAGAGAAAAAAAAGAAAAGAGAGCAAGCAATAAAAGTAAGCAAATAGCATTCAGAATTGAAGTTTACAAAAGTGAGTCCACACTGTGGTAGTTGCAGGTCACAGCCACAGTTTGGTGCAGAGGTGAGTACACCTCAATGAGCAACAAGTTGAAGCTCAATACAGTCGAGTAAAACTCACCGAGCAGCAATTAGAACCAACCTGTCCCTTGCCTCTGGCCCTGACACCCTGCCCTTTTTAATCCGGTCCAGCGTTTAAATCGTCCAGAGCTTGCTCTCAGACCCAGACCCTGCTGCTTCGATATGCTTCAGGGCCAGTGTCCACCACCTCAATTCAGCCCATACGCAACTTTTCCAGTTCGGCTCAGCATGTAAATCGATCAAACCCCAGGTCTTTCTTCTCTCCCAGGCATGGATCTGGGCCCCACCACCTTGACTCTGCGTTGCCTCCGCTCTCCTCACCTCAGTTCTGCCAAATCCAGTTGCATCAGTCTGTACCAGCCAAACCAGGGCCATACGCTGCTCTCCAGTCTGGACTAAGCTGCCTTGATTCAGCCCAGACACACCACACCACAACCATCCCGCACCTTGCAGTTCCTATTGCAAAAATCCCAGGTTGTACAGGTGGTTCAAAGCTCAACTCCGCCAGGGAAGTTACATTCTATTGTTTACAGTGATCGTTTAGCAGAATGTGTGTAACTAGTAGGTATTTAGTGGTTTTCTTTGTTTTACTTGCCACCAGCAAGCAGTTGCTGAGCTTCATCAGGGCCATCTTAAACCAGAACAATGGCTGTTTCTCCTTCCATAAGACACAGGAGCAGAATTAGGCTATTCGGCCTATCAAGTCTACCCCATCATTACAACATCGCTAATTTGTTATCCCTCTCAACCCAACTTTTGATGCCCTGACTAATCAAGAACTGGTCAATCTCCGCTTTAAATATACCCAATGACTTGGCCTCCACAGCCATGTGTGGCGATGAATTCCACAGATTCACCACCCTCTGGCTAAAGAAATTCCTCCTTATCTCTGCTGTAAACGAACACCCCTCTCATCTGAGGTTCTGCCCTCTAGTCCTAGACTCACCCACTCAATATTCAATAGATGTCATGATCCCTTCTGGCAATCCCCCACCATGCCATTTACCTCAGGAATTGGGCCTCAATCACGTCATTTAAATTCCAATCATTCCCAGGTTCCACTAACTACACACACCTGCTTCCCATCAGAAACTTCAGGATAAGGACCCTGTGACCACAACAAGGAGTTGCTAGTTTGTTGGTCAACCCTTGTATGAGTAGCCTTGTTCCATGGTTCATAGGACTATCAGTTCTAAGTCTAGTATCATTCCTGAATTCTCTACTAAAACCAAAATTTTGGCTAAAGACTCTCTCTGGACACCAATTTCACGCTCACTATGACCATAACACCTCCCGACTCGGCCTTTGCACCTGTGTTCAGCCCTTGGGTTTGTACCACCGCCGCATCTGTGCAACAATAGATTTCGATGAGATAACCCTCATTCTTCTAAAGACCAGCAGTACAGGCCCAGAGCTATCAAATTCTCCTCATACGTAACTCTTTCATTCCTGGAACCATTTCGTGAGTCTCCACTAGTATATCTTCAATGCCAGCATATCTTTTCTCAGAAATGGCTCCAAAATGGCTCACAATACTCCAAAAGAAGTCTAACCAATGTCTTATAAAGCCTCAGCATCACATCCTTGCTCTTATGTTCTAGTTCTTTCAAAAATAATGTTAACATTGCATTTGCCTTCCTTACCAACCTTTAGGGAATCCTGCACAGAGACTACCAACTCCCTTTGCACCTCTGATTTTTGAACATTCTTCCCATTTAGAAAATAGTCTATGCTTTTTTCCTTCCACCAAAGTGCATGACAATACACTTCCTACACTCTATTCAATCTGTCACTTTGTTGCCCATTCTCCCAATCTGTCTTTCTGCAAACTCTCTGCTTCTTCAGCACTACCAACCCCTCCATCTATCCTTGCATCATCTGGAAACTTGGCCAAAAAGGTATCAATTCCATCACCCAAATTGTTGACATATGATGACATATCATTCCAAAGCTAAACTGCAAAGGGGATCTAGAATTTTCATTTCTGAGGTCAATGGCTTATGTTAAAACTAAAAGTAATTTGAGCATTGTGATTTGTACATGAGAAATAGCATTATTTATAAAATGCATTGATTGTTCTCAGGATGTCCCGAAGTGTGTCACAGCCAATTAAATTCACTTGAATTGTATAAAGATTGAGCAGGGGAATTAAACTGCCAATGTGCCAGAGGAAGGTGCAGAAATCAGAGCACTACTATTTTAGATGAAGAGATGAATTTTAGCATTGCAGACTCACTTGCACTTTTAATAAATCAGCCACAATGATATGGTGGAACAGGTTCAATTTGCCAAATGGCTTAATTCTGCTCCTGTGTCTTTTGGTCTTTCTCCATGGTGATCTCACCAAGGTGCGCTCACATCTGAATAAATAAGGTAGTAGACTAGTTCCTCAGTACTGCAATGGATCATTTTCCTGAACAATATACTGTATGAAAGCCATGAAGTTAATAACTACTTAGCCCTGAATTAAATGGTTTCCACTAAGGCAAAGTCGACATACTCTTTTTATTCATACTGCAGGATCTGGCCATGAGTGTCAAAGCCAACTTTTACCCTTAACTTAGTAGATAGCTAGACCATGTAAAAGTCAATCACACATGTGGGTATGTAGCCACATCCAGACCAAGCTACATAACAATGGCAGATTTCCTCAAATGACAGACATTAGTGAATCAGATAGGTTTTTATAACGTTACAAGAGTTTTATGGTCATCACTCATTATGAGTTTTTCTTTATTTTAAATCTGAGATTATTAGCTTAATTTAAATTCTGCAGTTGATATGGTAGAATTTGAATTCAGATTCAAATTAATCATGCAGACCTCTAGGTTCCCACACCAGTAATTTAACCAATACTGAGGTGCGTAGGATTTTCTTCTCTAAGAGAATGGTGAATCTTTTGAATTCCCCTCCCTGCTGGGTTGTGGAGGCTAGATCAATGAAAAAAATACGGTTTTGAAATATCGGAGAATTGAGGAACTCCGCAAAAGGGGAATTGAGGCCTCGGCAGATCAACCAGAAACATATTGTATAATGGGGCAGATTTGGGTATCACTTAGCCTACTCCTGCTCCTATTTTCTTTAGTTCTTGTGTTCTTGCGTCCTCTATGTTTTCCTAGTACTAAAGCTCTAGTTCACTCAAGCAAGGAAAAAGTTTAAAATATCAAAAGTGCCTTCTTGACTTTGGTCTGTTGTCAGAACCAGATGGTAAACAGAAGCCAGGTGCTTTCCCACTGGGAAAGGAAATTAAAATGGAAATATTCTCAGCCTGATCTTTTACATCTTTGCTACTTGGATCAAAAGTCTCCAAGATCAACCCCCCCCCACCCCCCAGGAGTCAAGGTCAAAGAATAATAGAAGATTAAAGACAAAAGAGCAAAATCACTCAACAATAAAATGTAAGGAAAATACAGTATATGAATGTACAAATATTATAGCTGTCATATTTACAGATTTTAGTTACAGTGCTTTAATCTCCAGCCTATAATTAATTATCATACATCCATCATGCAACTCAATTTTATCCATAAACAGAAATTTCTTGAAACAGATCAGATTACATTTGTGGAGGGAGAAACAGAGTTAATGTTTTAGGCTGTAGATTCTGCCAACCTGCTGAGTGTTTTCCAGCATTTCTCTGTTTTTATTTTGGATTTTCAGTGTCTACAATATTTTATTTTTCAATCACACTTGTTCTGTGCTGCTGATTTATTTATTCACATTTACTCCAGATCCCTCGATGTTTAGATTAACAAATATCCATCAACTTCAATCTTGAAATATTCTTCTGACCAAGCCTTTTGGACAAAAATATTGTGCCTCTATCTATTCTATCAAATATCTTTGATTAGATCACCTCTCAAAAAAAAACAATTTATTTGATCTGCATTTATTCTTTAATCCCCTGAAAATCTGGTGCCAGTGTGATGAATTCTTGCTCCAACCCCTTTGTGAGCAAAGTGTCTTTCTTGAGAATCAGCGCACTAATCTGAATTCCGGGTAGGGCCTTATCGTGTTGGCAAATGTTTTCTGCAGTTAAATACTTCCAAGTTCAATGACAATTATCAATGCAAACACAATCAAACATGAGAGAGATCAGTGAAACATTGTTGGCAAATTTATTCCTTTTTTTCTGGGATCTAGCCATCACTAACAAAACCACCATTTATTTCCCATCCAAAGTTAAAATGTTATTTTATTATCAAAGTGCATATGTGTCTCCATATACAGCCATGAAATTCATTTTCTTGTGGGCATACTTAACAACTCTATAGAATAGTAACCATAACAGAATCAATGAAAGACTGCCCAACTAGGGTGTTCAACCAGAGTGCAGAAGACAACAAACTGTGCAAATACAAAAATAAAAAAAATAATAATAATAACTAAATAAGCAATAAATATGGAGAACATGAAATGAAGAATCCTTGAAAGTGAGTCTATTAGTTGTGGGAACATTTCAGTGATGGGGTAAGTGAAGTTGAGTGAAGTTATCCCCTTTGGTTCAGGAGCCTGATGGTTGAGCGTGGTAGTAACTGTTTTTAAACCTGGTGGTGCGAGTCCTGAGGCTCTTGTATCTTCTTCCTGATGGCAACAGCATCCCTAAATGCCTTTGAGGATAGAGTGGTGAACGCTTTCTTAAACAACTGCAGGCTGAACAACTGTAAGTGTTCCATAAGGAAGAATAATCCAAAATTTGGGCACTGTCGTTGAAGAAATGGCAATATGTTTCCAAGTCAGGATGGTGTGTAACGAGGAGGGGAACCTCCCATGTGTCTGTTCCCCTTATCCTTCATGGTGGCAGAGTTTGCAGGGGTAAAAAGGTGCTGTTACACTAGCCTGGGTGAGTGTATGCAGTGCTTTTTGTAAAGGGTAAGTTTACTGTGGACTGTCAGGACAATAAACTCCAGCATTCATTGAGAGGTCAGCAGGAAAAAGCTGAGCAGCTTCGAGTTCATGGGCATCGACGTCTTGGAGAACCTATCCTGGAGCCAACACATTGATGCAATTACAAAGAAGGCATACTTTGTAAAGAGTTGAGGAGAGTTTGTGTATCACCGAAGATTCTTACAAATGTCTATAGGTGTACAGTGGAGAGGATTCTGGCTGGTTTCATCGCAGCCAGGTATGCACAGGATGACAAGAGGCTGCAGAGGGTTGTGGACCTGGCCAGCTACGTCACAGTCACACCCCTCCCACCATCGGGTACATCATTAGGAGGCAGTGTCTCAAGAAGGTTCATTCATCGCTATGGACTCTCATCATCTGAGACGTGCCTCCTTGGTGAAGAGATGACCACTAGGCTGATTCAGTGTGCTGCGTGCAATATGTGGGAGGTCAGGGACACTGATAGTGCCTCTGGCTCCTGCACCTGTGGAAAATGTGTCCAGTTTCAGCTTCTGAAGGACCGTGTTGCAGCACTGGAGAGGCAACTGGATGACGTTAGGTTCATCCGGGAGAACGAGAGTTTTCTGGACAGGACCTACAGTGAGGTCGTTACACCCAGGATACTGGAAGAGAGAAGGGGGACGATGATGAGCAAGGAAAGGATGCTTGAAGTACAGGAGACCCTGGGAGATGTGCCTCTCGTAAACAGGTTCTCCCTCTTGGAAGCTGTCGGGACAGAAGACAGTGCCAGTCTGAGAGGCAGATGGGTCTGCAAGTCAACAATTGGTGCTGAGGCAAAGCCGAGGAGATAGACGTCAGGCAGAGCCATGGTAGTAGGGGACTCCATAGTGAGAGGTACAGAAGGGGGTTTCTGTGGCAACAGGCGAGATTTAAGGATGGTGTGTTGCTTCCCTGGTGCTGGGATCCAGGATGTCACGGACCGATTGCAGGGAATCCTCAAGAGTGAAGGTGAACATCCGGAAGTGGTGGTGCATGTCGGCACAAATGACGTGGGGAAGAAGAGGAAAGACATTCTACAGCGTGACTTCAGAGAACTCAGAAGGCGGCTGAAAAGCAGGACTTCCAGCGTAGTTATCTCCGGTTTGCTTCCAGTTCCTCGTGCTGGAGTGGTCAAGAACAGGGAGATAATGGATCTGAATGTGTGGCTGAGGAACTGGTGCAGGAAGCAAGGATTTACATTCTTGGACCACTGGGGTATGTTTCAGGGTAAGGATGAATTGTACAAAAGGGACGGGTTGCATCTTAATAAGCGGGGCACCAGCATTCTGGCAGGCAGGTTTGACTCTGCAACACGGGTGTGTTTAAACTAAATAGTAGGGGGGAGGGGACAAACTGGAAATATAAGAATGGAGTTAAAGGGAAAATGAGAATAAGAAAAGTTAAGAAAGACAGCAGAATCAATAGAGCAGAAAGCTCAAGAAGGGATCGTACAGTATGGTCAAGTGAAATAGAAATTGATATGGGAGGTGAGGGGAGTAATGAATTAAAAGTATTGTATATGAATGCACGGAGTATAAGAAATAAAGTGGATGAGCTTAAGGCACAATTCGAAATTGGTAAGTATAATGTTGTGGGAATAACAGAGACATGGCTTCAAGCGGACAGGGCCTGGGAAATGAATATTCAAGGATATATGTCCTATTGAAAGGACAGACTGATGGGCAGAGGGAGTGGGGTAGCTCTGTTGGTGAGGAATGATATTCAGTCCCTTGCGAGGGGGAACATAGAATCAGGAGACGTAGAGTCACTATGGATAGAACTGAGAAATTCTAAGGGTAGAAAGACCCTAATGGGAGTTATCTGCAGGCCCCCAAACAGTAGTCTGGATGTAGGGTGTAAGTTGAATCAAGAGTTAAAATCGGCCTGTCACAAAGGTAATGCTACAGTTGTTATGGGGGACTTCAACATGCAGGTAGACTGGAGGAATCAGGTTGGTACTGGAACCCAAGAAAAGGAGTTTGTGGAGTCCCTCCGAGATGGATTCTTAGAGCAGCTTGTACTGGAGCCTACCAGAGAGAACACAATTCTAGATTTAGTGTTATGCAATGAACTGGATGTGATCAGGGACCTCGAGGTAAAGGAGCCATTAGGAGGTAGAGACCATAATATAATAAGTTTTAATCTACAATTTGAGAGGGAGAAGGGAAACTCGGAAGTGTCAGTATTACAGTTGAACAAAGGGAACTATGGTGTTATGAGGGAGGAGCTGGGCAAAGTTCAATGGAACAATACCCTAGCAGGGATGACAGTGGAACAGCAATGGCAAGTGATTCTGGGAATAATGCGGAAGGTGCAGGATCACTTCATTCCAAAGAGGAAGAAAGATCCTAAGGGGAGTAAGGGGAGGCCGTGGCTGACAAGGGAAGTAATGGACAGTATAAAAATAAAAGTATAACATAGCAAAGACGAATGGGAAGCCGGAGGATTGGGAAACTTTTAAAGAGCAACAGAAGGTAACTAAAAAGGCAATACGCAGAGAAAAAAATACGGCACAAAGGTAAACTAGCCAAGAATATAAAGGAGGATAGTAAAAGCTTCTTTAGGTATGTGAAAAGGAAAAAAATAGTTAAGACCAAAATTGGGCCCTTGAAGATAGAAGCGGGTGAATTTATTATGGGGAACAAGGAAATGGCAGACGGGTTGAACAGGTACTTTGGATCTGTCTTCACTACCAAGGACACAAACAATCTCCCAGATGTAATAGTGGCCAAAGGACCTAGGGTAATGGATGAATTGAAGGAAATTTATATTAGGCAGGAAATGGTGTTGGATAGGCTGTTGGGTCTGAGGGCTGATAAGTCCCCGAGACCTGATGGCCTGCATCCCAGGGTACTTAAGGAGGTGGCTTTAGAAATCATGGACACATTGGTAATCATTTTCCAATGTTCTATAGATTCAGGATCAGTTCCTGTGGATTGGAGGGTGGCTAATGTTGTCCCTCTCTTCAAGAAGGGAGGAAGAGAGAAAACAGGGAATTATAGACCGGTTAGCCTGACGTCGGTGGTGGGAAAGATGCTGGAGTCAATTATAAAAGATGAAATTACGACACATCTGGATAGCAGTAACAGGGTTGGTCCAAGTCAGCATGGATTTACGAAGGGGAAATCGTGCTTGACTAATCTTCTGGAATTGTTTGAGGATGTAACAATGAAAATGGACAAGGAAGAGCCAGTGAATGCAGTGTACCTGGACTTTCAGAAAGCCTTTGATAAAGTCCCACATAGGAGACTAGTGGGAAAAATTAGGGCACATGGTATTGGGGGCAGAGTACTGACATGGATTGAAAATTGGCTGGCTGACAGAAAACAAAGAGTAGCGATTAACGGGTCCCTTTCGGAATGGCAGGCGGTGACCAGTGGGGTACCACAGGGTTCAGTGCTGGGACCGCAGCTGTTTACAATATATATTAGTGATTTAGATGAGGGAATAAAAAATAACATTAGCAAATTTGCCGATGACACAAAGCTGGGTGGCAGTGTGAAATGTGAGGAGGATGTTATGAGAATACAGGGTGACTTGGACAAGCTGGATGAGTGGGCAGATGCATGGCAGATGTAGGTTAATGTGGATAAATGTGAGGTTATCCACTTTGGTGGTAAGAACGGGAAGGCAGATTATTATCTAAATGGAGTCAAGTTAGGAAAAGGGAAAGCACAACGAGATCTAGGTGTTCTTGTACATCAGTCACTGAAAGCAAGCATGCAAGTACAGCAGGCAGTGAAGAAAGCTAATGGCATGCTGTCCTTCATAACAAGGGGAATTGAGTATAAGAGCAAAGAGGTCCTTCTGCAGCTGTACAGGGCCCTGGTGAGACCACACCTGGAGTACTGTGTGCAGTTTTGGTCTCCAAATTTGAGGAAGGACATTCTTGCTATTGAGGGAGTGCAGCGTAGGTTCACAAGGTTAATTCCCGGGATGGCGGGACTGTCATATGTTGAAAGATTGGAGCGACTGGGCTTGTATACTCTGGAAGTTAGAAGGCTGAGAGGGGATCTTATTGAAACATATAAGATTATTAAGGGATTGGACACACTGGAGGCAGGAAGCATGCTCCCGCTGATGGGTGAGTCCAGAACCAGAGGCCACAGTTTAAGAATAAGGGGTAGGCCATTTAGAACAGAGTTGAAGAAAAACTTTTTCACCCAGAGAGTGGTGGATATATGGAATGCTCTGTCCCAGAAGGCTGTGGAGGCCAAGTCTCTGGATGCTTTCAAGAAAGAGATGGATAGAGCTCTTAAAGATAGTGGAATCAAAGGTTATGGGGATAAGGCAGGAACTGGATACTGAATGTGAGTGATCAGCCATGATCACAGTGAATGGCGGTGCTGGCTGGAAGGGCCAAATGGCCTACTCCTGCACCTATTATCTGCCTTCCCGTTCTTACCACCGAAGTGGATAACCTCACATTTATCCACATTAAACTGCATCTGCCATGCATCTGCCCACTCACCCAGCCTGTCCAAGTCACCCTGCATTCTCATAACATCCTCCTCACATTTCACACTGCCACCCAGCTTTGTGTCATTTCTACAGTACTGCCAGGAGATTTAAATGTTAACAGAGTGGCATCAGTTGAGGCTATCATTGTGTTTCCCCTATGTATACCAGGCCCACGTTATGGTTGTTATGGTACCGTCTGGCAATCCCCCACCTTGCCATTTGCCTCAAGATTTGGGCCTCGATCACCTCATTTAGATTCCAATCATTCCCAGGTACCACTAACTGCACGCACCCGCTTCCCATCAGACGGCAGGATAAGAACCCTGTGACCACAGCAAGAAGCTGCCAGTTTGTTGGTCGACTCTTGTAAGAGTAAACCTTGTTTCCTATTCCTGAGAACTGTTAATTCTAAGCTTCACATCGTCTCCTGGATATCGGCTCCCCGTTCGCGGAGGTGCTACGCCTCATGACTCTGCCTCAGCATCTGTGTCCTGCACTTGGGTTCGTCCCCAGCCACGTCCTTGCAACAATGGTAGGTAGCCAAATAGGAATCACAATGTAAAAATAAATCCAACAAGCCTCAGCACGCTCGCTTATTCTGATCCTTCATTTTCAATTTGCACTATCACCATTTCCACCTCTTTTGCATTAGAATCCCCGTGAAATAGTCTTAAATGTTGGCACCGTCTCTGCTTCAGGCAATGATACAACTTACATCTATTCTTAGGCCTCCATTTCAAAAAAGTGTCTCTTCCTCTCTGAGCTAAACCTTAAGACGTTTTGATTTATCTCTCTGGATCGAGTGGTCGTAACCTGTACATTTTACTATACTGTAGTGGCCATTCTATCTTCACCTCCTCCCACTGAGCAGAAGGCAGAGAAGCTGGAGAACATGTACCACCAGGTTCAAGGACAACTTCTACCCCACTGTTATAAATCTCTGGAAACAGACCTCTGGTACATTGACGATGAACTCTCAATCTCTCGTTCTACCTTTGCACTTTATTTGTCACCTTGAGTTGCACTTTGTCTGTAACCTCAACACTAAATCCAGCATTTTATTATGATTCTCATGTTACACTAACTTGATGTATCAATAGCATAAAAACAAAGCTTTTTAAAAAGAATAAACCATGCTACCCAATTAGTTTGCCTCATGTTCCAGTTCTGGGCCTTCATCTTATAGCTAACAATCCTCAAGTACTTTCAGGCAGTAAATGTAGGCAACACCATGCCTTATGCAAACAAGTTTTTCCTCAGCCCCCCACACTCCTTCCCTCAAGAACAGGAAGGCAGATTACTATCTGAATGGTGTCAGGTTAGGAAAAGGGGAAGTACAATGAGATCTAGGTGTCCTTGTTCACCAGTCACTGAAAGTAAGCATGCAGGTACAGCAGGCAGTGAAGAAAGCTAATGGCATGCTGGCCTTCAAGACAAGGGGAGTTGAGTATAGGAGCAAAGAGGTCCTTCTGCAGTTGTACAGGGCCTTGGTGAGACCACACCTGGAGTATTGTGTACAGTTTTGGTCTCCAAATTTGAGGAAGGACTTTCTAGCTATTGAGGGAGTGCAGCGTAGGTTCACAAGGTTAATTCCCGGAATGGCGAGACTGTCATATGTTGAAAGATTGGAGCGACTGGGCTTGTGTACACTGGAATTTAGAAGGATGAGAGGGGATCTGATTGAAACATATAAGATTATTAAGGGATTGGACACACTAGAGGCAGGAAACATGTTTCCGATGTTTGGGGAGTCCAGAACCAGAGGCCACAGTTTAAGAATAAGGGGTAGACCATTTAGAACAGAGTTGAGGAAAAATTTTTTCACAAAGGGGGTTGTGGTTCTGTGGAATGCTCTGCCTCAGAAGGCAATGGAGGCCAAGTCTCTGGATTCTTTAAAAAAAAAGAGTTAAATAGAGCTCTTAAAAAATAGCGGAGTCAAGGAATATGGGGAGAAGGCAAGAAAAGGGTACTGATTGTGGATGATCAGCCACGATCACAGTGAATGGCGGTGCTGGCTCGAAGGGCTGAATGGCCTACTCCTGCACCTATTGTCTATTGTGTATTGTCTATTGTCTTACTATTTCAATAATTAAGAAATGTACAATACCCAACATTCAATGAAAGGGAGCAATAAGAAGTTATAACTCCCTCTGATGCCCCTCCTCTCCCATGGTCCACTCTCCTCTCTTATCAAATCCCTTGTTCTTCAGCCCTTTACCTCATCCACTTATCACCTCTCAGCTTCTCACTTCATTCCTCCACCCCCACCCAACTGGTTTCACGAATCACCTGCCAGCTTGTGCAGCTTCCCCCCTACCCCCAGCATCTTATTCTTCCTTCCTTTCCAGTTCTGATTCAGCCCAGAACATCAACTGCTTATTCCCCTCCATAGATGCTACCTGACCTGTCGAGTTCCTCTGGCACTTTGTGTATTGCTCTGGATTTCCAGCATCTACAGAACGTCTTGTCTCATAAGGAGCTGCTTATAGTTTTACAGGTTGTTAATTGTTGGCCTGTTCTGGACCAAGGGCACCACTATCAAATCAAAGGCAAGACAAGGCAAAGTCAGTGCAATTCCTGTGGGCCAGGTTCAGAGATCTAGACAGGAAGCTGCTCCTTTTTTCCCCCTGTTTTACCACATGAACAAGCCTATTCCTGTCCTTAATCTGCCACAAATACCTTTCCCAATGCTGTTGCAAGCTGAACATCATTAACATAGCATGAGGTGGGAATTAAACAGAGATTTTCCTGGTTCACATTGCAGAGCTTCCTGGGACTTCCCAGTGCAGTGCCAACAAACGCAGTTCCTGGAACATGTTGCTCATTCCCAGTATTTAGGGTGGGACTCAAAAACCTCCTTCTTTCATGTTCCTATATGATATAGAAGGAGGCTATTTTTGCCCATGGCAGCTCACAGAGCAAACCCAGTCCATAGTTCCCTTGCAATCTATTCTTCTAACATTCCCACCAATTCTCCTCAGATTCTATCACTCGTCCACACACCAGGAGCAATTTACTGTGGTCAGTTAACTTACCAATCTGTATGCTTTTGAGAAATAGGAGTAAACTGAAGCGTTCTCAGGAAACACATGTGGACACAAGGAGAACATACAAACTCCAAACAAACAACACTCTAGATCAAGACTGAACCTGGGTCTCTGGCACATTGCAACTGCGAGACTATGAGCTACGCTGAACTCTGCAAACATACAAAATGCTGGAGGAACTCAGCAGATCCAAAAGCATCATGGATGAAAATGGACAGTTGATGTTTTGGGTCAAGACACTTCATCTGAACTGTTCATTATCTGTTTAGCATCAGGTCCCAGCACTTCTTGGGTCTGCACTACTGTGCCACCTGAGTACATCCTGAGATTTGACTTGTAAACCAATGATCTAACCAGTTTGACTTACTATAGACAAAATGGCAATCAGGTCAGTGGACTGCTCCTCTTGCAAGGTGTGGAAAGTCAGGGAGCTTTGTGGACTCCCTAATGTCTACATCTGTGGAAGATGCACCGAGCTGCACCTCCTGACAGACAAAGCTAAGAAAGTGGAGGTGAGAATGGATGTATTCGGGATTATTTGAGAGACTGAGGGGATTATAGATGAGAATTTTAGTGAGATGGTCACACTTCAGGAACGATCTTACCTCTGTCCCTTGTGATTTTATGAACATCTGTAAAGTCAGCCATCATCTTCCTACACTCCAGGCAATAAAAATCCTAAGCTATCTCACTCTGTCCTTATAACTCATATAAACATAAAAGAACCCTCAGAACCATTTGAAAGTGCAAGCAGATTATAAAAAATAACCAGTGTAATGACGATGAGATTGGAAAAATATTTAATTATCTGTAAAATACTTTGGTGGACAGTACTTTACACTTTACAAGCTTCTGTGTGAATTATTGGTCACAAAGGTAGAATCAATGGAGAATTATTCCCAAATAATTCTAATAGAATATTCAGAAAAGGGTTAAAAAATTTTCAAACACCTTATAGTGCAGATACTGGAAATCAGAATCACTAAACTCTCATGCAGTTCAGGAACTATGTTTTTGGGCACCAAATAATCCAGTTTTAATAAAATATTTAGATATGATAAAACAGGGATTTTATAAAGTTTGTCCTCTTTCCTGTTGGGTCTTCCATGTGCTTGAGACACTGGTGACTCTGCATGGGTGCTGTGGTGTCTTACAGAAGCCCCACACATGTCGAAATGTCATCCCCCCTTCCCCCAACCCCCCTCCCAACACACTTTTCAGTGACAGGTGTGTGACCAGCACCACCTGCAGGCCGCACATGCAATGTCTGTCAAGTTCTCTCCTGCATGACTGAATAGGTTCCAAGACAGACCCGGGTGCCTGATTCAGGTAGATTCCCTTTAAAGCTTTGACTTATTCAAAGAAGTGTCACTTGCAAGAGAGCCTGATTATGTGTATAGATTTGAGGGCCACACCTCAAGTCTCTCTGAGTTTGTGGCTATAAATCGTTACATGTAGCTTGCGTGCTGTGAGATTTATTGTACAAAGACATTCTCAGTTTTTCTTTTGGATTTGCGTCCAGTCCTTGCATGGGACACACAGTTATGCCCGCTCCTTGTCCCTGCGTTCACCTAGCTGTTTCATGGCCTTCCGCCAACCTACTTCTCTGTAACGAGTTCTTACTCACTCCACCCTGCAGAAAGCACCTCCAGATGGCACCCACCCACACACAACAACCCAAGCTGGTGGTCAAACGCGCAGCTGCCATCCCAGCCCCTGCACAGCACTGTCCTGAACACTGGCTGCAACCACCCCACATCACCAGCAATCAATCTCTTCACCAATAAAAAACTTACCATTCTTCCTCACAACACTAATTTCACCACCTCCTGGCTTCCAACAATTGACCTTGATGCCACCACTAGCAACCCATCCGGGCGTAAAGGGATATGGACAAATAGGACCATCAGTGGGCACGTTGGTCAGCATGGTTCAGTTGTCCTGTAGTGCCTCTCTCTGTCCTGTGTGAATCAATGATCCAACCAGGTCTTTATTGGAGTAAGGATCACAAACTATGATTTGTCTCCAATAAAGTTTAACCTTCTACGTTACTGCTGTGTGCACTTCCCAAAGCTTGATGTGTGGAGTGCAGCTGAATGGTGGGGGAAGCAACACATTAGCTCCTCCAACACACAAACCTAGCCAGACAAAGTATTCATTTTTGAATGAGCCTCTCCTCCGCCCCCCCCCCCAATTATTCTAGCCTTCATCCACTGATATCATGAACTTTGGCAGGAAATGGGGGCGAAGCTTTTCAGCATACCCATAATGGAACATTCATATTCCATAGGCTCGTACAACCTTTATTCTTACTAACGCCTTTAAATCTCGGCTTGATAAGCCAAGCTGTTTGAGAGTTTGCCAACTATCAACCGTGATAGATTTAACAGTGACCAGGAAAGGCTGGGGAAGCAAAGGGGCACTTATTGATTCCACATAGTTTATTAAGAAAACAACACCCTCTGTCATTGACTGACAGTTCCGCTGCCAAAAACAAGGAGATAAATCAAAACGGTGTCACCCAACTGAAGACAATGTGTCCCTCACAGACAACTTTACATACATCATTATGCAGAAAATACAGAGGAGACTGAACCCAGCTTCTTGTGATTAATGATATCCAGATAATACAATGGCTGCGATGCTAATAAATCTTGTACCATTACTGGGGAAACAACTGTTATTTCTCCAGTGTCACCACTGTATTATCAACAGCAGTCATTTAACCCTCTTCTTACCACATAGTTTTGTTATAGGAATTAGCAATAAAGATAGAAAATATTGAAAGAAGAAAAGGTTGATATTTCAGCTTGAAGACTCTTCATCACAACTGGGAAAGAGAAAAAAAAGAAGTTAGTTTTGAGCTGCAGCAAAGATGGAGCAGGAATTGATAGAGTAAGGGGGTGTGGCCAGTGTTACCATGGAGACTGGTTGTCAAAGTCATTCACTTGAACAGGAAGCTAGAGGGAAAGAAAATGAACAAAAGCTAAGCAAAAAAGGGATGTTAGAGCATAGGATAGTATTTGAAGTTATTGGGTTTGTTGTCTATAAAGTTCTGAAATCAAATGAAGATGTTAAGCCCTATCCAGTATAGCTATGGGCATCCTTAGTAAAGAGAGATGACATTGTAACCACCTACTCCTCAAAGGCTAGATTACTTCTCTGTTAAACTCATTGGCGCGTTTATCTGCCAATGCCCACTATCTGAGCAATGGGTCCTCCCCTCCCTCCCTACCAAGGAGGACATACTTCCAGCTAACAAAGTAGTTTAAACACAGTTCATTTATTTTCAGTAATACACTTTTAAATTTGAATAAAATTCTTAAAGCACATTTAAAACTCACAGAGGATTTCTATCTTATAAAAGGTTTCCAAATTACAAACTATTTCTAAAACACAAAGGAATTCCAAAACACAGGTACAATTCTTATAAGCTAAAAAGTCATATCAATGAGTTGCAGATGAACGAGTTGTATGCTACAGAAACCAAAGGCAGAGAAATGGACTCTAGTCACCCCACCTTTCTGTAATTCTTCTTGCCCTTCCTTGACCATTCCTGATAAGCCTGACTGCTGTTTTATATTTATACTGTTTTTTGTTACTTAGTGATTTTTTTTTCAGATACCAATGCTTGGAAATTCACTTAGATGGTCTAAAAGCTTCTGGGGGGAGAGATCCCAGACACCCAAAATTAATGCTGTGAGGACTGATTCTCTGAGTACACGAATCTCTCAACTATTGATAGATCTTTGATTGATATTTGATGTGCTTATTTGATTTTGTTTAATTTATATTATTTAGAGATACAGCGTAGAACAGGACCCTCTGGCCCAAAGAGCACCGTTCAGCAACCTAGCCTAATAACAGGACAATTACAATGACTAATTAACCCAGTGGCAGGAAACCAGAGCAGTCAGAGGAAACCCACATGTTCACACGGAGGAACATACAAGCTGCTTACAGATGATAATGGAATTGAACTCTGAGTTTCCACTCCCCGAGCTGTGGTAGTGTCATACTAACTGCCTGTGGCACCCGTAGGTGATAGTGTCAATCTGGTCCACAAACGTCCTTGAACTAAATAACTCAGCCTATGTTCTCTGGTTTTGATGCGAGCCCAATTAACATAACCCTATTGTTAATCTGCATCTCATGGGCAGCCAGCCCCATTGCTGTGGGCCAGCAGCCAGTGCTGTTTGTTTGCAAAGCTGCCCTTTTAACTTCAGATTGATTATTGCTTGCAATTTGCATTAAGAATTGAAGACTGGTTCTTGTTTATGACACAAAGCTGAGCAAGGGATATTGGTTGCAAGTTTAAAACAACTCTTCGATGTCAGGAAGAGTCATCTACTGTGTTAGAAAGTTGAGCTTGGCAAAAAGGCTCCCTGGGCCCAGGACAGTGAATATCTATTACAAGTACAGCACAGGACCAGGCACTAAGGTCTATGATGTGCCAAACTAACTAGTAACATCCCTCCATCTAGCGGAATTAGTCCTTACTCTTAATAATTTCTCCTTTGGCTCCTCCAACTTCCTTCAAACTAAAGGTGTAGCTATGGGCACCCGTATGGGTCCTAGCTATGCCTGCCTTTTTGTTGGGTTTGTGGAACAATCTATGCTCCAAACCTATTCTGGTATCTGTCCCCCACTTTTCCTTCACTACATCGACGACTGCATTGGTGCTGCTTCCTGCACGCATGCTGAGCTCATTGACTTCATTAACCTTGCCTCCAACTTTCACCTTGCCCTCAAGTTTACCTGGTCCATTTCCGACACCTCCCTCACCTTTCTAGATCCTTCTATCTCTATCTCTGGAGACAGCTTATCTACTGATATCTACTATAAGCCTACTGACTCTCACAGCTATCTGGACTATTCCTCTTTTCACCCTGTCTCTTGCAAAAATGCCATCCCCTTCTTGCAATTCCTCCATCTCCGCCGTACCTGCTCTCAGGATGAGGCTTTTCATTCCAGGATGAGGGAGATGTCGTCCTTTTTTAAAGAAAGGGGCTTCCCTTCCTCCACCATCAACTCTGCTCTCAAACGCCTCTCCCCCATTTCACGTACATCTGCTCTCACTCCATCCTCCCGCCACCCCACTAGGAATAGGGTTCCCCTTGTCCTCACCTACCACCCCACCAGCCTCTGGGTGCAACATATTATTCTCCGTAACTTCCGCCACCTCCAACTTTATCCCACCACTAAGCACATCTTTCCCTCCCCCCATCTCTCCGCTTTCCGCAGGGATCGCTCCCTACGTGACTCCCTTGTCCATTCGTTCCCCCCATCCCTCCCCACTGATCTCCCTCCTGGCACTTATCCTTGTAAGCGGAACAAGTGCTATACATGCCCTTACACTTCCTCCCTTACCACCATTCAGGGCCCCAGACAGTCCTTCCAGGTGAGGCGACACTTCACCTGTGAGTCGGCTGGGGTGATATACTGCGTCCAGTGCTCCCGATGTGGCCTTCTATATATTGGCGAGACCCGACGCAGACTGGGAGATTGTTTTGCTGAACACCTATGCTCTGTCTGCCAGAGAAAGCAGGATCTCCCAGTGGCCACACATTTTAATTCCACGTCCCATTCCCATTCTGATATGTCTATCCACGGCCTCCCCTACTGTAAAGATGAAACCACACACAGGTTGGAGGAACAACAACTTATATTCCGTCTGGGTAGCCTCCAACCTGATGGCATGAACATTGACTTCTCAAACTTCCGCTAATGCCCCACCTCCCCCTCGTACCCCATCCGTTATTTATTTATATGCACACATTCTTTCTCTCTCTCTCTCCTTTTTCTCCCTTTGTCCCTCTCACTATACCCCTTACCCATCCTCTGGGTTTCCTCCGGCCTTGTCTTTCTCCCTGGGCCTCCTGTCCCATGATCCTGTCATACCCCTTTTGCCAATCAACTGTCCAGATCTTGGCTCCATCCCTCCCCCTCCTGTCTTCTCCTATCACTTTGGATCTCCCCCTCCCCCTCCCACTTTCTAATCTCTTACTAGTTCTTCATACAGTTAGTCCTGACGAAGGGTCTCGGCCCGAAACATCAACTGTACCTCTTCCTATAGATGCTGCCTGGCCTGCTGCGTTCACCAGCAACTTTGATGTGTGTTGTTTAACTAAACAAATCCCTTCTGCTTACACAATGTCCCTGTCCCTCCACTCTCTGCATATTAATATGCCTATCTAAGAGCGTCTTAACTACCTCTATCATCTCTGTCCCCCACCTCTTTCAAAGTATTTCAGGCACCAATTATTCTTGTGTAAGAAAAACTTGTCCTGCACATCTCCTTTGAACTTTCTTCCTCTCGCAATGTGTGCCCACTAGTATTAGGTATTTCAAACTTGAGAAAAGGATACCAGCTGTCTACTCTGTCTATGCTTCTGGTAATCTTATAAACATCTATGTAATCTCCCTTCAGCCTCCACCGTTCCAGAGAAAACTTCCCACGGTGTATGGAAAATGAGAATACAAAAGAAGGTAATAGGGTCGCAAGTACAGGGCTGTGGAACGTAGCCAGCGGGTCAGACTACGCTAACAGAGAGAAAAATGAGCCAGTGTTACAGATAGATATCTTACAGTCATTGGCAGTGGCTTATTATTGCCCGTATACCAAGGTGAAGTAAGAAGCTTATGTTCTGCTGGCATCCAGACAAATCCCTACATACAAAAGTACATTTTGAGTA
Organism: Mobula birostris; assembly: GCF_030028105.1. NCBI lineage: Eukaryota > Metazoa > Chordata > Chondrichthyes > Myliobatiformes > Myliobatidae > Mobula > Mobula birostris. The sequence goes on from NC_092373.1 coordinate 162,695,747, forward strand.
GTACAAAAGGGAACAAAAACAGTATGCAGAATATAGTGATGCAGTTACAGAGGAAGTGCAAAGTAGGTGGTCAAATAAAATGTAAGGGGGCCATGACATGGTAGACGGGGAGACCCAGAGTTTATCCTTAGGACATATAAAGCCCACACAAAAGTCTGACTGATCTTGGGATCTTGCAGCAGAGATTACACATTTTAGTCATTCTTTATCAGATGAAAACAAATTCCTATTGCCTTCGCAAAGCAAAACAACTGCATATGTGGAGAGAGTAACAGACGTAACGTTTCTATTCTCAGTTCTGATGAAAGGTCATCAAACTGAAACATTAGTTGCCTTCTTCTCTCAACAGGTCGTGTCCAACTTGCTAAATGGTTCCCGAATTTCTGTCGCTCTTCTTTCTTTATTTATTTCTAAACCAGTTGTCTCGGAAAAAAAATGTCTAAAAGTCTATTTCCATTTTATGAACAGAACACATCAGAATAGTGGGAGATACATCAGAATACAGAATGGTGGGAAACCCCAAATCATTATGATCTTGATAACCATATTACAAGTCTGATGGCACAACTTCTGCTCTGTTCTCTTAGGAATTCTGTAGGCTCCCCTGAAAACCACCACTTTACAATGTTAACATCAGTACCAATTGACTCATTCACCCACTGTGCTGCGGAAACTAAATAGGAATTGTAAACATGCTGCCCCCTTATGTAAACATAAAACATATGTGAAGAATTATCACCATAATCCAGTAAAGAGCATTCCCGGAATAATAAACTTCTGACTGCTAGAGGCAGTAGGTAGTTTTTTTTTCTGAGTGATCTGCTCTGGATAGACTGGACTGCTGATTCAGAGAAGGCAAAAGGTGAGGCTTTATGTTTCATGATAAACTCTTTGTGGGGCTCAGACGCAGCAGCCTTGTTAGACTCTTGTTCCCCCAATCTGGAATATCTTATCATTAAGTGCTGACCGTTCTATTTAGCAAGAGAGTTCTCCTCTGTGACCCTGACTGCAGTTTATATACAATTAAGGGCAGATTTTAAGCAAGCACTGGACGTATTGAGTGTTGCAATTAGCAAACAAGAAATGGCCTTCCCCAATGTCATTCAAATCAGTGTCAGAGACTTCAGTCAGGCTTATTTGAAGAAATCTCTGCCCAGTTATCATCATCATACCACCTGCAGCACCAGGGGTCCCAACACACTCAACCACAGTTACACTGTAATTAGGACTGCTAGCCGTTCCATGCCTGGACTGCATTTCAGGAAATCAAATCACCATGTCGTCCTCCTCCTACCTGCTAAAGAGACTAAAGAGCAAGGCTCCAGACCAGAAATAAGGACAACAAAGTCGCAGGGAGCTGAGGAGAGGCTACAGGATTGCTTCGAGTCAGTGGACAGGGCCGTGCTCAAGGGCTTATCAAAGGATCTGAATGAATGCACTACAGTTGTCACAGACTTTACTAAAACAGTAGTAGACATGTATGTCCCCATAAACTTATTCAGAGTCTTCCCTAACCAGATGCCCTGGATGAACCATGAGATCTGCAGTCTGCTGAGGCCCAGATCAGTTGGTTCAGGTCTGGCGGCCAAGTTAAAAACAAGAGGTCCTGATATGATCTCCAGAAAGCCATCTCTTGTGCAAAGTGTCAATTCCAGACCAAACCTGAATCACTGATGGATGCTGAACAGCTGTGGCTGAGCTTAAATGCTAATGCTTCCTACAAAATAAAACCACGTGATATACGTGCCAACAAGGCTTCACTCCCACGTGAGCTCAATGCCTTTTATGCATCAAAATATGGAGGCACCTTCACGAACTCCCACAGCACCTACATCATGATGTGCTCATTAAAGTCTGGATGCAGGTGTGGAGGAATGGCAGGATCCCCAGGAAGAGACAGAAACAGGAGGTAAAATGCTGGTATCAGAGCCTTGGAGGACTGACTGAGCGAGACCACAAGTAATTCATCCTCTCTGACACAAAGACCCCACCAAGGCACCAGCTGAGAGCCCTCCTTAAGTAATCATAGACTGCAGGAATCTCGTGTCAGCCGTCATTAACTTGACAATATCAAACCAAAAACACATGGGCTTATCAATTCTAGTTGATTAGCAAACACGGGTGCTCAAAAACCCCAGAAGCTCGATGCTCTACAGCAAGTCGCAGGACTTGTGACACCCCAAGGACCCTGTGATTTCAGTCTCTGAGATTGACGTGACAGCGTCCTTCAGGAGGGCGTACCCAGGTAAAACATCTGACCCAGACGAGGTACCTGACCAAGTACTGAAGACGTGTGCTGGAATGTTCACTGAGATCTTTCACCTCATTCTGAGGTTCCCATCTGTTTCATGCAGGCTCCAATTATACCAGTGCCTAAGAAGAATGTGGCACCCTGCCTCAGTGACTATCATCCAGTAGCGCTTACATCACTGAGATGAAGCGATTGGAGAGGCTTAGTGATGAACCATAGCAACACCTGCCTGAGAAACAACATGGACCCTTTTCATTTTGCCTCCTGTCACAACAGGTCACCGGCAGATGCCATTTCACTGCAGCTTCACTCAATCCTGGAACATTAGGACAGCAATGGTGCATACATCAGGATGCTCTTCAATGACTACAGTTCAACATTCAATGCTGTCATCCACTCAAAACTAATCAATAAGTGTCAACACATTGGCCTCAATACCTCCTTATGTAATTGGATCCTCAACTTCCTCACTTGCAGACGCCAGTCAGTTTGGATTATAGAAACATAGAAACATAGAAAACCTGCAGCACAATTCAGGCCGTTTGGCCCATAAAGTTGTGCCGAACATTTCCCTACCTTAGGAATTACTAGGGTTACCCATAGCCCTCTATTTTTCTAAGCTCCATGTACCTATCCAAAAGTCTCTTATCAACAACATCTCTTCCATAACCTCGCTCAGCACAGGTGCAACACAGGACTATGTGCTTAACCCCTGCTCTACTCGCTTTATACTTATGACTGTGAGACAGCACAGGTCCAATGCCATATTTAAGTTTGCTGATGACACCACTGTTGTAGGCTGAATTAAAAGCAGTGACAAATCAGTATTAAAAATCTGGGTGAGTGGTGCCACAACAACAACCTCCCACACAATGTTAGCAAGACCAAGGGGATGATTATTGACTTCAGGAGGAGGAAATCGGAGGTCCATGAGCCAGTGCTCATCGGGGGCTCAGAGGTGGAGAGAGTCAGCAACTTTAAATTACTCAGTGTTATCATTCCATTATGAAGAAAGCACAGCAGCACCTCTACTTTCTTAGAAGTTTGCAAAGATTTGGCATGTCATCTAAAACTTTGACAAACTTCTATAGATGTATGATGGAGAGTATATTGACTGGTTGCATCACAGCCTGGTAGGGAAATACCAATGCCCTTGTACAGGGAATCCTACAAAAAGTAGTGGATACAGCCCAGTCCATCACGGGTAACGTCATCCCCACCTACTGAGTGGTTCTACGTGGAGTGCTGTTGCAGGAAAGCAGCATCAATCATCAAGGACCCCCGCCATCCAGGTCATGCCCTCTTCTTATTACTGCAATCAGGAAGAAGGTAGAGGAGCCACACCACCAGGCTCAGGAACAGGTCTTACCCCTCAAACATCAGGCTTCCGAATCAGAGGAATAACCGCACTTAACTTCACTCATCATATCACTGAACTGTTCCCACAAACTATGGACTCACTAAATATTGAGAGCATAAGGACACTGTATATTTTGCTCTCAATATTTAATGTTTATTTATTATTACTATTGTTATTATTTCTTTTTTTTTCTTTCACTTATTTCAAGTTTGTTGTTTGCACATTGGTTCTGGTCTGTCCTGTTGGGTGCGGCTCTTCATTGATTCTTCTGTGTTTCTTGCATTGGCTGTGAATGCCTTTAAGAAAATGAATCTCAGGGATGTACATGATGACACAGACTGTATGTACTTTGAATATGGGCAGCAGCATGGTGGTGCTGTGATTAGAGCTGCTACCTCACAGCACCAGTGACCCAGTTTCAATCCTGACCCCTGGTACTATCTCTGCAATGTTTGCACATTCTCCCTCCAAAGGCACAAGATTCCCCCTAATGCCTGATTTCCTAAAGCTATGCCATTTTGTTGGTTGCATGATTCCATAGATCTTTCGCATGTCCACCAATTGTATTTGATCCTAAAGGTTTACAAGTATGAGGAAGTGTAAAACATAGAACATAGAACAGTACAGCACAGACACGTGTCCTAAAGAACAAACTAATTAAATGCCTTACTAAACTAATCCTATTCAGCTACATACTTTCCATGTCCCTCCATTCTCTACACATTTATAAGCTGATCTAAGAGCCTCTTAAGCACCTCTTTTGTGTTTGCTTCCACTACCATCCCTGGAAACACATTACTGTGCATAAAACTTGCCCACACGTCTAGTTTGAACTTAACCCCTCTCACATTAAATGCATTCCCTCTAGTACTATACATTTCAACTGAAGGAAAAAAGATACCTGCTTCTACTACATCTATCCCTCTCATAATCTTATAAACTTCTATCAGGTATTCCCTCAGCCTTCACCACTCCAGAGAAAACAACCCAAGTTTGTCCAACATCTCATTACAGCACATGCTCTCCAGGTAAACCACTTTTGCACCACTCCAAAGCCTCCACATCCTTCCTATAATGGGGTGACCAAAATTGCATGAAAAGAAAATATTGAGAAGGAGGTAAGAGAAAGAACAGCATATGGAAAAGGTAGCAATTAATTCATATCCAGTTGGACGATCCCTTATATTATATTGAATAGAGAAAAAACAAGAGAATAGTGTTGGGCTGAATAGAAAATTAAATGATGTGTGAATGAAAGAAAAGAACACGGGCCAATCAAGCGATTAGACTGAGATAGTACATTAAATTGAGAATGAATAGGAGAGCAAAATAAAATAAGTAGAGCGTTGCAGATTACAGGGAACAGGCAAAAGAATGTGTGGATTAGGTTGGGCATTACAGAATCTATAGGAGTAAGCTATTTGATTCACCTCATTGTGACACAGTTGAGCCGGTTCCACAGAATCAATTCTGATCTATGACCAAACCCCATAAGCTCATGTAAGTCAGAAATGGAAACTGCAAATTGGAAAGTCATGGGCATTCAACTGTTATGACCTGCATGACACCCATGAAGAAAGAGAGAAAACAAGTAGAGAAGGTTTTCTTAAGCCCTAAGGGTACAGGTATAGTGTGACACAGATACATCCCCATGCTAAGTTGCTATTACTGGTTATTATTGCTGCAGAGTTCATTTCATATTTGAGGGCAAGCAAGTACGTTTGTAGATAAGGGAAATCATGAAATAATTTTTGAAAAGATCTGACCTTCACAAATGGTAAGAACACTGTCGGTCCAAGGGCACAATCTAAGCTGCCCCAAATGAAAATTCAGCATTTATAGCTGATTAAGTATGATGCTATCATAACAGGGATGGGATTCCCTTTCTTGTTACCTATCACCACACAACCTCTATATCCGTAAATTCCACTATCTCCTAGGGGATCCTATCACTAAGCACATCATTCACTCTCTGTTCCACCCCACCCCACCCCAACTCAACATTTTCTGTAAGGATTGCCCTCTATGTGATTTCCTTGTCCAAGTGTCCCTCCTCACTAGTCCCCTTCCTGGCACTTACCCCTGCAAGCATGTCAAGTGCTACACCTACCCCTATACCACCATGCAGGCCCCAAACAATCCTCCAGGTGAGGTGACACTTCGCCTACGAGTCTGTCTAGATCACCTATTGTATCTGTGCCTCCTGGTTCAGCTCCCTCTACATTGGTGAGACCCAATGCAGATTGGGGGACCACTTTGTCAAGCACATTCACTCAGTTTGCCGCGAGAGGTATGATGTCCCAGTGGCAACCATTTCAATTTAACTTTGCACTCCCATTCTATCTGTACTGCCATGATGATGCCAAACTCAGACTGGAGGAACAACAACTTGTACTCCTCCTGGTAGCCTCCAAACTGATGGTACAAACATTGATTTCTCTAACTTCTGATAATTTCTTCCTCCTCCTCCTTCTCTCTTCTTCTATTCCCTGTTCCAGTTACCCTCTTACCCCTTCTCTGCTACCCGTCACCTCCCACTGGTTCCCTCCTCCTTCCCTTTCCACAAACCTCCCTATTAGATTCTTTCTCCTTCAGCCTTTTACCTCTTCTACCTATCCCTTTCCTTCTTTCTTCATCCCCACTCCCACACCAACCAACCTTCCCCTCACCAGTCTTACCTATCACTTCCCTTCTTTCTTCATCCCCACTCCCACACCAACCAACCTTCCCCTCACCAGTCTTACCTATCACTTCCCTTCTTTCTTCATCCCCACTCCCACACCAACCAACCTTCCCCTCACCAGTCTTACCTATCACTTCCCTTCTTTCTTCATCCCCACTCCCACACCAACCAACCTTCCCCTCACCAGTCTTACCTATCACTTCCCTTCTTTCTTCATCCCCACTCCCACACCAACCAACCTTCCCCTCACCAGTCTTACCTATCACTTCCCTTCTTTCTTCATCCCCACTCCCACACCAACCAACCTTCCCCTCACCAGTCTTACCTATCACTTCCCTTCTTTCTTCATCCCCACTCCCACACCAACCAACCTTCCCCTCACCAGTCTTACCTATCACTTCCCTTCTTTCTTCATCCCCGCTCCTGCACCAACCAACCTCCCCCTCACCTACTCTTACCTATCACTTGCCTGCTTGTGCTCCTTCCACTCCCCCCCGCCACTTAACATTCTTATTCGGGCTTCCGTCCCCTTCCTTTCCAGTCCTGATGATGGGTCTTGACCCAAAACATCAACTGTCTCTTTTATAGATGCTGACTTACTTCCTGAGTTCTTCCTGCATTTTGAGTGTGTTGCTTAACTTGCAGATGCTTTTTGGAATTGCCTTCCTTTGGAAGCTGTTTGACTAACCTCAAACCACAACTTTGTATCTCAGCATTGTTTCTAAATAGATTTCTATTGAAGCCTGCATATATTTCTCAATGAATAATGCAATCAAGTCTATCCAAAATGATCTTGGGTTACTGATAACATTCTGGTTTCTGCAAACTTACTTAATATGTTTATCTCAGATTAAATATCCAGCATCTGGTTCTTTTGTAAATAAGTTTTCCACTTGAAGTATTTGATTGTAGCCTGGCTTACTGCCAAGTGTATTTTCAGGATATTGCATGTAGTGACTCATCTAGGAGACGGAATATTAGGTTGTCTTTTGCACGTTTTTCATACTGGACGTGAAGACAAGCTGTCAGAGCCCCTTGGAAATGTAGTCACTGTTAGATCATTGTCTATCAGTCTGAATGTCTAGTCCAGTTGAGACAAAATGTGTTTACCGGTGGTGTTCAAAGTGGAGAAATACTTATTCATCAGCCGAATGAGGCTGAGCTAGTGTTGAGTCAGAGTTGTCCATTTTTGACCAGTGACAGAGTGATGGGGCACAGAGTAACGGAGGGCCATTCTGTCCCAATGGTACATTATTGTCTGTACTGGAACTGCCCTGTCATTGGCACAGTGTTTTTCGGAAGGTCATAGACAGACATTGCCCTGAAGTTGGTTTCTGCGGTGGCTCTCATCCTTCAAAATACCTTTAATCCCTGAAAACTGCACTCAATAGCTGCTTTATTAGGTACACCTGTACACCTGCTCATTAATGCAAATATCTAATCAGCCAAGCATGCGGCTGCAATTCATTGCATAAAAGCATGCAGAAATGGTCAAGAGGTTCAGTTGTTGTTCAGATCAAACATCAGAATGAGGAAGAAATGGGGATCTAAGGGACTTTGACTGTTGAATGATTGTTAGTGTGATCTGAATATCTCCGAATATGTTCATCTCCAGGGATTTTCACACACAACAGTCTCTAGGGATAACAAATAGTCATAGTCATAGTTATCGTAATACTTTATTGATCCCGGGAGAAATTGGTTTTCGTTACAGTTGCACCATAAATAACAAATAGTAATAGAACCATAAATAGTTAAATAGTAATATGTAAGTTATGCCAGTAAATTATGAAATAAGTCCAGGACCAGCCTATTGGCTCAGGGTGTTGACCCTCCAAGGGAGGAGTTGTAAAGTTTGATGGCCACAGGCAGGAATGACTTCCTATGACGCTCTGTGCTGAATCTCGGTGGAATGAGTCTCTAGCTGAATGTACTCCTGTGCCCACCCAGTACATTATGTAGTGGATGGGAGACATTGACCAAGATGGCATGCAACTTAGACAGCATCCTCTTTTCAGACACCACCGTCAGAGAGTCCAGTTCCATCCCCACAACATCACTGGCCTTACGAATGAGTTTGTTGATTCTGTTGGTGTCTGCCACCCTCAGCCTGCTGCCCCAGCACACAACAGCAAACATGATCGCACTGGCCACCACAGACTCGTAGAACATCCTCAGCATCATCCAGCAGATGTTAAAGGACCTCAGTCTCTTCAGGAAATAGAGATGGCTCTGACCCTTCTTGTAGATAGCCTCAGTGTTCTTTGACCAGTCCAGTTTATTGTCAATTCGTATCCCCAGGTATTTGTAATCCTCCACCATGTCCACACTAACCCCCTGGATGGAAACAGGGGTCACTGGTACCTTAGCTCTCCTCAGGTCTACCACCAGCTCCTTAGTCTTTTTCACATTAAGCTGCAGATAATTCTGCTCACACCATGTGACAAAGTTTCCTACCGTAGCCCTGTACTCAGCCTCATCTCCCTTGCTGATGCATCCAACTATGGCAGGGTCATCCGAAAACTTCTGAAGATGACAAGACTCTGTGCAGTAGTTGAAGTCCGAGGTGTAATGGTGAAGAGAAAGGGAGACAAGACAGTCCCCTGTGGAGCCCCAGTGCTGCTGATCACTCTGTCGGACACACAGTGTTGCAAGCACATGTACTGTGGTCTGCCAGTCAGGTAATCAAGAATCCATGATACCAGGGAAGCATCCACCTGCATCACTGTCAGCTTCTCCCCCAGCAGAGCAGGGCAGATGGTGTTGAACGCACTGGAGAAGTCAAAAAACATGACCCTCACAGTGCTCGCTGGCTTGTCCAGGTGGGCGTAGACACGGTTCAGCAGGAAGACGATGGTATCCTCAACTCCTAGTCGGGGCCGGTAGACAAACTGGAGGGGATCTAAGTGTGGCCTGACCATAGGCCGGAGCAGCTCCAGAGCAAGTCTCTCCAGGGTCTTCATGATGTGGGAAGTCAATAGCACTGGTCTGTAGTCATTGAGGCCACTGGGGCACGGCATCTTCGGCACAGGGACGAGGCAGGACGTCTTCCACAGCACAGGAACCCTCCGGGGCCTCATGCTCAGGTTGAATACATGGCGAAGTACTCCACGTAGCTGAGGGGCACAGGCTTTGAGCACCCTAGTACTGACACCATCCGGTCCTGCATCCTTGCTTGGGTTAAGACGTTTCAGCTGTCTTCTCACCTGATCAGCCGTGAAGCCACCGTGGTGGTTTCATATGGGGAAGGGGTATCATCATGGGAGCAGGGTGGGGGACTGTGAGGAGGGGTAGGAGGGGAGAGTGGAACATGTGTTGATTGGGGGCCGACAACAGATGGCTCATGCGGGGGATGGGCTGGGGCCACAATGTCAAACTGTTAAAGAACAGGTTAAGTTCGTTGGCCCTGTCCACACTGCCTTCAGCTCCTCTGTTGCTAGTTTGCCGGAACCCAGTGATGGTCCTCATCCCACTCCAGACCTCTCTCATGTTGTTCTGCTGGAGTTTCCACTCAAGCTTCCTCCTATACCTGTCTTTAGCCTTGCTGATCCTGGCTTTCAGGCCCCTCTGTATTGCCCTCAGCTCCTCCCTATTTCCATCTGTAAACGCCCTCTTTTTAGCGTTCAGGATGTCCTTAATGTCCTTTGTTACCCATGGCTTGTTATTTGAATAACAAAGGACAGTTCTTGTCGGAACATTGCAGTCCACACAGAAGTTGATGTAATCAGTGATGCACTCTGTGAGCCCATCAATATCCTCTCCATGTGGCTCACAGAGTGCCTGCCAGTCTGTCACCTCAAAACAACCCTGGAGTGCCTCATAAGCCTCCTCCAACCATTTCCTCACTGTCCTCGAGGTTGCAGGTTTACTCTTCACCAGAGGCACGTAGCAGGGTTTTAGATGCACCAGGTTGTGATCTGACCTTCCCAGTGGGGGGAGGGGAGAGGAGCTGTATGCATCCTTAACGTTAGCGTACATCAAATCCAGAGTCCTCTCCCCTCTGGTTGTACAGCTCACATACTGCGTGAAGTTGGGCAGTGTTCTAGCCATGGTAACATGGTTGAAGTCACCCGAGATGATAATGAGGGCACTCAGGTGCTGGGTTTGTAATCTGGCTATGACGGTGTAAATGATGTTACACGCCGACGTCGGGTTGGCAGAGGGAGAGATGTACACAACAACTACAATTGCATGTGGGATTTCCCTTGGCAAATAATATGGCCGGAGCCCAGCAGCAAAAAGTTCAATATCTGGGCTACAAACACATTCCTTGATCGTAATATGCCCAGGATTGCGCCATCTGTTATTTACCAGAACCGCCAGCCACCCTCCTTTACGGTTACCGGTCTCAGTGCAATTCCGGTCAGCTCGAACGGTCTGGAAGCCCTCTATGGAAACGCTTTGATCGGGTATGTCCTCGTGCAGCCATGTCTCAGTAAAGCACATGACACTGCTCTCCCGAAATGTCCTCTGACTCCTGATAAGCACAGTCAGTTCGTCCATTTTATTCCCCAGCGATCTCACATTTCCCATGAAGAGAGAGGGGAGACACGGCTTATAACTTCTCTTCTCCAAAAGCCTCTGTTGTCTCAACCCGGTCCTCTTCCCTCGGCTTTTTGATCCCCCTCTGCATCCTCTGTGTGTTTTCCTCCAGATTTCAGCCGGGGGGGGGGGGTCCGCCGCTCTGTTCACTAAACCGGCGGGCATGAGCGCAATCAGCAGGTCCCTGGAATAAACAATGCGACCATACTGCTGCAACGCTAATGAGACGTGTCCGAATGTAACTATTTCCAGCGTTAAAAAAACAAGTAAAACTCTCTCCACCAGCATGTTAGAGAGGGTGCAGCTTCAACGTGTTACCGTGAGAAATAAAGATACAACAAATAACTAAGTTAAAAAGTTTAAAAGTAAAAAACTACGGAACAACTGTAACCGACTGCATGCGCGACCGGCACATGCGCACAGATTCAAAGAACTGTGCAAAAACACAGAAACTTCCTGTGAGCAGCAGTTCTGTGGGCAAAAACACCTTAATAATCAGAGAGATCAGAGAATGGCCAAACTAGTTCAAGCTGACAGGAACTCAAATAACCACGCATTACAAGAGTGGTGTGCAGAAGAACATCTCTGAATGCACAACACATTGAACATTGACATGGATGGACTACAGCAGTAGATGGCCATGGACATTCATCAGCAGCCATTTTATTAGATATAGGAGCTACCTAACAAAGTGGCCATTGATGAGAACTGAATCACTTCATCAGATATCTTGAGGAAAGCATCCCAACAGTCCATCATTATGACACCGATTTCAACTGAGGTGTGAAGTTTTCTACATTTTGTTAAACATTGCTGTGTAATTATTGCAGTGTGACATCAGCGGGAGTCTTCAAACAGCAGATGGAAATTTATGCTTTGCAAGATTAACATCGTATGAACATCCTGTTAGATCCACCTTCTGTGCTGTGTTGAGGGATTGTTTCCCTGTATACGTGAAGCCAGCAAGTCCTGGAATTCCAACAAGTAGCGCCCTCCTGCTCTCTTTTTCATAGCATCCTTGTTATAGGTGAAGAAGGAAGGATTAGGGAGAAGCATCCAGGAGTATTCCTGACCATTCATCTGAGTCCATTTATTGGTGAAGAACACTGTTCAAATCCTGTCCAGGCCAACAATTATTCTGGGAAATAACTGTGTGGAAGACAATAGCAACTTCTGTTGAATTCTTCTCTGGTGAGGGTAACTTCAAATATGAAATAAAGACGTCTATTCTACGATCCTCAGAACCTTTTGTTGAGCAGCAATATAAACGGACAAGAATATCTTGTCATATCTAAAAGTAAGGAGAGCGCAAGCAACTTTCACAAAATTCTCTTGAGCAGCATAGTAATAGGTGAAGTTAAGTCAAAGTTAAGTTTATTTTCATCCCCACCTGCTTGTATCCACTGCTGCAAAGAAAAAAAACTTAGTTGCAGCAGCATCACAGGCACAAAATGTCAGAGACACAACATTCACAAGAAAAGCATCAATTAAACATAAAATATACATAACTGAGCAAGAAGGAATGCAATTAGAACAAAGAAAAATAAAGTCCATTGTAATGCAAAGTGATCATAGTATTGCTACACCAAGGTTGTAATTACGGTTGTGCAGGTTGATTCAAGAACTCAGTGGCTGAAGGGCAGAGGCTGCTGTTGAACCTGGTGGTGTGGGATTTTAGGGTCCTGTATCTCCTGCCCGATGGTAGAGGCAAGGAGATGGAATGGCTCAGGTGGTGGGATCTTTGATGATAGATGTTGTCTTTTTGAGGTAGCGTTTCATATAGATGGTGGGGAGGGATGTGTGTATGATGTTCTTTTCTGAGTCCACCAGTCTTTGCAGCTTCTTACATTCTTGCACACTTGAAGTACAATGTTGGTAAATGCAAGGTCATCTACTTTGGAAGGAAAAATAGAAGATCAGATTATTACTTACATGGTGAAAGATTGCACCATGCTCCTGTGCAGAACAACTTGAGAGTGCTTGAGTATGAATTGCAAAAGGTTGATATGCAGGTTATCAAGAAGGCAAATAGAATGAAGGCATTCATTGCTAGAGGGAATGAATTTAAGAGCAGGGAGGTTAGGCTGCAATTGTACATGATGGTGGTTGCATTATCTGGAAATTTAAGTATACAACATCCACCTGTTCCCCTTTATCCACTGCACTCATTATATCTCAAAGAATTCTAGTGAGCTTGTCAAACAGGACCAGTCCATGCTGTGTCTGCCTGATGGAACTACTTCTACCCAGATGTCTTGCTCTATCTTCTTTAATGATAGCTTCAAGCATTTTCAGGACTGCAGACATAAAGCTAACTGACCAATAGTTACCTGAATTTTGTTTACATCCCCTTAGAAATAGTGGCAGGAATTCTCTGTCTTCCATTCTGCCTGGAGCTGCCTAGAGTCCAGAGAACTTTGGTAAATTAGCACAAATTATAAAACTCAAGCCCGGCTGCAAAACTATAAACCTCAGCAACCCCAACCCATCAACCTCAGTGCTACAGAAACGCCAATAGAAGCTCCAAAGACCTTAAGGAATCTGCCAAGCTGCTGTCAGCAGCAAATGCCCTAGTAAGGATCATGTGCTTAAAGAAGAAGAAGAATCACGAGCTGTAACTACCTCCATTTGCTACAGGCTGCTGGGATGCACCCCTTTAGTACCATGGCACTTCTCTAACTTTTAGTCCCACTAGTTTGATCATTACTACCTCTTTAAAGACAGCAATTGTATCAAGGTCCTCATTTCCCATCTCCTCCATAAGTTTTCTCTTTGGCATGTCCCTCCATTGTGAAGACCAACAGAAAATAGTCATTGAAAGCCCCAGCCATTTCAACATTACCCAATATTAATTCCATCTCCACAGCTTCTAAGGGACCTTAGACACCTATTATCACTTTATATAATTATAAAATCTTTTACTATCTTTTTTATATTTTGTGCTTGTTTACTTTCATAATCTATTTTCCTTTTCCTTATAGCTTGCTTAGTGGCTCTTTGTTGCATTTAAAATTTTTCCCAATCTTTTTGTTTCCCACAGTGACTTTGTATGCAAGAACCTTTAGTTTGGTGCTTTCTACATTCCCTCAGTTATTCCAGGCTGTCTCTCTCCATCCTTAATGTCCATGCTTTTAACTGGAATATACTTTTATCAAGCACTGTATTTTTATCAGTTTCTTTGAAAGTCTTCCACTGTTCCTCAACTGTCCCACCATATAGCCTGTATTCCCAGACCACACTAGCCAGCTCCTCACTCATTCTATTGTAGTCTCTTATTGAGGCATAAACGCCAGTTTTAGATTGAATGTTTGCAGCCTCCATTTCAAGTCAAATCAAATCAAGTTTAATTGTCATTCAAACCATGCATGGATACCACCAAATGAGACAGCATTCCTCTAGGGCCAAGATGCAAAAAACATACATGTGCATTCAAAATAATAAGAAGTGAAAAAAAGCAACATAGTCACGTAACTGAACCGTGTCTACGCCCACCTGGACAAGCCAGCGAGTACTGTGAGGGTCATGTTTTTTGACTTCTCCAGTGCATTCAACACCATCCGCCCTGCTCTGCTGGGGGAGAAGCAGACAGTGATGCAGCTGGATGCTTCCCTGGTGTCATGGACTCTTGATTACCTGACTGGCAGACCACAGTACGTGTGCTTGCAACACTGTGTGTCTGACAGAGTGCTCAGCAGCACTGGGGCTCCACAGGGGACTGTCTTGTCTCCCTTTCTCTTCACCATTTACACCTCAGACTTCAACTACTGCACAGAGTCTTGTCATCTTCAGAAGTTTTCGGATGACCCTGCCATAGTTGGATGCATCAGCAAGGGAGATGAGGCTGAGTACAGGTCTACGGTAGGACACTTTGTCTCATGGTGTGAGCAGAATTATCTGCAGCTTAACGTGAAAAAGGCTAAGGAGCTGGTGGTAGACCTGAGGAGAGCTAAGGTACTGGTGACCCCTGTTTCCATCCAGGGGGTCAGTGTGGACATGGGGATATGAATTGACAATAAACTGGACTGGTCAAAGAACACTGAGGCTGTCTGCAAGAAGGGTCAGAGCCATCTCTATTTCCTGAGGAGACTGAGGTCCTTTAACATCTGCCGGACGATGCTGAGGATGTTCTACGAGCCTGTGGTGGCCAGTGCTATCATGATTGCTGTTGTGTGCTGGGGCAGCAGGCTGAGGGTGGCAGACACCAACAGAATCAACAATCTCATTCGTAAGACCAATGATGTTGTGGGGATGGAACTGAACTCTCTGACGGTGGTGTCTGAAAAGAGAATGCTGTCTAAGTTGCATGCCATCTTGGTCAATGTCTCCCATCCACTACATAATGTACTGGTTGGGCACAGGAGTACATTCTGCCAGAGACTCATTCCTCCGAGATGCAGCACAGGGCGTCATAGGAAGTCAATCCTGCCTGTGGCCATCAAACTTTACAACTCCTCCCTTGGAGGGTCAGACACCCTGAGCCGATAGGCTGGTCCTGGACTTATTTCATAATTTACTGGCATAATTTACTATTTAACTATTTATGGTTCTATTACTATTTATTATTTATGGAGCAACTGTAACGAAAACCAATTTCCCCCAGAATCAATAAAGTATGACTATGACTATGACTATGTAAGAAAGCAAATTTTTCATCCAAGTCCCTGAGTGATAAGTCCCACAAATTGATGGCTCCCAGCAATCCAGCCTGTAATTCCTCCTATCCAACACTGAAGGGCAGCACCAACAGGAGAGGCCACCCCCAAACGAGCCTGTATGCAACACTATAACACAAGCCCAAGGACTGAGGCCTAGTCCTAGCTGCAACAAGACGACGTTGCTGCCTTGTCGCCTGTCTTCCCACCAAACAAGGGAAGCAGGCCTGCAGCAATCAATGTCCTGCAGGTTCTTGTGATCGCAAAAAAACATCCAAGACAGTCACTCATGGTTTTACTACATGCTGCCTTCGTGCCAACTCAAAGGCACCAACTGTGGTGCCTCTGAGTAGCATGTAGCAGCATGGCCTGCACCCAGGTCAGCTCTTTCAAACCCAGTCCAGTTTCACCTGCAGCCTGATAGCCCAGCTGAAATCTCCAGGCCCGACAGCCCAGTTCAAATCTCACCAGGCTCAAAACCCCAGGCCCGACAACCCGACTTGAATCCCCAGGCTCGACGACCCATCTTGACATCCCCAGGCTATTGCCTTCTATTTTCCAATGTGGTAAGATAAAATTATGTAATTGTCCAAATAAGATTAGAGCCAAATACCACCATATCTGGGTATTGCCAAATTCCAAGAAGGAACATGAAATCTATGTGAAGATTAGACAGAATATTGGGGATCTGTAACCCTATTACATCCAACAGAATTGCACAGAATGAGACCAAAAGACTGCAGATGCTGGAATACAGAGGAACAAGCCACCTTCTGGAGGAACTCAGCAGTCCTGACCCTAAACGTCAGCAATTCCTTTGCCCCCACAGATCCTGCTCAGCCACCGAGTTTGGAATCAGAAGAATCAGAACTGGAATCAGATTTATTATCACCGGCACGTGTCATGAAATTTGTCAACTTAGCAGCAGCAGTTCAATGCAATACATAATATATCAGCGAGAGAGAAAAAATAATAATAATAAATTAATTAAAATATAATAATAAATAAACAAGTAAATCAAATACATATATTGAATAGATTTTTTTAAATGTGCAAAAACAGAAATACTGTATATTAAAAAAAAGTGAGGTAGTGTCCAAAGCTTCAATGTCCATTTAGGAATCGGGTGCCAGAGGGGAAGAAGCTGTTCCTGAATCACTGAGTGTGTGCCTTCAGGCTTCTGTACCTCCTACCTGATGGTAACAGTGAGAAAAGGACATGCCCTGAGTGCTGGAGGTCCTTAATAATGGATGCTGCTTTTCTGACATCCGCTCCCTAAAGATGTCCTGGGTACTTTGTAGGATAGTGCCCAAGATGGAGAAGCCTAGATTTACAACCTTTTGCAGCTTCTTTCGGTCCTGTGCAGTAGCCCCTCCATACCAGACAGTGATGCAGCCTGTCAGAAGGCTCTCCACAATACTATAGAAGTTTTTGAGTGTACTTGTTGACATGCCAAATCTCTTCAAACTCCTAAAGAAATAGAGTTACTGTCTTGCCTTCTTTATAACTACATCAATAAGTTGGGACCAGGTTAAATCCTCAGAGATCTTGACACCTAGGAACTTGAAACTGCTCTCCCTCTCCACTTCTGATCCCTTTATGAGGATTGGTATGTGTTCCCTCGTCTTACCCTTCCTGAAGTCCACAATCAGTTCTTTTGTCTTACTGACGTTGAGTATCAGGTTGTTGCTGCGGCACCACTCCACTAGTTGGCATATCTCACTCCTGTACGCCCTCTCGTCACCACCTGAGATTCTACCAACAATGGTTGTACTGTCAGCAAATTTGTACAAACGTTTGTAGATGGTGTTTGAGCTATGCCTAACCACACAGTCATGTGTATATAGAGAGTAGATCAGTGGGCTAAGCACACAGCCCTGAGGTGCACCAGTGTTGATCATCAGCGAGGAGGATATGTTATCACCAATCTGCACAGATTGTGGTCTTCCGGTTAGGAAGTCAAGGATCCAATTGTAGAGGGAGGTGCAGAGGACCAGGTTCTGCAACTTCTCAATCAGGATTATAGGAATGATGGTATTAAATGCTGAACTATAGCCAATGAACAGCATCCTGATGTAGGCGTTTGTGTTGTCTAGGTGGTCTAAAGCCGTGTGAAGAGCCATTGGGATTGCATCTGCCGTTGACCTATTGTGGTGATAAGCAAATTGCACTGGGTTCAGGTCCTTGCTGAGGCAGGAGTTCAGTCTAGTTATAACCAACCTCTCAAAGCATTTCATCACTGTCGATGTGAGTGCTACCGGGTGATAGTCATTAAGGCAGCCCACATTATTCTTCTTACGCACTGGTATAATTGTTGCCTTTTTGAAGCAAGTGGGAACTTCTGCCCGTAGCAGTGAGAGGTTGAAAATGTCCTTGAATACTCCCGCTAGTTGGTTGGCACAGGTTTTCAGAGCCTTACCAGATACTCCATCGGGACCTACTGCCTTATGAGGGTTCACTCTCTTTAAAGACAGTCTAACATCAGCCTCTGAGATAGAGATCACAGGGTCATCAGGTACAGTAGGGATCTTCACAGCTGTAGTTGTGTTCTCCCTTTCAGAGCGTGCATAGAAGACATTGAGTTCATCTGGTAGTGAAGTATCGCTGCCATTCATGCTATTGGGTTTTGCTTTGTAGGAAGTAATGTCTTGCAGACCCTGCCAGAGTTGCCTTGCATCCGATGTTGCCTCCAACCATGTTCGAAATTGTCTCTTCGCCCTTGAGATAGCCCTCCGCAAATCATACCTGGTTTTCTGGTACAGACCTGGGTTGCCAGACTTGAATGCCACAGATCTAGCCTTCAGCAGATGACATATCTCCTGTTTCATCCACTGCTTTCGGTTTGGGAATGTACAGTAAGTCTTTGTGGGCACACACTCATCCACACAGGTTTTAATGAAGTCAGTAACAACTGCAGCATACTCATCCAGGTTCAAAGATGAATCCCTGAATACAGTCCAGTCCACCGATTCAAAGAAGTCCTGTGGGCACTCCTGTGCTTCCCTTGTCCAAACCTTCTTGGTCCTCACTGCTGGTGCTGCAGTCTTCAGACTCTGCCTAAACTCAGGGAGTAGAAGTACAGCCAGCTGATCAGACTTCCTGAAGTGTGGGTGTGGAATAGCACGGTAGGCATTCTTGATGGTGGTGTAACAAAGGTCCAGTGTGTTGTTCCCTCTGGTATTGCAAGTGATCTGTTGATGGTAATTGCTTAGTGATTTTTTCAGACTGGCCTTGTTAAAATCTCCCAGAACAATGGTGAAGGCGTTCGGGTGCGCTGTTTCGTGCATATTGATCACATTGTCAGATCATCTAAAGCCTGATTGACATTGGCCTGAGGTGGAATGTAAACTGCTACCAGAATGACCCCAGAGAACTCCCATGGTAGGTAAAAAGGATGACACTTTACTGCTAGGTAGTCCAGGTCTGGTGAGCAGAATTGGGACAGCACTGATATATTTGTGCATCAAGAAGAGTTGATCATGAGGCATACTCTTTCAACTCTGCTTTTGAGAGACTCTATAGATCTATCCTGACGGTGTATAGTAAACCCGCCAATCTGAATAACTGCATCCGGTCCAGGAAAGTGGATGAAGGGAAGGCAGTGGGTATTGTCTACATGGACTTCAGTAAGGCCTTTGACAAGGTCCCGCATGGGAGGTTAGTTAGGAAAATTCAGTCGCTAGGTATACATGGAGAGGTGGTAAATTGGATTAGACATTGGCTGGATGGAAGAAGCCAGAGAGTGGTGGTAGAGAATTCTTCTCTGAGTGGAGGCCTGTGACTAGTGGTGTGCCACAGGGATCAGTGCTGGGTCCATTGTTATTTGTCATCTATATCAATGATCTGGATGATAATGTGGTAAATTGGATCAGCAAGTTTGCTGATGATACAAAGATTGGAGGTGTAGTAGACAGTGAGGAAGGTTTTCAGAGCTTGCAGAGGGACTTGGACCAGCTGGAAAAATGGGCTGAAAAATGGCAGATGGAGTTTAATACTGACAAATGTGAGGTATTGCACGTTGGAAGGACAAACCAACGTAGAACATACAGGGTTAATGGTAAGGCACTGAGGAGTGCAATGGAACAGAGGGATCTGGGAATACAGATACAAAATTCCCTAAAAGTATCGTCACAGGTAGATAGGGTCGTAAAGAGAGCTTTTGGTACATTGGCCTTTATTAATCGAAGTATTGAGTATAAGAGCTGGAATGTTATGATGAGGTTGTATAAGGCATTGGTGAGGCCGAATCTGGAGTATTGTGTTCAGTCTTGGTCACCAAATTACAGGAAGGATATAAATAAGGTTGAAAGGGTGCAGAGAAGGTTTACAAGGATGTTGCCGGGACTTGAGAAACTCAGTTACAGAGAAAGGTTGAATAGGTTAGGACTTTATTCCCTGGAGCGTAGAAGAATGAGGGGAGATTCGATAGAAGTATATAAAATTATGATGGGTATAGATAGAGTGAATGCAAGCAGGCTTTTTCCACTGAGGGAAGGGGAGAAAAAAACCGGAGGGTATGGGTTAAGGGTGAGGGGGGAAAAGTTTGAAGGGAACATTAGGGGGGGCTTCTTCACACAGAGAGTGGTGGGAGTATGGAATGAGCTGCCAGACGAGGTGGTAAATGCGGGTTCTTTTTTAACATTTAAGAATAAATTGGACAGATACATGGATGGGAGGTGTATGGAGGGATATGGTCCATGTGCAGGTCAGTGGGACTAGGCAGAAAATGGTTCGGCCCAGCCAAGAAGGGCCAAAGGGCCTGTTTCTGTGCTGTAGTTTCTATGGTTCTAAGGGGTTAGCCAAGATTCCGTGAAACAAAGTACACATGCGGTCCTAATGTCCCTCTGATTCAGCACCCTGGCTCTAAGATCATCGATTTTATTCACCAGAGGCTGCACATTTGCCAGCAAGATAGTCGGTACAGGGCATTTAAAACCCCATTTCCTTAAGCACGCTGATCTGCGCCCGCACTTCCTCCAAGGTTTTCTCTGTGGGCACTTCTAACCATAGACTGTGTTGTTTCCGTCAGTTTTAAGCAGCAATACTTCATTTAAACACATTAAGACATCTTTGTTGACTGTACTGACCTTGGAAGCAGTTGTGCTTTTTAGTTGCAACAGGCTGAAACAGGAATATTAAATCGTATCCATTGAGAGTGTCTGTAAAGGATTATTTTACATGAGAGAAGATAGGAAATGCTATGTGGCGTAAAAGTGATGAAATTCCTTAAGACCATGTAATATAGGAGCAGAATTAGGCCATTTGGTACATCAAATCTGCTCCACCATTTCATCCTGGCTAATTTATTATCCTTCTCAACCCCATTCTCCTGCCTTCTCCCCAAGCCAACCGATCAAGAACCTATCAACCTTCACCTTAAATGCACACAGTGACCTGGCCTCCGCAGTCACCCGTGGCAACAATTTCCAGAGATTTACCACCCCTGGCTAAAGAAATTCCTCTTCACCTCTGCTCTAAATGGACGTCCCTATCTATTTTGAGGCTGCGCCCTCTGGCCCTGGGCTCTCCCATCAAAGAAAATATCCCCTTCACATCCACTCTAGCTAGGCCTTCCAACATCTGATATGTTTCAATGAAATTTCCCCTCACTCTTCTGAATTCCAGCGAGTACAGGCCCAGAACATTCAATGGCTGCTCATATGAAAATGCGTTCATTCCCAGAATCGTTCTCCTCTGAACCCTCTGCAATGTCAGCACACCCCTTCTTAGATAAGGGGCCCAAAACTGCTCTCAGTACTCCAGATGAGGCCTTGCCAGTGTGTTGTACAGTCTCAGCATTACATCCTTGCTGTTTGAAATTCATATCTTTTCAAGTTCAAATTCAAGTCTTGACGTGACTTTACGAAGAGAAATGATCTAACAAAAGCATATGCTGGGTGAGAGAAAGTAGTGTGGAATTAAACTAAAAATGAAAAGAATTAGCCCAGAAGGTTAGCTCAGTGATCCAGTTGTGATGAGAAAGTAGACATTTGTGTTGAATTTTGATGACACAAGGTTGGAATAGGCCAGAGTGTGAGGGCTTAGTGGAAATGCTGAGGTCACGATCATGCTGAACAGAATTGAGATATATTGCAATTAGATCATTAATTTTATATTTGATAACTTCAATATAGACATTGTACTATAAGCTACAATTAGATTGCAGCAGATTGAATGCAATTCATTGTCTCAACATGAAACAGTGCACGTGAGTCCCACCGAATGTATGGGCAAAAATAATCCGGCAGGTGTTATCTTAGCTACTGTGCAATAGAAAATTGCCTGGAGAAAATTGACTTATTGTGTTCAATTTGTCTTTCAACAAAATGAATACAGATGGTGTAGCAATCTCCAAAGAGTTCAGATTTCTCTTCGAATCTAGTATTTTCCACCTGAAGGATGATCTGGGGCACAAGGGGCTTGACTGTGCCCAGCTGATTTTGCCTCACTTTCCGAACTAATGCTATCAGTCTGACAGTTCCTAGTGGTTGTCTCATGCATAATGGTAAGAAAATCTGTGAAACGTTAATGATCTTTTTATACTTTATGCCCCATACTTTATTGTCACCAAACAATTGGTACAAGCATCACAGCGACATTTGATTCTGCGCTTCGCGCTCCCTGGAGTACAAATCGATAGTAAATATTAAAAATTTAAATTATAAATCATAAATAGAAAATAGAAAAGGGAAAGTAAGGTAGTGCAAAAAAAAACGAGAAGCAGATCCGGATATTTGGAGGGTACGGCCCAGATCCGGGTTAGGATCCGTTCAGCAGTCTTATCACAGTTGGAAAGAAGCTGTTCTCAAATCTGGCCGTACGAGTCTTCAAGCTCCTGAGCCTTCTCCCAGAGGGAAGAGGGATGAAAAGTGTGTCGGCTGAGTGGGTTGTGTCCTTGCTAATCCTGGCAGCACTGCTCCAACAGTGTGCGGTGTAAAGTGAGTCCAAGGATGGAAGATTGGTTTGTGTGATGTGCTGGGCTGTGTTCACGATCTTCTGCAGCTTTTTCCGGTCTTGGACAGGACAACTTCCATACCAGGTTGTGATGCATCCTAGAAGAATGCTTTGTACAGTGCATCTATAAAAATTAGTGAGGGTTTTAGGGGACAGGCCAAATTTCTTTAGCTTTCTCAGGAAGTAAAGGTGCGGGTGGGCCTTCTTGACAGTGGACTCTGCTTGGCTGGACCAAGTCAGGTCATTTGTGATATTGACCCCAAGGAAATTAAAGCTTTTGACCTGTTCCACTTGCGCACCACCAATGTAAATGGGGTCGTGCAGTCCGCTACTCCTTCTGAAGTCAACAATCAATTCCTTCGTCTTGCTGACGTTGAGGGATAGGTTATTGTCTTTGCACCATACCACCAGGTGTTTAATTTCCTCTCTGTACTCAAACTCATCATTACCCGAGATACGGCCTACAATTGTTGTGTCATCAGCAAACTTATATATTGAGTTCAAAGGAAACTTGGCTACACAAACATGGGTGTACAGTGAGTACAGCAGGGGGCTGAGTACACAGCCTTGTGGGGCACCAGTGCTCAGAGTGATTGTGGAGGAGAGCTTGTCCCCTATTTTTACAGCCTGGGTCCTGTCTGTGAGGAAGTTGAAGATCCAGCTGCAGATCTGAGTGCTAAGGCCCAGGTTCCGGAGCTTAGGAATCAGTTTATTTGGAAAGATGGTATTAAAGGCAGAGCTGTAGTCAATGAAAAGGAGCCTTATGTATGCGTCTTTATTCTCCAGGTGTTCTAAGGAGGAATGTAGGGCCAGAGAGATGGCATCTACCATTGACCTGTTGCTCCGGTAGGCGAATTGCAAAGCGTCGGGGTTGACCGGTAGGCTGTGGTTGATGTGTGCCATAACTAATCTCTCAAAGCACTTCATAGCAATTGATGTCCGAGCCACAGGTTGATAGTCATTCAGGCATGCCACCTTGCTCTTCTTCGGCACTGGGATTATCGTTGCCTTCTTAACACACGAGGGGATCTTAGACTGAAGCAAGGAGCAGTTGAAGATGTAAGCAAACACTCCAGCTAGCTCGCTTGCACAGGCCTGGAGAACCCATCCTGGGACGCCATCTGGGCCCGTTGCCTTCCTTGGATTTATCTTCAGGAAGGCCCTTCTAACGTCCTCCTCTGTGACAATGAATCTCGATGCCACCTGGTCCGGTTCATCTGGGGGGAGCAGGACGCTCCTCTTCTGTTCGAATCTTGCGTAGAGTACGTTAAGTTCATCAGGAAGAGAAGCGCCACAGTTATTGATATTCCCAGCCTTTTCTTTGTGTCCAGTGATCTCATTTAGACCCTGCCATAGTCTACCGGCATCCTTCTGGTTAGCCTGGGCTTCCAACTTGGCTCGATATTGCCTCTTGGCGCCCTTAATGGCTTTCCGGAGTTCACGCCTGGATTCCGTGTAGTGACTGGTATCCCTGGACCTAAAAGCCACAGATCTAGCCTTCAAAAGGGACTTGATCTCATAATTCATCCAAGGTTTCTGGTTAGGGAATACCTGGATCGTCTTGCGAGACATACAGTCCTCTGTGCATTTCCAGATAAAGTCCATTACAGCTTAATCATACTCATCGAGGTTAGCTGCCGAGTCCTTGAATACTAACCAGTCCACCAATTCAAAGCAGTCACGGAGGACCTCATCCGTTTCCTCTATCCAACGCGACACCACTTTTGACACCGTGACCTCCGGCTTCAGTTTCTGTTTGTAAGCCGGGAGGAGGAGTACGGTCTGCTGGTCCGATTTTCCGAAGTGAGGTCATGGGACGGAACAGTAGGCATCCTTGACTGCTGTGTAGCAGTGGTCAAGTATATTCAAGCCTCTAGTGGGGCAGGAGACATGTTGGTATAACTTTGGCAGTGCCTTTCTGAGGTTGGCCTGGTTAAAGTCCCTGGCTGTAATGAGCAAAGCCTCCGGATACCTGGTCTCAAGCTCACTGATGTTGGCATACAGTATGTTCAGAGCACACTCCACGTCCGCCTGGGGGAGAATGTAGACCGCTGTCAGTATGACCGAGGTGAATTCCCGTGGCAGATAGTAGGGATGACACTTCACCGACAGGTGTTCCAGGTCCGGGCTGCAGGAGCTTGTCGGTGCCACTGTGTCCGAGCACCATGCAGTATTGATCAGTAGGTAGACACCACCTCCCCTCGTCTTGCCCGAAGACGCCGTGCGGTCCATCCGATGAATCGAAAATCTCTCTGGAAAATCTTTTGCTTTTTCAGACTCACTATAAACCAATTGACAGTTTCAAATCGACCTGTGAAGGATATACGTTGAATTTGGTATTTATTAGGAAAAGATTCGCCAGCATAACCAGTCTTGCCTAATCCAGCAGCTCAGGATTTTGGACTGGTATATGGAATGCTTGCTTTTATTAGGCGAGGCATTGAGTTCAAAAGGAAAAAGAGGTTATGTTACAACTTGATAGAACTTTACTTAAGCCACATCTGGAGTATTGCCTACAGTTCTGGTTGCCCAACTATTGGAAGGATGTTGCGGCTTTGGAGAGGGAGCAGAAGAGGTTCACCAAGATGCTGCCTGGTTTAGAGGTCATGTGCTATCATGAGAGGCTGGATAGAGTTGGGTTGTTTTCTCTGGAGTGGCAGAGGCTGGGGGAAGATATGATAGAGATTTGTAAGATTATGAGAGGCATAGATGAATGAATGAATGAAATTTATTTTGGTCAGTACAAACATAACAAAAAGTATCATTTTTAATGATGATTTAATACGATGATTTCATAGGACAAAATTACAACAAAAAAGCATAGATCTATATATTACTAAAACTCTCATGCTCTGTCTGTTTGTCTGTTTGTGACCTCCAATTAGCAAAAACGATGCATTACAGTGGCACTTTTTTTGTCTAAATCGAATTAAAATGCGCTAACTTACAGAATGCAGGCAAAGATCAGAGTATGTATTCATATAAAATTGCTCATTCGCCAAAAATCAACAAGGCTGCCTTTCACCCGAGACCCGATCGGCCATCATGGAGAACGCGACGCCACAGCCCGACGCATGCGCACGGCCAGCCTCAGCAGCTTAGAGGCTTTGCTGTTACTGCTTCCTATCTTCTATCAAGCGTTAGGGTAAAAATATATGGATAGCCTAATTATGCAGTGTGGAAAGAGAAGGGGGACATTATGGTCAAGAGATCATGCCAAATGTCGTCGGGAAGTGGCAAGGAGAGGGAGAGAACAAGAATCGGATGAGGCCAGGGCCGCACGACTCCAGGATCAAAGAGTCAGGACAAAAAAGATGAGAGCAGACGAGACAGAGGAGGACAGGCATGCACGTCTCCAAAATGACAACAACAGGCACAGACGGAGGTGAAAACAAGAATCCGATCAGGCCAGGGCTGCACGACTCCAGGATTAGAGAGAAAGAACAAATGGTAGAAGAGATGAAGAGACAATGGATGAAAGGACTGCACGTCTCCAGAATGACAAAAACAGGCAGAGAAGGAGGAGAGAGGAGGAGAGAGGAAGAGACAGAGGAGAAAAGGAAAGATCAACTCGATAATATGCGGCACAGAGTAATTATTGCGAGAGTTGCTGAAGATGACAATGGCCGCTTTCGATGATAATACCTCGACAGAGAAAGAGCAAGGTAAGATGCACGACTCGCATGCTGTCACATTTCTGCTGATGTTGGTTCGATGACGAGAGTACGCCCTCACTGTCGTGCCTTCCTATTCACTGGAGAAACCGCACATTACTGCTGTGCGAAGGGAAAGGTCAGGATAGGCAATTTGCAGCCTCTACCTAATGAACTCCTCAATTTGTACAGCAATGATGAACCTATTGCAAACAAGTTCAGGAAGAACATCAGACAATACAATTGCCTCTTCCAAATGACATCCTTTGGTGCCAAAGAAGTCACTCCAACTAGGAATTGATGGAATCCTTCTGTGATTATTCAAGGTCAAATCCATCATTACATCGGACAGTTAATTCCAGACCCAACCCAGCAAGCCCGATTCCTTTAAATTTACCTCATGGATATTTAATGTTCATTCTGGTCACATATTTGTCTTGCTATGCGTCTTTCTTCTTTAATAAGCTGAGTTTTTCTTCTTTAATTTCCAAATCAAAGAGATAGCAATAGCATTCAGGAAAATTTAATGTTCATTCTGGTCACATCAGACTGCACTACCCTTCTCTCAAAGGGTGCCCCAACAGGTCATATTCTTTAAAACAGACTGAAAGGGTGTAGGCTGAAGCTACAGCTTATTATGCCTACCCCTCTTACTTATACAACGACATATTTGGCATCAATCATCACATCAAAACAAAAATTTCATAATCTTTTAACACAAAATCCAATTCCAAGTATCATTTATTTACAAAGTTTGTACATTTTTCCCATTCATTTTAAAACATGTATTTTATATTTGTTCATTAAATTAATTTTAAATAATTTTTTAAAATTTGTTAAGTGTGGTGCATGTTTTTAAATTCTCACTGCAACTGTTCCATAGATTCACCCCTCTGACTGAAATACAGTGATTTTTTACATTTGTTCTTATCCTTTGTTTTTGAAATATACATGTTCCTCTCAAATCATGTTGACTTTCTCTCATTTTAAACAACCTTTGGATACTTTGTGGTAGCTGTCCATTTTTTATTTTATACATAATTTGTATTATTTTAAAAATCTCTGAATTTTAAAGTGTTTAGTTGAATAAATAGTGGATTGGTTGGCTCATAATAACTTTTCTTATTTACAATTCGTTTGATTTTCTTTTGGAGTAGAAAAATTGAGTTTGTATTTGTTTTGTATGTATTTCCCCATACCTCTACACAGTAAGTCATGTATGGGACTGTAAGTGAACAGTATAATGTATACAAAGATTCCTGATTTAAGAAATCTTGCGCTTTGTTCAGTATTACTCTAGGTTTTGACATTTTTGCTTTGACATAATTTATATGTGGTTTCCAGACAGAGTGGACATGGAAGTATCTTTGCCCCAAGGCAGAACTGTCTAATACTAGAGGGCATGCATTGAAGGTGAGAGGGGGTTGGTTCAAGGGGATGTGAGAGGTAAGTTTTTTACACAGAGTGTCATGGTTGCCTGGAATGCACAACCTGTTATGGTAGTAGAGGCAAATACAATAGAGGCTTTTAAGAGACACTTAGGTAGGCACATGAAAATGAGAAAGATGGAGGAATATGGACATTGAGTAGGTGGGAGGAATTAGTTTTTGGGGGGGGGGGCGGTATTGATTGACCTTTTAGCTGGCTCAGCAAAATATTGTGGGCCAAAGGGCCTGTTTCTGTGTTGTGCTGTTTGATGTTCTATATTTTAACTTTTCTCTGTGTTAGTTTACTCACCATTTCAAATCATCTGTTGAAACAACAGTTCTCTCGGAGTATTCCAGCTTGAATCCTTTACCACCGTAGCCTCTATTTCCCCAGGACCCACCATTTACCTCTCCCCACCAAAGAAGCCTTTGCAGTTAAATTTCCACACAACAAATATCACCCAATCTTCTCTCAGTGAGCCTCCTCAAGCTCTAAGCCACTCACACTAAATGAGAGCTCCACAGACTGAAGATGAATACTGCATCTCTTGCTCCTCTGGTGCCTTGTGCTGTCTTGTCCTGTCACAATGTAAACTTAATCCTTATTTAGTTCACATTTTGCTTTCCACATTCTTATAGTTTAATACTTTAGCCTGATTCTAATCTTTGATTCAAGGCACTGTTACATTGTACTTTATTCAGCTTTTTAAAGTTGAATTAAAATTTGTCTCACCTTACTGGTTACTTATTTTTATCCCCATCCAGTCCAACAGACTCAACTTGTAGCCTATTGATGCATTGGTGCCCACACTTTCCCCCTCGCCCTGCTTGGCTTTCACCCCTTCAATATCGAAGCAAATTTGCTAGACTGACATCATTTTACCATGGCACATGCATTTCCAGATATTACAATGGGCATTTGTGAGATGCACGCATTGAAGACTAAATCATTTGTTCTGAAAGGCGGCCAGAATTCCCTCTCTCTCTCTCTCGTGTGTGCTTCAAGCTCAATTACTGGAATTTACTGATTAATCCAGTTTAGTGTTTCCACAATCAGAAACATCTGTTAACCGAAAAATTCTCAACAGCTGCCCCTAGAAAATTTCTGCTGTGACGGGAGAGAGAAGACTTTTTTAAATATATTTCATTCGTAGCTGTGATCTTCAGAAATAACTCCTCTGTCATTGCTGCAACCATTGTGATCATCAACACTAGGATACAACTAACAGATCATCCATACAGAATGATGCAGTTTTATAGTGCCTTTGTTTCATAGCAGTCTTTACATAGATGGTAGTTACTAATATTCTATGATTGTTTTTTCCCCGGATTTTATTTTTCATTCAACAGTTTCCAGTGTCAGTCAGAAAACAAGTAGATTCCCCAGTAAGATAATGGAAAGATCATTCTTTCCTGGTTCTGTATTTCTTGCCAAGCAGTGGCAGTGCATGCATGGGGATAAGGACAAGAGGAGCAGAAACAAAAAGTGATGGAAATAAACTGTTAAATCAGTCAGCATCTGCTGGTATCAGATGGATCTTATGGTATAAAGTCCAACCCATTGCTTCTGCGAGCCTTTTCGGACTTTTATAGTAATAGGAGGATAGAGGAGAGGTGTATAGAACATAGAACAGTAGAATGCAGTAAAGGAACAGGCCATTCAGCCCACAATGTTGTGCTGGACCAAACAAAAAACAAATCAAACCTCCCAAATATTAATCGCTCCTACCTACACCTTCTCCATATCCCTCCATCCTCCTTATATCCATGTGTCTATCCAAACATCTCTTAAAAGCCTTGGATGTATTTGCCTCTACCACATACCAGGCAGTGCATTCCAGGCATCCACAACTCTCTGAGTAAAAAACATTCCCCCACATCCCCTTTAAACCTACTCCTCCTCATCTCCAATCCATTCCCTCTGGTATTAGACATTTCAACCCTGGGAAACAGATACTGTCTGTCCACTCTGTCTAATCTTATAAACCTCAATCCGATCTAGCCCCAGCCTCTGCCACTCTAGAGAAAACAACCCAAGTTTATCTAGCCTCTCACGATAGCACATAACCTCTAAACCAAGCAGCATCCTGGTAATCCTCTTCTGCAGCCTCTCCAAAGCCTCAGCATTCTTCCTATAGTGTGGTGACCAGAACTGTATGCAATACTCCAGATATGGCCTTCTATAAAGTTGCAACATAACCTCCAGACTTTTGAACTCAATGCCTCAACTAATAATAGTAAGCATTCCATAAGCCTCCTTAACCACCTTATAGAATTGTGCAGCCACTTTCAGGAGCTAAGAACTTGAATCCCAAGATCTCTCTGCTCAGCAACACTTCTTAAGGACTTGCTCTACCATTTCATTTGCCCTACCGAAGTGCAACACCTCATTTATCTGGGTTAAACTCCATCTGGCATTTCTCAGCCCATATATACAACTGGTCTATATCGTGCTGTATTCTTTGCCAGTCTTCTACGCTATCCACAACTCCACTATTCTTCATATCATCCACAAATTTACCAACATGCCCTTCTACATTTTCACCCAGATCATTTATATATATTACAAACAGCAGAGTTCCCAGCACGGATCCCTGCGGAACTCCACTAATTACAGACCTGCAGCTTGAATGTCCCTTCAACCACTACCCTCTCTCTCCTATATGCGAGCCAGTTCCAAATCCAAACAGCCAAATTGCCGTGGATCCCATGCATCTTAATCTTCTGGATTAGTCTCCCATGAGGGACTTTGTCAAATGTCTTACTAAAATCCATGTATACAGTGTAGTGCATTAATTTTGTCTCCATACTCATACTTGAGAAAGTTCACAACTTTCTGTTTGACCATAAGATGTCCAGATCTCTTAAGGGTCATCCAAATACAACTGATAAACCCAGTACCTCCATTGTAGAAAGTAGCCAGGGAGTTGGTCCTTGTGTAACCACAAATATTGCATATGCTTGAATCTGGAAACAATATGCTGGAGGAACTTGTAGGTTGAGCAGCATCTGTGGGAGGAAAGGAATTGCCAATGTTTCAGGTCAAAACTCTCCATCATGACTGACTCTATTGAGAGGCAAGATGGCCAGTATGAAGTGGAGATAAAGAGGAGAAGGGGAGAGAGTGAAAGGATATAGACCAGTGGTTCCCAAACTTTTTTGAATAACCACCCCAAGGCTCCAAGACCGCATTCTCAGCACTAAACATCCTCCCCCTCCCTTTCCAACCACTTCATAAAAACCATAAAGGATTTTGATTTACAATGCACAGTGAAAGAAAATAGGAACTGCAAATTCAAAGCAGTGACAAATAATTGCAAAAATTATTCAAGTCTATTTAAAACTGCAAATAAACTTATTTCTTTAGTTAATTATAGAAAAAGCAATTTTAGAGTGTACATTGGTAGCCCAACTATTCACTACTTTGCTGCTTTTTCACTTTTCTATGACAGGGATGGGCTTTGTGCAGTCATATCAGCTTCTCACCGTCAGGCTAAATATCACTCAGGGTCTCAGATACCCACGTTCAGTAATTTGCAGTCTGTTTCGTTGCTTTTAAAGAAGTTGGTCGACTACACTGAGACCACGCTCCATTAAATATGATGTTGGAAAAGCAATAAAGAACACCTAGACCTTTTTCCATAGTACAGGATAGCATCCAGAGATTTCTTCCTGCAACCAAAAGTCTGGATATGATTTTTTCAACCTCAGCTTCAGCTCAAATTCATTTTCTAGAGCGATTTGTTCTTCCTCCAGCCTTACTGTTAATTCCTTATTACAAGTGTTCAGGAATGGATTTATTACCCAATCTGGAGTTTGCATCGAGAGAAGATCCTAAAATCTCTCTGATGAGTCTTTATACAGCTCACACAGATGGGCAGAATATATTTGAAGATCATGATCTGGTATTCTTTCTTTCTCTTCGAAATCAGAAAGACTTGGAAATTGGAAAAGGTTATGATGAACAATGTTGCACTTAAATAGGGTTAATTTGGACAAAAATGTGGAGACGATTGATATGATTCACATCACTTCCTTGCAAATGAAGAATGATTTCATTAAAGATTGCAAATAATTGTAACAAATAAGCAATATCACGTCAACCAAAATGTCTATGTAAGCTAGTCCATCCTCTTCCTAGCACAGATAATAGAAGTGTCTGTCAGTGAGCACTTTGAATTCAATTCTATTTGTTTTAAAATAGTCATGGAGAAGGATATATCTGCTTCATAGGTCAGGGTCCTGAACTGGGGTAGAGCAAAGTTTGAAACTTTTAGGCAGCAACTTGCAGAGTTTGGTTGGGCAAGATTGTCAACAGGGAAAGGAGCATCTAACAAGTGGCAGGTTTTGAAAAGTGCAATGTCAAGAGTTCAAGGCCCGCAGCTCACAGCTGGGTGAGGGGCGAGGCTCGTAGGTTTCAGAAACCCTGTCAAATGAGAGATATTGAGGTTCTAGTTAAGAAAAAGAGAGGAGCCATACACTACACATAAACAATTGGGAACTAGTAAATCTGTTGATGATGACAAGAAGAATAGGAGTGCACTTAAAGGAGACATGAACATAGAAGAAAGAGGATATTAGAAGGTTCTGACAGGCAAGGTGAGTAAACGGGTGGCTAGGGAGAAAACAGGTCCCCTCAAAGGTCAGCACGACCATATGTTTGGGGAACAGGAAATGGGAGAGATTTTTAATGCATATTTCTCTTCCATTTTTACTGTGGAGAAAACGATGGAGAATAAGGAACCAAGGAAAAGGAGTGGTGATATCTTAGACCATGTACAACTTTGCAGGGAGGAAGTATTAGAGGCATTAAGGTGACTAAATTCCAGGGCCTGACCCGGGGATTCTTAGACTTCATGGGAAGCCAGAGAACAAATTGCAAAGATCCTTGTGGAGATTTTTGCTTCACCTCTGACAACAAGTGTGGTTCCATTGTTTAAAAAGTATAGCAAAAACAAACCAGGAAACTGCAGGCCAGTGATTCTGATACATTAGTGGGTAAATTGCTGGAGAGAGTTCTGAGGGACAGGATCTACAACATTTAGAGAGACAGAGTCTGATTTGTAACAATCATTCCAGCTTTGTGTCTGACAAATCTCTTGAAATTCTTTGTGGAAATAACTAGACTGGTAGGTGAGGGTGGGGCATTGCATGTTGTCAATATGGATTTTAACAATCACTTTGACAAGGTCCCTAATGACAGGATATTCTGGAAGGTGAGATCACATGAGATCCAGGGCAGGATAGCTAATGGGATTCATAACAGGCTCATTGCTATGAAGCAAAGAGGTTGTTTCTCAGACTGGAAGACTACGTCTAGTTGTGTACCATAAGGGTCAGTGGTGGAACATTTGTTGCCATAAAAGAGTCACAGAAAAGTACAGCACAGAATCAAGCCAATCGGCCCATTTAGTCCATGCCAAACCATTTAATCTGCCTTCTCACATCGACCTACACTGGGATCATAGCCCTCCATATCCTTACCATCTATGTAACTACCAAAACTTCTCTTAAACTTTGAAATCAAGCTCACATGCGCCACATGTGCTGGCAGCTCATTCCACACTCTCACGACCCTCTGAGTGAAGAGATTTCCCCTCATCTTCCCCTTAAGCTTTTCACCTTTCACCCTTAACCTCATGTTGCCCTTTACATAAATGATTTACACAAGGTATGGCTGGTACGTTTGCTGATAATACTAAAATACTTGGTGTCATAAGAGCGTATAGAAGGTTATGACAAATTGCAAGAGGATCTTAATCACGTCGGTATGTGGGATAAGGATTAGCAGAGGGCTTTCTATCCAGATAATTGTGAGATGTTGCATTTTGAGAGATCAACCCAGTGAATGAAATGCCTTGGGGCGTGTTAAGGGACTGAGGGAACTAGAAGCATAAGTGCATTGTTCACTTAGGGAAGCATCTCAGATAGATAGGTTGATGTAAAGTCATTTGGCAAACTGACCTTTTTCAGATAATGAAATTAGTAAGTGATGTTGTTGGTATAGAAGATGTTGGTGAGGCTTTGCTCGGACTATGATGTACAGTTTTGGTCATCCTGTTATAGGAAAGATGATGTTAATCTAAGAGTGCAGAAAAGAAGTTTTCTGAAATTTGGGGGCCTGAGTTCCAAGGAGAGGTTTCATCGATGAGAACTTTATTCCCTGGAATGTAAGAGATTGAGGGGTAACTTGATTAGGATATATAAGATCATGGGGGGCATAGTAAGGACGAAAGTACATTGTCCTTTTCACAGGGAGGAGGTGGTAATAACAAGAGGGCATAGGTTTAAGATTAGAGACAAAGGATTGAGAAGGAACGTCAAGGCAGCTTCTTCACAAAAAGGGTGCTGCATATTTGGAATGAGCTGCCAGAAATTGTGTTTGAGGCAGTCACATTAGCAACGTTTAAAAGCCATTTAGAAAAGTCGGATAGGAAAGGTTTAGAGGTCTATTGTCTAAATGCGAGCAGATAGGCAACGCTGGTGGCATGGGAACTTGTATGCAGTAAGACTCTATCACTATTTGTTTGCATTCAGTCCATATTCCTCTAAAAATCTTGCTTATTCATCTGCCTTTGAATGTTGTAATAAGCCCACCTTCACAGCTTCCTTTGGCAAATCCTGGCACAAGTGTTCAGTTATGGCCCAAGTGCAGAGGGAGAGACACTGAAGCAGATGAACAGCTCACTGACTGGTCATAAGAACTGTGCAGAATCAGTAAAGGTTGGGTCAACAAGGTCACTGACTAAAACTCTCAAGCTAAATCCTAACACTGACACTGAGGCTAGGAAGCATTAACTTAATATCAAATGAGTACTGCTCCTTTACAGAGTCGATCTAAATGGTTGCCTTCTTTCCTGGAACAAGGATGAAGGTAGGCAGGGGGCATAGACACTGCTGTGCTTTTGATCAAGTTTTGACAAGACTGCAACAACTGGAAAGGAGTTAAAAACCACCACAGTGAAACACTGATTGGCTGCAACGTGCTTATTCCTGAGCGTGATTACTGATCCTTTCCCGCAGCCTGTCTGCAAGTGAACATAGACGCAGTGAAGCAGTCCATGGTTGTGAAATTCCCCCTCCTTAGGCACAGTTGCAACGCAACCTGGCATTTAGCAGGGTTAATAATCAACGTGTGTTGGCTTAAGCACTCGAAAAGTGTGTGGAGATGAGATACGCGTTCAGATTTGGATGCATTGGTGACCAGTACGTCATTGAGGTAAACAAAAAGAAATCTAAGACTATTAATACAATCCATCAGCCATTGGAAAGTCTGTGCTGCATTTTTCAGTCCAAATGGCAAGTACAGTAACTCAAAAGGCCAAACAGGGTTATCACAGCTGTTTTGGAAATGATCTCCGAGCACACAGGCACCTAATGGTAGCCTCTAACTAGACTGACTTTGGAAAAAAAAAACTTTTTGGCTAAACAGTCAGGGAGAGCGAAGAGGTGATAGAAAGGAGTTACTGTATAGGCAGGTGGTCATACCGGGGCCACGGGGGACAGACAAGTGGGTCACAGTCAGGAGGGGGAAGGGGAAGAGTCAGGTACTAGAGAGTACCCCTGTGGCTATCCCCCTTGACAATAAGTACACCTGTTTGAGTACTGTTGGGGGGGATGGCCTACCTGGGGGAAGCAACAGTGGCCACGCCTCTGGCACAGAGTCTGGCCCTGTGGCTCAGAATGGGAGGGAAAGGAAGAGGAAGGCAGTAGTGATAGGGGACTCTATATTTAGGGGGTCAGACAGGTGATTCTGTGGATGCAGGAACGAAACTCGGATGGTAGTTTACCTCCCAGGTGCCAGGGTCCGGGATGTTTCAGATCGCGTCCAAGATATCCTGCAGTGGGAGGGAGAACAGCCAGAGGTTGTGGTATATATTGATACCAACGACATAGGCAAGAAAAGGGAGGAGGTCCTGAAAGCAGACTACAGGGAGTTAGGAGGGAAGTTGAGAAGCAGGATCGCAAAGGTAGTAATCTCGGGATTACTGCCTGTGCCATGCGACAGTGAGAATAGGAATAGAGTGAGGTAGAGGATAAATGCGTGGCTGAGGGATTGGAGCACAGGGCAGGGATTCAGATTTCTGGATCATTGGGACCTCTTTTGGGGCAGGTGTGATCTGTACAAAAAGGACGGGATGCACTCAAATCCCAGAGGGACAAATATCCTGGCGGGGAGGTTTGCTAAAGCTACTGGGGAGAGTTTAAACTAGAATTGTTGGGGGGTGGGAACCGAACTGAAGAGACTGGGGAAGAGGAGGTTGGCTCACAAATAGAGAAAGCTTGTAGACAGTGCGAGAGGGAGGATAGGCAGGTGATAGAGAAGGGATGCACTCAGACCGAAGGTTTGAGATGCGTCTATTTTAACACAAGGAGTGTTGTGAACAAGCGGATGAACTTAGAGCATGGATCAGTACTTGGAGATATGATGTGGTGGCCATTACAGAGACTTGGATGGCTCAGGGACAGGAATGGTTACTTCACGTGCCGGGTTTTAGATGTTTCAGGAAGGACAGGGAGGGAGGCAAAAGAGGTGGGGGCATGGCACTTGATCAGAGATAGTGTCATGGCTGCAGAAAAGGTGGATGCCATGGAGGGATTGTCTACAGAATCTCTGTGG
The DNA here is from genome assembly GCF_030028105.1 of Mobula birostris. Lineage (NCBI taxonomy): Eukaryota > Metazoa > Chordata > Chondrichthyes > Myliobatiformes > Myliobatidae > Mobula > Mobula birostris. The sequence goes on from NC_092373.1 coordinate 162,731,889, forward strand.
GTGGAGCTTAGGAACAGGAAGGGGTCAATAACTTTACTGGGTGTTTTTTATAGGCCACCCAATAGTAACAGGGATATCGAGGAGCAGATAGGGACACAGATCCTGGAAAGGTGTGTAACAGAGCTGTCGTGATGGGAGATTTTAATTTCCCAAATATCGATTGGCATCTCCCTAGAGCAAGGGGATTAGATGGGGTAGAGTTTGTTAGGTGTGTTCAGGAAGGTTTCTTGACACAATATGTCGATAAGCCTACAAGAGGAGAGACTGTACTTGATTTGGTATTGGGAAATGAACCTGGTCCGGTGTCAGATCTCTCAGTGGGAGAGCATTTTGGAGATAGTGATCATAATTCTATCTCCTTTACAATAGAATTGGAGAGAGATAGGAACAGATAAGTTAGAAAAGCGTTTAATTGGAGTGAGGGGAATTATGAGACTCTCAGGCAGGAAACAGATGAGGTGGAGGATCAGAGGGATCTTGGGGTCCGAGTCCATAGGACTCTTAAAGCGGCTGAGCAGGTTGACTCTGTGGTTAAGAAGTTGTACAGTGTATTGGCCTTCATCAATCATGGAATTGAATTTAGGAGTCGAGAGGTAATGTTCCAGCTATATAGGACCTTGGTCAGACACCACGTGGAGTACTGTGCTCAGTTCTGGTCGCCTCACTACAGGAAGGATGTGGAAGCCATAGAAAGGGTGCAGAGGAGACTTACAAGGATGTTGCCTGGATTGGGGAGCATGCATTATGAGAATAGGTTGAGTAAACTCAGCCTTTTGCCTTGGAGCGACGGAGGATGAGAGGTGACCTGATAGAGGTGTATAAGATGATGAGAGGCATTGTTCATGTGGACAGAGGCTTTTTCCCAGGGCTGAAATGGTTGCCACAAGAGCACACAGATTTAAGGTGCTGGGGAGTAGGTACAGAGGAGATGTCAGGGGTAAGTTTTTTACTCAGAGTGGTGAGTGCGTGGAATGGGCTGCCGACAATGGTAGTGGAGATGGATACGATAGGGTCTTTTAAGAGACTTTTGGATAGGTACAAGGAGCTTAGAAAAATAGAGGGCTATGGGTAAACCTAGTAATTTCTAAGGTAAGGACATGTTCGGCACAAGTTTGTGGGCCAAAGGGCCTGTATTGTGCTATAGGTTTTCTATGTTTCTAAAGTCTTGGATGTGTGGGACCAGGTAATGAACAGGGGTGTTGGCCTCGTTAAGGCATCCTTAATCACCATATGGGCGGCAACCACCATCAGACTTAGGGACCAAATGGAGGGGTGAATCCAAGGGGCTATTCAACCAGCGTGCAATGCTGAGTCTTTCCATGTTGACAAACTCAGTTTTCGCTGTTGTCAGCTTTTCTGGGTCCAGTCTACGCGCGAGGGCATGGACCAGCTGACCAGTTGTGGGAATGTGGTGTTCGACCCCATGTCTTGCGGCTCCCGTGGAGAATGTGTGCTTCGTGAGGTCTGGGAATTCACTCAGCAGTTGAGAAAACTCATAAGCGCTTGACAGAGTCATTGTGGGGAACTTACTGGGGAGCAGGATAACAACCCAATATCCTTGACATCCACAAACCAGCAGATCTTGAGATCAACTAACACTGCTTGGGCACACAGGAAAGCTGCACCGAGCAGAGGTCTACACGCTTTAGCCAGGACAAACTCCCATGTGCAACATCGCCCACTGAAGCAGAGCATCACCCATCATGTCCCGTAAGTCTGGATCCTGCTGCCATTGGCGGTCCCCAGTGAGGTTTCGTCACTCTTTGCCTTCTCATCAATAGGCAATGCTGGCAGCCCACTCACTTGAGCACTCATCACACCGGAAACATGGCCCCAAAAGGGTGTCCATAATGTACAGTAGGTGATGCTGGCAGCTGAGAGCCACGGTGTTCACAGACCTCTGATGTCCCAATGCACTGGCACTGTCGAAGCTGCAAGGCGGTTGGCGCTTTTTAGCATTCCTAATGGGTGCCTTAGCAAGGCACATGCAAACTTGATCAGACATTTGCTGCATGAAGAGTTCTTTAGATATGAACCAAAGATGGTGATTTCCCAGGCGAGACAATATGTGGTCCATTCGCTCTGATGACTTACCATCACTGAGTCCTTACAAGGAGAGCAAGTGTTTGGCACGCTGGGATTCCAATAGTCCAAAAGTCTGTAAAATTGAGTTTTCAGCAATCAGTATTTATCATGTTCAGGCAGGTATTCATGCAGACACACCACTCTTGCTATGATAGAATTACTGAGCGACACTACCACATAGTAGAATTTGATGTTCTCTGCAGAGATTTCTGACAGAGTGAACTGGGCGGTGAACTTGTGAACTTGTCCAAACCAAGCAATAGCATTTTGCTCCTAAAACCCCAGCAGTTTCAAAGTGATTGCATTGGCTGGCATGTTCAATAACTCTGGAATTATCCTAGAGCATCAGGATCACCAAATGAGAAAATCTGCTGATGCTGGAAATCCAAACAACACACACAAAATGCTGGAGGAACTCAATAGGCCAGGCAGCATCTATGAAAGAAAGCACAGTTGACGTTTTGGCAAATAAAATGAAGTAAGACATTTTATACTTAATGAACTTATATAACATTTTATTGAACTCCAAAATCTACACACCAAAGTGTGCTAAAAATTCTTACATAACAATGTCATCATGTCAGACCAGCCTCTTAAAGTGAAACCCCTACACAATGTTGGTGGCTGTGAATTATGTGCATTTCTCCCAAATATGGTACCCTACAACCCAGCAAGATGCCGAGAGAAGCAGCACAGAATAGACAAGAACCCACCCACCAAGTTGGGAAGAGGGGGAGGGGACAACTGGAGCAAGTGGGGAAATAGTCACTGGCTAGTGAATGAAATTTCTCTGATGAGGGTAGGTGTAATCTATGTGAGATCTTGTTCGTAGCCTTCTCCATTACAAATGGTCCCACATAGCGTAAAGCCAACTTGCGGCTGTCAACTTTTAAGGGAAGGTCCCAAGATGCCAACCAGCTTTTCTCCCCTGGCTTGAGAGGCCTCAACTATCAATGCAGCTGATCAGCCTGTCGGGCGCATTGTTTCTGAGCACACAGTAGAGAAGCCCTGACCTGCTTCCACATGTGCTTGTAGCATTGGACCAACTGTTCAGCAGTCAGGGAAGTGTGGTCCCTTCTGGCATTCAAAGGGGACATGCCAGTGAAGGATGACTGGAGGTTATTGTGGACAATCACTGCCCAGACCAATTAGAAGCTCCAGGATATGGGGTTGGTAGAGGCAAGGCGGGCCGGCTGGTGGCGCAATGACATCAGTGCCGGACTCCAGAACAAAGGTTCCCGGGTTCGAATCCAGTAGGGTCCGTTCCCGAGTACGCTTTCCATCCATGCCGGGTTGAGTGTCGAGATCGCAACTCAACCTCGTAAGATAAAGGGAAAAATACTGCGAAATGTCTGTGTGAGGAGTAGCGCGCCACACAGTCTCTCTCTCACTCCGCGCCTTGTAAAGGCATGAAAAATAAAAGACATCGTCCCGCCAACATCGTGCACGCATGAACGCATGCACGTACATGCACAGACTCACACGCACGCATGCACACGCCAAAAAAAAAAGGAAGAGGCAAGGCAGTGCAGGATTATCTCCACCTGATGAGGGGGTGGCAGTGGCTCCTAAAAGAGAACAGATGGCCTTGCAAAAACAGGATGTGAATTGTGGTGTTCGATCAGACACTATATCCTGAGGAAAGTCGTGCAGCCTAAACATGGGCTGGACCATCAAGGTGGCAGTCTCACGAGCCGACAGGAGCTTCGGGAGAGCAATGAAGTGGACAGCGTTGGAAAAGTGGGCCACAGCCACCAGAATTGTGGTGTTTTCATCGGAGAGGGGCAGACCATTGATGGATTCCCAGGCAGCAGGCAGAACAGACCTGCAGGGCACTGGTGTGTTGTCTCACTCTGGGCACCAGTGGAACAGGGAGAGATGAAGTTGTGGACATCCTGGGACACAAAATCATCTCCTGATCAATTCCAGGGTCCTTTGAATTTGTGGATGTCAATCAGATGGAAGGAGTGACCCCCATCCTGGCAGTGACAAACAGCTGATTGGGTGGTCCCCCACCTGGGCCTGGATCCGAGTGTTTGGTGGCCCTCGCCTCCATCTCTATTTCCCAAATCACAGAACCGGCAATGCACAAGCGAGGAAGTTTGGGCTCTGGATTGATGTTGTTCTCAGGCACATTGAACCTTCATATTCTTGCAGCCGGAATTACAGGTGCAGGTGAAACAGGATGAAGAAGATGGGAGCTGAGGCCCTGAGTGTCCTGGATATAGAAGTTTTTGTGATTGCTCCACACCAAAAAGTGGTGCTCTGCCCCCTCCAGCCAGTGTCACCACGCTTCCAGGGCTTCCTTGACAGGCAAAAGTTTTCTGTTTCCAACATAAACAACAGGAATTCTGCAGATGCTGGAAATTCAAGCAAAACACATCAAAGTTGCTGGTGAACGCAGCAGGCCAGGCAGCATCTCTAGGAAGAGGTACAGTCGACGTTTCAGGCCGAGACCCTTCGTCAGGACTAACTGAAGGAAGAGTTAGTAAGAGATTGGAAAGTAACTCTTCCTTCAGTTAGTCCTGACAAAGGGTCTCGGCCTGAAACATCGACTGTACCTCTTCCTAGAGATGCTGCCTGGCCTGCTGCGTTCACCAGCAACTTTGATGTGTGTTGCCTGTTTCCAACATCATAGTTACTCTTGGCTGGAGTCAAGCGACAGGAAAGAAAGGCACAGGGATGCAACTGACTATCCAGAGAAGAACACTGGGAGAGTATAGCTTCAGTGCTGATGTCTGATGCATCCACCTCAACAATGAATGGATGTGATGGTCCTGGGTGCTCGAGGGCAGTAGTGAAGCATCATTCGGAATGATTGGTCTGCTTCTCTTGTCCAACGGAATCCTGCAGAGGTTGTCTTGATGAGTGCATTTCTGGAGGCCACAATAGAACTGAAATTTCTGATGAAGCAGTGATAGAAGTTTGTAAACTCCCTGAGGCACTTCACACATTTGACAGTAGATAGTTTGAACCTTTCTGTGATTGCCTGAACCTTATACAGCTCCATTTGATCACTGGAAGGAGTGAGGATATAGCCCAAGAACAACACCTGCTCTTAATGGAACTCACATTTCTCCAGCTTGGTATAAGGATTATTCTTGAAGAGCTATCAGAGAACCCTTCAGACATGCTGGACATATTCCTAGAAAGAGCAGGCTTAGACCAGAATTTCATCAAAATACACGAAAACAAACTGGTTTAATATATAGCACATTGTTGACCAGGGCTTGAAAAACAGCAGGAGTATTGACCTGACCAAGTCCCCTTCTCAGATACAAATCAGGTTGTAAGCATTGCTTAGACCTATCTTGGAGAATATGGTTGCTCTTTGGAATCGTTCAAATGCAGAGGCAAGCACGGGAAGAAGGTAGCAGTTCTTCTCTGTGACGTTGTTGAAGCACCGGTAGTCAGTGCGGGCATGGAGCTTGCCATCCTTCTGCCTCACAAAAAACCCACCCCTGTTGGTGGGGTTGATGGAAAGATCAATCCTAAGGCCAACGACTCCTTGATGTATTCTTCGATGGTCACCAGAACGAGAGAGGGAATAATGCTGGCCCCAGGGAAGACCAGTATTGGGTAAGAGGTCAATGGTGCAGTCATTGGCCAGTGTGGAGGCAGAGAGTTGTCCTTCCTCTTACTGAAGACCTCAAGAATGTAAGTTATGACTTCAACAAACTTACAACTCATGTAATCCAGGAATTAGTCAACCACCACATAGCTCCCTACACCACTTCTCTTACCCAACCACATTCCTCAGAGTGAAAAATAAATCCTCAACCCCTTACTAATCATAACAATTATCATAGATGTATGTTCTCTGATAATATCCATTAGAGGCATAGAGTCATAGAAAACTGCTGCACAGAAACAGGCCCTTTGGCCCATCTAGTTTATGTGTAACCGTTTAAACTGCCCAGTCCCATCAACCTACGTGCAGACCGTAGCCCTCCATACTCCTACCATCCATGTACCTATCCAAACTTCTCTTAACTGTTGATGTTGAAATCAAAATCGTATCCACAACTTGCGATGGCATCTCATTCCACACTTTCACCACTCATGTTCTCCTTAAACGTTTCACCTTTCGCCCTTAACCCATGACCTCTAGGTGTAGTCTCACCCAACTTCAGTGGGAAAAGCCTGCTTGCATTTACCCTATTTATGCCCCCTCATAATGTTGTATACTTCTATTAAATCTCCCCTCAATCTTCTACGTTCAAGGAAATAAAGTTTTAACCCATTCAATCTTTCCTCATGTCTCAGGTCCTCCAGTCCCAGCAACATCCTTGTAAATTTTCTCTGTAGTCTTTCAATTTCATTTACATCTTTCCATTAGGTAGATGACCAAAGCTGCAGACAATACTCTGAATTAGGCCTCCCCAATATCTTGTACAACATCAACATAACATTCCAACTCTTGTACTCAATACTTTGACCTATGAAGGCCAATGTGCCAAAAGCTTTCCTTACAACCCTATCTACCTGTGACACCACTTCTAATGAATTAAGAACCTATATTCCCAGATCTCTTTGTTCTCATAGAGCAATGAACAGGCACGGTGGGGATCCATCTAAGAGAGTCATCATGTAAGCCAGTTTACACGCATCATCACCAAGCCAACCTGGCTGTGCTTGGATATTCAGCTCCTGGGTAATAAAGCTCCTGCTGCCATTGGGATTAGCGGATTATCTGCCCAGAGGATGAAACGGCTGGAAGAAATGGGGCACTAGTGGCCGAGGCTGATGAGATTGCTACAGTGGAAGATGTAGGAGATACTGGGAGAGTGACTGTCCTGGCTAAGGGCTGCTGCTGCTGTATTGCAGCAATGAGAGCAGTAATGGCTGCCACCTGATTCTGCCTGACTGTGGTGAGTTACTGAACCATCGCCGCTGACAGCTGTTCATCCTGTTCAGACTGGACTTTCCACTCTGAAACCAATTGTTACACTGCACGAGCCATTTCAGCCAACCCAGACTCCACTAACTTTAATCCTTCTCCATCTGAACAACAAAAGTTGGGTTGGACTGAGTTTGCCACTCTACGGGAAGCTGTCGCTCTGCATGAGCCACATCAGCCAAGACAGCCTCTACTGACTTCAGCCTCTTTCCAACTTGCCCAACGAAATCCAGGGCCGAGATCAGCTGTTCCCTCTCCACTGGGTCCATTTTAGAGGACACAAGTCTGCAGTTATTGCCCAAGTGCAGAGGAAGAGACATTGAAGCATATGAAGAGTTTGCTGACTTTTAGTGAGCTCTGAGCAGAATTAAAGATAAAACATTAAATGCTAGACCAACAGAGCAGTTAACTAAAACTCTCTGCCTTGAAGCTAACAACGACCCTGCAGCTAGCAAACAGTAACGTAGTAAGTACTATATGAATACCGCTCCTTTACAGAGTCAATCTAAATGACAGTCATCTTTCCCGGAACAAAGATGAGGATAGGCAGAGGTGAAGATGTTGCTGTGTTTTTGGTCAAGTCTCGACAAGACAGGCACAAGAGGAAGGAATTCCACCACAATGAAACAGTAATTGGCTGGAATGTGAATACTCACACACGATTGCTGAGCCCGTTCCGCAGCCCACCTGCAAGGGCACGCAGACACAGCAGCACAATCTGTGGCTGCAACAAATCCTTCCACATACACACCAACCTCTATATGTAAAGGTTACTCCTCAAATCCCTTTTAAATCGGTCCTCACTCACCTTAAACCTATTCCATAAGACCATAGGATCAAAGATATAGAAGCAGAATTAAGCCATTTGGCCCATCGAGTCTGCTCCAGCATTTCATCATGACTGATCCGATTTTCCTCTTAGCCCCAATCTCCTGCCTTCTTCCCATATCCTTTCATGCCCTGACCAATCAAGAATCTATCAACCTCTGTCCTAAATGTACATAAACACAGTCTTCACAGCTGCTTGTGGCAAAGAATTCCACAGATTCACCACTCTCTGGCTAAAGAAATTCCCCATCTCGATTCTAAAAAGATGCCCCTCTATTCTGAGGCTGTTATGTATCCTCTGGTCTTAGAATCTCCCACCATAGGAAACATCCTCTCCACATCCACCCTATCAAGGCCTTTCACCATTCAATAGGTTTCAATAAGGTCACAATCCATGCTTCTGAATTCCAACAAATAAAGACCCAGAGCCTTCAAACTCTCTTCATGTTACAAGCTATTCAAACATGGAATCATTTTCATGATGCTCCTTTGAACTCTCTTGAGTTTCAGAACATCCTTTCTAAGATAAGGGGCCCAAAACTGCTCACACCACTCCAATTGAGGCTGGCCAGTACTTCATAAGGTCATGACATTACATCCTTGCTTTTATATTCTAGTCCTCTTGAAATGACTGATAACATCGCATTTGTCTTCCTCACCACAGACTCAACCTGCAAATTAACCTTTCAAGAATCCTGCACAAGGACTCCCAACTCCCTTTGCAATTCCATTTTTTGTATTTTCTCTCCATTTAGAATATAGTAAACCCTTTCATTTGTTCTACCAAAGTGCATGACCATACACTTCCCAACACTGTATTCCATCTGCCATTTCTTTATCCATTCTTCTAATCTGTCTAAGTCCTTCTACCTCCTCAAAACTACCTGCTCCTTCACCTATTTTCATATTGTCTGCAAACTTTGCAACAAAACCAGCAATTTCATCATCTAAATCATTGACTTATAACATAAAAAGAATCAGCCCCAATACAGACCACTGTGGAATACCACTAGTCACGGGCAGCCAGCCAGAAAAGGCTTCCTTTGTTCCTACTCTTTGCCTCCCGTCAGAAAGCCACTGCTTTATCCATGCTAGAATCTTCCCTGTAATACCATGGGCCTGTAGCTTGTTAAACAGCCTCATATGTGGCACCTTGTCAAAGGCATTCTGAAAATCCAAGTACACAATATCAACCAATTTTCCATTGTCTATCCTGCTTGTTATTTCTTCAAAGAATCCGAACAGATTTGTCAGTCCAGATTTTTCTGAGGAGACCATGTTGATTATGGCCTTTTTATCATGTGCTCCAAGTACCCTGAAACCTCAACTCCAACATCCTTACTGAGATCAGGCTAACTGGTTTCCTTTCTTCTGCCTCTCTCCCTTCTTGAAGAATGGGGTGACTTTGCAATTTTCCAGCCTTCTGGAACCATTCCAGAATCCAGTGATTCTTGAAAGATCATTACTAATGCCTTCATGATTTCTTCAGCCACCACTTTCTGAACCCTGGGGTGTACATCATCTGGTCCAGGTGACGTATCTACCTTCAGGCCATTCAGTTTCCCAAGAACCTTCTCTCAAGTTATAGTAACATCACACAAGCCATCACCCCTGATACCTAGAACTTCCATCATACTGCTGGTGTCTTCCACAGTGAAGACTGATGCAAAATGCTTTTTCAGTTCTTCCATCATTTCATTGTCCTCCTTTACTATCTCTCCAGTATCATTTTCCAGTGGTCCGATATCCACTCTCACCTCTCTTTTACACCTTATGTACCTGAAGTAACTTCTGGTATCCTCTTAAATATTATTGGCTAGCTTACTTTCATATTCCATCTTTACCTTCTTAGAAATTCCAGCCGTTGCTGCTCTGCCATTATACCTGCCAGTGTTCTTTTGCAATAAATTCTGGCCTGCTCCTCTCTCATGTTTCTATAATCCCCTTTACTCCACTGTAATACTGATATATCTGACTTTAGCTTCTCCTTCTCAAATTTCAGGGTGAATTGATCATATGAGAGTCCTTTTACCTTGAGCTCTCTAATCAATTCAGACTCATTGCACAACACCCAATCCAGAATAACTGATCCTCTAGTGGGCTCAGCCATGAGCTGCTCTAGAAAGCCATCTCATAGGCACTCTAGAAATTCCTCCTGATTTTCAGCATCAACCTGATTTTCTCAATCTACCTGCATATTGATGCGCCCATCACTATTGTAACATTGTCCTTTTGGCATGCATTTTCTATCTCCCATTGTAATTTGTAAGCCACATCCTTACTACTGTTTAGGGGTCTGTATACAACTCCTATCAGGGTCTTTTTACCCTTGCAGTTCCTTACCTCTATCCACATTGATTCAACACCTTCCAATCCTATGTCACCTCTTTCTAAAGATTTCATTTCATTTTTTACCAACGGAGCAACACCACCCCCTCTGCCTTCCTGTCTGTCCGTTTGATACAATGTGTATCCTTGGACATTAAGCTCCCATCTATAATGTTTCAGCCATAATTCTGTGATGCCTACAACATCATACCTACCAACCTGCAACTGTGCTGCAATTCATCTACCTTTTTCCATACACTGCACATGTTCAAATACAACATCTTCAGTCCTGTATTCACTCTTTTCAATTTTGTCCATCTTTAATATTGCAGTTCATCCTGTTGTCTGCAATTTTGCCCTATCAGCAATTTTGCTCTGTTTGTAAAGCAGCGACCTCAGCTTCAGTACTTGTCTGCCTTTCCTACGATACTTCTTACACTGAAATGTAGGCAGTTCAGGACACTAGTTGTGCCATGCTCAACCTTGTGATTCCTAACTTTGTCTGAGGGCTTCCCAACATCTGCCTCCCCAACCTCTCCACGAACTGCTCTGGCACTCTGGTACCCATCCCTTGTAATTCTATTTTAAGCCCCATGTGCAGCATTAAAAAACCTTCCCATGAGGATATTAGTCCCACTCCAGTTCAGTTGCAAACCGTCCCTTCTGTACGGGGTCCCACCTTCCCTGGGAGAGAGCCAAATGATCCAAAAATCTTATGCCCTCCCTCCTACACTAACTCCTTAGCCACGTGTTAAACTGTATAATCTTTCTAGTTCTGGTCTCACTAGCACGTGGCATGGGTAGCAATCCTGAGATCACAATTCTGGATGTCCTGCCCTTTAACTTAGCATCCAACTCCTTGAACTCCTTAGGCAAAACCTCATCACTCATCCTACCCATGTTATTGGTATCTACATGGACCATGACTTCTGTTTGTTCACCCTCTCACTTAAGAATGCTGAGGACTCAATCTGAAATACCCCAGACTCTGGTACCCAGGGGGCAACATAATATCCGGGAATCTCATTCTCGCCCACAGAAACTCCTGTCCATTCCCCTAATTAACGAATTCCCTATCACCACAGTGTGCCTCTTCTCCCCCCTTCCCTTCTGAGTCAGAGGCAGACTCGGTGCCAGAGACCTGACCACTGTGGCTTTCCTCTGTTAGGTCATCCCCCTGACGGTATCCAAAGTGACATACCTGTTGTTGAGGGGGATGGCCACAGGGGTTCTCTGCACTGGCTCCTTAACCCCTTTCCCCTTCCTGACTGTCACCCAGTTTCCTGTGTCCTGCATCTTGGGTGTAACTACCTCTCTATATGTCCTATCTATCACCCCTTCATCTTCCCGAATGATCCAGAGTTCATCCAGTTTCAGCTTCAACTCCTTAATGCAGATTGTTAGAAGCTGCAGCTGCCTGCATTTCTCTCAGTTGTAGTTGTCAGAGACACTGGAGGTCTCCCTGCCTCCCACATCCCACAAGGGGAGCACTCAACTATCCTGCCTGGCATGTCTGCGGTCCTAGCTGAACAGATATAATGAAGGGAAGGAAAAAAAATTATCTAAGAGCTTTTCTTTTCCCCTAGTTCCCCCTAGTTTTAGACTCCCATATGCTGGGATAAAGACTGTGACTCTTCACCTTATCTACGTCTCTCGTGATTTTATAATTTCTATAAGGTAAACCCCTCAGCCCTTGATGTTCCAGGGAAAATAAGTCCCATTTATCAAGCTTCTCTTGATAAATCGAGCCCTACAGTCCCAGTAGCATCCTCCTGAGTCTTTTCCAAACCCTTTTCGGCTCAATGAAATCTTTCCTATAGCTAGGCAACCTGAACTGCGCATAATACTTAATGTTTATTCACAACAATTTTACTTTTGCTTAATAAATGCAACAACTTTAGGAAAATGTTTGATATATTACATTACCAGCTATTTCAAGATGCTGAAAGAACAGTCTCGAGCTGAAGAAACAGAATGAGGACAAAAATGAGCTAATATTTTCCTTCAGGATAGTGTGAAGTATGACTATGTCAGCTACTCTGTTTGTAAAGCGTCAACAATCAGCATACAAATCAACAAAGGACAGCCTCCCCTTCACGGACTGATGATTACATTTCTCTTTGCTTCTATTAGGCAGCCAAAGACCCACTCGCATCCTGCTTCTCCCTCCTCCCATCAGGCAGAAGACACAAATGTCCGAAAGCCTGTACCACCAAGCTCAAGGACAACTAGTTTGCTGTTATGACTATTGAACAATCCCTTAGTACGATAAGATGGACTCGTGACTTCGCAGTTTACCACATTATGGCCTTGCATCTGATTGCCTGCCCGCATTACATTTTCTCTGTAACATTTTATTCTACATTCTGTTATTGTTTTTCCTTGTATTACCTCAATGTACTGATGTGGTGAAATGGATGGCATGCAAAACAAAGCTTTTCCCTGTACTTCAGAACATCTAACAATATTACACCAATTTAAAAACACCATGTTATTAACTAAATGAAGCTTCAATAAATGACGCAGTGCATTGTAATGGTGCACATCACTGCCAATCTCCATGAAGGTGATGTTCTGAATTTACTTTGTTATAATGTCCTTTTGAAACATGTTTCTCTTTTCTAGCGCCATTAAGATTCTCTCCTCTTCCAAGCTTTATTTCACGTTAGAGATGAGCTGAGTGCACTGCATCAGTGCAGAATGAAATTAAAACCAGAAAACTGAACTGCAAGCAGAAAGTTTTGGAAATGTGTACCTGGTCAATCAGCATTTAAATAAGGAAGCACAGGTCACGATATTTGCGGTGTGTACAATCATTAGAATTATTGGACAAAAGAATGCCACTCCACCCTCAACCGTTATTAGCTCCAAACAGAGCAATCCAATCATGAAAATAGAAACAACGTCATTTACAACTGCTGATGAATAAAATCTCACTGGCAAGTACCTGAAAGGGGCTGAGAAAATTTACAGCTTTCAGGTTTAAAGTGAGAGGGGCAAAGTTTAAGGGAGATTTATGAGGCACATTTTTTATACAGAGCTTGGTAGGTGCCCGGAACATGATGCCAGGGAACGTGTTGGGAGCATATATAACTGCAATGTTTAGCAATGTTCTGATGATAATGGAAAGTAGTTGATAGATAAGACAACATGTTGGGAGATCAGTAATTAATTATGTCAGCATTATGTCAGTTTCCCTTGCTCAGCTCCAAACTGAATTCAATCAAGTGACTACGCAAACAACAGGAATTCTGCAGATGCTGGAAATTCAAGCAACCCACATCAAAGTTGCTGGTGAACGCAGCAGGCCAGGCAGCATCTCTAGGAAGAGGTGCAGTCGACGTTTCAGGCCGAGACCCTTCGTCAAGACTAACTGAAGGAAGAGTGAGTAAGAGATTTGAAAGTGGGAGGGGGAGGAGGAGATACAAAATGATGGGAGAAGACAGGAGGGGGAGGGATGGAGCCAAGAGCTGGACAGGTGATTGGCAAAGGGGATATGAGAAGTTCATGGGACAGGAGGCCCAGGGAGAAAGACAAGTGGGGGGAACCCAGAGGATGGGCAAGGGGTATAGTCAGAGGGACAGAGGGAGAAAAAGAAGAGTGAGAGAAAGAATGTGTGTATATAAATAAATAACAGATGGGGTACGAGGGGGAGGTGGGGCATTAGCGGAAGTTAGAGAAGTCGATGTTCATGCCATCAGGTTGGAGGCTACCCAGACGGAATATAAGGTGTTGTTCCTCCAACCTGAGTGTGACTTCATCTTTACAGTAGAGGAGGCCGTGGATAGACATGTCAGAATGGGAATGGGATGTGGAATTAGAATGTGTGGCCACTGGGAAATCTTGCTTTCTCTGGCGGACAGCTGTCCAGCTCTTGGCTCCATCCCTCCCCCTCCTGTCTTCTCCTATCATTTTGGATCTCCCCCTCCCCCTCCCACTTTCAAATCCCTTACTCACTCTTCCTTCAGTTAGTCCTGACGAAGGGTCTCGGCCTGAAACGTCGACTGTACCTCTTCCTAGAGATGCTGCCTGGCCTGCTGCATTCACCAGCAACTTTGATGTGTGTTGCCTCAGTCAAGTGACTGTAGGCCCACAATTCTTAATTTACAGCAACTAAAGAAAGACACCACAGTTCAGCATCTGCAGCAGTCAAAGCCGTAATACTGACAGAACTCTCAGCGCAGACCATCATTGTTGAGTCAGGCTTGTTGCCACTTCAGATAGCTACACGTGCACAGTTAAAGTGGAAATGCAGATGTTCCTGTCAGTGAAATCCTACACCTCCACAGGGGACACAATTGCAGTTAGTATAGCTGCAATCGTTGCAGAATCAATGTTTTCCGTGAACTTTAACTTAATTCACCATTTTTAATGCATGTACCATTGGAAACCTTGTTATGTAGAATGGAGTGTATTTGTGTTCAAACTGCATAGGACATAGGAACAGAGAACAGCATGGCATAGGGACAGACTCTTTGCCCACCATGTCTGTGCCAACCATAATGCCAATCTACCTAGTTCCAACTGAATGCAAGTTGTCTATCAATTCGCTGCCTGTTATTTGTCTGCGTAAATGCCTCTTGACTATTACAATCATATCTGCTTCCATCACTTCCCCTAACAGCACGTTCCAGACACCTGCCACCCTCTGTGTTAAAGCAAAACTGTACTCTCTGACAATTATACTTCTATCAGATTGCCAATCAGCCTCCAACATGCCAGAGAAATTAATCCAAGGTTACCCAATCTGACTTTATAGCTGATACTCTCCAATCCAGGCAACACCCATTGAACCTCCTCTGTATTCTCTTTAAAACCTCTGCATCCTAACTGTAGAGAGGCAACCAGAACTCTAAATCCTATAAAGAGGCAACCAGAACTCTCTAAAACATCTACGTCCTTCCTATAGCGTGACAACCAGACCTCTCTAAATCCTATAGTGAGGCAACCATAACTCTGAAAGCTCTACAACCTTCTTATAGGGTGACAACCAGAACTCTCTAAAACCTCTACGTCCTTCCTAAAGAGGGTTCTGAAACCAATGCCCTATATGTGGCCTTACTAGAGTTTTATACAGCTGCAAAATTACTATTCAATTTTTATGCTCAATGCCCGGACCAATGTAGGCAAGCATGCCATTTACCTTTCTTTACCACCCTATCCATTGCTGTGTCCACTTACAGGGTGCTATTGATTAGCACCCCAGAATAACCCTCCGTACATCAATGTTCCTAAGGGTGTTGCCATTATAACATACTTTCCCCTTATATTTAATCTCCCAATAAGAAATACCTCACACTTTTCCAGATTAAATTCCATCTATTTTGTCCATCCAAATTTCTATTTATATTAAATAGAGCGGGAAATCACAGAGAGAGCTGGAAACACTTTCTACCTTGTGGGAATTATGTGTCAGTTTTTTAAATGACCAGGGCTTGTTGGGGCTTGACTGCAGAACAGGAGATTGCTTGGTTTAATAGTAACTGAGCAAGGTCAATAAAAAGAAGTCAGGGTGAGTGGAGCAGCTATTGTGGGAGCAGCCATTGTTAGAGTGGGCCAGTGTTAGAGCAGGAAGCTTTGGCTCAACAGGCTTCAATGAGAACAGGTGGGGGCTAAGAGTACTGAGTTCTCACCTACAGTATGTGAGTACAAAGCTCAAGGATTTCCCAGAAAAAGCACAGATAAGAACAGTTAAGTCTTTCTTGTTGTCTGTAAATCCTTAGTCCTTAATTCAGTGCAGGCAAGATGGTAGGCAATGCTCGTTCTCTAACATGTCGGATTTCAGGGTGCTTTACAGTCTCCCTGACGACAGTCTCCAGATCTGTAGAAGAAATAGTGTGAGTTGCGGAGGGCTATTTCAAAAACCAAGAAACAATTCTGGGAGAGGTTTGAGGCGACATCAGCTGCATATCAACTCTGACAGGTTTGCATGCCATTACTTCCTGCAAAGCAAAACCCTATGTCATGAATGGCAGCAATGCTTCACTACCAGAAGAGCTCAACGCCTTTTATGCTCGCTTTTAAGGAAGAACAAAGCCACAGCTATGACGATCACTGCAGCATCTGATGACCCTCTGATCTCTATCTCGGAGGTCGACATCAGGCTGTCTTTCAAGAGGGTAAATCCTCGCAAGGCAACAAGCCCTAATAGAGTACCTGGTAAAGCTCTGAAAACCTGTGCCAACCAACTGGCAGAGTATTCGAAGTCATTTTTAATCTCTCGCTGCTACAGACAGAAATTGCCACCTGCTTCGAAAGGGCAGCAATTATACCAGTGTCCAAGAAGACAGCACGAGCTGCCTCAACAACTATCGTCCAGTAGCACTCACATCTACAGTGATGAAATGCTTTGAAAGGTTGGTTATGGCCAGAATCACCCCTGTCTCAAGAAGGACTTGGACCCAATGCAATTGCCGATCGCCACTATAGATCTATCGCAGATGTGATCTAAGTGGGTCTCCATGCAGCCTTAGGACGATACAAATACTTATCTCAGGAAGCTGTTTATTGACTATAGCTCAGCATTTAACACCATCATTCCTATAGTCATGATTGAAAAGCTGCAGAACCTAGACCTCTGTACCTCCCTCTGCAACTGGATCCTTGACTTTCTAACCGGAAAACCACAATCAGCGCAGATTAGAAATAACATCTCCACCTCGTTGACAATTAACACTGGCGCTCCACAGGGATGTGTGCTTAGCCCACTGCTCTACTCTCTCTACACCCATGACTGTGTGGCTAGGCACAGCTCAAACATCATCTATAAATTCGCTGATGATGCAGCCATTGTTAGCAGAATTCCAGATGGTGACGAAAGGGTGCACAGGAGTGAGATATATCAGTTAGTTGCTTATTGTCACAGCAACAACCTTGCACAACGTCAGTAAGACCAAAGAGCTGATTGTGGACTTCAGGAAGGGTAAGATGAAGGAACACAAACCAATCCTCATAGAAGTGGAGAGAGTGAGCAATTTCAAGTTTCTGGGTGTCAAGATTTCTGAGGACCAAAACTGGATGCAACATATTGATACAACTAAGAAGAAGGCAAGGAAGTGCTATACCTCATTAGCAGTTTGAGGAGCTTTGGTTTGTCAGCTAAAACACTCGAAAACATCTACAAATATACCGTGGAGAGCATTCTGAATAGCTGCATCACAGTCTGCTATGGGCAGGGGACTACTGCATAAGACTGAAATAATTTGCAGAAGCCTATACAAGTAGTCAGCTCTGTCATGGGTACCAACCTCCATAGTATCTAAGACATCTTCAAGTTGTGGAGCCTTATGAAGGTGGTGTCTATCATTAAGGATCCCCACCACCCAGCACATGCTCTCTTCGCACACAAGAGGAAACCTGCAGATGCTGGAATTTCAAGCAAAACACACAAAAGTTGCTGGTGAATGCAGCAGGCCAGGCAAAGGGTCTCAGCCCAAAAAGTCGACTGTACCTCTTCCTAGAGATGCTGCCTGGCCTGCTGCGTTCACGTGCTCTCTTCTCATTGTTACTGTCAGGAAGAAGGTACAGAAGCCTGAAGCCTCCCACTCAGCGATTCAGGAACAGCTTCATCCCCTCTGCCATCGGATTTCTAAATGGGCATTGAACCCATGAACACTACCTCACTACATTTTTATTTCTGTTATTTTGCACTACTTATTTTAACAACTATTTAATAGGCATATCTATACTTAATATAGTTCAGGTTTTGTTCTCTGTATTTACTGTATTTATCATGCATTTCGTTGTACTACTGCTGTAAAACTAACAAATTTTACCACATATGCTATTCATATTAAATCTGATTCTGATTCTGATTTTGACTACAACTTCAACTCCTGACCCAACTCACCCAACTTCAGCTCCTGACTGACAAGGTCAAGGAACTGGAGCTGGATCTGGATGGATTCAGGACCATCGAGGAGACTGAAAATCTCATGGATGAGACATTTACTGGGGTGATCACGCCCGGAGTGCGGGATTAAGGTAGTAGATGGGTGAACACCAAGAGAAGTGAAGGGAATAAGCAGTCAGTGCAGCATTCCCCCGTGGCCATTCCCCTCCATGACAAACATACCCCTTTGGATACTATCAGGGGACAGAAGCAGCCCGGCCAGTGACAGTGTGGTCGGCTCAAATGCTTAACAGGGAAAGGTAAAGTCAGGCACAGCAATAGTGATAAATGATTCAATAGTTATGGGAACAGACAGGGAATTTTGTGGCCGCAAAAGAGATGCCAGATTGGTGTGGTGCTCCCAGGTGCCTGGGTTCAGAAATGTAGATGGGTTCGTTAGTAAGGTTGCAGATGAAAAAAAGATTGGTGGTGTGCATGGCATAGAAGACTGTCAAAGAATAGAGTGGGATGTAGATCAGCTGTAGATATGAGCAGAGAAATGGCAGGTGGAGGTTAACCTGGCCAAGAGAAGTGCGAAATGTTGCACCGTAACAAATTTCACGACATAGGCCATTGATATTAAATTTGATTCTGATTCTGATTCTGACTACATCTGCAGGAAGTGCACCCAACTTCAGCTCGTCAGGCCAAATGGCATAATTCTGCTCCTATGTCTTATGGTCTAATTCATGATTTTAGAAAAGCTCTGTGGAAATTTTTTATAATCCATTTATTCATAAATGATTTGACAATTAACTTATCTCAATCCTTTCTCTATATCCCAATTCTTATTTTACTGTTGATAAAGAAAATTAAAAAATCATTATGATCCATGCTTTTGATTTCCTGGGTTTCTATCAAAAAAGTGGCATAGCCTGTATGATGACTTCACTATTCCAAGACACAAAGATTTTCTATAAATCACGTCAGACTAAAGGGCATTTCTGAACGGAGCAAATAGACATCTCAGAACCTGCTAAATTTTTGTAGGAAAATTTCTTCTCTGTCAATAGTAATTAAAGCCCTTTCACTGCTGCCTTCAGAATTCAACCTAACTTTTTTTCTATTTTTTCATTTAATTTCTTTAAATTGCATTCAATCCCTTTTACTAAGAGAAGGAACACAGTTCATCCAAGTATCCAAGTGGTGCATTGGTGTGATAAAGCTGATTAAATTTTTTCAGCTGATTAAATATCACCCTCAAAAGGCCTTGCCAAAATATTTTCCCCAAGTATCACTTCCAAAATGATACCATGGAAAAACTCTGGAAGCACTTAGCAGGTCAGTCAACATCTATGGGAAAAAAAGCAATTAATTTTGCAGCATGAAGTTCCTCCATCAGAACTGAGAATGAGAGAAAACATGGAGAATATTTGGTGGGATGTCTGGAGCAAAGGGAATATTTCTGAAAAAAAAAATGACAGCAGGGCTGTTTCTAATATTTACAGAGATATTAATGTTATAGAACGATTATAAAATATTGAGAAAGCTCGGCGGAAGGAGAGGGCCTCTCCAACAAGATTCCCATCTTCCTTCACCTGGAGCCAGAGTGGAAGAGATTGTCTCTCCAGAGTGGGACTCCTCAGCCACTCTAGGAGGTGCTGTTCCATGAGCTGACTTTTCTCAAGTCCTACCCACCATCTTTCAAGATAGAAGGGTGCTAACCACCACCGCCGCCTTAAGACATTTTATAAATGGGTGGAACAATGGCATAGAGAGCAGAGCAACCACCACACAGATCCAACACAGAGGTTCAGCCCTGATTTTGGTTGCTGTCTCTGTGAAGCTTGCAACATTCTTCCTGTGATTATGTGGGGTTTTCTCCCATGTCCCACTGTATATTGCCCCCTAATGTGTGAGTAAGTGGTAGAATCTTGAGGAAGTTGATGAGAATGTAGAAGAATAAAGTATGTTTAATGTAGGATCATTGAAAGTGGATCTTTGATGGTTAACACAGAACTAGCGAGAGGAGAGGCCTCTTTCTGTGCTGGCTGACTTTATAAGTAAGGTTCTGGGAACAATATTAACGTGGTTCTTGAGGAATCTCACTGTCTTGACCTGCCAATGCAAGTGTTATACTTGTGCTTTGTTCCTTTCATTAGAGCAGCATAGTTCCAAAGCATTGGGCAGCTTAAATCCTGTGATATCAGTCAGCAGCAGATATCCACAGTCCGCTGGGGTTATACCTCCTCTACTACTGTAGCAGTGTTGAAAGTATGATGGAAACTTATTTTATGAGTCACTCACAATCTCTCTTTTGCTTGTCTCTTATTACTTCACCTAAGATTATCTCTTCACTTAAACATAAGCTGTGAGTTTGCTACAGCACCCATTGGGCTTCGTTGAAAGGGAAGATTTATGAGTCAGAAGGGTTGTAATGTATCTTGAGTGACTCTGTTTTTCCCACTGCTCAGGATATATTGATGAGGAACAGTTTGTTGCCTGGATATTGAGACTACCACAGGATGACGTGAAGTCAGTTCTGCACTTCTCCATCATACCAGAGGAAATCATCACAGCAAGTAAATGCCAGTCACTTAGCTTAACTGTAAGTAACTCATAACACCTCTTGTCATGAACTTCACTCTTACTAACACTCATTGGCCAACTTATATAGTACAACATGTTATTTACCAAGATATGAACACACTACAAAGCAATCCTATTTGTATTTTGGGCATTTTATTTGTAGTTAATTCTCTTGACTGTGAAATTGAGAACAATAATGTTATTTCCAGTTTTTTTTGTTTCTTTGGCAACAGCTGTGCAATTCAGGGTGCCTGTAGCTTTAAATTACACTGGGAGAGTTCACAGGAAACTGCCAGCAATTATTTTGAGGCTTCAGGATAGTACTAGGGGATTTAAGAGCTGCTGGTAGTGTTGTGCTTTGGAGGAGGTTTTACTCCAAGGCCCCATCTTCCCTTGCAGGTGGCTTCTCCCAGATCAATGGAGATGTCACGTATCCTAGCCAATCTTTCTCTCAAAACCAACATTGCTGTAATGTAGATTATCTACTTATACCCTTACTGCCTTCTGTGGGGTCATGCTGCAGTGCTTCAAGGGGGGGGGGGGTCACCACCATTTGGGGGAAGACAATGAACGCTGAGTTCACCAGCCACAACCACATCCCAAAGTGCAGCGATTCTCTGGGTTACGTTCCTCAGAACTGTCCATAAGCTGAATTTTCCAGAGTCAGAAATAAATAGTTTTCCACAGGACTGTCATGCGATTTTGTTGGTCTTGACAGTGCCATGGGACTGACTTGCAAAGGGTAGACTGGATAAGGTCAGTGGTGTTGGATGGGCTCTATGTCTCTTGATAAGGAAAACTGGGTCCTCCGCGATAACAGGTGCAGGTGTTTTAATAAGTGCTCCCGATTTTTCACACTAAGTCCCAAAATATGAAAATATATGTACAATGAGGAACAATATGATATCTATTTACACAGATACACAATATAATACTTACACAGATCAACGGATATTCAACTCCTTTATCACAAGCACCTCCCACAGTTAGGGGTCTATCTC
Source organism: Mobula birostris (assembly GCF_030028105.1). Classification (NCBI taxonomy): domain Eukaryota; kingdom Metazoa; phylum Chordata; class Chondrichthyes; order Myliobatiformes; family Myliobatidae; genus Mobula; species Mobula birostris. The sequence continues at coordinate 162,753,451 of NC_092373.1, forward strand.
CAACCGCACCTTGGGGGATACACCGACTCCCATTTTGTACGTTTAGCCACCACCCCCATCCCCACCCCCCAATTGCCCATGGTATGTCTTTTCTGCTACTGCGCATGTGCAGTTCCTCATGAATAACCCCTGCCAGAAGCAGCGCTTCAGTTTTACTGAGACGTGCCCAGAACCACCAAACCACAAATAAATGAACAGACAAACAGGCCAATGGAGCTCTCGACAAACAACAAACATAAAACAAATGAACATGTATGTATTGATAAACTTGTCTGTTAGTCCCTGTATGTGTTTGTGTGTGTTACTTTGAGGTTGTAAAATGGTTGCCGTGCTGCCCAAGGCCAGTGACAAAGCTCTCTGTCACAGTCAGTGTAGGTGGTAAGACTTGTTACCAGTGGGTGACGTGGGACAAACGGATCGCTGTGGAGCAAGTGGAGGAGCTGATCTGATAATTGATGAGAAAGCAATTGGCTGTTTAATAAAAGAAAATGTCCACTCACAAAGTTTGTCTCAGTATTTGTCGTGTTTTTTTTAACCTGAATTTGGAGAAGGAACTGGCTTTTTCTCTGGGTGGCCGCATTGATTCCTGGTTAAAAGATTCAAGTGCTGTACTTGAGAGCAAAGTCTGGGAGAATTTATGTAAATCTGGATTTCCTGTTTCAGGTTGTTTGTAGCTCCAGATAAAGTCAAGTCTTCCATAGTTCCGAGACTCCCTGTAAATAGAAATAAGTACATGCTTGCTGGATGTGATTTAATTGAGCTGGACGGCCAGTTGGAACTTCAAAGAATAATCCACCCAGAACCCCACATTCACGACTTTCATGCCATTTTGAGATTACAGTCAAATGCTAAAGCTGCAAGATTGCAAATCAATTTGGATGAGAATTAAATGCCATCTTAGTCATGAAGTTTCTTTAGACTTATTCTACAAGTTTATACAACTTATATACTTTGAAGATAAAAAAAAGAAAAATGATCTATAGACACTTCCTTAAAAACTGTTTTTGACACACACTGTGTTATATTGGCTAGTAACTAGTAGCTAGATTAGTTGCCAACCAGTCTGCTGCAGTATAATTACGTGCCTTTACAAATGAATCGGGGTGATGCTGAACTTTGAAAACTGCATGTGACACTTAGATCCTGAGATCCTGATGCAGGGTTTCAGCCCCAAGCATCAATAATTCCTTCCTTCCCAGTGATGCTGCTCAATCCCTGAATTCCTCCAGTAGGTTATTTGTTGCTCCAAATTCTAAGATCTGCAGTTTCTAATGTAGGACCTTCAACAGACCTCTACAGCCTTGGATACCGAACACCTTGCCCCAACCAACACCAACTCCCTCTGCCTCAACAGTCCACATTTACTATGTGGCAGGCAGTGAAAGCCTACCTCCTCTGTATCATCCAGCAATTGCAGGGAAAAGTGTTTCCATCTGATCTGCTGTGCAATGGGAGAGAGAAAAGAAGAGAGATCAACAGATTCAGAAGATTCAGAAGAGGGAGAGTGTTTGAGAGAGACAGAGACAGAGAGACTGAGAGACAGAGAGACTGAGAGACGGAGAGAGACAGAGACAGAGAGAGAGACAGTGAGACAGAGAGAGACTGAGAAAGACAGAGAGACAGAGAGAAAGAGAGAGAGAGGAGGGAGAGTGGTGGGGCACAATGGTGAAAAAAGAAACAACAGAAATTACAGAAATGTATTGAAGTCCAAACCTCTCTTGGCCTGAAGTCTTGATCAGGCACTCGGACTCAGTTCCTTTGACTGTGGAGAATGGAGTGGTTAAATTAATATGAGTATGCCTTGGGCTAGGCCAGTTTGAAATACACTGAACTAAATACTTGGTGCATGACACTTTTTAAAGAAACTTTTCAAGCACTCTGATCATTACATTAAGAATGATGTAATAAATTTGATGATAATAGATGACCCATCAGTAATGAATTTCTTTGTCTTTCATCATCAGTAATCTCTCCTGGTTATATTTCCAACCACTTTTTCCTTTTTCTCAGGAATTATTTCCTTTTGCAATACATTATCTACTTCACTCTGGCACAGGTTTACCACTTAGTTAAACCCGGTAGGATAAATCTGAAAGATCTAAGAGAGTGCTGGGCAGGGCCAATTTACTTAGCTGCTGTATCAAAGCCATGTGCGCAGATAAACATTGGCAGGCAAGGTGTGATTGTAGAGCCCAGTCCTCAAGGGGAAGTGCAGCATAAGATGTTCAAATGTGTAATCACCTGACTGGCCAAAGCCAGAGCCGTCTTCGAAAGCACACTTTTCATTGTGTGCTCTAATTTTAGTGGAACATCAATAAGCAAACTGTAAGTCAAAGTTAAGTTTATTGTCATATGCACAAGTAAATATGTGCATAGGTGCCATAAAAACTTACTTGCAGCAGCATCACAGGTGCATAACATCAGATAAGCAGCATTCACAAGAAAAACATAAATTAAATAATAATAAGTACTTTATTGATCCCAAGTGGGGAAATTCTTTTGATGCAGCAGCAACATTTGAAAATACACTTAGCAGTGTGCAGAATTAAATAATAATAAAGTACAGAATAATAATATACACAATGTGCAATAATAATGTATGAAGCAATAAAACAGATACTATTGTACTACGATGTGTGTTCATGTTGCACAGAGATGAACTTATTGCATTTGGTAGGAAAGATTTTCTGTAATGATTCTTGTAACAGCTCTCTTAAATGAGACTGTTCAAAAGGGTGGTCCGCCGCTTATTCAGTAGGTCAAGGAGAGGACGTGCCAGATTGTCCATAATCGATAACATAGATTATACACAATTTTACAAGAAAGAACATGATTAGAAGAATAAAAGCACCTATTTAGTGCAAAGTGGTCATATTATAGCTATACTGCAGTGATTAGGGTTTTGATGGTTGGTTCAAGGACCAAATGGTTGAAGGGAACTGGCAGTTCTTGAACCTGGTGCTGTGGGACTTCAGGCTTCAGGCCCTCCTGCCTGATGGTGGCTGCAATAAGGTGGCATGGCCTGAGTGATGAGGTTCTTTGATGAATGATGTTGACCTCTGGAGTCAGTGGCTCACATAAATACCAGCGATAATGGAGAGAGACGTGCCCATGATGTTCTGGATCATATTTTCTTCATTCATATTTCAGCTAAGACTGGTGTTTTTTAACCAATTTCTAATAACCTTTTTAGTACTTCTGGTAAAAGTACTTCCACAATGGTTTTGGGCAGGGTTTGAACCTGGCAACAGTGAAGGAAAGGACACTAAAATAATTCCAAGGCAGGATGATGTGACTTGGACATGAACATGTCAGCATGACTCCATTTATATCCTTCCTTTGTCCTTGCTGATGGCAGACATAATATTGAGGAAGCCTAGGTAACCGACTGCTGCACATCTTGTACATGTATTTATGTGTGTACGCTGCTTCCACTGTGTGCCAGTAGTGGAGGGAATTAATGTTCAGGGCATTGGATAAGGTGCCAGTCAAGGAAAATGATTTGCCTGGATGTTATCAAGCTTCTGTAGTGTTGTTGGAGCTGCACACTGAGGAGAAGTGGAAAGTACCCTAACATTCTCACAAGAGATTCTGCAGATGTGCAGCATCTTTGAAGAGCAATAAAAAGCCGACATCTGGGGCCAAGACTCCTCATCAGGACAGGGCTTCTTCAGGTCCAGATAAAGGGTCTCGGCCCAAAACATCAGCTCTTTATTCCCCTCCATACTTGCTGCCTGACCGCTGGGTTCCTGCAGCAATTTGTGTGTTTTCTAACATTCTCCATTCAACAATCTCTGTGTCTTTTTTTTTTGGGCTGAAAGACTCTGTGGTGTCAGGAAGTGAGGCTCTTGTAGGTTTACTCACTTCTGATTTCTTTGTTGAAGACATATTGGTTTTGCGGCTGACCCAGCTGAGTTTCTGTACTGTGGTAACCCTGAGATGGTGAATGTGACTTCTCACTTCTCATCCTTGTCTATATGCTGAATGTATCAAATCTCATGCACAGAGGGTGTGCTTACTTTTGAGGAGTGGCAAATGGAATTGAATATTGTGCAATCATCTGTGAACATGCCCACTTCTAACCTTATGATGAAAAGATAGTTACTGAAGAAGTCACTGGAGATGTCCAAGCCCTAAGTGACCCCTCCATTGATATTCTGGGACTGAGAAGAAAGACCTCCAACAACCATAATTACCTTCCTTTGTGCTTAATATGAGTCCAACCTTCAGAGAAGCTTTCATTTGATGACTGTTGATTCAGTTTTATCAGATATCCTTGGCACCTCATGCAGTCAAGTACCACCTGATGTCACTATGCTTGGACCAAGGCCGTGTTGAGGTTTTAGAAAAACCCAAACTGGACATTGGTGAGGCAGTTGTTGACGATATTTGTCTCTTGAATGTACTGTTAATAGCATCACCCATGAATCTGCTGATGACTGAGAAGAGACTGACTTGACAGTAATTATCCAAATTAGATTTGTCTTGCTTTTCATGGACAGAACATACCCGGGCAACTTCATACATTTTAAGGCTGTTGCCACTGTGGTAAGTGTTCCAGTACAGTTTGACCAAAGGCATGGCAGGCTCCAAAGGCTCAAAGGTTCCTTTTATCATCAAAGTATGTATGCAGAATATGACTTTGAGATTCGTCTTCTCCAGATATGCATCAAATACAGAAAAACCATGAAACTCATTGAAAGAAAAGGCATCAAACCCCCCTCCCCACACACAAAAAAGAAAAAGGAGCGGAACTCAGAAACTCCAAAACCCCCCAATCCCTCCCTCGCCCACAAAAGTACATATTGCCTCACCTACCAATTGGCAACAAGAAAGTAAACACAGGAAAAGCTGAAGGAGACCGATATAAACTACAGTCCACACTAATAATCACACACATTCACGTGTCTATGTTCATGACTACAATGGGAATGTAGAGGGAGAGTAATTAATGATCCCATGGCCTTTACTTCATCTAATGCCATCAGCTATTTCCTAACGTCAGAAACAGAGCAGATCATGAGCAGAAGTTTGGAGGCAGATGGAACTAGGCAGAAAACCAGGCCTGCATGGACTAGGTGAGCCGAAGGTCCTATCCCTATGTTGTAGTGCTCTGTGGCTCTAATTTGCTGTTGACTGGTTTATGAGATTGAGGGGATCTCAGATCAGCCTCTTGGCTCTTCTGGATCAAGATGATTGCAGGTGCTCCAGCATCATTATTGTCACTCAGATATGGGATGCCAACTTAACTGAGGAACAGCATGTCTCCAGTTAACACACATAAAAAAAATGCTGGTGGACACAGCAGGCCAGGCAGCATCTCTAGGAAGAGGTACAGTCGACGTTTCAGGCTGAGACCCTTCATCAGGATTTTTTTTTATGTGCATTGCTTGAAATTCCAGCATCTGCAGATTTCCTCGAGTTTGTGTCTCCAGTTAACCATTTAATTGTCTATCATCATTCACAACAAGGAGTGCTGGGATAACTGACCTTTGATCTGATGTTTTGTTATGGAGTCACTTAGTTCTGTCTATTGCACGCTGCATCTTGCTGTTTAGTACAGACATGGTTGTTATTTCAAAGCTTCATTAGCTTAGCACTTCATTTGTAGACCTACCTGGTATTTCTCTCTGGTGATCAACAGACACATCCCAATTCAAGGAGTCCATCCCATTGAACACAATGATGGTGCCATGCAACAGAATAGAGGGTGGCACCAGTGTGAGTACTTTGTTCCTAAAAAAGACTGGTTCATTGGTGCACCTACCAGTGTTACAAAGCACAGATTCATCAGCCACAGATAATCTGGTGGCGGCATGTTCATATCTGTTAATCCCTGCTGTGGCAGATCCATTCTGACCACTATAGTCTTCAGGATTCAGCCAGATCAGCCAGTTGGTACTGCCAAGCCATTCTTGGTGAAGAGCCGACATTGAAGCCCTCCAAGTTGTGTACATTTCATACCCTTGCTATTCCCAGTGCTTCTTAAAAGTGTTGCTCAATGTGGAGGAGCACTAGTTCATTAGCTGAGGGAAGACAGTTAGAACATAGAACATAGAAAACCTACAGCACAGTACAGGCCCTTTGGCCCATAAAGCTGTGCCGAACATGTCCTTTCCTTAGAAATTGCCTAGGTTTACCCATAGCCCTTTATTTTTCTAAGCTCCGTGTACCTATACAGGAGTCTCTTAAAAGACCCTATCGTATCCGCCTCCACCACCATCGCCGGCAGCCCATTCCATGCACTCACCACTCTCTGCATAAAAAACTTACCCCTGACATCTCCTCTGTACCTACTTCCAAGCACATTAAAACTGTGCCCTCTCACACTAGCCATTTCAGCCCTGGGAAAAAAGCCTCTGACTATCCACACAGTCAATGCCTCTCATCATCTTATACACCTCTATCAGGTCACCTCTCATCCTCCATCGCTCCAAGGAAAAAAGGCCAAGTTCACTCAACCTATTCTCATAAGGAATGCTCCCCAATCCAGGCAACATCTTTGTAAATCTCCTCTGCACCCTTTCTATGGTTTTCACATCCTTCCTGTAGTGAGGCGACCAGAACTGAGCACAGTACTCCAAGTGGAGTCTGACCAGGGCCCTATATAACTGTAACATTACCTCTCGGCTCCTAAATTCAATCCCATGATTGATGAAGGCCAATGCACCGTATGCCTTCTTAACCACAGAGTCAATCTACGCAGCAGCTTTGAGTGTCCTATGGATTCGGACCCCAAGATCCCTCTGATCCTCCACACTGCCAAGAGTCTTACCATTAATACTATATCCTGCCATTATATTTGACCTACCAAAATGAACCACCTCACACTTATTTGGTTTGAACTCCGTCTGCCACTTCTCAGCCTAGTTTTGTATCCAATCAATGTCCCACTGTAGCCTCTGACAGCCCTCCACACTATCCACAACACCCCCAACATTTGTGTCATCAACAGATTTTTTAACCCATCCCTCCACTTCCTCATCCAGGTCATTTATAAAAATCACAAACAGTAGGGGTCCCAGAACAGATCCCTGAGGCACACCACTGGTCACCGACTTCCATGCAGAATATGACCCATCTACAACCACTCTTTGTTTTCTGTGGGCAAGCCGGTTCTGGATCCACAAAGCAATGTCCTCTCGGATCCCATGCCTCCTTACTTTCTCAATAAGCCTTGCATGGGGTACCTTATCAAATGCCTTGCTGAAATTCATATACACTACATCTATGACTCCACCTTCATCAATGTGTTTAGTCACATCCTCAAAAAATTCAATCAGGCTCATAAGGCATGACCTGTCTTTGACAAAGCCATGCTGACTATTCCTAATCATATTATGCCTCTCCAAATGTTCATAAATCCTGCCTCTCAAGATCTTCTCCATCAACTTACCAACCACTGAAGTAAGACTCACTGGTCTATAATTTCCTGGGCTATCTCTACTCTACTCCTTTCCTTCCCTCCAGTCCTCCGGAACCTCTCCTGTCCCCATTGATGATGCAAAGATCATCGCCAGAGACTCAGCGATCTCCTCCCTCGCCTCTCACAGTAGCCTGGGGTACACCTCATCCGGTCCCGGTGACTTATCCAACTTGATGCTTTCCAAAAGCTCCAGCACATCCTCTTCCTTAATATCTACATGCTCAAGCTTTTCAGTCGGCTGTAAGTCATCCCTACAATTGCCAAGATCCTTTTCCTAGTGAATACAGTTGATGGTAATCAGGAGGAAGATTCCATATCCCCATTTGACCTGATGCCATGAGATTTCCCAAGACTACTCTCTCCCACTTGTACATGACCATGCCATCCCTCTGGTGGCACACAGATTCACTGATGACAGAATCAGACATACTGTTTGCAAGGGCAGCTTCTGTGACCACATTATTCGATGTGAGCACTCTCCTTGCTGATGCACCCCATCTGTACATGACTTTACAGGTTCCGCTGGACGAACAACCATGTTGCGACATCTGAACCTGGTGTCTGGAATATGATGATACTATGTGTACCCATTTGAGAACACTAAACTTAAGTCAAGACTTTAAACCCTATCTAGTATAAATCTCTACACATCTTCTCCACTTTAAAGAGATTTTGCTGTATTAACCTACACTTCAGGGATTAATTTACTTTACTACTTAGTCTCTTCCTGGAGGGGTAGATGTCAGTAATCACTGTTTCAAATGTTGGGTTCTCCTACCACCCCCAACCCCCCACCCTCCTGCCTTGGTTGGAAACATCTCTAACCAAACAGGAGGTACTTCCAGCTAACAAAGCAGATTAAACACAGTTTATTTTTAAGTGAAACACGTTTAATTCTGAAGAGTAATTCTTGATAGAGATTTATAACTTATGAAGAATTTCCAAAACACAAGTATAAATCTTACAGACTAGAAAAACATACCAACAGAGTTATAGATAAACAAGTCATTCCTCAGAAAAACCAAAGCTGTGGAATAGATTTTGTTCTTTCTCCCTGTCACTCTTGCCTACCCCGACAACCATCTAACATTTCCACTGCCTTTCTACTAGTTGACATCATTTAAATGTGATGTTTTTCAACTACATTTATCAGGTCATGTAGATGGAGTAACACACACAGAATGCCAGAGGACCTCAGTAAATCAACCAGCATCAATGGAGGGAAATAGAGAGTCAATGTTTCAGGCCATGACCCTTCATTAGGTAGACGGAGTGCTTAATTAGGCCAAGCTGGACCCTTTCATCTTTCTTAATTAGGTCATAGTGCAACTTGGCCGGTGTGGACCCTATTCTTTCTTTTAATTTAAGCCATAAGTGTGAACAAAATTTACTGATTAGTCGTTTAACGTAATGAACAACGTGCATCTTGAACCTGGGACAGTTTCTGCTACAGTGCTGACACTAGCAATAAGTGTTTTGGGCCTGGAAAGTGGCTATCCATCACAAGATCAACATTGACTGGTTTGTCGATTTTTATTGTTCGAATGTAGCAGTTAGAATAAAACTGAGTAACTTGCTGAGCCACTTTGGAGAACAGTTCAGAGTCAATTACTTTTCAATGAAAGTCAGGATACCAAAGAATTCATCAGCAGTGGAACTGGAACACCAACCCAAATCACACCTACCATTCTCTATCTGCCTGCCATGGTAGGCGTTTGTCAAGATCTCTGGGCTCTGAATCATCAAGTCACCAGAGATTTGATCAAGTAATCTTAGCTAGAATGCCACAGGAGTGCTGTATTTTCTTTAAGGTTAAGCTGGGTATTAAGCTGTCCTCCTAGGTGGACCTATTAGGAGCTCAGCAATTCTCTCAGTGCCCTGGTCAAAGTAACCCCTCAGCAATGGCATCAAACTTGACCTTTCATTAAGCGGCTGGGAACAATTTGACGGCTCTGTTTGCCTCTTTTGGATTACAAGGTGTAAATTCATCCTCAGAGAACTCAATGGAAACAAATGTTGTATGCGGTGTGCAATGTTCACCTGGGACTGTAATGTACAGTTTACATTCACTTTGTGTGGTATTCAGTGGATACATTTGTATGACTACTACAGTATATTGGCAAATAAACTGAAGAAAATAAAATACCTTTATTGAAGAAGGTCACTTTGTATGTCTGGATACAACAATATATTGAAGGTCATGGAGACGCATGAGGCTGCAGATGCTGGAAGCTGCAGCAACAAATAATTTGCCGCAAGAACTCAGGCTCCAGCTGTATTGATGGAAGAAAAGGAACTATTGCAATTTGGGGTCAAAACTCTGCATTAGGAACCTCCTACAGATATTGCTAGGTCCGTTGTGCTTGTGTGTAGCTTTTCATTGACTCTATTATATTTTTCTGTTCTAGTGTGAATGCTTTCAAGAAAATGAATCTCATGGTAGTAGATGGTGGCTTTTATAATGCGTCTACCTTGAACTTTCAACTTTGAGCTCTGCCAGCAGATTGATTATATGTATGTATATATGTGTCTGTGTGTGTATATATATATACACACACACAATGTGATGTATATAGAAAGGTTATTTTTAATTCAGTTGTGCTTAGGCAGACATGGAGCTTTCAGGCAGAATGAGAATGGATTATGAATGTGCGGGTCAGTAATAAATTCCATGGCCTTGTTTGTTTGTTTTAGAATGTTGAAACTTTGGAAGAGACCTCAGCCGTGACCGACAAACAGCTTCTGCAGATTGCTAGTGAGATGTCAGTTCGAAAGAGGGATTGGAGGCTTCTGGCCAATAATCTGGGATTTCTAGAGCAGGAGAGTTGTGTCTTTGAAGACCAACGTTCAGAAGCCAATCAGCAGGTAACAGAGGGAAGTTGCAGAGCTGAAGCCTTCTTCTGAATAATTCAGATATTTAACAAATATTAGTACTTGATATTACATCAATTATTTTCAAGCATAATTTTAAAAATAATTTTTTTTAAATTTCAAGTCACTTCAAAGACTGATAAAAGTTGAGTTTATTGTCATGTGCAAAATACAGTGAGGTTTATGGGCACACGTGTTCAGACAACACACAGGACATAACATACATAAATTGTATATAAATTATTCAAGACAGTGAAAAAATGACTGTGCAATAAGACTGTGAAACAAGGCATTGGTGCAAGACGTATTCAATGACAAGTCCATAGTAGTGTGAGACGTGGTCAATGGGTAGGATTACTGTGGGTAGGATCAGGGTTACAAATATAAAATGCTGGAGGATCAGGCAGCATCTGTGGAGACCCTTCATCAGGACTGGAAAAGAAGGGAGAAAATAAGAAAGTGGGGAGAGAGGAAGGAATACAAGCTAGAAGGTGAAAGGTGAAACCAGGTGGCTGGGCAAAGAAGGATTTAGATAGGAAAGATGAGTGGAAAATACACATAAAAGGAAAGAGGAGGGACACCAGGGAGAGGTGATAGACAGATGAGGAGAAGAGGAAAGGTGAGAGGCAAGCCAGAGTAGGGGATAAAAGAAGCGAGAAGGGAGAGGGGGAGATTTACTGGAAGTTGAAATTGATATTCACACCATCAGGTTGGAGGCTACTCAGATTATGTGGTGTTGCTCCTCCAATACTGAGGTAGTAGAGGAGACCATGGACTGACATGTCAGAATGGGAATTGGGATTGGAATTTAAATGGTTATTCATTTCCATGGATGCTGCCTGACTTGCTGAGTTCTTCCAGCATTTATGTTTGTTGCTCTGGATTTCCAGCATCTGCAGAATCTCTTGGATTTAGGATTAGCGTAATTCAGGTTGGTTCAAGAGAGCTGTAGGAAAGTAGCTGTTGTTAAACCTGGTGATGCAGAACAGGCTTCTGAACTTCCTGCCTGATGGTAGCAATGATGAGGCATGACCTGGCTGGAGGGGATCCTTGGAAGTAGATAGCACTTTCTTGAGGTATCATGGTGATGCTTTCAATGGTATGGTGGGCTGTGTCTCTACTCGTTGCAAACTCCAGCGCTTTGGAATTGCTGTACCAGGTTAAAATGCATTCAGAAAATTAGGAATGTCATGAGTCCATCCCCAATAAGATGCTCATTTACTCATGAAAGAATTTGGAACTTCCTGCAAAATGGTGGGGCTGTAGTAATGTGACCATAGTTGGCAAACTAGATACTTCATTATGAGTGAGGACCTGGTAAATGTTCCCATGTTCTATCGAAAACTGTGGAATTCCTATTGTTCCTAATTTTAAAAGTGGCAAAACCTTGCTGTCATTGTTCTGTTTGCCTCAATTGAACTCATAACCACATCTCAGGCTGATCATTTATCTTCGCAAGTTCATACCCCTGGCATTGTGTTCGTCACAGTACAACAAGAGCCAGGGTGGAGATGGGGAAGAAGTGGGCAGCTTAATCAGGAACACCTTTCAATAAGATGGGATTTTCTTACATAAGAGACCAATCTTGCTGTTTTCAGATCTTGAAGATGTTGCAGACGTGGCTGAAGAAAACAGAACTGCTGGCTTCAGTCTCCATGTTACAACGTGCCTTGTGGGAGAGTGGCAATTCAGACATAAGCAATGAGGTATTCCAGCTCAGTTTCTGAAACTACCCGATCAGCAGACTGGCTCCAAGAGCTGTGATGCCAATTGAGACAGACTTAACCAGTTAAATTCCATTGAGAGATGGTGCGAAAATGCGATGTCTATATATGCCGATGTTATAACATGCCTTCATTCACTGGAGAACTATTAATTACAGACTAGGGTTTTAAAAATTCTGAAATCTTTAGAGAATGAATAAATAATAAAGGGAAAGGAAGCAACTCAATGAATAAATGTGAAATTTGTAATTTTGATTAAAGGAGGAATTACTTTGAGAGAGAAAACATTTCACCAAAATAAAATTTTTATTGAAGCATTCTGCATGATTCATTTGTAGTTATTATGGGTTTTCTTCCTCATTTCAAAATTTTTTTTCCAAGGCATCACTTCTTACATTAACGCAAGTAACACTCAAAAAACTGGAACAGTTGGAACGTCCTAAAATAAATGAGTAAGGATGTGGAGTTTGAGATTGAAGCAAAGTAGCTGCTCCTGACCCTGATTGTGCAAGACCTCAGGTTTCTAGACCTCCTGCTCAATGGTAACTGCAAGGAGATGGCATGGACTGAATGGTGTGGAGCGTTGGTGTTAGGTGTGGCCTTGAGGAAGCGCTTCATATAGGTACTACCAATAGTGGCGAGGGAGGGTGAGTCCACTACTCTCTACATCTTCTTACGCTTGTGTGCATTCAAGTTGCTATACCAGACCATGACGCTACCAGTCAAGACACTTCCAAAAGTAGAAATTTGTTGGTGTGTCTCCACCACATCCACATCCATTGTTGGAGGCCTAGTGCTCTGGAGCGACATCGGGATACATAAATACTTTCATTAGGGGCAATAGAGTCCTGCTGCGGTTAGCACGATGCTATTACAGCTCAGGGCAGTGGGGTTCGGTGTTCAATTCCTGTGCCAACTGTAAAGAGTTTGTAAGTTCTCCCAGTGACTGCATAAGTTTCCTCCGGGTGCTCCGGTTTCCTCCCACAATTCAAAGACATACCAGTTAGGAGGCAACTGGCCTTTGTAAGTTGTCCTATGATTAGACTGGTGTAAATGGGCAGGTTGCTGAGCAGTGGCTGGAAGGGCCTTGTTCCATGTTGTACCTCTAACAAATAAATAAACAAAATTAGAGATTCGCACTTAATGTATTTGCATAAGCAGTTTCCATTTAAACTATTGGCACATTAAATGTTACCCAGCACTTTAAATAGAAAAAGTAGGATTTGGATGCAGCATACCATGAAGATTTTTATTCCACAAATTTGTACATAGAACCATAGAACCATAGAAACTACAGCACAGAAACAGGCCTTTTGGCCCTTCTTGGCTGGGCCAAACCATTTTCTGCCTAGTCCCACTGACCTGCACATGGACCATATCCCTCCATACACCTCCCATCCATGTATCTGTCCAATTTATTCTTAAATGTTAAAAAAGAACCCGCATTTACCACCTCGTCTAGCAGCTCATTCCATACTCCCACCAGTCTCTGTGTGAAGAAGCCCACCCTAATGTTCCCTTTAAACATTTCCCCCCTCACCCTTAACCCATGTCCTCTGGTTTTTTTCCCCCTTGCCTCAGTGGAAAAAGCCTGCTTGCATTCACTCTATCTATACCCATCATAATTTTATATACCTCTATCAAATCTCCCCTCATTCTTCTACGCTCCAGGGAACAAAGTCCTAACCTATTCAACCTTTCTCTGTAACTGAGTTTCTCAAGTCCTGGTAACATCCTTGTAAACCTTCTCTGCACTCTTTCAACCTTATTTATATCCTTCCTGTAATTTGGTGACCAAAACTGAACACAATACTCCAGATTCGGCCTCACATCTAGGATAATATCTATTCATCTCTGTTATTCATCTCTCTACAGAAATTAAATGGAAACAAACTAATTAATCTTCCCCTTTTATGATGGCATGTTTTATTTTAACCTTGTGGAAGAACTACGTCAAAAGAATCAAGGAAATGTTTTCTTCACAAGTTGTATGAAGTGTTGCTGAGGCCACATTTGGAATATTGAGTTCCTTTTTGGTCACCCTCCTATGAGAAATGGTGTTTGGAATGACCTACTGTATAACCATATAACCATATAACAATTACAGCACGGAAACAGGCCATCTCGGCCCTACTAGTCCGTGCCGAACTCTTACTCTCACCTAGTCCCGCCGACCTGCACTCAGCCCATAACCCTCCATTCCTTTCTTGTCCACATATCTATCCAATTTAACTTTAAACGACAACATCGAACCTGCCTCAACCACTTCTACTGGAAACTCATTCCACACAGCTACCACGCTCTGAGCAAAGAAGTTCCCCCTCATGTTACCCCTGAACTTTTGCCCTTTAACTCTCAACTCATGTCCTCTTGTTTGAATCTCCCCCATTCTCAATAGAAAAAGCCTATCCACGTCAACTCTATCAATTCCCCTCATAATTTTAAATGTTAAACACCTCTATCAAGTCCCCCCTCAACCTTCTACGCTCCAAAGAATAAAGACCTAACTTGTTCAATCTTTCTCTGTAACTTAGGAGATGAAACCCAGGCAACATTTTAGTAAACCTCCTCTGTACTCTCTCAATTTTATTGACAACTTTCTTATAATTCGGTGACCAGAACTGCACACAATACTCCAAATTTGACCTTACCAATGCCTTATACAATATCAACATTACATCCCAACTCCTATACTCAATGCTCTGATTAATAAAGGCCAGCATACCAAAAGCTTTCTTCACCACCCTATCCACATGAGATTCCACCTTCAGGGAACTATGCACCATTATTCCTAGATCCCTCTGTTCTACAGCATTCTTCAATGCCCTACCATTTACCATGTATGTCCTATTTTGATTAGTCCTACCAAAATGTAGCACCTCACATTTATCAGCATTAAACTCCATCTGCCATCTTTCAGCCCACTATTCTAACTGGCCTAAAATATGGGTGGCATTCAAAACAAAGTTTGTTTGCTGTACATATAACTGTGTAAACCAATCGCCAATTATCATTAGGCTGGAAGGAGTGCAGAAAAGATTTATTTGGATGTTGCCAGGGCTCAGCGGACTGAGTTATAGCAAGAAATTTAGCAGGCTGGGATTTTATTCTTTGGAGCAGAGTAGAATGTAGGGTGATCTTATAGGACGTGTATAAAATCACAAGGGGCATAGACAAGGGAAGGAGCATACAGTGCCTTGTAAAAGTATTCAGCCCCAAAAACTTTGTTCACATTAATGAGTATAATAACCAGAGATATTGATCAAGTTAACTGAGAATTTTTATTTGTGAATCACATGCTCCTGTTTTTCATAGTAGAACCCAAAAACAGGGAAAATTGTAAAGCGTGAAAAACTAAAAATCCAAAATCTGAAATACCAGCAGTTTAAATGCATTCACCCCCCTTTGCTCACTCCTCACAACTATTACACCACTAGTCTTTTTGGATAAGTCTTTATTAGTTTTGCACAATGTGATGGAGCAAGATTTCCCATTCCCCTTTACAAAATTGCTCAGGCTGTGCCAGGTTGGAATGGTGGTGGACAGCAATCTTGAGGTCTTGCCAGAGATGTTCAAGGACAGGACTCTGACTGGATCACATATTGACATTAATTTTCTTTAGCTGAAGCCACCCCATGGTTGCTCTGGCAGTGTGCTTTGGGTTGATGTCCTGCTGAAGGATGAACTTTCTCTCCAGTTTAAGCTTTCTGGCAGAGACCAGCCAGGATTTTTATCCGGGATCTCTCTGTATTTAGCAGCATTCATCTTCCTGATCAGATTTCCAGTCCCTGATGCTATGTCCACCATACTTTACAGTAGGGATGGTGTGACCTGGCTGAGGCACAGTATTAGATTTATGCCTAGCTTTGAAGCCATGAAGTTCCATTTTATTCTCATCCAAACACAAGGCCTTTTCCCTCATCTTTATAGTGGCTTCTAAGTGACGCTTTGCAAAGTCTTTACAAGCTAGGATATGTTTTCTTTTTTAGCCAGGGCCTCTTTCTTGCCACTCTTCCATAAATAACCTTTTTGTTGAAGATTTTAGAGATTGGGAAGCCATGAACTTCATCTCCAGTTGCAACCACTGACTTCTGCAGTTCGCCCAGAGTGACTGTTGGTGTCACCGTAGCCTCTGTTACAGGTGCTGTTCTTCTCCGGTGACTAAGTTTAGAGGGGCAGCCTGACCTAGACAGCATGTCTGTGGTTTTATATTTTTTCACAATGGACTGCACTGAGTGCTGAAGTACATTCTGTGTCTTTGAGATGGTCTTGTTACCTTTCCCCAGATTTGTGCTTCTCTATTATCATTTCCCTGGCTTTTATCATCATTTTAGTTTGGTCTGTTGAAAATCTAGCATACTGTTGAACCTCAGAGAGAGAGTGGGCATTTATTCAGGTGATCCTCCAATTTTCTACATCAACAAATTAGGAGAATGGGTAAGGTAATGTAGAGTATTGTACTTGAGGAAAGTTAGTGCTGGTAATTATAAAGGGGATGAATACTTTTTCAGCCTCACTATTCTGGTTTTTAATTTTTAGTAAATTGTTGACAGGTCTTGGAATTTTTCTTTTGATTTGATACGATTCTCAATGATTTGTAGATTACCTCAAAAAAATCCCACTTCAATATATTTTAAATTTAGAAAATAAGACAGTAAAATGTGAATAGCTGTGGGGTTGAATACTTTTGACAAGGCACTGCCATTTTGGGAATTAAGAACTGGAGCATCAAGGTTTGAGACAAGAGGAGCAAGATTTAATAGGAATCTGAGGGGTTGCAGTTTACCCAGCTTGTAGTCTGTATATGGAACAAGCTGCCTGAAGAAGTGGTTGAGGCAGCTACATTAACAAAATTTAAAAGGCACTTGGACAGGTACATATATACAAAAGGTTTAGAGGGAGATGGGCTGAATGCAGTTAAATGCAACTAGCTTAAATGGACATCTTGGTTGCCATCAGTAGCCACCAGGGATCTGTCAATATGAGCTAGAATGGAGTTCATCAATCATTTGATTAATTAGAATCAATAAGATTCCTGGCAGGTGACAAGTAAAGTTACCAAGGGCTTCCTGTTCATTATGACATTCCTTAAAATGTCATCAATTCGAAGTCAATTGGCATTTTTATCCATTAAAACGGCTTCATTTTCAATAGTGTATGAATGTAAATTATAAATATTACAACTTCAATCTTCAAAATATCCATTGAAGTTGGGAAGTATGTATATTGATCATATGCTTACAGCTTAAAATATATTTAATTTTTGACAAAATTGCTTCCTGCATAATTTCATCTGGTTCTAACAATCTGTAAATTTCCAAAGGTTAATTCTATGTAATTTTTCTTTCCATAACTTCAACTAAATAAGGAAATTAATACTCCACTACAAGCCGTGTGACTTGTACTAGTTTGCCTCAGGCTGTACACAGTTCTGAATAAGCAGTTATTTACAGTTCTTGAGACCAAGTGCCTCAGAGGTAAAGTACAAAGATGCAAGTACGTTCAGATGGATATTAACTTGCACCATCCTCAAATACAATTTTTTGGATAAAAATAAAACATAAAAAATCTCAAGCAAGGGGATATATGGTTATTTCATACTGAGGTAGGTCCAAAGTTCTTCTCCCTGGAGGTGGTGAATCCCTGGAATTCTCTGCCCCACAGCATTGTGGAGACTAGAATAGAACTTAAAGGGGAGGTTGATAAGATTTCTGAAACATCAGGGCACTGATAGCTATAGGGATCTGACAAAGAGGGTTTTATTGTTCTAATTTTGTTCTTGTAAAGAATGTGTATGATTTATGTTTATGCTTTTCTTGCCAATGCTGATTGTCCAATGCTATGTGATGCTGCAGCAAATTTTTCATTGCACATGTGCATATACTTGTACATATGACAATAAATTCAACTTTGACCTTTGAAATCAAAACAAAAGAAATGCAGTTGCTGGAAACCTAAATTAAGAACAGAAAAGGCTGGGAATACCCAGAGGACAGGCAGCGTCTATAGGAAGAGAAACTGGGTTAATATTTCAGGCACAAAGGAGGAGTTAGATCAGGGGTAGATCAGCCATGATCATATTGAATAATGGAATAGGTATGATGGGCCGAACGGCCTACTCTTGCTCCACTTTTCTTGTGTTCTTTTGCCACAGGTCAAAGTTGCCAAACTTTGTGCTTTATTGCTGCCACCAGCCCCTCTTTCTACTGAGTTGACAGAATCAAACTCAGCTATCGTTGTTATTAAGCTGTCACTGAGGCAGCAAAGCAAAACTTACATTAATGGACTGTCCTTCACAACCTCCAGCTTCCCTCAAGAGTATTACAGCCAACAAAATAGGTCTGAAGTAGGAAGAAATACTGGAAATACTTAGTAACTGTGGAGAGAAGAAGAGTTAATATTCCACTTTTTATCAGAACAGAAAGTAGCTGGAGATATATCATGAAGGTGCCATGCAAATGCAAATCTCCTTGGCAGATTGGTATATTGATTTTTTACTGATACATGTACCGAGGTAAAATGAATACAAATTATTCACTACCTTGATGTAATACAAGGGAAAACAATAACAGAATGAAAAATAAGGTTGAAAGTTCAAAATAAATTTATTGCCAAATTACATATATGCTATACACTACCCCGAGATTCATTTTCTTGCAAGAATTCCCAGCAAGTACAAAGAAACACAAGAGAGTCAATGAAAAACTGCACACTGAAATGGACAAGCAACCAATATGCAAAAGACAATAAATTGTACAAATGCAAAAAAGAAAATAAATAAATAGATAATATTGAGAACATGAGTTATAGAATCTTTGAAAGTAAGCCCATTGGTTGTGGATTGCGGTCAGTGTTGGGTGTTACAGATTTCAGAGAAAGTGCAGTGCAGGCAGACAATTAAGTACAAGGCCATGACGAGGTACACTGTGAGATCACGACTTTTCTTTGATGTGTACAATAGTGGACTCCTCACCCAATGTGGTTCTAGGGAGGGCTGATGATCTTGTGGCCTCAGCTTCCAAAGATAGTAATAAATCAACTAAGGCTTGCATCTGACTGGATCTCTCTGCCCTCCAGTGTGAAATGTCATAATAATGGGCATGAGGCCTTGTAGATTCACTAGATGGAGTGGAGATGTAAGGCAGGGGTGCAGTGTGTTTGTGTGAAATAAAAATCATACCTGTATCTTATTCTGCCAGTTTATTTCACCAGAATGCAAGAGAAAGATGATATTAATTGCTGCAGTTTTTCCAGCTGTAGAGAGAAATGACAGTAAAGAAAGTTCGAGCAAAATGTATGCTGGACTAAAGATCATTTAAGATGTTAGCAACTCATCTCAGAAAAATAAAAGGTCTTAAACTGTAATTGAAGGTGAAAGAGCACTAATCAGCTAATCCAAAATCTGAGAAAAAAAGTGATAAATATTCCCAAAAAGGGGAGAATTTTTACTCAATGGACAGAATATTTTACAAAAGTAAATTAAAGCTACAACATTTCCACATTCTCTTGAAAACCTGAATGTTTTTAACATGTTCCATTCTTTTCCTTGCTCTGTTCTTTCCGTCCCACATCTCTTATCTTTCTCTCTCCTTTGATTTACTCTCTTTTTCTCTGGCATCTCACTCCCCATTCCCAGTTCCGCTCCATCCCTCTCCTCGCCAGAGCTGTTATCCATCATTCATTCACCATTAACAAACATCCATTCTAGCATCCATATTGAAATGCAATGCAGAAGCTAACTTGACAAACTGCTCTTGTTCGATGAAGTAAATCATATTGAACGAATAGTACATTTATGTGCTGGGAGTCTCCTGCTGAAGTGCATCGTTTAGAGCATTGGCATCAATCAAATTTAAATAGAACATTAAACTTGTAACAAATGTAATGCAAGTGCCAAAAAAGTCAGACTATAGGGATACTTAGCCATCACATCAATTTCTCCTCCATTTTTATTCTTCATTACTTTGTTTTACATATGATGCACAATATAAATCAGAGAAGTAAACAGAGAAAAGCTTGCAGTAACCCAATTTTAACAAACCAAACAAAACCTTATGTTTGAAACACCTACAATCACATCCATTCTGTGTTTTTGGCAACGGTTGTAAATAGCATCAAGTTTTGTGGCATTTTATAGGGTCATTTTCGCAAATATCTTCAGCTGGTAAGGTTATTGGCTGGTTTTGCAGCCTGAATCAACTTTACACTTCACAGCAGGGTTAAGGACTTGGTGCATATGAGGACTTCTGTTCACAGGGTCAAGTTTTCCCTCTGCCCATGGTGTAATGCCTTACAAGTAAAGCAAGTACAACACACAACTGTGTGGAGGAGCACAGCAAGTGAGGCAGTACCTATGATAAGAAATAGATAGTTGGCACCTTTTATCCTGTTTATTTCAACCCTTTAAACTACTATTTATAAAAATGCTGGATACATTTTTGCAAAAGAATGTCCTTGCCCTCTCCCTCCCTCTTGATCAGTTCATCAGCTACACATTCCTCCCACCAGTTACCCTCCTCACCTCCTTCCCTTTATTCCACGGCTCACTGTTCTCTCCTCTTAGATTCCAGCCATTCTATCTATGACCTCTCAGCTTCTAACTATGTTCTCACTCTCTCCCTCCCTCACCTGCCTATCACCTCCCTCATTTGGTTCCACCTATCACCAACCATCTCTAGCTCCACACCTTCCCTCATCCATTTATACTGTTATCTCCCCTCTTTCCATAAAGTAAGGGCAAATACCATAATGGCCTCTCCCATTTTCCAGCTACTTCCTCAGTAGTGACAGGCAAACTTGTGTTTACCAATCAGTTAAAATAAATTGGGCTGGTAGCTAGACTACCTAGAAGTCAGAACACCAAGGCATTCTGGTTCAAAGAAACTCAATTGAAGCTCAAGAACATCATCTATCATGCTGTTATAAAACTCAAGAATGGTCTTCTAATAGACCAATCAAAAAAGGTTTATGTTGATTAAATAGGGATAAACCTTTCACTGTAGCCAAAGATTCGATAACCACAGTAGTGCAGTGATTAGCACAATTCCACTGGAGCTCAGAGCAGAGTTCAGAGTTCGGTTCCAACACTGTCGATAAGAAGTTTGTACATTCTTCCCTAGAGCATCTGGGTTTCCTCCCATATTTCAAAGATGCACTAATTGGTCAATGTAAATTGTCCTGTGATTAGGCTAGAGTTAAATAGGTTGGTAGCTAGGCGTAGCGGCTCCTTGGGCTGGGAGGGCCTGTTCACACTTTGTCATTAAATAAATAAATAAATAAATAGCCAGCCGGTGACAGGTGAGTAGATGAATGAGAAGATCAAAACTTTTTAAAAATGTAACATGGTTGGGGTGTGAAATAGGCCACCTGACAGGGCAATAGGCCTAGATATCAAAAGAGCCTTCAACAGAATTTGATTAGATTCAAAGAGGACAAAAAAATGCCTTTTTATTTACTTGTGCCTGTGTGCTAACTTCCTCTACTCCTTATAAAACAGAGAATAATGAAGTGTTATACTTACGTAGGGAGAATAATCAGAGGCAATATAAATGATGTGAAGTAATTTTGATGTAGGTGCAGCAATTGCACAAGCCGAGTTGCAAGTAAACAGATCCCTCAAAGTGTCAGGGCATTAAAAAATAATGAAACTGTGGCATTCATAAAGACAGGAATAAAAGAAAAGTGAAAGGTGTGCTTAACCAACACAATACTTTGTGAATATTGTGTTCTCTTTAGGGAACGACACTTTAGAAGTCTGCCTGGGCCGTTGAGAGGGTATAAATAGATGTCCCAAGATGGTACTGTACCAGGAACGAGGGGTTCAGATGTGGGGTATTTCTGATTGTTCCCATATGAACAGACATGATGAAGATCTTCAAACTCCTGAATGATTTTGATAGAGTTAGTAGAAGCATTTTCCAAAAGCTAAAGAAACAATAACAGAAGCACAGATTCAAGACTATTGACAAAAATCAGGAAAATAATGAAGCTTTTCGATATTAAATGCAGTGAGTTATAATGATCTGGAAACATGGTGGAAACAAATTCATCGTAACTTTCAAAGTGAATAATAAAAATACTGGATAAGGAAGTATAAGGCAGCATAGAGGGAATGGAATCAAAGGGATGGCACGGCTAAAGAAGTGCCAGAAGCGAATTATCCTCCTTGACTTTCAACACTCTCAAAACGGCAAGACCATAAGACATAGGAGCAGAATTAGGCCACTTGGCCCATCAAGTCTAAACTGCTATTCAATCATGACTGATTTATTATCCCTCTTAACCCCATTCTCCTGCCTTCTTCATGTGCCTTGCGTGTTACACGCTTGGGTGATCATGGCTCTCCACCTCGAACGATCCCTCACAGTGTCAATGATATCTCGCACACTTAGCTCTGTTAGTTCTTTCACAGTGTCCATATATTTTCTTCTTTGCCTTCCTCTACCATGTTTCCCAGGCATACAGTCTTGTAATGTAAGGCATTCTATTTCTCCCTTTCTGATGACATGGCCCAGGAATTTAAGTTTCCTGTCATTTAATGTTCTCATTAAAGATCTTTTTGTATAGAAACATTGGAGTACTGTCTCATTAGTTACCCTATCTCTATATGATATTTTCAGCATTCTTCTAAGAAACCACATTTCTGTTGCTTCTAAGTTTCTTTGGAGTTCTGGTGTTATAGTCCATGTTTCGGAAGCATACAGCAAGATTGACCAGATGTAACATTTTAGTAGCCTAAACCTTGTTGTCATAGAAATGTGTCTGTTGGTAAAGATGGGTTTCATTTTTTGGAAGTTCGTTTTGGCAATGGCAATACTTCTTTTTATTTTTACTTTACTTCTAGCATCTTGTGATATAAAACTACCAAGGTAATTAAAGCTGGTCTTTTGTTCAATCTCTTGGTTACTGATGTACAATTGGCAGTTGGGAGTATCCTGCTGTTTTGATATTACCATACATCTCATTTTTTTACAGTTGATGGTTAGACCAAAATCTGCACTTGTTTGTACTACTTTGTCTAGGAGAATTTGTAGGTCTTCTACAGCACTTGCTATTAGGGTGGTATCGTCTGCATATCTTATATTGTTGATGTTAACACCTCCAATTTTTATCCCATCTAGGTCTTTTATTTCCCTGAGAATCATTTCACTATAGATATTAAATAATTCCAGTGAGGTAACTCAT
The DNA here is from genome assembly GCF_030028105.1 of Mobula birostris. Classification (NCBI taxonomy): domain Eukaryota; kingdom Metazoa; phylum Chordata; class Chondrichthyes; order Myliobatiformes; family Myliobatidae; genus Mobula; species Mobula birostris. The sequence goes on from NC_092373.1 coordinate 162,776,656, forward strand.
CCCTGTCTAACTCCTCTTTGAATTTTAGTCCAACTGCTTATAGAATCATCAATTTTTACCGCTGCCATTTGATTCCAATATAAATTTTGAAGCAGTTGTTGGTCCCTTCCGTCTATGTTTAGTTTAGCAACAATTTGAAATAATTTTTCATGTTGCACTTTGTCGAATGCTTTAGTGAAATCAATAAAACATAAAAAGACATCATTTTGATATTCAATTGCCCTTTCTGAAAGCATTTGTAGTATGAAAATTGCATTCCTTCTCCATGTAACCTTTACTAATCAAGAAACTATCAACTTCTGCTTTAAATATGATTTTGATTTAAATATGATTTTAAATATGAAGGCCACTAATTTGTCGCAATGAATTCCATAGGATTCACCACCCTCTGGCTGAAGATCCTCCTCATCTCTGTACAAAAGGGTTGTCTTTGTATACTAGTGCAGTGAGCTCTGGTCTTAGACTCCCCCACTACAGGAAACAACTTAAGAATTTCGAGATTTGATAGGTTTCAATGAGATTACTCCCCACCCCCGCCAACTCTTCTAAACCCCTAGCAAGTACAGACTCAGACACATCAAATGCTCTTCATATGTTAACACTTCCATTCTCGACATCATTTTTGTAAACCTCCTTTGACCCTCTCCAATGTCAGCACATCTTTTCTTAGATATGGGGCCCAAAACTGCTCACAATATTCCACATGTGGTCTGACATAAAGCCTCAGTATTACATTCTTGCTTTTATTCTAGTCCACTGGAAATGAAAGCCAACATTGCATTCGTCTTCCTCACTACCAACTCAACCAGCAAATTAACCTTTAGAAAACCCTGCACTGGGACTGCAAAGTCCTCATGCACCTCTGGTTTCTGAATTTGCTCTCCATTTAGAAAACAATCTCTGCCTTTATTCCTTCTACTAAAGAGTCTGACCATACATTTAAACATAGAAACATAGAAAATATGTGCAGGAGTAGGCCATTCGGCCCTTTGAGCCTACATTGCCATTCAGTATGATCATGGCTGATCATCCAACTCAGAACCCTGTACTTGCCTTCTCTCCATACCCCCTGATCCCTTTAGCCTCAAGGGCCATATCTAACTCCCTCTTAAATATAGCCAATTAACTGGCTTCAACTGTTTCCTGTGGCAGAGAATTCCACAGATTCACCACTCTCTGTGTGAAAAAGTTTCTCCCCATCTCGGTCCTAAAAGGCTTCCTCGTTATCCTTAAACTGTGACCCCTCGTTCTGGACTTCCCCAACATTGGGAACAATCTTCCTGCATCTAGCCTGTCTAATCCTTTTAGGATTTTATACATTTCAATAAAATCCCCCCTCAATCTTCTAAATTCCAGCGAGTATAAGCCTAGTCAATCCAGTCTTTCGTGATATGAAAGTCCTGCCATTCCAGGAATCAATCTGGTGAACCTTCTTTGTACTCCCTCTATGGCAAGAATGTCTTTCCTCAGATTAGGGGACCAAACCTGCACACTTCCCAACACTGTATTTATTCCATTTGCCACTTCTTTGCCCACTCTCCTAATTTGTGCAAGTCCTTCTTGCTCCCTGCTTTCTTCACACTTTAGTGCTACCTGCCCCTGCAACTATCTTCATATTGTCTTCAAACTTTGCAACATAGAAATCAATTCTGTCATCCAAACCATTGAGATATAATGTGGAATGAAATGGTCCCAACACAGACCCCTGTGGAACGTCACTAGTCCCCAGCAGCCGAACAGAAAAGACCCCCTTTATTCCCAGTCCTTGCCTCCAACCAGTCAGCCAATCTTCTATCCATGCTTGTATCTTCTGTGCAACACCACAGACTCTTGTTAAGCAGCCATATGTCAGCACTTTCTGAAAATCCAAGTAAGCAACATCCACTGACTCTCCTTTATCCATTCTGCCTGTTATTTCCTCAAAGAATTCCAACAGATTTATCAGGCAAGAATTCCGTTTAAGAAAACAATTCTGACTTTAGCCTATTTTATCATGTGCCTCCAAGTACCTTGTAGCTTTGAGTTCAAGTTCGAGTTTATTGTCGTTCAACTTGTATACAGATAAATGAAACAACATTCCTCTGGAGCCAATCTGCAAAACATAGTACATTTATTATACACAGTGCATAAAATAATATTAACACAATAATATTAACAGATAAACTGCATATATACCACTATTAAATATACAACAGTATATCGCTGTCATAAATAATGTGCACTAGGTGGTAGTAGGGTGTTCAGACATCTCACAGACTGGCGAAAGAAGCTAACAATCTTTAATCTTACACTGTGATGCCTCCTGCCTAGTGGTAGGAGATCAAAGAGATTGTGGGACGAATGGAAGGGTGCTTGACAATGCTGAGGGCTCTGCGAATGTAGTGCTTCTAGTATCTGTCCTAGATGGGGTGGGGCATGCAGAGAGACCTCAGTGATTCTCTCAGCAGTCCTCAAAATCCATTGCAAGGCCTTGCAGTCATATTCCGTGCAATTCCTATACCAGATGGTGATACACCTGGTCAAGACGCTCTTGGTGTTGTACTATGTGGTTAGAATGGGGGCGAGGAGATTTGCTTGCCTCAATGTCCTCAGGAAGTGGAGGCACTGATGTGCTTTCTTGACTAAAGAAGTGTACGTGGTCTTTCTTTTTTGTTAAATTTAAAATGGCTTCTTTTGTTATGTTATACTGGGGAATGCTGAGAAAGTCTCTAACTAGACAGTTGCTTGGGTTATTAGAGATAGCAGGGTGCTATTAACCAATGGGTGGTCAACTATTGTTTTACTTTCGGATACAATGCTGTATCATATGACTGTGGACGGGGTTTTTGGGGGGAGTCGGAGGAGAGACGGGGAGGACGGTGGACGTGCGGGGGTTTTTGGGGGGGATGTCGGAGGAGAGACGGGGAGTCAGAGGAGAGATGGGGAGTCGGGGGAGAGACGGGAAGGACGGAGGAGAGACGAGGAGGACGGTGGAGAGACGGGGAGTCGGAGGAGAGACGGGGAGTCGGAGGAGAGACGGGGAGTCGGAGGAGAGACGGGGAGGACGGTGGAGAGATGGGGAGTCGGAGGAGAGACGGGGGGGTCGGAGGAGAGACGAGGAGGACAGTGGAGAGACGGGGAGTCGGAGGAGAGACGGGGAGGACGGTGGACGTGCGGAGAGGCTCCGGTCGATCACTTCGGGTGGTCCTGAGCCGTGAGTCGACAGGATTCGGGTGGTCGTCCAGATTTGATTGAGCTCCAACGGTTGCATGCGAAGAACTTGGACTTTGATAAGTGTTGACGCCTTTTTTTTCCCATTACTTCCCTTTCTGTATCGAATTTATATTAATGTCATAGAATTAGTAATATCTATAAAGTGTACCTATTAAAATTTACTGGGTGTGCTGGCTGATGATTGATGGATTGATTCGGGCGGCGACCGACCCTGTGGGAAGCGTTGAGGCAGGTGCTGGGTGGGATTTCCCCTAGACATATACAAGCCAATATAACGGAACGTTACAGAAGGAACATGTGAGATCATCCATGAAAGCAGTACTCCAAGAAAGTTGTTGCTCCTGACTCCTTCCATGGAGGAAACATTGACATAGAGAAGAGAATGGTTAGCCTGCACCTTCCTGAAGTCCACAATCCCCTCTTTAGTCCTGTCCACGTTGAGACATGAGTTGTTGTGTTCATTCTTAATAATGGACTCTAATATCTTAACAACCACTGAAGTCAGGCTAACTGGCCTATAATTTCCTGTCTTTTCCCTTCTTAAGGATGGAGTGACATTTGCAATTTTCCATTCCTCCAGAACCATTCCAGAATCCAGCAATCCTTGAAAGATTACTACTAATGCCTTCAAAATCTCTTCAGCTGCCTCTTTAAAGACTCTGGAGCACTGTCCACCTGGTCCAGGCAACTTCCCTTCAGAACTTCTAGCTTTCCAAGCACCTTCTCCTTAGTAATAGTAATTTACTACTGCTCCTGACACTCTCAAATTTCTGGCATGCTGTTGGTGTCTTCCATAGTAACTACTGATGAAAAATTCATCCGCCATTTCTTTGTCCCCGTTATTACCTCTCTATTGTCCTTTTCCAGCGGTCCAATGTCCACGCTTGCTTCATATTTACTAGTTATATATCTGAGAAAATTTGTTGATATCCTCTTTTATACTATTGTATAGCTCACCTTCATATCTCATCTTTTCTCTTGTTGCTTTTACAGTTGTCTTCTGTTGGTTTTTAAAAGTTTCCCAATTCTCTAGCTTCCCACTAATTTTTGCAATATTGCATGCTCTCCTTTTGGTTTGATGCTGCCTTTGACTTCCATTGTGAACTATGGATACTACAACCTCCATTTAGATAGCTTCTTCTTCTTTGGGATGAACTGATTTTGCATCTTCTGAATTACTCCCAGAAACTGCAGCCATTGCTGCTCTACTGTCATCCCTGCTAATGTCCCTTCCAATAAATTTCGGCCAGCTCCTCTCTCATGTCTTTGTAGTTCTCTTTACTCCACTGTAATACACACACATCTGATTTTAGCTTCTTCCTCTCAAACTGCAGTGAGAATTCCATCATGTTATGATCACTGCCTCCTAAGGGTTCCTTTACCTTAAGCACCCTCTCAAATTTGGTTCATTGCACAACACCCAGACCAGAATTGCCTTTAATAGGAATGCTGACAACTTTACATCCAAGGTTTTAATGAACCAGTTGCACGGAGTAATTGTACACAATATGCACTAAGTCTTGTTTTTTATTTCGATAATCAGATCAAGCCAATGTATAATCATATTTATCTTTGTACGGAATCGTTCATTCCTACTACAATTCAAGTAGACTTTCTGCTTTTTCACTACTCTATTGCCTCAAGGGATGATCACTCTGCTCCCTTAAAATAAAGATCTCTTTTTAACAGACAGCTCATCTTGGAAATACTATTGCTCTCTAGTCTCAAGAGGAACATCACTTTGGCCATCTGCTCACAGTGATCTGTGTCAACATTTGGAGGAAGCTTCTTTTGATGAATTGCAGTGATACAAGTTATTGTACAAAAGACAGCTGTCCCAGTGGGCTGGTTTTCCCAATATTCCCCATTAACTCATTTTTAGACAGAAGTACTTTATTGTTTCAGTCTCTCCCAAACAGCATCTGTCTGAGCAAATGGGATCCATTCTCAATGTCACTGCTGAGGTAACAGACAAAACTTTATCTTCCAAGTGTATTTTGCACAAATGTAACCACATGTGTCACATTTGAGGATAAAGATTCCTCTTGAAGATGTGTTCAATGGGTCAGGCAATCTGAAATTTCACTCCTGCTTTCATACTCCCAGAATTACTCATGCCCGCAATCCGCTATACATCAATGATGTTGAGATCAAGAGGGCTGAAAGCTTCAAGTTCCTCGGAATGGACATCGCCAATAGAGTGTCATGGTCCAACCATGTAGATGCCATGACCAAAAAAATGTACCAGCGCCTCTACTTCCTCAGGAGGCTTAAGAAACTTGGCATGTGCCCTTTGACCCTCACTAACTTTCATCAACACACCGTAGAAAGCATTCTATACAGATGCATCACAGCTTGGTATGGAAATTGTTCTGCCCATAACTGCAAGAAAGGGCAGAGAGATATGGACACAGTTGAGCACATCACAGAACCCAACCTCGCTCTGTGGACTTGGTCTACATTTCTTGCTGCCTTGGTAAAGCAGCCAACATAATCAAGGATCCCACCCACCCCAGACATTCTCCCTTTCTCCTCTCTCCATTGAGCCTGAAAGCACACACATTCACGCTCAAGAACAGTTTCTACCCAGCTGTTATACCATGCTCTCCTGGTACAATAAGATGGATTCTTGACCTCACAACTCACTTTGTTATAGCCTTGCACTTTATTGTTTACGGGCACTGCACTTTCTCCTTAATTGTTATACTTTATTCTGCATTATATTACTGTATTTCTTTATGCTGCCTCAAAGCACTGTTGTAATGAGATGATCTGTATTGATGGATGTCATGCAAAACAAAGCTTTTGTGACTCAGTATACTGTATGTGACAACAATAAACTAATTCACCAATTTTTCCATGTACTTAACCACAGTTCAATGCAGAGTAGCAATAAAGTGCTGGAAGAACTCAAGTGGTCAGGCAGTAACTGTGGAGGCAAAGTGATAGTCGTCATTTCAGGTCAAGACCTTCACCTGGACTTCATCAGCTACCCATTTCCCTCCACAGATGCTGCCTGACCCCATTGAATTTCACAAGCAACTAGTTTTTTTTTGCTCCATGTACAGAATCTACAGTTCCTTGTATCTCAACAATACAATGTTATTCAGTTTATTCCTTGCCTGGTTGGCAAAAGCTTCTTCCTTTGGGGGAGAAAGGAGGACAAGCTAAAAAGGTGATAGGTGAAGCCAGGTGGGTGGTGAGGGAGTATGAAGTGAGAAGCTGGGAGGTGATGAGCAGAGAAGGCCAAGAACTGGAGAAGAAGAAATCTGATAGGAGAGCAGAGTGGATCATGGGAGAAAGGGAAGGAGGAGGGGCACAAAGGGGAGGTAATAATCAGGTGAGGGGAAGTAAGAGGCCAGAGTGGGGAAATGAAGAAGGAAATTACCTGAAGTTGGAGAAATCGATGTCCATGTCGTCAGGTTGGAGGCTACCTAGACAGAATATGAGGTGTTGCTCCTACGATTTGAATGTGGCCTCATCATGGCAAAAGAAGAGTGACATGTTGGAGCGGGAATGGGGATAGGAATTGACATATTTGGTCACTGAGAAATTACGCTTTTTGTGGATGGAGCTGCAGTGCTCTACAAAGCAGTCCCCCTAAGTATCTCTGGTCTCACCAATGTAGAGGAAGCTGTACCAAGAGCACTGGATGCAGTAGACGACCGCAACAGATTCACACGTGAAGTGTTGCCTTACCTGGAAGGACTGTTTGGGGTCCTGAATGGAGGTGAGGGAAGAGGTGAAAGGGCAAGTGTAGCATTACTGGCATTTGCAGGGATACGCGCCAGGAGGGAGATTAGTGGGGAGGGACAAATAGACAAGGAATCATGGAGGGAGTGATCTCTGTAGAAAGCAGAGAGTAAAGATGTGGGGAGGTAAAGATCTGTTTGGTGGTAGGGTCCTGTTGAAGATGACAGAAGTTGTGGAGAATATGTTGGATGCAGAGGCTCATGGGGTGATCGGTGAGGACGAGAGAAACTCTATCTCTCCCCCACCCACCTGGCTTCACCTATCACCCTCTAGTTTGCCCTCCTTCCCTCCCCCCACCTTCTTATTCTGGCATCATCCCTCTTCCTTTCCAGTCCTTATGAAGAGTCTTTAGCCCAAAACGTTGACTGTTTATTCATTTCTATATATTCTGTCTGACCTGTTGAGTTCCTCCAGCATTTTACGTGTGCTACTCTGGATTTCCAGCATTTGCGGGAACTCTTGAGTTTAAAATTAATCACTGTAACGATTTATAGTTAATTATAGTGAGGCATACTCTGTCCTTTAATTTGCTATGATAGATTGGTGTGTATGGTACTGAATTAGTCTTCTAAAGCTTACCAGTTTACATTCCATCTTGGAAGATCATGCATCTAAATTCATTAGGGAGAGTAATTTGTTGGCCAGCAATAAACAAAAATACTGACCATGGCAGTTATTGACTGACAACAAAAACTTGGTTCATTTATGTCTTTCTGAGGAACAGGGTTTCCATACTAATATCCCACCAATCCCACAACATGAACCCTTTCCTAAATAACAATAATTATGGGTAAAGCAATCGTAGATTGTTGATACTTATGGCCTCCAATGTAGCTGGCCTTGCCAGAATTACTAACGCAAATATAAATTGTAACTCTCTTGCAGCTCAGGTATTATTCCTTTTCCTGGAACTTTAGTCCAGCCATTATCCCACTTACAGTATTTTCTCTGAGTTAATCTTTGATAGGACACAAAGCAATGATATGGGTCTATTGGCTATTAATATCTTCAACAACATTTCAGGTGGTAGTGTAGGTTTTGACAAATAAAGTAGAAGAGGCATTTAATGTTTCAGAAAAACTGTAACAACTCATTTATCGAACACCAAAAACTGAGCACAAAGTGCACTAAAACCGTTTACGTAATTACATCATCATGTCAGACCAGCCTCTTATAGTGAAACAATGTTGGTGGTTGTGAATTACGTACATTTCTACAATTATGTTACCCTACACAGGCCTCTCCTCCCCAGAATGCACTAAAACTGACATTGTGAGCCTGTCCAGATCTTGGACAAGCTGTCTGACTTGTGTCCTATGGTGGAGGAACAGCAGGTGTCTCTCGCTCATCCTGAGGTGCATTGATATACACATAGTCACGTCATAACACCAGGGGAAAGGCAGCAGATCCTCCAAATCCTGGTGGGCCATTTAAGGTGATGTACCGAAATATGGTCAGGTTTACCCCTCTTATCTATGATAAAAATCTTTTCTCCCTGTTCCAAAACAAGGAACGGGCTATCGTAGGATGGACCAAGGGGATGTAGCTGTGTATCATGGTGGACGAAAACAAACAAGCTGGAATATCGGTCAACAGGAACTCAAGAGTGCTGTATGCCATGATGGGAGGTAGGAATAGATGAAAAGGAGTTGAATTTACTAAGGAGGATGAAATGCTGTTCAGAGGCCGATCTGGCAGTTGTGGCATCAGGAATGAAATCATAATGACTGTCTGTATACCAACTCAGCCACAGACGACTGCAAGTCCTCTTTTGGAGCTCCAGCAGAACCCATGGGAGATGATCATGCCAACACTCATTGGTCAAGGAAGCCCTCAGAGCAGCCTTTATGGAGCGGTGAAACCGCTCGCCTAGGCCATTGGACTGGGGGTGATATGCCATAGTGTGATGTTGCCTAACACCAAGATTCTGGGCCATCATTGCCCAGAGGTCTGATATGAACTGGGGACTGCAGTCGGAGGAAATATCAGGTGGGATGTCAAACCAAGGACCCAGGTGCTAATGAACACCTGGGCCACGTCCTCAGCCATTGTCAATGCTGGGGGACAACCTCCGACCATCTGCTGGTACAGTCCATCATGGTAAAGAAGTGCGTGAAACCATGGGAGGGAAGAAGAGGGCCAACAAGGGCCACATTGACATGGTCAAGCCATTGCTCAGGGACCTCAAAAGGTGCCAATGGTGCTTGAACATGATGATGGCACTACACACAGACTAGACCAATCACACATGTCCTTTTGAAGACTGTGCCACACAAACTTTAGTGCAGCCGGTTCCTCTGAGACCTTCCTGCTCAGATGCGAGAGGCCATGCATGGAGTCAAAAGCAGTCTCTTTCCAGTTTGCAGGCATGATGGGGTGAGGACAATCCATTGAGACATGGCATAGGAGAGGAAGCCCAGCTTCCTCAAATTTAACGTCAGCCAACTGCAGGCCCGTGCCTACTGTTTGGTAAGCCTGGATTTCTGTGTCAGTAGTTTGGTAGGCAGCCAAGATGGCATTGTCAACCCCCATGTGTTTGGCCTCAACAGATGGCCCTGAGAGGCAGTCAGCCACAGCATTATTTTTCCCCTTGAAATGTTGTACATCAATTGTGAACTTGGATATATAGACCAGGTGGCATTGCTGGCATGCTGACCAAGGGGCTGATATTTTGGCCATCATGTGCACGAGGGATTTGTGGTCAACTAATGCTGTGAATTGGCAACCCTCTAGAAGAGAACGAAAATGGTAGGCAGCCGAATAGAGACCGAGAAGCTCACAGTCAAACATGCCGTACTTCTTTTCGGGGGGACGGAGCTGCCGGCTGAAGAAAGCGAGCGGCTGCCACACGCCTCTGACCAACTGTTTGTGCACAGCACCCGCAGCAGAGTCTGAAGTGTCAGTGGTAATGGCTATGTGTGTGCTGGGGAGTGGGTGTGCCAGTAGGGTCAAGTTGCAAAGAGGTTGTTTGGTATCATCAAATGCCCTGGTCGTGTCTGCATGCGGTCAAGCATGCGATTAGGGGTATCGCCCTTAAGCACGTTACGCAGGGCAAGCAGTTCAGCAGCTCGCAGAATGAAGCAGAGATAGAAATTTACCATAACCAAAAACCCCTGTAGTTCTTTAGTAGTGTGGGACGATGGGGAATCCAATAATAGCAGCTACTTTAGCCGGGACGAAGTCCCATGGATAACATCACCCACTGAAGCACAGTAACACGTGTTGTGTCCCATAAGTCTGAATCCTGCTTCTGCTGGCAGCCTTCAGTGAGATTTCGCCACTCTTGTCCTTCTCTTCAATAGGCGATGCCAGCAGCACACTTACCTGGGCACCCGTGTCACACAAGAAGCGGCTCCCTGAAAGGGTGTCCATAACGAGCAGTAGACGACCCTGGCAGCTGGAATCCACGGTGTTCACAGACCTCTGATGTTCCGATACACTGGCGCCATCAAAGCTGCAAGGCCGTTGGCACTTCCTCGCATTTGCAACAAAGTAAGCATGGTAAAAACATAGACCGGGTGTCACCTGTTTCACAGCCATGGGTATCCTTATGCTGGGGGCCTTGCTGAAACCTTAAACTTCTACAAACATTTGTACTTGCTCTGGGTTTTCTGTGTTAACATATTCATAACCGTAGTATCCAAGACATCGTCAAGGAGTGATGTCTTAGGAAGGCAGTGTCCGTCACTAAGGATCTGCACCACCTGCCACATACCTTCTTCTCATTGTTACCGTTGAGAAGGAGGTACAGCAGCCTGGAGACACACACTCAGTGATTCAGGAGCAGCTTCTCCTCCTCTGCCATCTGATGTCGAAATGGACATTGAGCCCATGAATACTACCTCGCTACTGTTTTGTCACTGCTTATTTTAAATTAACTATTTGATAGACATAGATATACTTTTTCCCTCTATATTTACAAACGTTTGTATTTATCATGTATTTCATTGTACTGCTGCTGTAAAGTTACCAAACTTCATGACATATGCTGGTGATATCAAAGCTGAGTCTGATTAAATTAGGAACATTCTTAAAGCTCAAATCCAAGGAAGCAGCACATGATTGACTCATGTATTAGAATTTAGTGAAAAAAACTTAGCTTTGAAAGCCATCCATACAGATCATTTAAAAACATAAGCACTTTGAGGTAGTACAAAAGAATAGCATATAGAATCTAATGCTTCAGTTACCGTTCTCTGCTCACACTGCAGAGAAAGTGGAAGGTGAAAGTAGAAAAATGGTGCAAGGCCCACGACGAGATAAATTGTGAAGACAAGAGTTCATCTCTAGCATCGAACCAGGACAAGCTATGGGTGATATTGGCACATAAGAACTTGAACTTCTCAACCATCTCCACCTCAGGAGCACTGTTACATAAAGAACCCAGATCTCCATACTGTCTTTGTATATCTAGGGATGGGCATTGGACAAATCACAAAGAACAATTATTTTTCTGTATATAGTATCCATTCAATAGATAGTTCATGTAAGAATTCATTTTGCCTAAGGATTCATATTTTGTACAACATTTATCCAAAAAATTATCAAATGAAATTAATTTCTGACATTTTTTTTGCTTTCTTACTTCCTAATTACATTTTTCCTTAAATTACATTAGTTTTGAAGATGGGAGATGTGATTACCTCATATTAAAGTCTATTTAAAACAGAGTTGGCTGGGGATAGAGATCCTCTTAGTGTCAGCACAGAGACACATTAACAATAGTCAGAGTAGGAATGTGTTGCTAGTAGTCAGCCACCCATGTTTGCTACTAAAACACAGGGTAAACACAACATTACCCGTATTGACGACTGTCACCCCAAAGGTAATTCTGACCGACAAAGGTGAGAAAAATTATTGAAACTTAAAATTCCAAAATCCCAAATACTTGGGAATCCTTTCAAACAATTGATCTGAAATAAAAAACATTAACTATCTACAGCTTACCTTTACACTTCACAGCCATTCCTCTCCATTGAAATGTATGACAACTTATTCTTCTTGTAACAGGTCTAATATGGAGTGGACCTTCTGTACTTTTTCCAGTTCATATTTGTTGCATTGACATCCACGTTCCAGATATCTTTAAAGCTGTTACATACACCATAATTCAAGGAGGATTTCTACCATTTTCCAACTGTGCGCAACCAAGACAAGCCAAGTCATTGCAATTATTTTCATTTAAATAATTCACTAAACTGTAATGTTATTGTTCCAAGACAATGGCTGATCAGTTATGCCATGGAGTTAAAAGCAAATATTGCCTACAATGTAATATCCATTCAAAGATAGTTCACATAAGAATGCAATATTCCTGGAACTTTATTTTCTATCATATTTATTCAAATATTACTAATACTGATGAATTTCTGATAGTTTTTGATTTCTCACTTTCTAGTCATTTTTTCCAAATTACCATTGTACATAATTAAGTATAAAATCCAATGCTGATAAAACACCAGAACACTGAAGGAATGAAGAAATAAAATGCTGGAGAAATTCAAGAGGCCAAGCAGAATCTGTGGAGGCAAAGGGATGGTCGACATTTCAGGTTGAGACCCTGCATTAGGTCTGAGAGGGAAGAGGAAAAGTTGTCAACAGATAGCAGGGGATTGGCATAGAGGCTAGTAGGCGATAGGTGGAACGAGATAGGGATGGTAAGATCAGCAGATGGACCCAGGTTGGTGAAGGGAATGGGAGGGATCAGATTGTCAGATCAGTGACAGTTTGGAAGAGATATCAAATTGATCCCATAATGACACCTGGATAATATTTCGAACAACAGCAATGCAATCCTCCTAGGTATCCACTCTAATCTTTAACTTTCAATCAGAAACAAATGAAATAAAATGATTCTCTGGTTATTAATGTGCTCTATTAGGACATGTTTCATGTAGAATGGTTTAAGTATTCTCAACATTTCTACAAATGATAATACTTCGAAAAGCACGTCATTGATGGTGCAGTGTTTGGGGATGTTTTGAGGCTTTGAGAAATGCACTACACCTCTTGAAGGTCAATGGGTTAAATAGACAATGCTTCAATGCTTGAGAAGATCTGAGGCAGGCATGTGATTACTGGTTCTTATGTTATCTTAGCTCCTTAATCTCAAGGATACTGGCACTAACATCGGACAAGAATCAACAAATCCATTCTTTTCACTCTCAATACTTATAAGTTTTCTGATAATCCCAAATGGAATTAGAAAGGAGAATGTCATCTTCTTGCAGCATTGTGGAATAATGCAAATTATGAATCCTTATTTACTGATCACATATTTAGTGCATGAATTACATATGATCAAGGCAGTAATGTAGTTTTCGACACAGTCTAAGTTATGAAGGGTCTGGGGACAGAATCCAGTTTCAGCCAAGTCAATTAAATCCTGGATACCTTAGGTTGCATGAATACTTAAGGAAATTAGAATAGATTTTTCAAGCATCTGTTGTAGCAGGCTAGCTAAAGAATGCCCAGACTTATTTTCAGTCATTTTGTTTAAAAGTTAAGAGCTAGCTAACACAACAATGGCAGAACTTTGTATAAAAATTGAGACTTTGGCTAATGTTAACAAACATTATGCAAACAGAAGATTGTTGCTGTTGGGTTGGGAAAAGAAATCAGATATTGGCAACATTCATTCTTTCAGTATTCATTAATTTCTTTTCTTTTCTTGGCTATGTAACATCAAGGTCAAGAAGATGAGCAACTTTAAGTTCCAGGGTCAATATCTCTGAGGACCTAACTTAGATGCAACATATTGATGAAGCTATAAAGAAGGTAAGACAACAGCAATATTTCATTAGCAGTTTGAGGAGATTTGCTTTGTCAACTAAAACACTTGAAAACTTCTATAAGTGTACCATGGAGAGCATTCTGACTGGCTGCATCACCCTCTGGTATGGCGAGGTGTGGGGGTTGGCGGGGGGCTACTGCACAAGATCACAGGAAGTTGCAGAAACTTGCAAAATTTGTGAACTCCAACATGGGTACTAGCCTCCGTAATATTCAAGACACCTTCAAGGAGCGGTGTCTCAGGAAGGCAGTGTCCATCATTAAGGACCCCCACTACCTAGGACATGCCCTCTTCACGCTGTTACCATCAGGAAGGAGGTACAGGAGCCTAAAGACAGACACTCAGTGATTCAGGAACAGCTTCTTCCTCTCTTCCATCTGATTTCTAAATGGACATTGATCGCATGAACACTACCTCACTACTTTTTTTTTGCACTGCTTATTTTAAATTATTATTTAATAGGCATATAAATACTGACTGTAATTCAGTTTTTTCTCTCTATATTTATTTGTCATGCATTTAATTGTACTGCTGCTGTAAAGTGAAAAAATTTCACTACATATGCCGGTGATATTAAACCTGTCCTGACGAAGGGTCTGGGCCTGAAACATTGACTGTACCTCTTCCTAGAGATGTTGCCTGGCCTGCTGTGTTCACCAGCAAATCTGATGAGTGTTGCTTGAATTTCCAGCATCTGCAGAATTCCTCTTGTTTACTAATTCTGAGGAACTAGATCTGACCATACAAGCCAAGCCCGAATATGTGTTTGGTTCAGACTGGGTCAACTTTCAACAGAGACTATACTCTGGGTTAAATCCAACTCTTCAGAAGTAAATCAACTAATGTGCAAGAACTGATAAATAAGTGAAGTGAACCATTTTCTAAATAAGTACATGTTAGCAGGATATTACAGGGACTCTGACTCCAACATACACAAGCCCCACACCCGGACCTTACAATGTTATGATTGGCAGCAGTCAGTTCAGATGACAAAAAAAAATGATCGCGTCCTCAGGTCCAGATCAGGATGGGTATGATTGTATACCCAAGCAGACCTTTACAACAGCCAGCTTCCAAAAGTCTTGCCTGCAAGGAGATCTGTTCAAATGTCTTCTTAAAGGCATCTGTTAGTCTTGCGAGACCATGGATCTGCAACTGGAAAGTCTTCACTCTCCAGGGCGCAGGCCTGGGCAAGGTTGTATGGAAGACCAGCAGTTGCCCATGCTGCAAGTCTCCCCTCTCCACGACATCAATGTTGTCCAAGGGAAGGGCATTAGGACCCATACAGCTTGGCACCAGTGTCATCGCAGGGCAATGTGTTGTTAAGTGCCTTGCTCAAGGACACAACACGTTGCCTCAGCTGGGGCTCGAACTCATGACCTTCAGGTCGCTAGTCAAATGCCTTAAACACTTGGCCAGGTGCCCAAATTTCTTAGGTCCTGCATTTTCCTCTAGCCTGGGGATAAGTGACAGTACTTGCACCTGGCAACAAAAGTGGAAAAAGGGACACAAGAGACTGCAGATACTGGGATACTGAGCAACAAACAATCTGGTGGAGGAACTCAGCAGGTCAAGCAACATCTGTGGAGGGAAATTGACAGCAAATGTTGGGGCTACTCAGCAGACCAGGCAGTCTCTGTGAAGTGAGAAGCAGTCAATAGTACAGGTCAATGCCCTTCTTTCCAAACCAGATACAGTAACCCTGCTTCTCCTACAACAGATGATGTGCTAGATAGCCCAACTTTCAGCATTTTTTTTTATAGCTGAGTATCTCCTACCTTGTATTTGCTATTTAGTGTGATAGTACACACACTCCCACACTCAAGTGCCCAATACTGGCAGTAAATCTACAAGCAACTGGAGGTGAGTGAGGCACGAAACCAAAGTGGAAGCAACCCATTCACATCCTGAGGGATTTCCCAAGAAAGAAAAGTTTCTAATCAGCAGTTATTGATCACTTTGCATGACAATGGACTTTATAATCAGCAGTCTAGAGGTACACAACAATTTTCAATAGATGGCAAATAGGCAAAAAGCCACATTGGTAATCTTCTGCTGGCAGTGGAATAAATACTGGCCATGGCATCAGTGAAAACTCTCCTCATCTCCTTTGAAAGGGTTCTTGGGACAGTCATTCTCTTGAACTGGCAAAGGGGTTTCAGTTTAATTCCTCATCGGTAAGGTAGATCATTATTTAGTGCATATCAAACTCAAAGCAGAAAATTAAGAGAATTTACCTTCCATAAAATTTGCGTAAATTACTCAACAGTACAAAATGTTCTTTGTATAATACATCATAGAGCCAGCACACCTCTGTGCGTGGGAGTATAATTAATCATTTTAAATGTGTTTATAATGTAAAAATCTTCCCTTAAAATAGTGGATGTTATGAATCAATAGTGACACCTACAGGTTGCTGGAAATTTGAGATTCTTCATCTGTTAAAAAGAACAGTGAACATTTAACAATTATTTAAATATTTATTTTTGTCTAGCATTGGATTTTATTTTTTTTTAACGCTGTACTCAAAAGATAAAGAGCTCTGAGGAGGAAGAAGGACGGAAACATTAGGAAGTGCCTCTTTTACTGTGACCAGTGTTTGAGAATCCGACATATAGACATGTGTATGGTATTAGGCAAGGCTTTTTGCTAATGCCGGGAAACATCCTGTCAAGGAGATAATTGGCAAATTACACAGAGCAAGGGGGCCCTTCTTGAATGCCTGTAATGAAATAGGTCTCCGAAGCAATTCTTTTCCTAACTCATGCCTTTCTTGTATTAAGTTGTATGTGGTTGAGAACTTTCCCAGATTAGAACCAAGGCAGCTGACATAATTTTAATCACTTCCTGTTCCATACTCTTGCCCACCACAATGAAAACAAACCGTATATCGCCTTCTTTTACCACCCCCAATCCGACAACCCCAGTAGCCCTGACTCTAAGACAGGTCGAACTGCACAGTGTGTAACCCATTCAGGTTTAGGCATCCCATTCTATCCCCGGTCTGTTTACTTCCACAGCTTCCTGCATCTTCATTCCTACCGCCAATGAAAGTGTTATTCACAGTGCTCTTATCTCAATACTCCATGTTCACTTTCATGGTTCCCAAACTCCAACCCAAATTCCAAATGGCCAAAACTTGGCCATTTACTTCTGTCATGGACAATTCCACCACTGTGACCCTTGCTGACTTCCATAATTTGCTCTCTTGTCCTAGCAGTGAATTTTTCAATCCTTTATCTTTGGCTCCAGTTCCTTTTCTGGCACCTTTCAGTCCCTCTCCCTCAGTGGTAAACTCCGACCCGACCATAATAGATCTCCGACTCTGGCCTTCAATGCAGTTCAGCTCCAACCTAGAGAACTCAGCACTTTTCTAAATGGTGCTACTTTAGGGCTCTGCAGGATGCAAGTGATAAATATTGGTCAGGGCCTTGGGTTAAATCCAAATATTACTTAGAGTCCTAGACAGTCAGAAATGTTCAGCACGGAAATTGCCCTTTTGCCCCAGCTGGTCCATGCTGACCAAGATTCCAATCTAAGCAAGTCCCATCTGCCTGCATTTGGCCCTCTAAGTCCTTCCTATTCATGTATATAAGCACCTTTTAGATGCTGTTAAGGTACCTGTCACAACTTCTTCCTCTTGCAGTTCTTTCCATATACTGACCAGCCTTTGAGTAAAAAGGTTGCCCTCAGGGTCCTATTAATTCTTTCTCCTCCCACCTTAAACATCTGTCCTCAAGTTCCTGATTCCCCAATCCTGTGAAAAAGACTATGCACATCATCCTATCTCTACCCCTCATGATGTTATATGCCTCTCTAAGATCATCCCTCGTTCACCCAAACTCCAGTGAAAAGAAAGACTCAATCTCTCAACCTCTCTCCATATCCCATTCCTTTGATTCCCAGCAACACCCTTGTAAATCTGCTCTGCACTCTACAGCTTTCTTGAATTGGATTCTTTTACATTCAGCTCAGAAAGCCAACAATTTAGTGTCAAATGCAAAAGGCAGTATCCGTAACATCTGCTACTCTGTCTATATTGAGAATGTACTAGCTGAAGGAAAGAAGAATCAATAACAGATCCCAGAAACCATTAGATGGCTAATATACAATCGAGTGGACAGGAAAAAGGGCCAAAATGTGGGAAACTGTATCTTAATTAATGCACTCAGTGAATGAACTCAAGTATTTACCTGGAAAATTTGACAAGGTCTAAAAAATTCTTAAATCAGGCATAAGCTATTGCTTGTAAAATTAAAGTCAGCATCCCCCTCCTTGTATTATTTTACATGCAGCATGTACTGCTTAACACACACCGTAAAAATATACTGAACTGTTCAAACGTGTTCGAGGAGTCACCCATATCTTGGTCCAGAGATGTCACTGAGTCAAAAGGTCATGAGCTCGAGTTCCAGTAGCACCTGGAAGCCCAAGTTTCCTTTCAAGTCAGGCACCATTCTATCTTGGATCTTTTTCACCAGTCTTTCATTTTTAGTAGGCAAACACTTTCTGGAACGGTCACTGCATACTCTAATGTGAAAGTGTTTTCAGTACATGACCACAGAGACTCAAAGGCAACTGCTTCACAAGAACAATTAGGGTTAAGATTTACCAACTGCACCCATGTCATCCCACAAATCATTTTTATTTAATATAAACAGAGTTACTAAGATCTTTTATTCACTGTACATTTAAACTACCAAGAACTTCCTATATGGTAACTTGAATAACATCTCTGATATTTAAGTAAACAATCCTATTTTTCATAACACATGAAACATAAACTGTCTTTCTAAATGAATCGTGATGCTTGCACAATCCACCCAGTTGAAAACCATGCCCTGGAGGATTTATGAAAAAAAATCTCTTTTGTTTCATTTGATGACACATTCAGGAATATTCTCTTGTTTAACTCCCCACGCCATTCCATGCATGCCAAATGGGATTGAACATGTTCTAGAACTACTGACACACGTTCCCTGGGAAGGGCTGGGCAGGGCAGGGTCGGCACCATTTTATGTGCGCACTGTCCTGCTCCTGAATCCCACAAAGGCATCAATAGTAGGAAGCTGAGTCATTGCTACATCCTGTAGGTGTGTCAGCGGGCTTGTACAGAGGCTGCCTATCATTTAAACTATCAAAAGATACTTAATTAACTAATAGTGCTTGAATCAATGTGCAGCAAATAGTCCATGAAAGGTCTGTGTAGTTTTAGTTTGTATCTGCTTTGAGATGGAGTTTTGGATACCAATTGCAAATTTTAAGTAATAACTTTTAAAAGTATTTGAAGCATTTTGTGAACAATATTTAAAGAGATACACTCACTGGCCACTTTATTAGCCACATCTGTACACCTGATCATTAATGCAAGTATCTAATCAGCTAACCATGTGGCTGCAACTCAATGCATAAAAGCATGCAGACATGGTCAGGAGGTTCAGTTCAAAGATCAGAATGGAGAAGAAATGTGATCTAAGTGACTTTAACCATGGAATGATTGTTGGTGCCAGACAGAGTGGTTTAAATATCTCAGAAACTTCATCTCCTGGGATTTTCATACACAACAGTCTCCACCTTGTTAATGAGAGGGGTCAGAGGAGAATGGCCAAATTGTTTCAAGATAACAGGAGGGCAACAGTAACTGAAATAAACACGTACTTCAACAATGGTGTGCGGAAGAGCATCTCGGCCCGCACAGCGTGTTGAACCTTGAAGTGCATGGCTACAGCAGCAGCAGACCACGAACATACATTGGTGTCCACTTTCAGGAGATACCTAACAAAGCGGCCATTGAGTGTACAGCTCGGAAACAAGCTGTCTGGCCCATTGAGCCCAAGACAATCAAGATGTCTATCTGAGGTAGAGCCATATTCCTCTACCCTTCCCTTCCCATGGCACTCGGGCCTCTTTAAATCCTTTGCATCTATCAACTTCCTGCAGATCCTACCGCTTAAGAGGCAATTTACAGTGGCCAGTTAACCTACAGCCTTGCACGGCTTTGGGGTTTGAGAGGAGGGCTGCCTGGAGACAGTGTGGAACATCCACAGAGGCAAACCTGGAGGTCGGGATTCAGCCTGGTCTGTGGAGCTTTAAGGCAGCATTTCTACCAGCTGCACCACCATGAGACTCAGTTTGTTCCTATAATATAGAAAAATGTGGTTGCTTGTAATTTTTTAAACTTCTTTCTCACTTGCAAAGACAAATCCAATTACTCAGATAGTAGGTAAGCCCTTTATAGGACATTTCTAATGTCATTTTGTAAAAATAAAGCCTCATTTTTGCAGCCCTTTCAGAATATCGCAAAGCTTTTCACACCAAATTAATTACTTTTTGAAGAGTACTTCATATGGGAGAATAGAAACTCTACCAGCCGATTTGTACACTGTAGGCGACACAAAGAGCAATGCTCCAATGACTGGACCATTTGTTATTAGTGAAATTAGCAGAACGTTAGTTGGAAAACCAGCACCATTCAGTATTGATTACAAACAAGAGAAAATCTGCAGATGCTGGAAATCCAAGCCACACACACAAAATGCTGAAGGAACTCAGCATGCCAGGCAGCATCTATGGAAGAGAGTAAACAGGCAACATTTCGGACCAAGACCCTTCATCAGAACTGATGTTGGTCATCCTTTGTTTCTAATGATGTCCTAATCCTCTGACCCACCACAATTGTTTGCAACATTGCATTCCATTTTTTTCACTGTGATACTTTTCTTAAATTCTTTCATCAGCTGAAGATGGTGCATCTCCTGGTAGGGCCTGTTATCCTATTTGAAATATACCAAGCAGTAGATTTGTTGGGGTTCATGAAAATCTCCATAAAATGTTTGTTACTGCTGATCTACTGTTATATCCATTAATCTATTTTCCAAATCTACTTTAGCCAACTCTATTAACGTCCTGCTAAAATTGTTTTTTGTTCAAGTTTAGGATATCAGTTTCAGATCTAAGTTTTTCACTCTCAAAATGAACTTGAAATTCTACCATGCTATGATCAACTCTTTCTTAGAAGATCTCTACTATAAGATCACCAGTTAATCTTGTCTCTTTACACAATACCAGATCTAAAATAGTCTGCTTCTTAGAAACTGAAAAATATCCATTCACACCATCCTGAGTCCTGATGAAGGACCTTGGCCTGAAAAGTCAACTGTTTATTCTTTTCCATAGATGCTGCCTGGCTTGCTAAGTTCCTCCAGCATTTTGTGTGTGTTGCTTGGATTTCCAGCAAAGCAGGCTTTCTCTTGCTTGTGATTGGACATTCACACCATTCTTAGCTTTCTGTTATCGTGCCAATTGCATAATTTTACTATCATACTCCCTTTATTACTGTCAGCTTTGATCATCTTAACACACCCCTTCTTTCCCGCTGTATGGAATTCAATCCTGTTAGTCAGACATGAGTTAATTTTGACAAATCAATGCCAGGTCTCTTAGTTAACCTGTGGTTTTCCAAATGCTAGCTTGCTTGACCCTGCCAACAAGTTCTCATCAGCAAAGTGGCCTGTAATGTCCTTCTTTTATTCCTCCAGCCTTAAAGCAGCAACAAATCTCTTCCTCAAGCAGAATTCCCACATCTAGTGACAACATAAAGCATGTGACCAATACCATTGCTACCTTTGCTTCTAGTGGCAATTCTTGGGTATATTCCATACAGACCAAATGACTTGTTGACTATCAGTGAAGTTTATCTTATGGAGCTTTCAATCTATTATTTTCCCCTCCTCAAAATATTTTCTGCAATATGAAATTTCATACAACTGAAGTTTCCAGGGCTTTCAGGTCTGCCTTTCATGGTAGAGCAGCCAAAAAAAGATTTTGACAAAGAGGTTCAAAAGTCCATCTTCTCCATATTGTCAATTGCCTCCAATATTTCTACATTTCTCTTTAAAAGATAGGCAAATCTCCACCACAATTATTTCTTGCGGCAAAGTAGTTCAAGTCCACTACCCTTCAGCACAAAATCGTTTTTAAGCTTCCTTCTCCTTCTGTGACAATTTTAAAACATACAGTGGCCACTTTATTAGGTACACCTGTATATCTGGTCACTAATGCAAATATCTAATCAGCCAATTACATGATAGCAAGTCAATGCATAACAGTATGCAGACATGGTCAAGATGTTCATTTGTTGTTCAGACCAAACATCAGGATGGGGAAGTAATGTGATCTAAGTGATTTTCACTGTGGAATAATTGGTGGTGCCAGACAGAGTAGTCTGAACATCTTAGAAACTGCTGATTTGGAATTTTCATGCAAGACACTCCAGAATTAACAGAGAATGGCGCGAAAGACAAAAAAAATTCCAGTGAGCGGCAGTTCTGTGTGTGAAAATGCCTTGTTAATAGGAGAGTTCAGAGGAGATTAGATTAGATTATGAGAACACTCAGTCCTCTTTTATTGTCATTTAGAAATGCATACACGCATTAAGAAATGATACAATGTTTCATGAGATTGGTCAGATTGGTCCTCGCTGATAGGAAGGCGACAGTAATTTAAATAATCAAGTGTTTCAACAGTGATGTGCAGAAGAGCACCTTTGAATGCACAACACATCAAACCCTGAACTGGATGGATTACAGTAGCAGAAGGCCACACCGGGGTTCCACTCTTCTACCTTATAAAGTGACCACAGAATGTAGGTCCCTTCGCATAAAGCAGTAATCCTTTTATTTATACATTAGCTGAGGGCTATTTCTCATCAATCTGCCAAACTAAATCATCAAGTAGTTATCATGCCAGTAGTGCTTTTCAGTAAGAACCAATGATCCCTTAAAGTAAAGAAATCAAAGAATATTTGGTGCATGACTCATGATAGAAGTCAAAGGTGAAGCATCGTAAGTGCATCTGGCTTTATTGTCTGTCATATTTGAGGTCAGCATGCAGCAAGCGATCTCCATAATACAAGTAATAACCAGTAAGCTTGGAACAGGCTTCAGGTTACAAGGACCAATTGTATAGCTATCTCAAAATGCTAGAATGTCTGCAGCACATCTGTACCATAGGGTCAATATGACATGCATTAGTTAACAAAAGTCAGGGCCTTTCTGTCTGTTATTAATAAATGCTTCAAGCAACCAAATTATATTACTATAATTTATGTGGAGCACAAGGAGATAAAGCAGACTCTGAAGCATTCTGACTGCAGACTGTGCTTTGTGCAGAGTGTTCAACACCAGTCATGAACAACCAGAGAGCTACTGTACAAGACTGAGTGGCCAGAATTATGTATGGAGCAAATTAACAGAATACACAGTGTGGCAAGCATAGTCTGCATGTTTATCAGACAAGGACCGCTGTTGTGTAACATCAGCAGCACTGTGCAATATTGCAACAGATACACTGCCACTGTGATACATGAGCAGGATTTTTGTTTTTTGTTTCCAAAATTCACCAGAATTCCCTTGAACTTCTCCAGCCCAATTGCATTTGGCCTCCTTCATCCTGCAGTAAGGCTCAAATATTTGTAGCTGTTCGATATCCTCAATATCGTACAGATCTCCACCATATACACCACTTTTGAGTTAAGTTGCCACATCTATTTTTTTGTTGTTGTTGTTATGGATGGACCAAATAGATTTTGACTTCTAGGCACATGACCCAATGTGGGCTAACAACTTTCCCCAGTAAAGCAATTTATGAATTGGGTTGGAAACTGTTCAACTTTTGTCCAGAACTCATCTCCAATCTCAGTCATTGAGCTACAGCTCATTGGAGGAGCTTGTGTCCATGCATTCCTGGAGGCTGAGCTCTATCTCATGTTTTATTGGTTCACTGAAGAGAATGACAGAATGAAAAATGATAAAATTTAAGTAATTAAGTGAATTACACCATTCCCAAAAATAAAGATTTTCAATGAGACCCCAAAAAAGATGGTCTCTTTCCATTTATCAAGCCCTATGTCCATCAAGGCAAACATCAAAAATGAAATTCACCATCTTTGGAGTGCCAGCAAAGGCTTTGTGAAGAAAACAGTGTTTGAAGATCAAGTTCACAAGCTCAGCAGTAATCGCTTGGTCTAGTACCCAGGACATCTTCAGGGAGCGGTGTCTCAGCAAGGCAGTGTCCATTATTAAGGACCTCCAGCACCCAGGGCATGCTCTTTTCTCACTGCTACCATCAGGTAGGAGATACAGGAGCCTGAAGGCTCACACTCAGCGATTCAGGAAGAGCTTCTTCCCCTCTGCCATGCAATTCCTAAATGGACATTGAATCCTTGGACACTACCTCACTTTTTTTAATATGCAGTATGTTTTTGCACATTTTAATCTATTCAATATACCTATACTGTAATTGATTTACTTGATTATTTATTTTTTAAAATTTTATTTATTTTTTTCTCTTCTAGGTTATATATTGCATTGAACTGCTGCTGCTAAGTAAACAAATTTCACGTCACATGCTGGTGATAATAAACCGGATTCTGATTCTGATAGTGGTAGCAGAGATCTCCAGATCCATTTATTTCTGAGACATGGACTATCTACATTTAAAGCCTCACTGCACTGAATAAGTCCCACCAACATTATCTCAACAAGGTCAGAAAGACACTGAACACCTTGACTTTGTCTTTATGTGCCAACACCAAATGAAGACTGTAGAAGGAGAACAAAACTTGTTCCCCACTTCAAGCATCTCTAAATGGAACAGTGGAAGAATCTGCAGATACTGCACTGGCCTCATCAACTCCCTCAAAACTGGGCTGGAAACAAATCAACCTCAGTTCTCTTGGCCTGCCTCAGAAGCAGTTGTTTTGATTTAATTGGCCAGTGGCCAAACCCCATGTTTTAATGTGACACATTACTCAATTTGAAACATGTGGCTGTTTGGCTCGGTAAGTATTTGACATTAAAATTTGTAGTAATCATTTGCAGCTAGGTACATCACACCCTAATTGTATTGAACAGAACTTCTGTAGCTGACTAATGTCAACATAAGAATTTGGGGTGGGGGTGGAAAGTCTGGGGAAGAGGGCTATAATGCAAGCTCCTAACATTGCAATCACCTATTCCACACTACTGGTTGAGCAGGATCTCTCATAGCCAGAGGGATCAGGTTATACAGTGATATAAAACACTAAAGAAATTGGTTTACAAACTGGGGGAGTATCACAGAAAAAAGTTAATCTCATATTTGTAATTTCATTTCGGTTCATCAAGGGTTCTATATTAATATAATTGATTCAAAATTGTGTTTATCGCCATCTTGAAGACAAGTGCAAAATTGTCTCATTCATTTCTAGAAATCCAGATGTGAATAATTGCATGTCTGCTTATAAATTTAACATTTACTGATAAGCACCACTGATAATCATTACTTATGTATGTAGACATGATATTTTGCCAACAAGTGAATAGATATGGGCCAAAAATGCAGCGTGGACAAATATCTTACTTCCTTGGTTTCTGAATGCTGGTCAATGTTTGTTAGAACTATATACAGAGGCATGCAAAAGTTTGGGCACCCCGGTCAAAATTTCTGTTACTGTGAATAGCTAAGCAAGTAAAAGATGAACTGATTTCCAAAAGGCATAAAGTTAAAGATGACACATTTCTTTAATATTTTAAGCAAGAGAACTTATTTATTTCCATCTTTTACAGTTTCAAAATAACAAAAAAGGAAAAGGGCCCGAAGCAAAACTTTGGGCACCCTGCATGGCAGTACTTAGTAACACCCCCTTCGGCAAGTGTTCACAGCTTGTAAATGCTTTCTTTCGCCAGCTAGGAGTCTTTCAGTTCTTGTTTGGGGGCTTTTCGCCCATTCTTCCTTGCAAAAAGCTTCTAGTCCTGTGAGATTCTTGGGCCATCTTGCATGCACTGCTCTTTTGAGGTCTATCCACAGATTCTCAATGATGTTTAGGTCAGGGGACTGTGAGGCTAATGACAAAACCTTCAGCTTGCGCCTCTTGAGGTAGTCCATTGTGGATTTTGAGGTGCGTTTAGGTTCATTATCCTGTTCATTAGAAACCATTCTCTTTTTATCTTCGGCTTTTTTTTTTACAGTGTGATGTTTGCTTCCAGAATTTGCTGGTATTTAATTGAATTCATTCTTCCCTCTCCCAGTAAGTGTTCCCCGTGCCACTGGCTGCAACACAAGCCCAAAGCATGATCGATCCACCCCCCCCCCCCCCGCTTAATAGTTGGAGAGGGGCTCTTTTCATGAAATTCTGCACCTTTATTTCTCCAAACATACCTTTGCTCATTGCAGCCAAAAAGTTCTATTTTAACCTCCATCAGTCCACAGGACTTGTTTCCAAAATGTATCAGGCTTGTTTAGATGTTCCTTTGAACCTTTTGAATTGAACTTTTTGTCCACATCCACATTTGCAGCTAGTCAATAACATCTTCCAGACAACATTGATCTAAGCTCTCAGTTCAATTCTGAGAACCCTGCATTGATGAAGGTACTGCCTTTCAGTCAAGATGACATCTTATCTACTGCCTCAGCAATCATGTGGAAATATTTCAATTCTTCCCCCCGTGATATGCCTATTAGTCAAACCAAAATACTAAGTTTGATTATCCAGCCAATTATTTAATTCATTTATGTGACCCTATTGTGTACAAAGTGACTCTGACCCTCACTACCTTCTTACAGCCACTACAATTCAAGTACTTCTTTGGTTGTGAAAAACTTAGCAAGATGGAATATAAAGCCAGTTCATTCTTTTCCTTTGGAAAATAAAAAACATGGTTAGCCATTAAAATGTCTCAACAACATTTAGCAAAATAGCTATTGTGCTAAAGCAGAATTAAGTTAATTGCACATGAATGCAACATTCTCTGGATGCTTGCTTAAGGACCAGAACAGATATATATTTGTACAGGTAGTATATTTTAACCAGATGCAATGATGAAAATCTGCTTGAGAGAAATGGTATTTTGATGGCAGAATAATGCAACAGAACAATTTAACTAGATGGTAATCTTGGTCAGCATGGACCAGTTGGGCTATATGACTCTATAACTGAGACAAATAAATTGATTTTTAAAAATCCTCTAAGTTCATCAAACTACCCCAACATCAACACTGTGGCTTATTTATAAGTATTACACTTATTCATTCACATTTAATAGCTGCTCATACTGAAAGCATCTGTGCAAAACATACAGTACTGTACAAACATGGTAGGTGTGTGTATATTATATATATAAAATATACTTCCAACAGCGGAAGGGAAAATGGATCAGCCATGATGAAATGACAGAGCAGACTCTTAAATCTTAAAGCCCGTGGATTCTGTAATAATTGGGAGTTAATACTAAGATCAAAACTTAAGTGTTGTAAAGCGTATCAGGAAATATATATTAAAGTAAACTGAGTTGAGTTGGAATAAAGATTACGCATGATCTGGCTAAATGGGGCAACAGATTTGGGGTATTGAATTACCTACTCTTTTCCTGCCCTTCCACTTTCACATTCAATTCTAGTACCGTGACTGTAACATACAAAACTTATTGCATTCGATAGCAAACATCAGACTTTGCAGCATTAGTAATCAAGGCAAACATGCTATGAATTAATTTTGTTTTTCTTGCAAATGTGCCATGGACAATTCTGATTTGATGGAGACAGACGTGAAAGCACAGAGGAACATCTGGAGAAATTTCTGAAACGCCAGTTTGCTGCCGTTGTTACTGCGCGATCCAGAAACCTCTCCGGAGGGAAGGCCCCAAAATCCCCGGCTTTGCCTGCTGCTGGCAACTGAGATTGAGGTCGAATCGTTCGGATAGAGATGGTGCTCAGTACTCTGTGTCGGAGGGCTGATTGGAGGCTAGAAGTTTTCGGAGGACTCAGAGTCCGACTGTGGTCGGGCATGGCAGGGAGAGTTTTCTTCTTTCTCCTGTGTGAGATGTGGGACATTTGAGAGAGTTTGAACTTTTTACTGTGCCATGGACTGTTCTTCATCAAGCTATGGTATTGTTGCACTGTTGTAACTATATATTATAATTATGTGGTTTTGTTAGTTTTTTCAGTCTTGGTTTGTCCTGTGTTTTGTGATATCACACCGGAGGAAATATTGTATCATTTCTTAAGCATGCATTACTAAATGACAATAAAAGAGGACTGTGTGTCTTCATAATCTAATCTAAAATGTATTAATGTAAATTTTGACATTTTGGAACATTGAACTTGAAGGCAGAGTTCAGGGTTAACGGCTAGCTTCTTAGTAGTGTGGAGGAACAGAGGGATCTTGGGGACCAAGTTCATAGATACCTCAAAGTTGCCACACAGTTGATAAGGTGCGTGGTGTGTTGGCCTTTGCTAATAAAGGGACTAAGTTCAAGAGCTGTGACACAATGTTGCAGCTCTATAAAACTCTGATTAGAGCACTCTTGGAATATCCAGTTCAGTTCTGGTCACCTGATTACAGGAAGGATGTGGAAGCACTAGAGGATGGAGTAGAGATTTACCAGGATGCTGCTTTGATTAGAGAACATTCATATGAGAAAAGGTTGAGCAAGCTTGGGCTTTTCTCTCTAGAGCAAAGGATGCTGAGAGGTGGCTTGATGAAGGTAGAAAGATGATAAGAGGCATTGATAGAGTGGACAGCTGGTTCCTCTTTCCATGGTGGAATTTGCTAATACAAGAGAGCAAAATTTTAAGCTGATTGGAGGTTTTTACACAGAGAGTAGTGGGTTCATGGAAAGTCCGGAATGGTAGTAGAGGTAGATACAAGTAGGGTCATTTAAGAGACTCTTAGATATGCACGTGGATGAAAGAAAGATAGAGGGGTATGCAGGAGTGTTAGATTGATCTTGGAGTAGTTTAGAAAGTCAGCACAAAATCGTAGGCTGAAGGACCTGTATTGTGCTGTACTGTATTGTTCTATGTAACTGATCATATTGTCCACTGTCTCTTGTCAGGCTTTATTTCCCAGCTGTAAAATCTGCAAATCCTTTTATTGCTATTTATTTTGGACCAAGATTTTGAAATATAAACACATAACAAGTCTCTCTGGAATTTATTTCTTCAAATACAGTTTAGAAAAATTCTGTCGTTAAAAAGATGAAAAATAAGTTCACTTAGTCTTACGTTCATATTTAATTAAATTTCCTTTGCCCTTCTTTACCAAACCACATGTCATTTTCATCATTAGTGGCACCTTTCTATATACTCATTGGAGACATCCAAACATATCAGCGCAAAGAGTGAGCATTCTTACAAGTCTGAACTTCTACCGAGAGAGGTCTTATGACCACCTCCATTCTTCCCCTTCATCTATGGAAAAGTACATTGGTGTTGATCAACATTTGTGATTGTTTTACAGACTTGGAATCTTTCCACTGGATCGTTAAGTTTTTATCTACACATTTTTAATACATAGTGGCAAACTGTACTGATGCACCAAACCATTGTTTCTGAAAATTTTGTTAAGTTGCAAAAGAAACATTTTGAAGAACAGCACATTACATAGGGTAAAATATTATTCCTTCTGGTATAAGACATGAAAAATTATTTCTATCAAGATTGTGCACCTTTTGGTATTAGTTAGTACTTAGTACATTACAATTTGATTTAGAATCCACATCATCCTTACTGTGCAAAATTAAAGTTTTTGTAGACTTTCCATCATTTCAAGTCCTCTGCTTGTTCTGCAAACATTGCTGCAGAATATCTTACAACGCAGTTTCAACACAATTGAGAAACAATACTTAGTTAAAATGCCTTATCTGTTACTCACGATAGTGTAGGAATGATTCCACATTAATACAATTTTGAAAATATATGTACGACAGAATTCCGTAATATATGATAATAGAGCTAACACCTGCAAGGGGACAGGTGCTGTGTGAACATTTTCACATTGCATAAGAATGTCATTAAAGCTTAACAGTGAATTTGAATACATTCAGGATTCAGTCTTACAACAACAGAACATCATCTTGCCATCTTCAGCTGCTTTCATCCTCCCTCACAGAAGGCTTCTCACCAGGCTGTCCCTGGCAGAAATAATGTGCAATACAACTGAAATGCTGGGCAAGACCCAAAAGGCTTATTTTTATTTTGTCACCAGGTGGCAACAATATAGTTTCAACTGAAGAGTCCTTTTCTCTTTTTTGCATTCTTTACAGCAGTATGAGAGAGTTCCTGTGATTTTGAAGACCCAAACCACTCTGGGAGTTTTCTCTTTGTTGACTGACTGCAGGTCTGGAAGAAAATAAAATTGTGCAAAGTATTATTAAATGTCAGGTTTCAGCCTGAAGCAACGACTGTTCTTTTTTTCTGTAGATGCTGCCTGGCCTGCTGAGCTCCTCCAGCATTGTGTGTTAAATGTCAATGGTACAGTTTGGGTCTCTCACAGCATCCCAAGCTGGATGACACAGCAAAAATCTGCCACAGGCCCAATGACACTGTACACTCCATTCATCATTGTAATCTTATCAAGCATGCTATATCTTTTCAATTAATAATTCTATCTGCATGTACAGTAATAGTCAACCATCAAGAACCTCTATGATTATAGAACAGCTTACGTCAAGTACAGAAGACATTATCACAGCAGATAGCCACCATGAAATGCCAGTAAGATTCTGGCTTATCTAAATGTTACTTCAGTGCTACATTCTTGCCTGTCTCTAATAACCTTGCGTTCCACTGCTTAGCAAGAATCTATCCAACTCTATCCTTAAGTTATTCAAAGACTCTACTTCAGCATCCTTTTTGAGAAAGAGAACTCCAGTGCACGGGTCACGGAGTGTTGCAGGGGCTTGTAGACTAAGCCAGCTGTTTAAGCAGATTAGAAGTAAGTGCAGAGGAGATGAAGGGTTAGTTTTTTTTTAAATACATAGAGAGTGGTAGGTTCCTGGAACGCACTGTTGCGGTTGATGGTTGAGGCTGGTACAACAGGGACATTAACAAGTCTCTTAACCAGTGAGCCTTACTTCAGTGGTTGGTAAGTTGATGGAAAAGATCCTGAGCAACAGGATTTATGAATATTTGGAGAGGTATAATATGATTAGGAATAGTCAGCATGGCTTTGTCAAAGGCAGGTCGTGCCTTACGAGCCTGATAGAATTTTTTGAGGATGTGACTAAACACATTGATGAAGGAAGAGCAGTAGATGTAGTGTATATGGATTTCAGTAAGGCATTTGATAAGGTACCCCATGCAAGGCTTATTGAGAAAGTTAGGAGGCATGGGATCCAAGCGGACATTGCTTTGTGGATCCAGAACTGGCTTGCCCACAGAAAACAAAAAGTGGTTGTAGACAGGTCATTTTCTGCATGGAGGTCGGTGACTAGTGGTGTGCCTCAGGGATCTGCTCCAGGACCCTTACTCTTTGTGATTTTTATAAATGACCTGGATGAGGAAGTGGAGGGATGAGTTAAAAAATCTGTTGATGACACAAAGGTTGGAGGTGTTGTGGATAGTGTGAAGGGCTGTCAGAGGTTACAGCGGGACATTGATAGGATGCAAAACTGGGCTGAGAAGTGGCAGATGGAGTTCAACCCAGATAAGTGTGAAGTAGTTCATTTTGGTGGGTCAAATATACTGGCAGAACATAATATTAACGGTAAGACTCTTGGCAGTGTGGAGGATCAGAGGGATCTTGGGGTCCGAGTCCATAGGATGCTCAAAGCAGCTGCGCAGGTTGAGTCTGTAGTTAAGAAGGCATACGGTGTATTGGCTTTCATCAATCGTGGAATTGAATTTAGGAACCGAGAGGTAATGTTGCAGCTATATAGGACCCTGGTCAGACCCCACTTGGAGTACTGTGCTCAGTTCTGGTCGCCTCACTACAGGAAGGATGTGGAAGCCATAGAAAAGGTGCAGAGGAGATTTACAAGGACGTTGCCTGGATCGGGAAGCATGCCTTATGAAAACAGGTTGAGTGAACTCGGCCTTTTCTCCTTGGAGTGATGGAGGATGAGAGGTGACCTGATAGAGGTGTATAAGATGATGAGAGGCATTGATCGTCTGGATAGTCAGAGTTTTTTTTCCCAGGGCTGAAATGCTTGCCACAAGAGGACACAGGTTTAAGGTGCTAGGGAGTAGGTACAGAGGAGATGTCAGGGGTAAGTTTTTTACTCAGAGAGTGGTGAATGCGTGGAATAGGCTGCCGGCAATGGTGGTGGAGGCGGATACGATAGGGTCTTTTAAGAGACTTTTGAATAGGTACATGGAGCTTAGAATAATAGAGGGCTGTAGGTAAGCCTAGTAATTTCTAAGATAGGGACATGTTCAGCACAACTTTGTGGGCCAAAGGGCCTGTATTGTGCTGTAGGTTTTCTATCTTTCTACGTTAACCAGGCACATGAACTTAAGGAAAATGTAGAGCTATTGCTTAAGTAGGAGGGAAGGAATAGAGTGATTGTAGAATAGGTCTATATTCTGTATATTGGCACATCTTGGGCCGAAGGACCTGTACTGCGTTCTACAGTTAGATGTTCAAGGCGCAGTATCTTAAGAAAGTGGCATTCATCACTAAGGACCCTTACCATCCAGGACATACTCTCTTCACATTACTACCATTTGGAAGGAGGTACAGGAGCTTAAAGATGCACACTCCAACAATTCATGAACAGCTTCTCACCCTCCATCATCAGATTTCTAAACAGTCCATGAATGCATGAACACCACTTCATTATTCATTGTTTTTGCACAATTTATTTCTCATGCCTTTGCATTGTACTGCTGCCCCAAAACAAAAAAAATGTTACATTACATAGGACAGTGATAATAAATCTGATTCCAGAGACTTAAAATCCCGAAGTTTTACTTTCTCTTAAACCGACCACCCTTAGTTTTAGGTCACCCTTGTTCAAGATCCTTCTGTAAAAAGAAACATACTCTCCACATCCATCCCATCAAGGCCCATGAGGAACTCCCCAACAAACAGTTAAAATAATTAACAATTGGCAAGAGCATTCACAATAATTTCAAAAAGCAAATAAACTATACAACAAAAAGATCCAATTAACCTGTAAGCATTTTCAAACACTGAATTGCAAATAATAATTCAATTATTAATCTAGGTAACAGACTGCAGAAATATCAATAATTAAGATATAAACTTTTATGCTACAAACTGCTAACAATTTATGAGACTACTATTAACCACACTTTATATACCGACTTTGCAATGACATTTCAAGAACCGGCCTTTTATCATCATGTCTGTGCCTTTTCCAATTATCCAGCACCATTGCTAGTTACTGGTTCCATCTCAGAGTCAAGTTTAATATCACTAGCATACAATATGTCATGAAATTTGATGTTCTGTGACAACAGTATATTGCAATACATAAAAAAATCATAAATTACAATAAGACATACTATCTTACTGTAATAAGAAAATTGGAGGTGCCAGTTGGCTCAGCCAGTGTTTTCTGAATCTTTAAACAGTATAACAGTAAACAATGAATGGAGAATGTACTGGAAAATTATTCTGAGATATTACTAAGCTGTTTTTCCCCAATCTTATGCAATCTTATGCATGAACTTAATTAAGAATAACAATGGGCTACATGAATCACAATAGCCTTCGCTACTTGAGAGGTCTGGAATTTGGATAACCTCCTTAAGGTTATGGTAGAGATAATAATCATTTTCCTTTCTTCAGCCGTTCTTTGTTTTTAAGGCAAAACCATTTTTTATTATAGAAACAAGGACATCTAAACTGTGCCATTAACTGATAGGAAGATAGGCAAAATCATGAGAGCATAATGAGACCAACACATATTCCACTTTCCTCTCCTACCCCTCCTCACAGTCCCCCACCCTGCTCTCATGACTATACCCCTTCCCCACACGAAACCACCACGGTGGGCTTCACAGCTGAACAGGTGAGAAGACAGCTGAAACGTCTCAACCTAAGCAAGGCTGCAGGACCGGATGGTGTCAGTACCAGGGTGCTCAAAGCCTGTGCCCCTCAGCTACGTGGAGTACTTCGCCATGGTATCCAACCTGAGCTTGAGGCTCTGGAGGGTTCCTGTATTGTAGAAGACGTCCTGCCTTGTCCCTGTGCTGAAGACGCCGCGCCCCAGCGGCCTCAATGACAGCAGACCAGTGGCATTGACCTCCAACATCATGAAGACTCTGGAGAGAATTGTTCTGGAGCTGCTCCGGCCTATGGTCAGGCCACTCTTAGATCCCCTCCAGTTCGCCTACCAGCCCTGACTAGGAGTTGAGGATGCCATCGTCTACCTGCTGAACCGTGTCTACGCCCACCTGGACAAGCCAGCGAGCACTGTGAGGGTCATGTTTTTTGACTTCTCTAGTGCGTTCAACGCCATCCGCCCTGCTCTGCTGGGGGAGAAGCTGACAGTAATGCAGGTGGATGCTTCCCTGGTGTCATGGATTCTTGATTACCTGACTGGCAGACCACAGTATGTGTGCTTGCAACACTGTGTGTCCAACAGAGTGATCAGCAGCACTGGGGCTCCACAGGGGACTGTCTTGTCTCCCTTTCTCTTCACCATTTACACCTCGGACTTCAACTACTGCACAGAGTCTTGTCATCTTCAGAAGTTTTCTGATGACTCTGCCATAGTTGGATGCATCAGCAAGGGAGATGAGGCTGAGTACAGGGCTACGGTAGGAAACTTTGTCACATGGTGTGAGCAGAATTATCTGCAGCTTAATGTGAAAAAGACTAAGGAGCTGGTGGTAGACCTGAGGAGAGCTAAGGCACCGGTGACCACAGTTTCCATCCAGGGGGTCAGTGTGGACATAGTGGAGGATTACAAATACCTGGGGATACGAATTGACAATAAACTGGACTGGTCAAAGAACACTGAGGCTGTCTACAAGAAGGGTCAGGGCCATCTCTATTTCCTGAGGAGACTGAGGTCCTTTAACATCTGCCGGACGATGCTGAGGATGTTCTACGAGTCTGTGGTGGCCAGTGCTATCATGTTTGCTGTTGTGTGCTGGGGCAGCAGGCTGAGAGTAGCAGACACCAACAGAATCAACAAACTCATTCGTAAGGCCAGTGATGTTGTGGGGATGGAACTGGACTCTCTCACGGTAGTGTCTGAAAAGAGGATGCTGTCCAAGTTGCATGTCATCTTGGACAATGTCTCCCATCCACTACATAATATACTGGGTGGGCACAGGAGTACATTCAGCCAGAGACTCATTCCACGGAGATGCAACACAGAACGTCACAGGAAGTCATTCCTGCCTGTGGCCATCAAACTTTACAACTCCTCCGTTGAAGGGTCAGACACCCTGAGCCAATAGGCTGGTCCTGGACTTATTTCATAATTTACTGGCATAATTTACATATTACTATTTAACTATTTATGGTTTTATTACTATTTATTATTTATGGTGCAACTGTAATGAAAACCAATTTCCCTCGGGATCAATAAGGTATGACTATGACTATAAATCATTGTACAATGACTATGACCACTGACCATCAACCAAAATGAAATGAATACATATACTGTGGCCAGATATGAATTTAACTTTAACTGGTCTGGTCAATTTTGTGTTGTCAAGATACACATCAATAACAAACTATAGGGTGCCAAGCAGCATTGTCGTTAGCGCGACACTATTACAGCTCGTGCTGTTGGAGTTCAGAGTTCAATCCCGTATCCTTTATAAGGAGGTTACACATCTTTTCCATGGAATGCTTGGATTTCCTCCAGGTACTCCTATTTTCTCCCATATTCCAGAGATGTACTGCTTGGTAGGTTAATTAGTCATTGTAAATTGTCCCATGATTAGGCAGGGGTTAGATTTGTAGGACTGGAAGGCCCTATTCTGTGCTGTATTGCTAAATAAACAAAATAAATGGTGGATCAAAAGCACAACCAATCAATGAGCATAATTTTGAGAAAGGAGCCTGCAAACCCTAGCTAGCCAGTGACATTCTTAGACATTAATTCTAAAACTAACTAATATCCCTGAAAATTCTGCACAGACAAGGAGGGCTAAGACCATAAGACATAGGAGCAAAAGTTGGCCATCAACCCATCAAGGCTGCTCAGGTATTCCATCATGGCTGCTGTTAGCCTTCTCAACACCATGCCTCTGCCTTCTCCCTATATCTTTCAACACCGTGACTAATCAAGAACCTAACAACCTCCACCTTAAATATAGCCAATGACTTGGCCTCCACAGCCCTCCATGGCAATGAATTCCACAGATACACTGCCCTCTAGCTAGAGAAATTCCTCCTCATCTCTGTTCTAAACATCTATTCTGAACTGTATCCTCTGGTCCTAGACTCAGCCACTATTGGAAACATTCTCTCCACATCCACTCTTTCTCGGCCTTTCAATATTCGATAGAATGGTGGGGGGGGGCGGTGCAGGATCGCATTAAAACCTAACTCTAGCGAGTACAGGCCCAGAGCCATTACAGATAAGGCCCAAAACTGCTCACAACATTCCAATCATGGTCTCACCAATATCTTATAAAGCCTCTGCATCATATCCTTGCTTTTATATTCTAGTCCTCTAACTGGTCATGTTTCTGTGCTGTAAGAAAGTATGACTATAATATATAATATGATACTGGTTTTACTGTTGTTGCCCTTTTGTATCCTGGATTTCAATTCACATGCTTTATTTGTAATATCCAAGAAATATGATGATACCAAAAATTTAAGATGCACAAAAGCATAGCGCAGTTTGAAGCATCGGGAATAGGTTAATCTGACCAGTAAAGTGTCACTTGAACCAAATAACCAGTCTGATTTGGCCTCACCTCTGATTGTGGATCATCAAATAAATCCCTGACAGAAGCACCAATCAACGGATCATTCCAGGATGCAAAACTCACAGAGGATATGCTTTTCTGACCATTTCCAGCAGTTTGATTTTGACGGCAAGTTGTCACTTTTGGTTTTTCTGTGTCCATTTGCTTCTCCTATAGAGAGATAAAAATAATTAGAGAACCACTAGCAATATCTGCTGCACACAGCATCTTTTAATGATTCATACCATGTAAAGAAACTGCTAATTTAGCACAGATACAGCAGAATGCACTGTTTTTTTATATATCAAAATAAACTTTATTCATAATTTTAAAAATTACATTACATTCCTTAAAACCAATAGGACTGTTGACACTCATGGCCCGTTGGGGTGGTGCTACAATACTTGAGTGAGCTTCTGTGTACTGTGAAATAAACAATACCGATGGCATCCATGTGGAAGGTACTTCAAGGCACTTCTACCATTTTATCATAACTGAGCACGTTCAATTTATGACTGTTTCCTTCACCGTATCCCAAGCAAAGGTCAAGGATAGGAAAAACAAATTACTGATTAAACTGAAAAATCCTTGATTGCAAATGGACACAGAGCACCCTTCTCCAAATAATTATTTGAGAAAATTAATACAGTTTCTATCTGCGCTGCTGAGTATTTGCAAAGAGCTAATCCCTCATTTAAAAAAAATCTTCATTCCAGGAAGGAAGAGAGGGAAAAAAATGTGAAGACAAGTCATCTCAGGCAGTTCTTAGAAGTCTATGCTTGGTTAGTTACATAGCAACATTAGTAGCCAACTTAAATTCAGATCCTCCTGAGATTAATATATGGGATGGTAGACGATAACAAAGCACTACATTGACTACGTACATGAGAAATAAATAAATATAAAACAAAAACATGATACACAGCATAAAAATGAGGAAGACATATAGATAATCATATTCAAATAGGAATACAAATCACTTGATAAACACACATACACAAAATGTGACGATGAGGTGAGAAAAGAGGCACTAGAAAGATAACATGCTCTCTACCTTGTCCTTTTATTGACTATCATCTCACTAGTGCATGAACCCATTAAATGGTGACTGACTTAGAAAATATATTATAATCAGAAATCAGAATTATTATTATAGACATAAGACATGAAATTTGTTTTGCCACAGCAAAAAAAAAAAAAGTACAAAGGAAAGGAATAACAAGATTATATTCCTGGGCTATCCAGAAACCTAATAGCAGAGGAGAAGAAGCTGTTCCTGAATCACTTTATGTGGGTCTTTAGGCTCCTATATGCCTCCCTGATGGTAACAAGAAGGAGTGCATGCCCCGGATGGGGCATTTGCTAGAATCTGCTGAATATATCTATTTTCAGAGATTCCAAACTACAAAAATATTTAGTTTTTATGTTCCCCAGACAATTAAAAGTGTCAAAAATCAAATCAGGCATTAACAGATTTTTTAAAAAAGAGATATAACAGAGTAACAGGCTCTTCTGGCCCAACGAGCCCACACTGCCCAATTACAACATGTGACTAATTAACCTACTAACCCATACGTCTTTGGAATGTGGGAGGAAAATGGAGCACCCAGTCACCGAAAGGAAGCACAAATCCTTTACCAAGTCGTGTGGAGTATTGTATCCAGGTCGCTGGTGCTGTGATGTGTTGTGCAAACTGCTGTGCTACCATGCGACCCATATAGTGTGAAGCCTGAAAAGTATGAACTGAAATAGTAGCAGAGGCGAAAGCAAGATCTAAGCTTTGTCAAAAGCATGGGTTATATAGAGAACTTCAAGGCAAGAGATTGAGACAGAAAGGCTGAGTAGTTTCACCATGTTCAGAGCATACAGCTGACTACGGTAGCATAATGAGAGTAAAAATGTAAAGGTCAGAATCAGAAAGTGAAGTCCAAGAGGCAGAAAAGCACTGTATCAATTGAGTAAGCTAAAGATAAGGGGTATGAGAAACTGACTTTTAAATTAGTAAGTAGGAAGTTTACCTAATTAAGTTTAATCAGAATGGAATAAAGTAACACTGAATGAGGTAGCTCAATAGTTGCAATGATAGATTTAGCTGGTATTATGTTAATGAGAAATTCTGCAGATATTTTAGCAAATAACTCATAAGTTGTGAAAATTCACCGACACAACTATACAGGATAAATACTGCCATACGGTACAAGTTCTGGATGAAGTTTTGATCAGAAACTCAATGAATATAATACTGCAGATATTCTTATTAGTCATCCTTGATACAATAACTACTGTTGACAGTAAATAATGACTAGTGAGTAGAGCTGTAAGAATATGCACGTGGAACTAGATGTGGGACAGAACAAGAACCTGAAGTGGTTTGGTTAGACTTCAAGGATGCCAGCAGTAAAATTCAGCCTAAGATAGTTAGTGAGCAGGTAACAAATCAGAAACAAAGAGATAAAGAATTTATGTTAGGTGCCAAAGGCTTCAGTTTGACAATTGTTCAGTTGGATCAAATTGTGGCTCATCCAAAACTGGTGACGGACAAGCAGAAGTATTAAGAGGGTAGCTGGAAAATTGGGGACAGGTATGTAGAATGATCCAAAGCTCTGAGAAATTCACAATAAATATACATGGAATCAGCCAGCATAAATTGTATCATTTAAATGGGTTGCAAAAATATATGCAGACTGGGCATAAGATACTTAACAATAATGTTTAATAAAATAACTCATTTCCTGAAAATCTTTGTCAAATCACTTGGGGCAAAAATAAATTATGGTTATAGAAATTATATCATTTCTGTATCTATTGTTTCAAAGAAACAGGTAAGTACTTAAACATAAAATGACCCTATATGCTGACAAATCAAGAGCTGGAAGC
This sequence comes from Mobula birostris, assembly GCF_030028105.1. Taxonomy (NCBI): domain Eukaryota; kingdom Metazoa; phylum Chordata; class Chondrichthyes; order Myliobatiformes; family Myliobatidae; genus Mobula; species Mobula birostris. The sequence goes on from NC_092373.1 coordinate 162,815,957, forward strand.
TCATATTTGGCCAAAAAATAGTTTACTGGAATTTACTCACCTCTGCCTGTGAATCATCAGGTAATTCTTTTGTGCTTGCATTAGGCTGTGTCCATGGTTCTAAACTAAGAGACAGCTTATCGGTTGGCACTTTTTGTCTGCTTCCTGTGTGCTTTCCCTGAAGATAAAACATACTCATCACTAGTCAGAATAAATTCAAGATGCTGTGTGCAAAAATAAAGGAATTCTGGGAATGTAATACTATAGGATGAAAGGTGTCAGAAGATTTTTCTTTGTTTAATTTTCTGTTGTTCTTTCTCACTGCACAGTTGAAGCAGTAGGGATGCCAGATAGGATAGTGAAATGCTCCTCGTGCAGGATGTGCAAAATGTCCCCGAATTCTACACCTGCAAGAAGTGCATCTAGCTGCAGCTTCTTACAGACCATGTTAAGGAATTGGAGTTGGAACTGGATGAACTCCAGATCATTCAGGAGGCTGAGGAGTTAATCAACAGGACATACAGGGGGATGGTTACACCCAAGGTGTAGAACACAGGTAACAAGTAACTCTCAGGAGGGGAAAAAGGGGATAGACAGCCAGTTCAGAGTACCTCTGTGGGTGTTCCCCTCGAAAGTTCAAGTTTAATTGTCATTCAACCAAACATGAATACACCCAAATCAAACAGGCTTCCTCCAGGGACAAAGTATAAAACATATTACCATCAGCACACAGCACACACTGCATGGCTCAAATAACACATATGGTGACAATTTCAGAAAAACTTACAGTCACAAAGAATAAAATAACCTAGCCGGAGTCTCTGAGTTGTCCTGGTCTAGCTTGTTCTGTCACCAAGCGAATATTGGAGGTATACACAGAGGGAACACCAGAAGACAGCATTTAGTGAATACTGGAGAATAGCACTGATGGGAGGGACCAGCCCCCAAACCAGTATGGATTTCAGCATGCCCAACAGATGCTCCTACTCTCGCTCACACCTGGCATCTCCTCCCTAAGGGAATGCAATAGGTGACCCCGTGGCAGAGGCCTAGTTCTCACCATCGCCACAACCAAGGCAATGCAACTCCCCTGTCGTCTCACCAATGAACCAGTGAACTGGACTTGCAGCAATCTACATTGCCAATATCCAACAGGATCTTGTGATCACAATCAATATGTCCAACACAATCACTCGGACTGTGAACCGTCCAATGGTACACGACAACTCCAGGCGACAACACGACAATGGTATGCAGTAAATCCAGATTCATTGCTGTCAAACAACTCGCTGATAGGATAATCACACAGTACTGGATTTTCTTAGCATCCAGCAATGACTTGTGATTGTAAAAAAGGCGTACAAGATAAACAACTGTACCCTTCATTGGACCCAGAGTGCCTGCTGCATCCAAGCATGCCGCCATCTTACTGGACCAATTAACAACTTTTGATAATTTGTGGGACTGGTGGGGAATAACCTAGCAGAAGCAGGAAGTTACAAGAAAAGTTGAAGGCAAGGCAGTGGACGTTGTCTACATTGACTTTAGCAAGGGCTTTGACAAGGTCCCACACAGGAGGTTGGTCAAGAAGGGTCAGTTGCTCGTCATTCAGGATGAGGCAGTAAATTACACATTGGCTTCACAGGAAAAATTGAAGAGATGGTTCCCTCTCTGACTGTTGACCTGTGACTAGTGGAGTGCCACAAGGATCAGTGCTGGATCCTTTGTTGTCATCTATATCGACAATCTGGATGATAATATAGTAAACTGGATCAACAAATTTGCAAATGACACCAAGACTGAGGGTGTAGTGGACAGTGAGGAAGCTATCAATTCTTGCAGTGGGATCTCGACCAGATGGAAAAATGGGCTGAAAAACGGCAGCTGGAATTTAATGCAGTCAAGTATGAGGTGTTGCACTTCAGGGGAGGTCTTTCACAGTGAACAGCAGGGTACGGAGTGTAGTAGAACAGAAGGGTCTAGGAATACAGATCCATAATTCATTTTAAGTTGTGTCACAGGTACGTCAGCCTTCATAAATCAAAGTATTGAGTATAGGAGTTCGGATGTTCTGTGAGGTTGTACAAGACTTTGGTGAGGCACATTTTGAAGTATTGTGTGCAGTTCTGGTCACCTACATACAAGAAAGATATCAATAAGATTAAAAGAGTGCGGAGAAAATTTACAAGGATGCTGCTGGGACTTGACTTGAGTTATAGAAAGAATGAATAGGTTAGGACTTAATTCAACAGATTCAATAGAGTGTAGGAGAATGAGGAGAGATTTGAAAGAGGTATACAAAATTATGAGGGGTATAGATAGGGTAAGTATAAGCAGACTTTTTCTACTGAGGATGGGTGAGACTAGTACTAAAGGTCATGAATTAAGGATGAATGATAAAATGTTGAAGGGGAACATGAGGGGGATCTTTTTTGCTCAGAGGGTGGTAAGAGTGTGGAGCAAGCTGTCAGTGGATGTAGTAGAAGTGGGTTCAATTTCACCATTTAAGCGAAATTTAGATAGGTATATGTATGAGAGGGGCATGGGGGGGCTATGGTCTGCAAACAGGTTGATGGGACTAGGCAGATTAATAGTTCAGCACAGTCTAGATGAGTCTTAGGGCCTGTTTCTCTACTACAGTGTTCCATGACTATGACAATGACCTTTTTTCATCTGCATGATCTTTCAGACTTCATTTGAGCTGATAAATTCCTTTGAAGTATTGTCACCGCGGTAAAGTTGGGGAAACAAAACGCAAATTTGGCATAAAATATTCATTTCATCACAATCATATTTATAAGAAACAAGTATGCAGAGTTAGACTGAGATGAAAGTAGTTATCCAGAGGATAATTAATCAACCAATTCTACAACACATTTATTGTTTATAGTTTGTCATTTAAATAAACTTTGTAAATGAATTCTAACATCCAAAAACAACTTTCCAAAAGAACTGGATGTTATACTTTATTATTATTGTAAGAGATACAGGACAGTAACAGCCCATTCTGGCCCAATGAGCCCGCACTGCCCAATTACACCCACGTGAGAAATTGACCTACTGCCCTGTACGTCTTGGAATGTGGGAGGAAACCAAAGCACCCAGAGGAAACCCGCGTGATTACGGGTAGAACGTACAAACTCTTTACAGACAGTGTGGGGAGTTGAATCCAGGTCTCTAGGTGCTATAAAGAGTTGTACTAACTGCTATGCTACCATGCTGCACATATAGTGTCTTATATTGGGAGGTCGGAAAAGTATGAACTAAAATAAATAGTAGCAGAAGCAAAAGAATGAGGAAACAGGAAGATCAAAGCTTGATCAAAAACATAAGTTATACAGAGAATGTTAAGAAACGAGATTGAGACAGAAAGCTCAGCAGTTTAAACAAGAAAGTTCAGAGCATACGGCTGATGAGGGTAACGTAATGGGAGTAAAAATGTGAAGGTCAGAATCAGAAAGTGATGTTCCAGAGGCAAAGAGGAACTGCAACAAAGGGGTAAGCTAAAGACAGGGGTATGAGGAAATAGTAAATTTCCTGTAATAGTGTTATGCCACAATACCACCCCACCACCTAGCTATTGCGCTTTCTCTTCACAATAACAGGATCTTTTCCTCTTTTTGATTCCTGAAGGACAGCTGGGTAAACTTAATAACAGAGCACAAATCCGTATCAACAGAGATCTAAAGGAGCAAGTATAAACCGCCAAGATGAACATGGATACAAGTTAAGCGCATCCTCTGGAGAGTGAAGGATTTATTTTATTTTTTACTTTATTAATTACTTCATTTAGAATTGCAGCACCGTAACTGTCCCATCCGGCTCAACAAGGCTGTGCTGCCTAATTACACCATGTGACCAAATAACCTAGTGACATATCTTTGGAATGTGGGAGGAAACCAGAGCACCTTGAAGAAACCCACAAGGTCATGGGGAGAACGTACAAACTCCTCGCAGAGAGCAGCAGAATTGAACCTGGGTCATTGCTACTATGATTGTGTTATGCTAACCGCCACACTACTGTACCGCCTTCGTAAGGAGACAGATCATAAGTAGCTTGAATTTATTTGCTATTAAAGGACTCCTGCTTTAAAAAAAACACTACATCCCTTGTTGCCAAGAATTAGTTTAAAAAGTAAAGTGTTCCCCACACTTTAGCAATTCAGGTAATGGAAATTCATCCTTAGGGAATTCTTAAATCACTATGAAAGTTTCAAACATGGAATAGAAATTCACTCTTACAGAATTTTTGTGAAAACAAAAACTAAACACAGGATGGGATGGAGTGTTAACTTTGTTGAAAGTGATTCACACAATGAAGGGGCATCATGTGCACATGCATCAAGAAACACAAATTGAAAAAGGAATCAATTTTGTGTTGATTTATTTACATATTTTATCCCACACAAATGCTGAGATTGCAGATTTTATTCCAGGTCTCAATTACATGAATAGTGATTTGTGAATTCTGTAATGACAAACTTCTGTTCCCTGAATTTTTGTAATGTTTGGGGGGGGGGGAGTGGGGTAAATTCAAAATGCAAAAGAAACAACTTCTGTCAAGTGCTCACATAGAATAAAGAACAACCTCTCGTTATAGTACATGCTCTCTAATCCAGACAGCATCCTGGAAAACATTTTCTGCACCCTCTTCAAAGCCTCAGCATTTTTCCTATAATGGGGTGACCAGACTGTATGTAATACTCCAGGTGTGGCCCAACTAGTGTTTTATAAAGCTGCAACATAACTTTCTGATTCTTGAACTCGACTAATACCTCGAATAATAAAATGTTTTTTCTCTGTCAGCCAAAAAATTCTTCAAGGTTGCAGGATAGTGCAGTATAAATTGATAACCGTGATCCCATAGGATTTTTTTCACTGGATTAAATTTCTTCCTTCTCTTCAAAAGTTCATAATTTATGTCAGGGTAGAAAAAAATTTTGTTCCCTTCTATCATCAATGGCCCTTTTCTATTCTTGGCAGCTTGAGCAGCCGCCCGTAGAATCCTTTCTTTGTCTTGAAATCTTAAAACATTTTATTAAAATTGATCGTGGATATTGGTCATCTTGTGGTTTTGGTCTTAGAGCTCTATGTGCCCATTCAATTTCAATTGGTCAGTCTTCCTCTTTCATTTCCAAAGTTTCCGGGATCCATCTTTGAAAAAATTCTATTGGAGTGTCTCCCTCGATACCTTCTTTAAGACCAGCAATCTTAATATTATTTCGCCTACTAAAATTTTCCAGCACATCCACTTTTTCCAACAGTCAATTTCTTCTCGTTTTCCAGACAAGAAAATCATTTTCTGTTTTTTCCACTCTGTCATTAATATGCTCCATTGTTCTTTCCAATTTTTGAAGTTTCTTATCCATTTTCTCCTGTCTTTTCATAGCTTTATCATAGCTCAGCTTCATGTTTGTAATCTCTATTTTTACTCCTTTTAATTCAGTCATTACTTGCAATAAAGCCTCCTTTATGTCTCGATCATATCCTTTACTTTTAGTCTCTTCCAGTTCTTCCTCCTCTTCTTCATCTGTGTTCTCTGTGGAATCCGATTCTGACTCTGAGTCACTTTCGCTTGCAGTGGCTGTCGGTTCTTATAGTTTAAGTTGTATCGATTTGCGCATGTCAACTTCTTTGCGCATGCGCAATTCCAGCATCTTCTTCCCAGGGACCGCTACCACCGCCATTGCTCCCTGTTCTTCTACGCCAGAGATAAAACGTGTCTCCTCCGAAGGAGATCCAACCTGAGTCCGAGGTTCCATCACTGCAGTAGGTCTTTTTCTCTTCCCGTCTCGCGGCGACTTCACAACAGCAGACTTCTTCTGTTGCAATGTACGAGACATATCGTAAAATAGTCTTGAGAAGTTTATAAGTAGTTTTCAGAAAGTATTTATTAACTTTGCTTTGCTTAAACGGTTCTTTGCTGATTTTTTACGGGACAGCTGGATTCATACGTCTCAATCCCACGTAATCACGTGACTCCCCCCCCCCCCCCCGCCATATGTTTTTTTAACCACCCTATCAACCTGTGTAGCCACTTTCAGGGAGATATGAACTTGGGACACCAAGGTCCCTCTGCTCATCAACACTGATAAGGGTCATCCTAAACAGAGTATTGTCTCTTTCCATTTGATCTACTAAGGTGCAACATTTCACATTTGACCGGATTAAACTCAATCTGACATTTAACAGTTCATATCTACAATTGATCTATATCCCGCTGTATCTTTTGCCAGTCTTCTACATCATCCACAACACCACCAATCTTCATAGTATCTGCAAACTTACTAACCCACTCATCTACATTTTCTTCCAAGTCACTTATATACATAACAGCAAAGGTCCCAATACTGATCCCTGTGGAACACCACTAACCACAGACGTCCCACTAGAATAGGTCTCTTCGACCACTACCCTGTCTTATATAGGCAAGCCAGCTCTGAATACAAAATGTCAATTCATGCATCTTAATTTTCTGGATGAGCCTCCCATATGAGACCTTGTCAAATGGATTACTAAATCTACGGAGACAACATCTACAGCTCTATGTTCATCAATCACCCTCATCACATTGTCAAAAAACTCAATCAAGTTATTAAGACACAGAGATCTATACTGTGTCCTTTGCTGTTTGTTATGTATACAAGTTACCTGGATGAAAAAGTACAAACATTTGTACTTTGAACTTGTAGATGGGTCAGTTGGTAAATTTACTCACGTTATGTAAATTCATGATTCAGACATTTTCTATAATGCAACATCAGCATAATGTGAAGACGTATTGCAGATACTATACTACAGGCTTTTAGATTAATCCATCTATATGCCTCAGGAAATATATAAATGATAGAAAACGCTAATTTAACCTCTTCAAGCTCAGAAAGACATTTTGAGTCCATTCTACGAAGGTAAAAAGACAAAACAATCCTATTAATATATGTTCAATGGGAAAATGTGATACAAATATAGAGAAATGTAAAACAATTGATAGTATTCTACTGCCACCTATTGGCTTCACAATACCCTGAAACAAATCAGATTCAATAAAGGGGTATAGACTGGATAAATACATGCAGGCATTTTTCACTCAAGTTGGATGAGATTAGGAGTTGACATCATAGATTTAGAGTGAAAAGTGAAATATTTTAAGGGGAAACTGAAAGAAAACTACTTCCCTCAGAAGATGGTGCAAGTATAGAACAAGCTGCCAACAGAAGTGGTGGATGTAGGTTCAAATGTAACATTCAGGAGAAACTTGGATAGGTATATCAATGAAAAGGGTATGGAGGGCTTCGGTCCAGGTGTAGGCAAAATGGGATTAGGCAGTAAAGCAGGTTGGCATGGACTAGATGAGCCAAAGGGCCCGTTTCTGTGTTGTAGTGCTCTATAACTCTAATGGAATCTCAGAAAATACTAACATGATACCATATCAAAAGCAAGCATGCAACATTTTATATGGCAACGATGCAATTATTATTTCACAAGAACAATTTTGGCTTGGGAAATTTGGTACATTTTCCTTAGGTGTGCTGACTACTATTCTCTCCTATGGCAATGGAAACTGTGCACTGACACATACAGTACAAAAACTTCTCGAACTTTAAAAGTTCTAATTTAGTTTTATATTCCTGTGACCATTCTCTAAAACAAGATCACTGCCAACGGTTATAGCTGAGAACTATCTTCAGTTTAGTTTCTGCTTCCTTTCAAGTATTTTTTTTGCTTCTTTTGTCAAAATATTGTGTTCTGTTCTGATCACCTATTTGTAGGAAATATGTGGAAGCTTTAGAGAGGGTGCAGGGGAGATTTACCAGGATACTGGATTAGAGAGCATGTCTTAGGTTGAGTGAGCTAGGACTTTTCTCTTTGGACTGAAGGAGGGTGAGAAGTGATTTTTAATAAAGGTATACTAGATGATAAGAGGCATAGGATTGAGTGGATAGCCACAGCCATTTTCCCAGGGTGCAAATGGCAAATATGAGGAGGCATAATTCTAAGGTGGCTGTAGAAAAGTATAGGAGGGTTGTCAGAGATAAGTAGTTGTTTTTTTTTAAACACAGAGTGATAAGTGCATGAAGCGCCCTGCTAGGAGTGGTGGTAGAGGCAGATACATTAGGGACATTTAATAAACTCTTAGATAGGTACATGGATGATAGAAAAATGGAGGGTTATATAGGACAGAAAGGCTACATTGATCTTAAGAATAGGTTAGAAGGCCAGTATCACATTGTGGACCAAAGGGCATGTGCTATGCTGTAATGTTCCAAATTCTATAAAATCACATTTGGGTCAATTAAGTATTTTGCTATTTTATTGAAATGGTACAGAAGGGTCTTCAACAAAATACTCACCGCTGTTTCAATCCAGTTTAGTTCTTCTTTGATGTGAGATTCAGAACTGACTGCTGGTGAACCTACTTGGGGAAGTTTAGTTTCAACGTGGAAAATTTGTGTCTGGCAAGAGTGCTTATCATCATTGTCTGTATGAACAGATGCCTTCTTAATGTCTAGAGATGCAACACAAAAATAAATCATCAATTCCTGGACTTTAATTGGAAAGATCAAGAAACACACTTACTGTTTCGTCTCTTTTCTCTAAATCTTCCCTGGACATTAGAGCAGAAAGTTGTCTTACTAACAAGTCTTTGGTGACTTATTACCATTAAGTACTGCATAGGATAAGCACTGCCCATTTTTTTTTTATTACTTCCCTTAGCACCTAAGACATCACATCAGATGTGGTGTCACACCAGACATCAAGAATTTGGGGAAATATATCACAGACTCAGCAATACTGTACTTGGAGTACAAAGTAAGTTTACTCTATCCCATTCTACATGAAATTTTACATTTCTACTATTGCAATATCATAATACATTTTGATTTATGGATTTACATTAATTTGTTAATAGTGCTTTAAAAAGATTACATATTATGCACCAGTCTACTGTATGTAATGGCACTTGTTCCACTCTGACCAGACAACTTCTGAACAAAAAAGATGAAATGTGAAGACATTTGAGAGACTTGCATTATTGCAATAATTTCATTGTTTCAACTAAAGTAGCATTAAAAAAAAAACACCTGCACTGACAGTCTGAACTCTGGACTGAAAGAATTAAAGTAATGTAGAGCTTGTTGTTGCACTAGTAATCCTTTCTGAACAGTCCACTCAGTTTGAACTTATCTACTGTTCATGTAGTTTGAATTCCGTAAATAAATAAAAATTTTAAAAGGTGGCTTGAGTAGTAAAAAGTGGCATGATTGTCCAATTTTATTAATGTTCTTTCCAGGTGGGAAAGGATACCACTTCCCTGATCTAAATGATGTACAACTATTAAAGTTAAAGTCTGTCCCGAGCCTTGTGGCCCATCAGGCCGGTGCTTATGTCAGTTTCTGTGGTGTGAAGCGACTGTGAATACGAGACTCCCCCCGCCGCCCCCCCCCCGGATAGGACGCCAGTCTATCGCGAGGTTGACCCCCAGCACTTGACGGTACCCATTTTCAGCTGGGTAGACTGGAACAGTGTGTGGTTAAGTGCCTTGCTCAAAGACGCAACATGCTGCCTTGGCCAAGACTCAAACCCACGACCTCAATATTGCAAGCCCAAAGCCCTAACCACTTGGCCACACAGTACACAACATGTACAACTATAGCCTCAAACTAACTACTGTCTGAAGTCTTCTACAACACAATTTGGTCCCTTTAAACTGGGGATGAACACCATACCCTGAAGCTTATAGATGCTCCAATTAGCAGCAATGAGTGTATAATTTTTATTTCTCTTTGGTACCCTAACTCCTTCCCTTTTAAAATAAAAATAGGAAATGTTGACTCCATAGTCCAGACACCGAGTCTTAGACCTGAAATTAACTTTTTTTTTATTTTCACAGATGCAGCCTAATTTGCTTAGTACTTCTCTGCTTTTCTTTTAGATTTTTAATTATCTGTAGTTTCTTTCTGATTTTCTCTTTCCTTTAAAATACAGTGCCTATAGGAAGAAGTATTCAACCCCCTTAGAAGTTTCCAAGTTTACAACATTGAATCACAGTGGCTTTGATTTGGCTTTTTTGACAGTGATCAATAGAAAGGACACTTCCGTGTCACACAATAAAGAAATTTCTACAAATTGGTCTAAATTTATTACAATTATTAAACAAAATAATTGATTGCATAACTACTCGCGCTTCAAGTCAGTATTTAGTAGATGTATCTTTGGCAGCAATTACAGCTTTACAGCCTTGAGTCTGTGTGAATAGGTCTCTATCAGCTTTGCATATCTGGACACAGCAATTTTTCCCATTCTTCTTTACAAAACTGCTCAAGCCCTGTCAGATTGCCTGGGGATCATGTGCAAACAGCCCTTTTCAAGTCCAGCCACAAATTCCCAATTGGATTGCAGTATGGACTCTGACTTGGCCACTCCAGGACATTAACTTGGTTGTTTTTAAGCAACTTCCGTGTAGCTTTGGCTTTATGCTTGGGGTCATTGTCTTGCTGGGAAACAAATCTTCTCCCAAGTTGCAGTTATCTTGTAGACTGCATCAGGTTTTCCTCCAGAATTTCCCTGTATTCGTTTTACCCTCTATCTCAAAAGCCTTCCTGACTTGTGCTTCTCAATAAGCATTTTGTGGAACTGCTTGGAGTGTTCTTTTGTCTTCGTTGTGTAGTTTTTGCCAGGATACTGACTCACAAGCAATTGGACATTCCAGACACAGGTGTATTTTTACTACAATCAATTGAAACACCTTGACTGTACACAGGTGGTTGCCATTTAACTAACTACGTGACTTCTAAAACCTATTGGCTGCATCAGTGATGATTTGGTGTGTCATATTTCTTTTTTTTCAATCTTTTTATTGGTTTCATAATGATAAACATACCATAGTATTGATACAAAGTTGTTGGGATTACATTGTTATAATTAACATAGTTAAATATAAACCCAGTTGACACATGGGTATTAAACCTCCCAATCATACAGGATACAAATATAATATACAAAAAAAAAGGAAAAAAAATCATGAAAAAGGAAAAAATATATAAAAATATACCCCAAAAGAAAAACTAACCTAAACAGTGTTAATCAACTAAACTGGGCTGTTATGTAACATCAAAAAAAAGGAACCATTAGTGTTGTCGACTCTGCTCCTCTCAATATATATTAAAAAGAAATAGAATAAGTTTGAAAAAGGTCAAATTACATCATATGGAAATGTTGAATAAATGGCCTCCAAGACTTTTCGAATTTAATAGAGGGATCATAAATAACACTTCAAATTTTTTCTAAGTTTAAACACAACATAGTTTGAGAGAACCAATGAAATGTGGTGGGAGGATTACTCTCTTTCCAATTCAGCAAAATGGATCTTCTAGCTATTAATGTGAGAAATGCAATCATCCGACGAGCTGAAAAGGTTAAATGACTTGATTCTATCATTGGTAACCCAAAAATTGCAGTAATAGGGTGAAGTTGTAAATCAATATTCACAACAGTTGAACTAATATCAAAAATACCTTTCCAATATTTTTTCAAAAAAGGACATGACCAAAACATATGAGTTAAACAAGCTTCCTCAAAGTGACATCTATTGCATACAGGATTTATATGAGAAAAATAATGAGCTAATTTATCCTTAGACATATGAGCCCTATGCACTACTTTAAACTGTATCAACGCATGTTTAGCATATATAGAGGATGAGTTAGCTAATTTGAGAATTTTTTCCCATTTTTCAATTGGTAAAGTAATCTTAAGTTCCCTTTCCCAATCAGTCTTAACTTTATTAGATACGTCTGGACGTATTTTCACAATTATATTATAAATAATTGCTATACGCCTTTCTGAAAAGGATTTAAATCTAAAATTTTTTCCAAAATATCCATTGAATATAAATTCGGGAAGGTAGGAGAAACCGTATTTAAAAAGTTTCTAATCTGTAAATATCTTAAAAAAATGGAATCTAGGCAAGTTATATTTATTAGATAATTGTTCAAAGGACATGAAACAATTATCAAAATTAGATCACAAAATCGTACTATACCTTTAGTTTTCCAAGCCAGATATGCTTGATCCATAATAGAGGGTTGAAAGAAAAAATTAGATATAATAGGACTTGCTAAAATAAATTGATTCAACCCAAAAAAATTTCAAAATTGAAACCATATACGTAAAGTATGTTTTACTATTGGGTTATAGATTTGTTTATACAATTTAGAAAGAGTAAAGGGAAGTGAAGTCCCTAAAATAGAACCCAATGAAAACCCTTGTAAGAATTACATTCACGATTTACCCAGTGTGGATTTGAATTTACGTCTAAGTCCCATAACCAAAATTTTAAATATCGAATATTAATTGCCCAATAGTAAAATCTAAAATACAGCAAAGCTAACCCCCCCCCGCTCCTTTTCAGATTTCTGTAAATGTCTTTTACCTAACCTAGGATTTTTGTTCTGCCATATATATGAAGAAATTTTGGAATCAACATTATCAAGAAAGGATTTCAGAATAAAAATTGGCACCACTTGAAATAAATATAAAAATTTAGGCAAAATAATCATCTTGATAGCATTGATCCGACCAATCAATGACAGAGACATTGGTGACCATTTAGTAAACAAAAGTTTAATCTGATCGATTAAAGGTAAAAAATTTGCCTTAAAAAAATCCTTATGTTTTTTCCTTATTTTTTACCCCTAAATATGTAAAAAAGTCGGGAGCCAATTTAAATGGTAAATATCCATAAATAAGAACCTGCATATTTAGGGGAAATTGTTCGCTCTTATTAAGATCCAATTTATAACCAGAAAAATTACTAAACTGAGCCAACAAAGATAAAATAGCGGGAATGGATTTCCCAGGATTAGAAATATGTAAGAACAGATCATCTGCATATAACGATAACTTATGTATTTCATTTCCACGGGTAATACCAAAAATGTTAGGTGAGTCTCGGATAGCAATTGCTAAAGGTTCAAGGGCAATATCAAATAATAATGGACTATGAGGGCATCCCTGCCTAGTAACCCGAGATAAACGAAAAAAGGGAGATCTTTGATTATTGGTATAAACCGAAGCTACAGGGGTATGATATATCAATTTAATCCAAGATATAAATATCGGACTAATATTAAATTTCTCAAGCACACTAAGTAAATATGGCCATTCAACTCTATCAAAAGCTTTCTCAGCATCTAATGAAATAACACATTCCGGAATACTAAGTGAAGGAGTATAAACAATATTCATTAACCTCCTAATATTAAAAGATGAATAACGATTTTTAATAAATCCAGTTTGGTCCACGGAGATAATTTGAGGTAATACCTTCTCTAACCTAGTTGCTAATATTTTAGAAAAAAATTTTGAATATACAATCAAAAGAGATATCAGTCTGTATAATGCACAATCAGTAGGATCTTTATTCTTTAATTAAAGAAATAGAAGCTCCATAAAATGATAGTGGTAATTTACCTAATCGGATTGCTTCTTTAAAAACTCTAGACAACCAAGGAGAAAGAATAGAAGAAAAAAAAACTTTTAAAATTCCACTGTAAAACCATCTGGACCAGGTACTTTGCCGTAATTCATTGAAGAGATAACAGCTGTTATTTCTTCATCCGTAATAGGAGTTTCTAATGTTAAGCATTCTTCGAGTGATAATTTCGGAAAATTCAATTTCCTTAAAAAGTCATGCATGGTGTTGGGATCATGAGGAAAATCAGAGTGGTATAAGGAGATATAAAATTCTTGAAAAGATTTGTTTATCTCTTCATGATTAACTGTCAAGGTGTCATCATGTTTGTGAATCCTGATAATTTGACGTTTAACCGAAGCAGTTTTCAATTGATTAGCTAATAATTTACCCGATTTGTCACTATGTATATAAAACTCACTTCTAGTTTTCATTAATTGATTTTTGATCGAGGATGTTAATAAGCTGTGTTCCATTTGAAGTTCGACTCTCTGTTTATAAAGCTCCTTACCAGGAACAATAGAATATTTCTTATCAATTTCTTTAATTTTATCAATCAACAAAAGTGTTTCATTCTTAATACTTATTATTTATTCAAACCAATGGAATAAGAAATAATTTGTCCGCGGATATAAGCTTTAAAAGTGTCCCATACTATCCCATTAGAGATTTCATCCGTAATATTAGTTGAAAAGAAGAGATCAATCTGTTCCTTCATAAACTTAACAAAATCCAGGTCTTGAAGCAAATTAGAATTAAATCGCCATTGTCTAATAGTAGAAAAAGTATCCATTACCTTCATAGAAAGTTTCATTGGAGCATGATCAGAAATGGCGATAATGTCATAATTGCAGTCAATTACAGATGGAATTAAATGAGAGTCAATAAAAAAGTAGTCAATTCAAGAATAAGAATGATAAACATGTGAAAAGAATGAAAACTCTTTGTCCTCAGAGTGTAGAAATCTCCAAATTTCTGAAATTCCAGAGTCAATCATATAAGAGTTAATAAGACTTATTAACTTATTCGGTGAAGCCTGACTAGATATGGATCTATCCATCGGGGATTTAAACAACAATTAAAATCACCACCCATTATCAACATATACTCCTTTAAATTAGGAAACAAAGTGAATAAGTGCTTAAAAAATTTGGGATAATCCATATTTGGAACATAAACATTAACCATACCAACTTTTTAATTAAAAAGTAACCCAGTAATTAACAAAAATCTACCACTCGGATCTGAAACAGTGTCTTGATGAGTAAATGTAATTGAGGAATCTATAAAAATTGAAACTCCTTTCACTTTGGGCTGGGAGTTTGAGTGGTACTGTTGTTCCTTCCAAAACCTAAAGAAATCTTGATTATCCTCTTTCCTCACATGAGTTTCTTGTGCAAAAATAATGTGAGCATTCAGTCTTCGGAATACTTTAAAAATCTTTTTCCATTTTATTGGATGGTTTAAACCATTTGTATTCCAAGAGACAAAATTAATAATCTGAGCCATAATTTAATGTCAACCCTTTGGTATATAAAGAGTTAACCATAATGTAAACTCATGAAATCGGAAAAGGAATAAATATTCAGAGCGAAACTGAAAGTTACGACACTGCAGACATCTTTGTAGTATTGAATCAGCTCAACAGAAAAGATTAATAAAAAAAAGTAAAGACCCCCCACCCTCCACCCCTGAAGTCCCAAAGCTAAGCCAGAAAGGGCTAGAAAAAGAACTAACTAATACTAAATCTACCCCCATTTCTCTAGAAGGCAACTCCAAAGATATATGTTAAAAAAAAAGAACCCCCCGAAAACCAAAAAAAATTAAACATTGTACTATAATAATCTTCATATTGTGATTTCTAAAATGAACAAAAAATGTAAGCGCCGATGCATATTATTAATCAATTACAAACATGAATAATTGAAAATGGCACTTCAAAAAAAAGAAATGAATTATGGGGAGAAGGAACCTGAGAAGATGGCATAGTCAAAAAGAACAAAAGATACTATGAAAGAAGGAAAACAGACCGCTACCTTAATTATACGAAGCAAAAAATAAACAAGATGTTCCTCCATACAGTAGAAATTTACCATCAAATCGTTAATGACAATGTCAGAAATCAAGTAATTAGGAATTAAAGTAAAGTGAAATCTTCATCAGGAAAAAGGAACTTTAATTGAGATGTGAAAAAACCCTACACTACTAACCAAAAACGAAGATCTTGAACTTATAAAAGACCTTCTTCATACGATGATTTAAAGAAAAAGCACATAAAAACAGAGCCGATGCTGCGAGAGCTAGACATTAATTAGAGCGAAGTATCCACAGCAGTTGAATAGTGCTCATCCAAAAAATTTCAAGCCGCACTTGTGGAATGGAAGGCACAACGTGGACCCCCTGAAGGAGAAGTTCTTAAACGGCAGGATACAATAGGGCTGGTCTCAGACCTTTTTGGTAGCATTCCGACAACAGAGGTTTAAAAGCTAGCCGCGCCTTCATCACTTCTGGACTGTAGTCTTCAACTAAACGGAACTGATATTGTTGAAATTTAATCATACCTTGCCGACGGGCAATTCGAATGAGATGCTCTTTAACATGGACATAATGGAAACGGAGGATCACTGGCCTCGGTTTAAATTCGGAGGACAATTTGGAGTCAAGCAATGGAGGATCGTTGGGGAATACAGAACTAAACGCATCCTTTAAAAGTTGAGAGAAGAATTTTGAAGGGTCTCCTTCCTCGGAGAGACCAATTATACATAAATTCTGTTTTCTAGATCAGTTTTCAAGATCAATAATCTTGGATTTAAAATGTTCCAGTTGTTTAGTCGTCAAAGATAATTTCTGCTCCAAATTCTCAATTTTCAAATCTCTCTTCCGAGCTTCAATGTCTAATTCAGTAATTTTACTTTGATGTTGCTTAACTTCACAATCAAGCGATTTCAAAGAGTTCGTAATTGACTTTAAATCTTCTTTAAAACTTTGATGTTCTTGTGCAAATTTTTCATTTAAAAGATTCAACAGAGTATCATAAGATAGTTCAGTTTGCTTGGATTCACCTTTTTTTTCCCGGTCCCATCAGAATCCTTCCCATTTTTAGGATCTCGCCCTTTAGATCTTGTACTTATTTTCTTGCTCATTTCTTCAAATTTCACAGTTACCGTTCAAGGAAAAATCAATAGTATAGAATAAATCTTCTAGTGTAGGTAAAAATAAATTAAGGGAAATCATAAGTTTAAAAAAAAAGTAACGGTAGTGGAGTGAAGCCAGAAACAACCTCACTCCATGAGCTCCTCCTGGAGACCCCTGGTGTGTCATATTAAAGAGGGCAAATACTTATGCAATTAATTATTTTGTGTTTGAAATCTGTTAATTAATTTAGATCACTTTGTAGCGACCTGTTTTCACTTTGACACAAAAGAGTCTTTTTCTGTTGATTGGTGTCAAGAAAAAAAGACAAATTGAACCCACTGTGATTCAATGTTGTAAAACAATAAAACATGAAAACTTCCGGGGAGGGAGTGTGAATACTTCTGAGAGGCACTAGTTGTCTAGTAATTGGATTCTGAATTGGCCTGTCCTCAGAGGGCAGAGGGTGGTAGTAGATGATGATATTCTGCCTGGAGGTCAGTGACCACTTATGTTCTGCAGAGATCTGTTGTGGGACCTGCTACCTGGATCATAGAGCATGTCTTATGAAGATAGGCTGAATGAGCTAGCTAGGGCTTTTCTCTTTTCGATAGAGATATACAGGTGTCCCCCGCTTTTCGAACGTTCGCTTTACGAAACCTCACTGTTATGAAAGACCTACATTAGTTCCCTGTTTTCTGTTTTCGCTAACAGAAGGTGTTTTCACTGGTACGAAAAAAGGCAGCGCGCGGGGAAAATCAGCGCACGATAAAAGGCAGCGCGTGCTCCGAGCAGCCGCTCTGCCCCGGATTCGGAACGGCATTCTCGCCGGCATTGTTTAAACACGTGCCTGAGAGCAGCCGTTAGCAAGATGCGATCTAAGGTATCCGAAAGGCCTGAAAGAGCTCGTAAGGGTGTTACACTTAGCGTAAAAGTAGACATATAATTAAGCGCAGACAACAGGAATTCTGCAGATGCTGGAAATTCAAGCAACACACATCAAAGTTGCTGGTGAACGCAGCAGGCCAGGCAGCATCTCTAGGAAGAGGTACAGTCAACATTTCAGGCCCAGACCCTTCGTCAGGACTAACTGAAGGAAGAGTTAGTAAGAGATTTGAAAGTGGGAGGGGGAGGGGAAGATCCAAAATGATAGGAGAAGACAGGAGGGGGAGGGATGGAGCCAAGAGCTGGACAGGTGATTGGCAAAGAGGATATGAGAGGATCATGGGACAGGAGGCCTAGGGAGAAAGACAAGGGGGTGGGGGAACCTAGAGGATGGACAAAGGGTATAGTCAGAGGGACAGAGGGAGAAAAAGGAGAGTGAGGGAAAGAATGTGTGTGTAAAAATAAATAACGGATGGGGTATGAGGGGGAGGTGGGGCATTAGCGGAAGTTAGAGAAGTCAATGTTCATGCCATCAGGTTGGAGGCTACCCAGACGGAATATAAGGTGTTGTTCCTCCAACCTGAGTGTGGCTTCATCTTTACAGTAGAGGAGGCCGTGGATAGACATGTCAGAATGGGAATGGGATATGGAATTGAAATGTGTGGCCACTGGGAGATCCTGCTTTCTCTGGCAGACAGAGCGTAGGTGTTCAGCAAAGCGGTCTCCCACTCTGCGTCGGGTCTCGTCAATGTATAGAAGGCCACATCCGGAGCATCTGCTCTCAAACGCATCTCGCCCATTTCACGCACATCTGCTCTCACTCCATCCTCCCGCCACCCCACTAGGAATAGGGTTCCCTTGGTCCTCACCTACCACCCCACCAGCCTCCGGATCCAACATAATATTCTCCGTAACTTCCGCCACCTCCAACGGGATCCCACCACTAAGCACATCCTTCCCTCTCCACCTCTCTCTGCTTTCCGCAGGGATCGCTCCCTACGCGACTCCCTTGTCCATTCGTCCCCCCCATCCCTCCCCACTGATCTCCCTCCTGGCACTTATACTTGTAAGCGGAACAAGTGCTACACATGCCCTTACACTTCCTCCCTTACCACCATTCAGGGCCCCAGACAGTCCTTCCAGGTGAGGTGACACTTCACCTGTGAGTCAGCTGGGGTGATACACTGCGTCCGATGCTCCCGATGTGGCCTTCTATACATTGGCGAGACCCGATGCAGACTGGGAGACCGCTTTGCTGAACACCTACGCTCTGTCAGCCAAAGAAAGCAGGATCTCCCAGCGGCCACACATTTTAATTCCACATCCCATTCCCATTCTGACATGTCTATCCACGGCCTCCTCTACTGTAAAGATGAAGCCACACTCAGGTTGGAGGAACAACACCTTATATTCTGTCTGGGTAGCCTTCAACCTGATGGCATGAACATTGACTTCTCTAACTTCCGCTAATGCCCCACTTCCCCCTCGTAACCCATCTGTTATTTATTTTTACACACACATTCTTTCCCTCACTCTCCTTTTTCTCCCTCTGTCCCTCTGACTATACCCCTTGCCCATCCTCTAGACTCCACCACTCCCCCGTCTTTCTCCCCGGGCCTCCTGTCCCATGATCCTCTCATATCCCCTTTGCCAATCACCTGCCCAGCTCTTGGCTCCATCCCTCCCCCTCCTGTCTTCTCCTATCATTTTGGATCTCCCCCTCCCCCTCCCACTTTCAAATCTCTTACTAACTCTTCCTTCAATTAGTCCTGACGAAGGGTTTCGGCCTGAAACGTCGACTGTACCTCTTCCTAGAGATGCTGCCTGGCCTGCTGCGTTTACCAGCAACTTTGATGTGTGTTGCATATAATTAAGCGTTTCGATCATGGTGAACAAAGTAAGGACAAAGTGAGTTTGGCTTGTGGAAGTTGACGAAGATGACGTTGAAGAGGTTTTGGCATCCCATGACCAAGAACTGATAGATGAAAAGCTGATGCAATTGGAAGAGGAAGGGATAACAATCAAAACCTAATGCAGTAGCGAAAGTGAAGTGAACGTGAGGCAACTGCGTGAGATTTTTGCTGCAATGATAAAGTACAACTTTAATTTTGAAAGGGTACGTCGGTTTATTGCAAGATGGTTTGAGTGCTTACAAAGAACCGTATGATAGAAAAATGCGCGAGGCTAAGCAGTCAAGCAAGCCTTCCACATCAGCCACATCAGACGACGAACCTTGACCTTCGACATCGAGGCGGGCAAACATAGAAGAAGATGACCTGCCTGCCCTGATTGACGATGAGGTGACACCCCAGTGTCCCACCACCCCAACCCCCGGGCCCCGGACAGATACTGATTCGCGGAGAATGCAGCGGTAGCTGGAACGCACTCGCACATCTTTAAGAGAAAAGCCAAAATAAACAAGCTAATTAATTAGGTGCCGCCCGGCATGTAAATGTCGGCCCAGATCAGAGGTGATTGCTGATTGCGTCTCCCCTGATCTCGGCCAACAATTACGTGCCAAGCGGCACCTAATTAATTAGATTGTTTGTTTCGGCTTTTTTCTTAAAGATATGCTGGGTGCATCCCAGCCCCCGCTGGACCCCTGCATGCTTCGCGGACCGGTATCGGGTCGCTGCCCGGAGGGTGGGGGCCACTGCACCACCCAAACTCCGACGACTCAGCCTAACACACCATCATCAGTGTGCTTGATGTCTTCATGATTCCCGTAATTGATACTACACCGTACATACATTATTTCTACTTTACATCGGCTATGTATTTTTACGTGTTATTTGGTATGATTTGGCAGTTTCATAGCTTAAAGGTTACTGGAGAGCGCTTGCGCCGCGTTTTAGCCGATGGCGCTTGCATGAGATTTTCGCTATGGAGAACAGTGCGCAATGATTGTGGAAAAGCATTTCTACTTTATATAGGCTGTGTATTCATCATATCATTCCTGCTTTTACTATGTGTTACTGCTATTTTAGGTTTTATGTGTTATTTGGCATGATTTGATAGGTTATGTTATTTTTGGGTCTGCGAACGCTCACAAATTTTTCCCATATAAATTAATGGTAATTGCTTCTTCGCTTTACGACATTCCGGCTTACAAACCGTTTCATAGGAACGCTCTACCTCCGGATGGTGGGGGAAACCTGTACTGTATAAAATGAAAAGAGCCATTGATAATGTGGAGAGCTGCTGCTTTTTCCCAGGGTGGAAATGGCTGGTACATGTGGGCATACTTTTAAGGTGATTGGATGAAAGCATAGGGGGAGAATGTCAGAATTTTTTTTAAAAACACAGAAGTGGTAGTTGCATGGAAGGGGTGGTGGAAGTAGATACATTAGAGACAGTTAAGAGACTCTTAGGTAGGCACATGGTTAAAATGAAAATGGAGAGCTATATGGGAGGGAAGGGTTGGATTAATTTTAGAATAGCTCAGAGGGTCAGCACAACAGCATGGGCTATTAGCATTTACTGTGCTGTACTGTTCTGTGTTGACAAATGATCATTCATCTTGTGTGTATCTTAGTAATGTTCACAATGTGGTCATGATACACATTTTCAGCAACTATAACAGTGTAGTATTTCAGAACAATTTTTTTCTTTCATACTCTTATGCTGTGTAGTATTCAAAGGAGAGACAACAATGATTGCAGAATGAAATTGTCACTTTTCGTCTGCAAAAATGTTTAAGACATATTCATTAAAACACGTTCAATTATAAAGCTCAATCACTAAACTGATTTGTTCAGCTTCCACTGAAGACTGGATAATTAGCTACGCAAGACTTAATTACCTTTACCTAAAGTAGATGAAGGATTGCGCATCATGCTCACATTCAGTTCCAGGACCGAATGACCAAGTCCAGCTGGATTAACATCCAAGTTATCAGATTTTAGTGCATACGAATGGTGACCAACTGCAGGAGTAATCACATTGCTTGAATCCCTGGTGCTGGTCTGAAACAAAAGAAACACATGAAATCACTAGAATGATATTCAGAATTTGGTCCATGGTGTCTCATCAGTGATCTTTCAGGAACTTGCATATCAGTTTGAATGCACAGAAACAGTAACAAATACATTAATTCATAAATGCAACCTGATTTACTAGATGTATTGTTTGCGATGCTTTATCTATTTAGCAATATAAATAATAGTGGAAGGGCTTTGATTTAACAATTTTTCATTGAGAAAGTGCTTCATAAGGTTCTTCCATTTCAAGCATGCAATAATCTTACGATTACTATGCTTTTCTTTATTTTTTATATAACAAAGTAGTAAGAAGACTTGGTGTGAAGGGAAAAGAAGAACAAAGCATCTCATTAAATTACAACACAGAATTATATGAGATTCTAATATTTGTTTTGGAGGTGAAACACATTATAAAAGGATGGACACAAAGCAAACTCAGATCTTTACTCTGAATATTAAATTAAAGAACGAGATCTAATGGCAATGTTCAAGTTTATCTCTCGGCAAAGATTGGAGCCACAGGCATGGAACAAGGTGAGAGAGTGGGAGGAATTTATTATCCTTAAGACCTTTATTAGGAGAGAAGAAAAAAAAATGCTTAAACAATTTAACAGTTGTACAAGCACTGCAATAAATAAAAGTCAAAGTCTAGGTGGTTTAAAAAGCTAAAGATAAGCATGACACACTTCAGAACTTAAAAATGGCAGTAACTGACAATAAACTGGACTGGTCAAAGAACACTGAGGCTGTCTACAAGAAGGGTCAGAGCCGTCTCTATTTCCTGAGGAAACTGAGGTCCTTTAACATCTGCCGGACGATGCTGAGGATGTTCTACGAGTCTGTGGTGGCCAGTGCAATCACGTTTGCTGTTGTGTGCTGGGGCAGCAGGCTCAGGGTAGCAGACACCAACAGAATCAACAAACTCATTCGTAAGGCCAGTGATGTTGTGGGGATGGAAATGGACTCTCTGATGGTGGTGTCTGAAAAAAGGATGCTGTTCAAGTTGCATGCCATCTAGGACAATGTCTCCCATCCACTACATAACGTACTGGGTGGGCACAGGAGTACATTCAGCCAGAGACTCCTTCCACCGAGATGCAACACTGAGCATCATAGGAAGTCGTGGTATTTACTACTAAGATATTTAATATAACAACAGTGATTCATAGCCATACTTTATTGATCCCGAGGGAAATTTGGTTTCGTTACAGTTGCACCAACCAAGAACAGAGTATAAATATAGCAATATAAAACCATAAATGATAATATGTAATTTATGCCAGGAAATAAGTCCAGGACCAGCCTATTGGCTCAGGGTGTCTGACCCTCAAACTTCACAACTCCTCCCTTGGAGGGTCAGACACCCTCAGCCAATAGGCTGGTCCTGGACTTATTTCCTGGCATAATTTACATGTTATTATTTAATTATTTATGGTTTTATATTGCTATATTTGTTCTTGGTTGGTGCAACTATAACAAAACCAAGTTTCCCTCGGGATCAATAAAGTATGACAGTGACTATGACCATGCATCACTGTTGTTATATTAAATATCTTAGTAGTAAATACCAAGTAGCCTACAAAAATCCAACAATTACAAGAACTAGGTGAAGTGGGTACTTTTGAATGACTTCTTACCATTGTTAAAAACACAATATTAGACTGGGGATGAAAGGCAGAGTTTGGATGGACCACTGGATTTTGAGTTGAAACAGGAAACTTGTCCATCTGGTGGAAAAAAAACACAAAATAGGTGAATCATTCAGTTATGATTGCGGCACACAAGAGAATACTCTTTCCTATAAAATCATCACTGGTTCACAATACTAAATACTGAATAGTAGCAGCAACTTACTCATTTCTGAAGGCTAACCCACTGCTACATGGTGCATTTGGCACTACAGAGGGGGAACAAATTTTCAGGCAAAGAAAATCCAACTTTCCAAACTATGTTAATAAATACTAAACCCCATAAAATTAATATAATTTGCTTCAAGAGTATTTATTTATGGCCAGGTAGTTAATAATCCTACTTAACTTCACAAAACTTGTGAGTATTAGCTATGCAATCTTATTTACTTCAAAGATTAGACAGACATTTTGTAATGAAAGGAAAACCAGAGGTTACTTTTAACTACTCACAAGCATGTGCCAGTCTACTCAACTCACTAATTAAACATACAATTATTTTTGCAGTACCTTAATAAAAATCAATTATGTTAAACAACGATGAAACACCACTACCCACGCCCATCTTTGAACAGTGTAATATTATTAAATTCTGCCTGCAAGGCAGATGATGCATCAGGTCAATATTATATTCAAAGATTAACACCGCCAATTGTCCAGCTCTCCTTTAGGACTAAGAACAAGCTCTCAGATACACTTCTGGAACCCCAATAATTAATGAATTCAAGTTTCTCTTAATCACAGTATGGTCAAATACATCTCCAGGCTCATTCCTGACTCCTAGATGATTTGTTTATGAGTCCCTCATCATTGAAATTTCTTTTCTTCTTCTCTGTTCTTTATCTAAAACTTTTGTTCCTTAACCGATTAGATTACAAACATCGCTTCAGAATTGATCTTTCCAAAGTTGGATCACCTTGCCACTTGAAATTTAAAATACTCAAGATACTGGAAAACCACATCAACCGCCTAGAAAGTTGAAATTAATACAGGAGCTTTTACTTAGAAAACCTTTAAGCCTTTGCAGGATTTCTTTCTTAACAGATTTATGCTTCGGATTGTTCAACAACAGTGGCAAACTACAGTGAGAGTTTCTGCTCTCAGGATGAGGCTTTTCATTCCAGCATGAAGGAGATGTCCCCTTTCTGTTTTCCGCAGGGATTGCTCCTTACATGACTCCCTTGTCCATTTATCCCCCCCATCCCTTCCCACCGATCTCCCTCCCGGCACTTATCCTTGTAAGCAGAACAATTGCTACTATTGCCCTTACACTTCCTCCCTCACCACCATTCAGGGCACCAGACAGTCCTTCCAGGTGAGGCGACACTTCACCTGTGAGTCGGCTGGGGTGATATACTGTGTCCCGTGCTCCCAATGCGGCCTTCTATATATTGGCAAGAACCGACACAGGCTGGGAGACTGTTTCGCTGAAGACCTACGCTCCATCCGCCAGAGAAAGCAGGATCTCCCAGTGGCCACACATTTTAATTCCACGTCCCATTCCCATTCTGATATGTCTATCCACGGCCTCCTCTACTGTCAAGATGAAGCTACACTCAGGTTGGAGGAACAACACCTTATATTCCGTCTGGGTAGCCTCCAAAGTAATGACATGAATATTGACTTCTCTAACTTCCGTTAATGCCCCACCTCCCCTTCGTACCCCATCCGTTATTTATTTATTATTATTATTAATTTTCTTTTTGTTTCTCTCTTTCCTTTTTCACCCTCTGTCCCTCTCACTATACTCCTTGCCCATCTCTGGGCTTCCCTCCTCCCTCTTTCTTTCTCCCTAGGCCTCCTGTCCCATGATCCTCTCATATCCCTTTTGACAATCAACTTCCCAGCTCTTCCCACCAATCCCTCCCCCTCCTGTCTTATCCTATCATTTCGAATCTCCCCCTCCCGCTCCCACTTTCAAATCTCTTACTACCTCTCCTTTCAGTTAGTCCTGATGAAGGGTCTCTGCCTGAAACATCAACTGTACTTCTTCCTATAGATGCTGCCTAGCCTGCTGCATTCACCAGCATTTTGTGTGTGTTGCTTGAATTTCCAGCATCTACAGATTTCCTCGTGTGTGGCATTCAAAAGCTTGGGCACCCCGGTCAAAATTTCTGTTACTATGAATAGCTAAGTGAGTAAAAGGTGACCTGATTTCCAAAAGGCATAAGCTTAAAGATGACACATTTCTTTAATATTTTAAGCAAGAAAACTTTTTTTATTTCCATCTTTTACAGTTTCAAAATAACAAAAAAGGAAAAGGGCCCGAAGTAAAACTTTGGGCACCCTGCATGGTCAGTACTTAGTAACACCCCCAGTAACATAATTTGCAAGTATCACAGCTTGTAAATGCTTTTTGTAGCCAGCTAAGAGTCTTTCAATTCTTCTTTGGGGGATTTTTGCCCATTCTTCCTTGCAAAAGGCTTCTAGTTATGTGAGATCCTTGGGCTGTCTTGCATGCACTGCTCTTTTGAGGTCTATCCACAGATTTTTGACGATGTTTTGGTTGGGGGAATGTGAGGGCCATGGCAAAACCTTCAGCTTGCGCCTCTTGAGGTAGTCCATTGTGGATTTTCAGGTGTCTTTAGGATCATTATCCTGTTGTAGAAGCCATCCTCTTTTCACCTTCAGCTTTTTTACAGACGGTGTGATGTTTGCTTCCAGAATATGCTGGTATTTAATTGAATTCATTCTTCCCTCTACCAGTGAAATGTTCCCCGTGCCACTGGCAGCAACACAAGCCCAAAACATGATCGATCCACCCGCTTGCTTAAGAGAGGTTGGAGAGGTGTTCTTTTCATGAGATTCTGCAAACTTTTTTCTCCAAACATACCTTTGCTCATTGCGGCCAAAAAGTTCTATTTTAACTTCATCAGTCCACAGGACTTGTTTCCAAAATGCATCAGGCTTGCTTAGATGTTCCTTTGCACACATCTGACGCTGAATTTTGTGGTGAGGATGCAGGAAAGGTTTTCTTCTGATGACTCTTCCATGAAGGTTATATTTGTGCAGGTGTCACTGCACAGTAGAACAGTGCACCACCACTCCAGAGTCTGCTAAATCTTCCTGAAGGTCTTTTGCAGTCAAACAGGGGTTTTGATTTGTCTTTCTAGCAACCCTATGAGCAGTTCTCTCGGAAAGTTTTCTTGGTCTTCCAGACCTCAACTTGACCTCCACCGTTCCTGTTAACTGTCATTTCTTAATTACATTACGAACTGAGGAAATGGCTACCTGAAAACGCTTTGCTATCTTCTTATAGCCTTCTCCTGTTTTGTGGGCATCAATTATTTTAATTTTCAGAGTGCTAGGCAGCTGCTTAGAGGAGCCCATGGCTGCTGATTGTTGGGACAAGGTTTGAGGAGTCAGGGTATTTATAAAGCTTTGAAATTTGCATAACCTGGTCTTTCCTAATGATGACTGTGAACAAGCCACAGCCTTAGCAAGCTAAATAAGGTCTAAGACCTTGGTAAAAGTTATCCGAGAGCTCAAATCTCTTGGGGTGCTCAAATCTTTGCATGGTGCTCCTTTCCTTTTTTTCATTCTAAAATTGTACAAAACAAAAATAATACACTAATCTTGCTTAAAATGTTGAAAAGAATGTTTCATCTTTAACTTTATGACTTTTGGAGATCAGTTCATCTTCTACTCACTTAACTATTCACAGTAACAGAAATTTTGACTAGGGGTGCCCAAACTTTTGCATGCCACTGTATAAGTATGCACTGATCAGGCAGCAAAGATCCTAGTCCCAGATCATTTGAAGTCACTGGCAGGGAAGCTCATATACACTGAAGGAAAATATCTCAGTATTGGCACTAATCTGATGTCTACTGGGTGAAAGCAATCAAATGAATATCCTCCTAATTTTTTGGTGTTTTAAGATCCAAAAAGATGTATGTATACATCAATGGGTATCAAAAGGATTTAAAATAGATTTCAAAATAGGCATAGAAAGTTTTCCAGTAAGATGGCAACGCACTCAGATGCAGTGGCCTCTTGGAGGCCAACCAAAGGTTTTTTTTGTCTTTTTTATGATCGCAAGACAAAACTGGACTTTAAGAACTTCAAGTACTGCAGGTCCACCCCCATCAGTGAGCTGCTCGTTGGTGGAGGAGCTGACTTGGTGTGGACCGAGTTGCTGCCTGTTACAGGAAGGCATTTAAGGCATCATAGTTGATGCTTGAAGGCGGCGTGCAGTGTGACAGCAGGTAATTGTCATGGACATTTCTCTTATTATCACAAGAACCCGTTGGACATTGACAATGTATGATGCTGCAGACTCATTTCCCTTGTTTGTTGCTGTGATAGACATCGGGGAGCTGCGTGGCTTTGGTTGTAATTATAACTAGGCCTCAATCCACGGTCTTGCCTGCTGATGCAGTCCAGGAAAGGAGACAGCAGAGGCAGTGTAGCATGGCATCCATATTTGGTTGGGGGCTGACCTCTCAAATCAGTGCGACCCTCCAGTGACTGATCCGAGGAATGACTAGCTGGATTGTATGTGTTTGTCTGTGCAATGCTGGGAACTGCTAGAATTTTAGAACACGCCACTCAGGGACATATACACATTTTTTTTAAGTGACTGTATGTTTGCTTGCTAACTTGAATGTGCTGTGTGTGCCTTGTACTGTGTAGTGTACTTGTTGCCCCTTGCCCCCTGAGGAACACTGTTTCATTCTGCTGTATCCATCTACAGTTGAATGATAATTAAACTTGAATAGAGCATGGCCATTCCACAATCCAGTCTCCCTTTCAGTGAGAGTCTAATTGTACAAGTTTGTTCATCCACTGATAGCCCCTATTTAAGTCATTTGTGGCAGTATGGTAGCATTTTGCTTTACAGCACCAGAGATCTGGTTTCAATTTCCACTGTTCTGTGTCCAGAATTTGCACATTCTCTCCATGACTGTGTGGGTTTCCTCTGGGTGCTCCAGTCTCCTCCCACGTTTAAAAGACATACGGACTAATTAGGGTTAGTAAGTTGTGGGCATGCTATGTTGGCACTGGAAGCATGGCGACACTTGCGGGCTGCCCCCAGCACATCTATGGATTGTGTTGATCATCGATGTAAACGATCCCTTTCACTGGATTCTTCGATATACATGTGGCAATTAAAGCTAATCTTCAAAAAACGTTTTAGGAGACAGATCCAAAAAAAAGTGTTTTTTGTGCAAAATACCTCCAATTGTTCGGCTTTACAGAATTCCTTGATAATTTTCAGGAAAGGAGCAAGCACAGCTGATTTAGCTAGAGACACACCGTCAATTCTTTTCAGATTATCCGGAGTTGTTGGCCTGTTGGTGGAAAGAAAAGGAATTAAAATGGGCACTTTGAATCTACATAAATGTCATTCACAAAATAATATTGACACAAAGTAGTTATAAGGGCACTAGAGGTGATAGTGAAGACAAATACTGGAAACATCTAACAGGTCAGACAACAATTAACATTTTAATCAAATCCTTCCCACTACCTTTCACTAATCCACTTCCTTACTTTTGCCCTTCCCCCAGAATGCATCCATTATACCACTTGTCCTTCACTTGCCCGAGATGAAAGACTATCTGCACTGTGACAAGAGATTGACATTGTTTGCCAGTGCCAATACATTTTTAAAGTGCTGCCAATTTTCTCTTTCCATTTTACATATCAAAATGTTGCTACAAGACTCTTTATTCTTGTATCTTACAGGTCCAAAACTAAAAAGTTACTTCAAAAAGTACCATAATCATAAGATATGAACTAAAATCCAGATCAAGAAGCATTAATCACTTTTCAAAACAAATAAAATTTCAAATACATATCACCAGATGTTTTTAAGTCAATGAGCTCATTGTCTATTTGCACTAGCGAAGTTATATGCAGTTCTATCATCTAGACCCAAATGTAGCTTCTTTTTCAACAATACCTTATTTTGGCAAACTCTAGTAGTATTTTGTTCGTGGCCAAAATAGCTGGAGGAACATCTTTCTCACTGGCAATATTCTGCCTTGCTGTCAGCAATTTACCATATAATTTGCCCTGTTGACAAAATCACAAAATTCAGGAACACAATATAACAACAAGAAAGCATACTATAACCTCAATGCTTTTTATTAGGAAAACGGCCTTGCTCATAAAACAAAGAGGAACTCAGCAGGTCGGGCAGCATCCATGGAAACGATGAGTCGACGTTTCAGGCCAGAACTCTTCATCAGGTTCCGGCCCGAAACATCGACTCATCGTTTACACGGATGCTGCCCGACCTGCTGAGTTCCTCCAGCGTGTTATGAGTGTTGCTTTGACCCCAGCATCTGCAAATTATCCTGTGTTCATAAAACAAAGAACCTGTTATTCACAAAAGGATAAGGAAAATACGCAATAATCACGATGCATACAACAAATAAAAGAATGGGAAATTTACAGCTAAACCTAACACAGCATGTACTGTAAACACAAGAAATTCTGCAGATGCTGGAAATTCAAGTAACACACATCAAATTTGCTGGTGAACGCAGCAGGCCAGGCAGCATCTCTAGGAAGAGCTACAGTTGATGTTTCGGGCCAAGACCCTTCCTGACGAAGGGTCTCGGCCCGAAGCATCAACTGTACCTCTTCCTAGAGATGCTGCCTGGCTTGCTGCGTTCACCAGCAAATTTGATGTGTGTTGACAGCATGTACTGTTAGCTTTCAAGACATCACAAAACTTCACAGAAGTTAAGGAATTAAATATAAAAATAGGATATTGAGGCACAACAGACTTTGATGATATTAGGTGGTAATAGGCTGGACTTGTTTGTGGGGAAAGAGTAGGAGAGAGAGTGTTATAATTGAAGTAGAAGGTTACAAATATGAATATAAAGTCATAAATTGAGACAGAAGGGTTATAAAGTTTCAGCAATTATTAGTTTAATAATCTTCCACATTGGTTAAGCAATAGCTATAGGCAAAGACAGTCAAATCCCATAAATGGAAACCACAGAGGAGAGTAAATCATTACAAAATCCCAGAACTAATTTGCTTGATTGAGTTCTGGCTGTATTTCTCCCTCCTAAAACATGGGAACTTGCTGATAGTAGTCCAGTTATCTCAGAGGATAGAGGTCATCAGTACAATTTTATATGGGACCAGATACCACTTTAATAAAATAGATGGATAAAGGAGAGGAACAGTAAGAAAATAGGAACAAGGAAGACACATCAGATTGGAATTACAGCTAGGATGAAGGGTGAATGCTATCTCTATATTCTTCTGGTTTCAAGACTCTGGTTAATGCTGCTGTGTAGTGCTAGTTCAGGTAAGGTTCAGAACTGAAGAAGTAGACTGCAAGTCTCTCTGATTAAAAAGCAAAGAATACAGTTTTCTTTTTCAAGTGGAGAATGCCTGATCCTAGCAATTTTTGCTCAGAGATCCTCAATGTCAAAAATTTTATGTCAACCAATCAAAGATTGATTTTTACTTCAGAAGGGATATTGTTAAAACAGGTTGAGTGTACCGGTTCGCAAAAAAACTCTGGAATGTTGCATTTCCCTTCTGTTTTTCATGTCCTATCTTTGACTCCAGCAGAAACAGTTCCTTGAAATCCATTACCTTATCCATTTGTCTAAATACGTCACTCTTAGCATTCTCAGAACTGGATGCTGGTTGCGGTCAGAGCATGTGGGAATTAATTTCCCTAGATTGTAAATCATAGAAACCAATAATTTCAGAGTATATAAACTAAATGACTGGGCATTAACGCATGAAGGGGAAGCTTTTCAGCTACTATCAGAAGAATAGAAACAACTGAAGAAGTCCACATGGGATTACAGTTGTAAGGAACTATGCAATCCAAAGAAGGTCTGGTAGGTTCAGCGGGTCATCATGAAGTCCATTTTAAACAAGAAGTAAAGACATTAAAATACTGAAGGATCTAGTGCTTTCCCAACGTATATGACGAATAAACTCTTCTTGGGATTCCAGCCAGGTACGGGTATCAATTTTAACCAATGTATCAATGACAAACTCAGCCACCTTCATCAGGGATGATGCCCGGTCATGTCTAATCCGGTGGTATTTGTACCCCCATTGTCCATCCCTCCAGATTGGTTAGTCCTCATCCAATCAAGTTTCCGCTGTCCCACTTTGTTTTAAAATCAAATTCCAGTTCTTACGTAGAGCAAGACCTCCGACTTCGTTAAAAAAAAATTCCTCTAGTTTTATTTCAATGGCTTCCTTCACCAAGTGGTCTCAAAAACCATTGGCACAGCACAGTAGTTTTGTGCCGTCAAAGTCGATCCCATGGCCATTGTGAATGTAATGTTCTGCTACCACCGATTTCTCCAGGTAACCCAAAAGGATATACCTCCTATACTCCTTGATGTGAGTTTCCACTGTGCGTCCGATATACGCTGCTCCACGTTCACAGGGAATCCTGTAAACACCAGCCATCCTGAGTCCCCGGTCAACTTTGACCTGGGAACATCGTGCGTAATTGTTTTACTTCCTCATTGAGACTGTCCAGTTCCAAAATAGTTTTCGTACAGTTAATACTTCTTCAGATACGTTAATGACACCTCCATAGTGTGTCCTCATGGACTCCAGGCACTTCAACAGTTCCACGACCATATGAACAGCATTCATCCAAACATTCAATTTACGATGGAGGTGAAGTAGAATGGTTGCCTCCCTTTCATGGATGTTTAGATTAGATTAGATTCAGCTTTAACTTTATTGTCATTGTGCCGAGTACAGATACAAAGCCAATGAAATGCATTTAGCATTTGACCACAAATGCAAAGAATAGTGTTATTTACAAAATAACTGCGAATGAAAAAAGTGCTACAGCACACAAATATGAAAGTACTGAGACAGTACAATACGGATGCAATACTGCTTAGCGCTGTGATGAGAGGTTCAGCAGTGTCACAGCCTCAGGGAAGAAGCTCTTCCTGTGCCTGCTGGTGCGGGAGCGGAGGCTCCTGTAGCGCCTACCGAATGGGAGAAAAGTAAGAAGTCTATGGTTAGGGTGAGATGCATCCCTGATGATGCTTTTCGCCCTGCCCAGGCAGCGTTTATGGTAGATGTTCTCAATGGTGGGCAATTGGGTGCCAATAATCCACTGGGCAGTTTTCACCACACGCTGGAGTACTTTGCAGTCCATACGGGACAATTGCCATACCACACTGAGATGCAGTTGGTGAGTATACTCTCAATGGTACAGCGGTAAAAGTCCGTCAGTATCCTGGGACAGAGGTGAGTTTTCTTCACGCTCCGCAGGAAATAAAGGTGCTGTTGCACCTTTTTGATCAGGATCGAGGAGTTCAGGGACCAGGTGAGATCCTCGGAAATGTGGACACCAAGGAATTTGAAGCTTGATACACACTCCACTACAGTTTCGTTGATGTAGATGGGATGTTAGTGTGACTCCTGGAGTGCCTGAAGTCCACAATGATCTCCTTGGTCTTCTGGGTGTTAAGGGCCAGATTGTTGCTGGCATACCACGCAGCCAGGTGCTGAACCTCGTCTCTTTAGGCCGTCTTGTCATCCCCTCTGATCAGACCAACCACCGTGGTGTTGTCTGCGAACTTGATTATGGAATTAGAACCATGTACAGGAACACAGTCATAGGTGAAAAGGGAGTACAAAACAGGGCTCAGCACACAGCCTTGAGGCACACCAGTGTTCAGGGTGAGAGAGGAGGAGGAAGAGGTTGTCTAACTTAACTGACTGGGGTCTGTTAGTCAGAAAGTCCAAGGTCCAATTGCAGAGGGATACAGTGATACCAAGCTGGCGAAGTTTGGTGATCAGCTTGGAGCAGATCACAGTATTGAATGCTGAACTAAAGTCAATGAACAGCATTCTGACATAAGAGTTGGGGCTGTCCAGGTGGGTCAGGGCAGAGTGAAGTGCTGTGGAGATGGCATCCTCTGTTGACCTGTTGGTGCAATAGGCAAATTGATGGGGGTCCAGGATAGAGGGCAACCAGGATTTCAGATGTGATAGAACCAGTCTCTCAAAGCACTTTGCAATGATGGGGGTGAGTGCAACTGGACGGAAGTCATTCAGGCCCGTGGCAGTGGAATGCTTCGGCACTGGCACGATGGTTCTAATACGATGGAAACCGGATGGTAGCCTTGGACATGGTACCTATCGTAAACCCACTCACATGGACTTGTACCTCAACAATACCAGCCACTACAACACTCCCAACATAGAGCGATTCTTTCTACTTTAATTAACAGTGTGAAAACTATCTCAGACTCAGAGTCTCAACGATTATGCATGATGTTCCTACGCAATGGCTATAAGGTGAAGGAAATCAAACAGGCCCTTAAAACAGCCAACGGAAAACCAGGAAACCTGACAACAAGGAGGAACCTGTCGCTACCACCTGTCTTCCCTATATTTCCACGGTTTCTGGTAAGGTTGCTAGGATCCTGAAGAAATATCAAATTAATACCATACACAAACCCATAAGGAAGTTCAAATCATGGCTTATGCAGGTCAAAGTTGAGTTGACCTGAGATGCAGGATGGCTGGCATTTACAGGATTCCCTGTGAATGCGGAGCAGCATATATCGGCCAGATGGGACGCATAGTGGAAATTCGCATCAAGGAGAACAGGAGGTGTACCCATTTGGGTTACCCGGAGAAATTGGCGGTAGTGGAACATTGCATTCGCAATGGCCACAGGATTGATTTCAACGGCACTAAACTAATGTGCCGTGCCAATGGTTTTTGGGACACCTGACGAAGGAAGCCATTGAAATAAAACTAGAGAAAAAGAATTTTAACAAGGACAGAGGTCTCGCTCTAAGAACTGCAATTCGATTGTAAACAAGATGGGACAGCAGAAACCTGATTGGATGACAACAAACTAACCAGCAGTAATGGACAACAGGGGTATAACCACTGGATTAGTCATTCCCAGGCATCATCCCCAATAAAGATGGCAGAGTCGGTCATTGAAATGTCGGTTAAAATCAATACCTGTATCCGGCTGGAAGACCAAGAAGAGTTTATTCGGCATTAAAACATTGTTGACATTAATGCATATCATTAACATTATCAGTCCTAAATAAATGAAATGACATTGAGGCTTCAAAATTGAAGACTAGATCTGCATCTAAAGGACCTTTCCAATTCACCAAAATAAAAATAAAAGTGACTCAAAAGACATGTTATTCCTCATCTCATTAAAAATACACTGGCAGAATTTCTACTGTGACAGCACTTAAACTATATTAAGCATGTATACCTGATGATTTAAGTAAATCAGTGTTCATCACACTTCCAAAGAAAGAGGGAGCAACAGAATGCGAGTTACATCGTACAATAACCCTGATGAGCCACGTGGCAAAAATTATTCTCCAGAGTAATCATGATGACAGCAAGACGCTGTATAAAACCAGGAATCAGTAAAGAACACTGAGGCTTTGTAGAAAACACTGGAACCAGAAATGCAATTTTCATGCTACAGGTGATCTGTGAATGAGCCATCCAGGTACAAAAAGACATCTACCTATGTTTCATTGACTATACAAAAGCTTTTGACACTGTCAGACAGCAAGATCTTCTGGAAATGCTTCAAGATCTTGACATAGATGGGAAAGATATACATTTCTTAAGAACCTTATACTGGGACCAGATAGCATCCATCAGAATAGAAGGAGAAGTGAGTGAGTATGTGAATATCATGAGAGGAGTCAGGCAAGGTTGTGGCTTTTCACCAGAGTTATTCAACCTGTATAGTGAAAATATCTTGAGAAGTATCAAAGACATCAAAGGATTCACAATTGGAGGCTATAATATAAATAACATCAGATATGCTGATGACATCGTACCAATAGCTGACTCAGAAACAAAACTTCAAGAACTACTCACTATAGTGGCAGCAGAAAGTAATCACAGAGGCCTCTCAATCAACACTAAGAAGACAGAAAGCATGGTCATCTCCAGAAAGACAAATATCCCACAATGTGTGATCAAGATACAGAGCTACGGTAGGAAACTTTGTCACATGGTGTGAGCAGAATTATCTACAGCTTAATGTGAAAAAGACTAAGGAGCTGGTGGTAGACCTGAGGCGAGCTAAGGTACCAGTGACCCCTGTTTCCATCCAGGGGGTCAGTATGGACATGGTGGAGGATTACAAATACCTGGGGATACGAATTGACAATAAACTGGACTGGTCAAAAAACACTGAGGCTGTCTACAAGAAGGGTCAGAGCCGTCTCTATTTCCTGAGGAGACTGAGGTCCTTTAACATCTGTCGGATGATGCTGAGGATGTTCTACGAGTCTGTGGTGGCCAGTGCTATCATGTTTGCTGTTGTGTGCTGGGGCAGCAGGCTGAGGGTAGCAGACACCAACGGAATCAACAAACTCATTCGTAAGGCCAGTGTTGTTGTGGGGATAGAGCTGGACTCTCTCACGGTGGTGTCTGAAAAGAGGATGCTGTCTAAGTTGCATGCCATCTTGGTCAATGTCTCCCATCCACTACATAACGTACTGGGTGGGCACAGGATTACATTCAGCCAGAGACTCATTCCACTGAGATGCAGCACAGAGCATCATAGGAAGTCATTCCTGCCTGTGGCCATCAAACTTTACAACTACTCCCTTGGAGGGTCAGACACCCTGAGCCAATAGGCTGGTCCTGGACTTATTTCATAATTTACTGGCATAATTTACATATTACTATTTAACTATTTATGGTTCTATTACTATTTATTATTTATGGTGCAACTGTAACAAAAACCAGTTTCCCCCAGGATCAATAAAGTATGACTATGACTATAAATGCAAACATCAAACGTCAACAAATTCAGATATCTTGGTAGCCTAATAACAAGTAATGGCAGGTGCGACACAGATATCTAATACAGAATAGCAATGGCGAAAGAAGCTTTCCAAAAAATGAAGACCATATTAACAGACAGAAAGATGAGCATGTATACTAAAAACAGAATACTGTTGTGCTATATTTATTCTATTCGGATTTATGGGAGTGAATGCTGGACCATTTCCCCAGCAATGGAAAAGAGACTAGAAGCAGATGAATTATGGTTCTACAGGAGAATGTTAAAAATATCATGGACCACACACACATCAAATGAAGAAGTTCTCAGAAGAGCCCAAGCAGTTCGATCACTCATACCAACAATAAGAGAATGACAACTTTGATTCCTAGGACATATCATGCAGAAAAATGAACTAGAAAAACTCATACTCTCTGGAAAGATTGAGGGGAGCAAACCTAGAGGAAGACCTCGGCTTATGTACACCAAAAGCATAGCCAGGTGGCTGCACATTGAGGAAATGGAAGTCATCCAAAAAACGAAGGATAGATCTATATGGAAAACCATGGTCACCAAAGTCTGCATCGGATATGGTACCTAGACAGACAGACATGAAACGTGGGTGATGACCAAAGGAAAAACCGGCTGGACTCACTTAGCACTTTAGTAGAAGGGTGTTTATTAAGTGCATCAAATTAATGAAAATAGTGAAAAGAAAACTGCCAATATTTACAAAAAGATATCTACCAGAAAACACAATAATAGCTTTGTACTATTTTTGTCCAGTGTGAACTCCTGGCAGCCCCAATCTCTCTCTCATATTGAGAGTGCTGAGCTCCATTTTATTCGGCACTAGGACAAAATTAACAAGACTACACGTGAATTAGAATATGATGCACCCTCAATGTAGTTACAATCATATTACAAAATAAACTTAAGTATTTACCTAAATACAGCACAGAGACAACATATACGCATTTACACACTTCCAATACTAAAGAAATGGAATATTCCGCTCGGTATAGTGGGAAAGGCACCATAAAGTCTGTGTGTGTGTATATGTGTGCATATGTGTGAGCATGAGTGAAGAGTGCGTTTACCGAGTGCTCTCCGTCACAGCATGTAACAGGTTGCGAAAAAACATCTATTATTTGATGTACCCTACAGTGGGAGGCTCCAAAGGTAGTCATAGCCGAAGGGTGGTAGTGGGGATGAGCTCCTACTGCTAAACAAATGCTCTTCATGGCGTGCGTCTCAAACAGCCTCTGACAACCAAGTCCAACTCCTGGCCTTCATGTGTGGCATAGTTCTTATGCCTGGCGGAGCTGTTCTCACTGACAGGGGAAGGGGCAAAGGCGGGCCACTGGCGCCTTAAAACCAGTTGCTCCAGGCAGATGGGGCTCGTTAACCACGGATGGTAGCTCATCTAGGAGAGAGAAAACTCCGATTTCAAACCTCCGCTGCCTTGTGGCTATACCCTCTCACGAGAAAGGCTTTGGGAGTAAACCCTAAGGAAAAATCCGGAGTTGGAGTCGGAGTCCCGAAGGTGGCTGATTGCTGTACCCAGCACCGGCATGGCAACTCCTGCGATGCTGCTGGCACCAAACTGTATCGACTTTCGCCGTTCCTTTGGACCTGTCATCAGCATGGAGAGGGGGTCCCACTGCATGGGCAACAGACGGATCTCCATATCAACTCTGCCCTGGCTTCGTTTCAGTGACTACCAGAGGCACAGTACCCATGGTCAACCATGACTGACGGAGACCACACACACACACACACACACACACACACACAGAGGGAATGATAAATTACAGGATGAGACCATTGTGCCCATGTCAAGTTACAGGATAATTGTGGCGAGAGAGGAGCAAAAATGGGTTATACATTATCTAAATGTTTAGACATCAAAACCAAGTTCTGGGTTAGAATGCAAACAAGATGGCTTAACATGTAGAATAACAAATTCACAAGTGTGGATTCATAGGATAAAACCTAAAAGATTCATAAACTGTTACAACACAGAAAAAAGCATTTTATTTACCTTCATGTAGACAATAAAGGAACTAGTAGTTTGATGGATTTTTCAGTATATCTGCTTTTATAGCTGTTAATTTTTTGGGATCTGGGTAACATGGGGATGGCAAGCATTTATTGCCCATTCTACATGAGCCACCAACATCCTTTATATGATGTTACTATCTGTTACAGAGGACTGGCGATAAACTAAGTCAGGATGGAATGAGACTTGCAAAAGAACATGCAGGTGGTACCACACAAGCTGCTCTTATCCTTTTTGTGGCAGGGGTTTTGGATTTTGCAGGGGCCACTAAAATAACCTGCATAAACTGTAGCCACTGTGTTACTGGTGAAGAGCGTGAATGTTTAGGGTGGTAAATGACATGTCAGACCAAAAGACTGCTTTATTCTGGATAGTGTGCAGCCTTGACGGTTGTTAGAACTGAATTTATCAAGATAGATAATAAATATTGCATCAGGTTTTTGATGTGCCTTGTAGGTAATGGAAAGTCAATAGGTATCAGTGGTGTGTTACATTCCAAAAGGATACTCAGCTGAAGTACTCTATTTATTTATGTATCTGGTCTAGTTAAATTTCTGATCAATGATGGTCCCTTCCAGGAACTTGTTTCTGGAAGGCTCAGCTATGGAATACAAAATGTCTGTTGTAGGTCATGAGGCTCTCTATGGTCATTGTCCAAACTTACCACCCGATGTCTGAATGTTGTCATAATCTTGTTTCACTCAGACTTCATTTACTTGGAAATTGCAATTAAACTGAAAGTTTTCACAATCGTCAACAAACTTCACTATTTTTTACCTTATACGCAAGGTTTGTAATGAATCATGAATATGTTTACGCCTAGGACATGCCCTGAGGAACTACAGCAGTAATGTCCTGGGGCTAATATGCTTAACTTTCAGTAAACACAGTTACCTTCCTTTCTAAGAGATATGGCTCTAATCACTAGGGACTTTACCCCCTAATTTCCACTCTACTTTTAGTCACAGCAGTCAAGTGCTGCTTTGATGTCAAGACAATTACTCCCATCTCCTCCCTGAATATTATCTCTTTGGTCTATAGTAGTCCTTGCAAAACCAAAATTGAGCATTGCTGACCATACTATTGATGAAGATATGCTGCTGGGTAGCACTATTCATGACAACTTCCAACACCTTGCTGATGGTTGCAAGTAAACTGACTGTGCCATAAATTAGCTAGATTGGATTTGCTCTCCTTGTTAAGAAAAGGAACAGAGCACACTTGTGCAATATTTCGCATTTTTGATAAATGTCAATGTTGCAATTTTTCTGGAGCAGCTTAGCTTAAGATGTGGTTAGTTCTGAAACACAGATCTTTTGATTCCAGTGGTTAATGTATCCAATACTCCCAGCTATTTCTCACATAGATTAAATCAAATAGAATGGGAGCTGGTATCAAAAGAGGAAATCAAGAGGAATCATTCATGTCGTACTCAGCCAAACATGGAGGCAAAGGTTTTAGTCCCTACTTTAGTACTCACATGCTGGGTCCTTG
Organism: Mobula birostris; assembly: GCF_030028105.1. Lineage (NCBI taxonomy): Eukaryota > Metazoa > Chordata > Chondrichthyes > Myliobatiformes > Myliobatidae > Mobula > Mobula birostris. Next base: position 162,855,411 of record NC_092373.1, read on the forward strand.
CATCACTAACAGTGGGGATGATCTTGGAATCTCCCTGTCAGTCATTTAATTGTCTATTAACATTTGAATATGATTGGTAGGATTACAGAGCTTTGATTTAGTCCATTGGATGTCATCTCTACCATGAAAATAAAGCACAAAATGACAAACCATAGCTTGTTGCGTTAAAATGCATACCTGCAACTCCAGTTCCCTGGGTGATGGGGTTGGTTCAGAGGGAACAGTTTTTACTGGAGATCCAGATGACGGTGGAGTAAAAAGGTGACTACAAAGAACATAAAGATGGAAATATTTTAATTAACATTCGACGTCAAAGATTCCTAGTATAATAGTTATATACACAGATAAAAATGCTATACATATTTAAAATCACAGATGGTCTGAAAATTGATGTGGTGGCAACTAGGACTATTCAATGAATTTAAGGAGGAAGAAGAGTGATATAGCACACTGTCAAATCAGATAAAACACAGAGTCACTGAAATAAATGCAAGATCACAGTAGACATAAAAGAAGGGGCAGCAGGAAGACAGGGAGTTGTGGGGTGGTTGCGAGAGGATAAGGAGTTGTTTGCCATTGTTGTATGAAAGTGAAAGTGAACCAAATAAAGCCAAAGAACACAAGAACTTTGAGATGAATTAGCAGATGGATGCAGACTATAGTGAGGCCATTTCCCATAGTGACTGCAGGGAACACGTATATTTGTAGTGAACATAGCTGGAAAATAAGAGCCATCTCTCTGTGCTCTGTATCCTGATCTTCCAAAAAGCGTGTGTTTAAGACAGCTGTCAGTCCTCTAATGCTACATGACAACTGATTTACATAATCAAACACTTTTAAAAATAATTTTAAACTTGCTGAAGAACAGTCCTCACAGATCTAAGTTATCTCTACACTATGCTTTAAACCTCACTACTGAGTTGCACTACTAGTTATCAAATTTCACAAACCCTTCACAGCATGCTATCATTGACACTACTGATATCTCATATTTAAGGAACAGCTGTATCTTTTAATACTCAACCAAAATGTAAAAGGTCTAAGATACCAAGACCAAATCAACAATCTCACTGGCACCGATACAAATATTCACTAGCACACCATTGTTGTTACATTGAGCTACACCTGGAATATTAATTAATGGTCAATGTAAGAGATGTTTTATTCAACTAGATTCACAAAACAGCCCATTTATCAGAATCAGATTTATTATCGCCGCCTATATGACATGAAATTTGTTGATTTTTGGCAATATAAAAACATAACATTACTAAATCCGACAAAATAAATAGTGTAAAAATAAGGAATAATGAGGTACTGTTCATGGGTTCATGGACCATTTACAAATCTGATGGCAGAGGGGAAGAAGCTGTTTATTTTTTAAAGCATAAAATTAAAATCTCTTGCTATGGTTTCCACTTCCTAAAGACGGAAAGGTTCTAATCCCCCAAGTTACTTATGAAGCCAACTCTTGTAGAGTAATGCCTGAATTATTCAGCAGTTATGAATTCTGTAATTTTCAGTCTAGTCAAAGAAGATTCTCATCACAGCTTTCAGATTATAACGAACAGACTTTCTACTAGCAACATCAACTGTTCATCTCAGCCTGTTATCTAAAGCACTAAAGGTCACACTGCCTTCCAGCCACATTTGAATGGAATGTCTACCTTACTGTATGATTTTGACATGAAAAATGACACTGTTCAGTGTTATCATATGACTACGAATGATGTCTTGAAAAACCGATGTACAAGTCTAGTAATTTTGGAACTCCAAAGGTCATTATTCTTTCTTAGTGGACTTACTGAACATCAGAATCACTGCAAATGTTTACCTTTTAATTGCAGATGCGACAAACAGCTTCACATTCTCTTTTCTCTGCTCGCTTGCAAATCGGTCACACAGTGACACATTCTAAAAAATAAAAATAGTGGAATTGACAATGAACAAAGAAGTATGAATTCCAACAACAACTTTCAAATGCGTGTACAAAATACCAAATAAAATAGCATGGGATGTGGAGTGCCAAGTTGAATGAGACTTGAATCTTTTAGCTAAATAAGATACAGATATGTCAGAATATTATTCTGACTACATCTGTCATTCTTCATCATGAGAATATTTTCCAGCTTTGCACAATATTCAGTGACTTTTATTCAACTTCTTCCCGTTACAGCACATGAAACACAGCTGCATGAAGTAGGGGTACATTTCTTCACGCATTTTGTTTTACACAAGAACTAATTCACATGGCAAAGATGACTATCAGTTGCAAGAAGGAGTTGTTACAGTCACTGGAGGTGAACTGAGGGGAAAGAAATACCTTCATGATCTATGGTTATTGGTGAAAAGAGAATGATTGTAAAAACTAAGGAGCAAGTGGACAGGGAAGAAAAATAGTCCCTGGGAATTGCAAGAGGAAGAAAAATGGAGTAAGTATATTGTAAGAGATTGGGGTAATGTCTAGGAACAATCAGAGAAAACTACCTTTCCACATCCTTCAAGCAAATTGTGGCTTGATTACAGTTAGTAACAATAATTACTGCTTTTAACCTGCAGGGTTTTGAAAAATCTCAACATTGCCTGCTATGGTATCAGAAATTGCACTAGTCTTTTCTGTTAACTATCACTGATGACGCTACATGGCATATTAAAACTCATACATAAACTGATAAACTCTGGAGCCATAGGCAGTTTTTTTCTTGTTAGTGGGCTCTTCTGTAAAGCTAACTGAATAATCACATGAATACTATGTGTCAAGTATGTCATTAGGCCACTCAAGGGGTTTTTGTTCCAAATAATTCAGGTGAATATTGCTCAAGTAACTTATTTTAGAATCAAATAAAGATGCTCTAAAATATGCTTCCATTGCCTCAATTATAATTTTGAATTTTTAAACAAGCAAGGAATATTTGTCACCCAAACATCTTAGGGTGAAAAATGCAAATCAATTAATTGTACCAAGAATAATGCACTTGTTGATCAATTATGCCTGCTTACTCCACAGGTTTCTCTATTTACCAATGATTATTAAATGGATAAGGAACTGAATCAAGACATTATTGTTTATACATCCAATTCAAATCAATTTATATGAAGTCTCACTCACAGCTGTAACTAATTTTTATGTATTTAAATCCATTAAAAATGATGCTGAAGGACCCTCCAAAAAAAAACTGAAAATAGCACATAGCAGTGCTAAAACTAGTTTCTCAAATGGAAGCAATTAACATGGCCATCTTGAACAGATGAAGCAAAATACTTATGTGGGTACATACATTGAGAAGCAGAATACAGTCTTTGCCTCTTGTCAATTATTTTAAATTGATAATTCAATTAAATTCTAATTGCTTATTGGGTGCTTATGTCACCTCTTGAAAACATCTACTTTAAAAAAAAAACATTGTTTAAAAATCAGCTGTAATTTGTGAACACGAGGAAATCTGCAGATGCTGGAATTTCAAGCAATACACATCAAAGTTGCTGGTGAACGCAGCAGGCCAGGCAGCATCTCTAGGAAGAGGTACAGTCGACATTTCAGGCCGAGACCCTTCGTCAGGACTAACTGAAGGAAGAGTTAGTAAGAGATTTGAAAGTAGGAGGGGGAGGGGGAGATCCGAAATGATAGGAGACGACAGGAGGCAGAGGGATGGAGCCAAGAGCTGGACAGTTGATTGGCAAAAGGGATATGAGAGGATCATGGGACAGGAGGCCTAGGGAGAAAGAAAGGGGGAGGGGGGAAGCCCAGAGGATGGGCAAGGGGTATAGTGAGAGGGATAGAGGGAGAAAAAGGAGAGAGAAAAAAAACTAATGATAATTTACAATTAAAAAAATTTAAAAATTAATAAAAATTAATAGTGATGGCATGAACATTGACTTCTCTAACTTCCATTAATGCCCCACTTCCCCTTTGTACCCCATTCATTATTTAATTATTTATTATTATTATTTTTCTCTCTCTCCTTTTTCTCCCTCTGTTCCTCTCACTGTACTCCTTGCCCATCCTCTGGGCTTCCCCCCTCCCCCTTTCTTTCTCTCTAGGCCTCCCATCCCATGATCCCCTCATATCCCTTTTGCCAATCAACTGTCCAGCTCTTGGCTCCATCCCTCCCCCTCCTGTCTTCTCCTATCATTTCAGATCTCCCCCTCCCCCTCCCACTTTCAAATCTCTTACTATCTCTTCTTTCAGTTAGTCCTGACGAAGAGTCTCGGCCCGAAACGTCGACTGTACCTCTTCCTAGAGATGCTGCCTGGCCTGCTGCGTTCACCAGCAATTTTTATGTAATTTGTGAAAGCTGCTTTCTTTCTGCATCTGGATCATGTTACGTCTAATGATCAAAATCAGCACCTCGTAGAATAAGTGCTTCAATCTGCAGTACTGATACCCTCATAATTAAAGACAGTTGGCCAAGTTTAAATTACTAATTTAGTTTATTTGTAGATCAAAATGCTTTGTCTCCTTGATACAATAACCAGATCACTGGCATCTGCACCAATACTTTGGTGTCAGAACATCAATGTAGTTTTAATTTTGAATCATAAATGTAAATAATGTTGTCAGTTATTTAGAGTTCCATTCATTTGTTCTGTCTGGTAATTAATTTTCTTGGCAAGCAGTTCTGTAAGCACAAGAACGTGAAAAGTAAATAAGCAGATGATACTAAGAAATAAGAGGCATTACACTAGAATTAAATTAGACAACCATAAAATCAGGAACGGGGATATCATGTGCACATTTGTATGTTGATTGTATTACAGAAAATACACGAATTCAATCTATTTACTTGAATGATGGCACTAAACGGCAACTCCTTTGCTTGCATCTTCAGAAACAGCTCTATTTCCATCTTTAATATCTCTATTTTTCCCTTTCAGAGTTCTTTCAAAGACCCTGACCTAGAGTTACACACTGACTTTGGTTCTTTGCAGGAATGGGACCCGCTCTCGGGGTGTCACGACTGGCTGTTATCCGACATGCCAAGGACGTGAGCTAAGAGTTCAGCTCACCTTTGGAGGCCTAGGATCTCGGGGCTCTGGAGACGGACGGCTCGAAGGTCGGTGTCCCAGACCGGTGTGTCATGGGAGCTGGAAGATCTTTGGCTGTGTCCAGTGACCCGAGATCTTTGGGCACAGAGTTCGAAAAAAGCGACACAATGGACTCTTAACATGGTAAAATAGCGAGTTGTTTGTTATGTCTCCTCTCTTCACTGTTAAACAGAGACATTTCTTTCTCGCTTATTAGAGAGAGAGAGAGAGAGAACCTGTGGTATGTCGAATACTGGGTGAATGCGTCGTCTTTGGAGTACTGCAAGTCTATGTCTTTGCTGTTGCTTTTGCTGCATGCTTGAGTGCTCGGTGGCAGGTGCCAATGCTTTTTTTTGCCGGTGGGGGGTGGGGGTATCGTTGCTTACTGCCACTTATGTGCAGGAGGGAGGAATTCAGGGTTCTAACATTTAACCGTCGTTCATTCTTTGGGACACTCCTCTGTTTTCGTGGATGGTTGCGAAGAAAAAGCATTTCAGGATGTATATTGTATATATTTCTCTGACATTAAATATACCTTTGAAACCTTTAATTTCTGCTTCTAGCACACACTATCTGTAAGCTCCTTTAGTATATCAGCAAAAGGTCAGTATTGTACGTGACTCGCTCAAATTATAACTTGCTGCAACTGTTAAAAATGCAACGCAAAGCAGATGCTGCTAGTTGTGCAAAACAGAAAGTCACTTAGGAAGCCTCAAAGATTGGTAGAGTATGGGAGAGGGTGGGCTACCACAACCTTAGATTAAGATGTCCTAGATAACTAACAGTTCCACAAGAAGCAACTTAGTCTACAGACAAATATTTGGAAAGGAGTGGTTGCAAATAGACCAACAAGTCTATCCACTAAAACCAGTATGTATTATTTCAACTTCTTCAAACAAGTAGTTAAGAGTAAAATGTCATATCCTACCAAAGCCAGTATTTTTGATGAAGGGCCTCAGACCCAAAACATTCACTGTTTCCCTTTCTAAACATCGTGCCTTTGTTTTTTTTTCAGCATTTCCTGTTTTAGTTCAGATATTCAGTTTTTTTCTTTTGATTTTCATGTCCTACCAACTGCAGTATTAGCCTCAGATGCTGTTCATTTTAACACAACCTTATTTCAAAGCTAACAGCAATCTCCATCAATTATGACAGGTTTCAAAAGTTAGTATGTTCAAAGCTAACATTTTAATATCTGCATCTCCACGTTGCATACATGGACATGAGATCAGCATTTAGTAAGAGATTAGCTACCATTGGCTTGTAACGAAAGCACAGGATAGGTCATTCTGGTGACTAGTAAAAGCTCTTCAAAAGGCAGATAATGAGTATGTACATATTAAAATGATTTGTACATTGAAAGGCCTGATAAAACCCCAGTATTCAATGTCAAGGAATGTGGAGGAGTCACTGTGTATAACCAGAATATCATGGTAGAAAAGTATGTACCATCAATTATACAGGGCAGTTGAGAAAGAGAAAGGAAGAGACAACTTTGGTCCTTTCTGTTTGGGCTGTCTGTGAAGTAGACATATGAAAGATGTTACTGATATCTCTGGCATCAACTTGGACAAATGAACAAGAATAAAAGTTCATTTGCACCTCGCCAAACCTTGGTAATGCACACTCAGTAAAGCAGTTATATCTGTAGCTACTGAAAGGTCAATCTTCTTCACACTGATCCTCACTGAAGTTCATTAGAAATTTGTTCCCCGAATACTTGGATGGCTAAAGCTCCTGCTGAGAGCGTTTCGTTCCCTCTCTCAAATCTGCTGCCCACCAGCAACTCTCCTCATTCCCTCAGCATATTGTTTGGAATATATTAGTGTCTTGAAAACAATAGTTTACAGCATACTACACCATTCCTTATAGACTTCTAAAAATATAAAACATTAATACTTGTAATATAGTCAAAATCTAGTCAGAGATCAAGCAGCACTTAATCTTCAAGTAACTGATGATGGCTTTCATTAATGAGCGGTGGGCCCTTTCTGTCACTTGAATGTGTTTTGGGAGGTTGAGGACATTGGCTAGTGTGTTGTGTTCCAAATTGGCAATGTTAACATCAAGTCAAGAGTGCATACTGACTGGTGTCATCATCTGCCGAGTTAGCATTTGTTACATGTACTGACTGCATCACAAATATGGCTTCTGGTATACTGCACCTATAAATAACTGTATGTTCTACTGATGTCCTTTTGGAGCTCCAAAGATGTAAAGCACTCAAAGTTGGTCTGTAAATATTCCACAAAATATGTTATCAAAAGATTTGTTTAAAGCAAGACAAGATGGTGTCTAAGATCAATAAGAATTTTTTTAAAGAAAAAAAACCTTTCGGCTTGTGGAATTTTAAATCTTGGCCAGAATTTTCTTTGTTGGAAAATAGTATTCTTGCCACGTTATGTCCAATAAGCAACATTTTACTTACATTAACAAACTATTAATTATACCAGTCATGTTTTAGAGAGATGTTTACACAATAATCAAAAGCTTAAAACCACACAGAGCTCTAATTTACTCTGATATTATATAAAAACCCTGAGATTTAAAAAAAATCTCGAATAAAAAGATTTTTTATCACAAGAGGTAAAATATTATCAACTATCATCAACTAGAAATACTGTACTTAAAAAAGTTCAAGTATGCAGATTTTACACAAATAAGACATTGATAATATGCACTGATTATCTTACAAGAAGCAAAATAAGTAAAAAGGTGAATAACAGAAACCTGAAGCTCTGACTGGGTGGCCAATGCAGGAGATCGTTGAGAGGATATTGGTAGTGAAGTTGGAGGCTGAACATGACTGCAAATAAATAAATAAATACATGTGAAATGATCAAAGAGGATGATACTGTTTTAAAATTAGTTACTCCAAACTGAAGTCAAACTGAAATATCGTAAACACATACACTTTTAGACTCAGTTCTTCAGTGGATGGAAGTAGAAGAGTACGACAAGACTCATTAGCTGCCTTCTTCAACCATGCTCGCCCCTGTGAAAATGCAAATTTTCATTAGAATATTTCATAGGCTGTGCCAAGTTCTGTCACTCTCTGGATGAAAACCCACATATTTTCTTCTTTTAACACATGGTACCAAGACCTATATAACAAAGTTTCCTGCAATAATTTGCATATTTCAAACTGAAAAAATCATCTAAATAACTGCCATCAATATCCCTTTGGCATATATAAAGTCATCCATTCCATTTGAACATTGATTATAATACTGTACTTGAGAGGTATTTCCTTAATGTATTTATGAAGAACAGAATGTGCTCATGTGCAAATACGTCTGTTTCATTAGACAGCTTTACCTCCATGCATTAATTAAAGCAGCTTCAATCGGTAACACCTGCATGTTAAAAATTTATAAATACTGTTGCTGATTAATACTTAAGCAACAAGCAACAGGGGCAACATCCTGCAAAGAGTAGGCATTGATTAAAATGGGCTTTTCATTTCCTGGAGGTCTATGGTAATTGCAGGAATTTGCTAACCCTTTCCCTACTTAATGGCCACTATCCAGAATTAACCACTTTAATCCCCGCAGTGTCTTTATTCTGGCTTCTTCCCCCTTCCTTTCCAGTCCTGATGTAGGGTCTGGGCCCGAAACATCAACTGTTTATTCCCTTCCATAGATACTGCTTCACCTGTTGAGTTTGTCTAACATTTTATGTGCATTACTTTAAGCTACGTCAGACCAGATGCAGATTATTATTTTTTTTACAGAATTAAGCTCTGTGTCATAAATACTTAGCATTGACATCCACAATAATGATATTAGGTAACTTGGTCAAGAGGTTACTTTCTTTATAATACTGCAGAAGATTAGGCTTTAAATGAATAGCACAGATGGGCAAAGTACTTAGGATAAAGAACGAGGACTTTAGTCCCTTCAGCTTTTTATAAAACTTTCATCCACCTACCATGCTCCCATATTCCTTCACATAAAATACTATTTATCTCATTGATAAATATTAACTGAGCTCACATCTGCTGTATTTTGTGGGCAAGAATTCTACACTGAGAATTCTTTGAACAATTACTCATTGGAAAGGCAGGCACAGATTTTGTTAGGTCCCCTTGCCCTGGATCCCTTCCATCACCTTTGATATTCCAGGGAATAAAATGTCTTTTCATTTGGCATCCAATTATCTCACTTAGGTAATCTATACAGGTTAACAAAGGTTTTAAATTTACAAAGGATCCACTAATGCTATTCTTATCAAAGGCAGAGAGCTAGTCCTTTGAATCTCCATTCTGAAGATGTAACACAATAATAATTGGCTGACACCCCAACAGCAGAACTGGTGTACAGGACTTCAGATGATACTGAAAACCAGAGCTCTATGTACTGTGTTGGGAAGCAAAGGATTACAGGGCACTACTTAGAAGCACAGGAGTTTCCTCTGTTTACCCAGGACAATGATTACCCCTCAATGAATGTCAGTAAAACAAATTACATAGAAATAAAAGGACTACATTTAGGAAACACTCCAGTGTGAACATTGATTGCTGTATTTCCTATGAAAACATGCATATCCTATTTCTAAATGCCAACAGCAAATATATTTCAGAAGTATTACATTGAATGTAAAGTGTTTTGGGATAACCTTGGGTAGTAGATGCATCGTGGAAGCATAATATGAACCTGCTGTTTAAATGTTAATGGATTTATTCGGTCAGGAACATTCAATATAAATAAAAACCTACTGAGTACGGAAAAAAGTCAAATGAAAAATCACAAAACATTCATTTGATCAACACCAGAAGTTATCAATATAGTTAAAACTCTGTTATTGCATGAACCACAAGATGGAATAGCAAGGGTTTGGTCTTTTTGCTCATCTGAGTCCCAGTTCTTGCTTTCTCTTCCTCTCACTGTGGTTCTGGTTCCACACTCCACTTCAAACCTGCTTGGTTGACTGAACAATTTATATTCAGCGCGAAGCAGAGAATCAAATATCGCTGTGATGATTGTACCCTCTAGTATCAATTGTTTGGCCACGATAAAGTACTCATGTTATGTAACATCTAAGAAAAATCAATTAAAAGGAGAATTGACATCCAATAGTTCATAAAATCTACTAATCCAGCAACAAAGTCCCGCACATGCTGGATTATTGGAATTTAAGTTTATTGGGTTTAAGATTATTGAATTTTTAGTTAAATATTTCAATTTTAATTCTAAGGAGTAGCTCGCATTAAAGGTAATTCTTTTACATTATCACAAGTGGTAGAGAATTAAAAATGCCAGCAAAAAATAATGTAATAATACTTACAGGAAGAAACAAATATTCTTGATAGTAATTGGAACCAAGCACAAATTCCTACCGTTAAACTACCAAATACTTATGATTAAAGCCATTAATTTAACTCTTTGGAATGAGCATGGGTTTGGCTTCAAAATATGCAGCAATTTGCTTCTTTATGAATTTTACTGAACCTCATTTGCAATCAGTTGTAAACTGAATGTATTCTGACAATATATAACCATCTTGTTCTCTTCCTAATTTCCAGCAGAAACATAAATCAAGCTGACCTTTGTGGTAAGAGCTGTTGTGACAGCAAATCTCTTGAAGGAAGAGTTTTCTTTCAGGAAGCCCTCGACGATAAGTTGATGACCTAATGCCTTCCACCAGTTTTCAGGACGGTCCTTGCCACTGCCAAACAGATGGTGATTACGATGCTTTTCTGGCAAACGCTGTGAGTACTGCAAACATAAGGAAAATATGTTCATCATTTATCAAATACATTGCAATTACCATGACATGCACAGCATATTAGTTATGTAATTGTCAAGATCCTTGGCTTCCTACATTGTATTAAGAGTTTAAGAAACAACAACATTAAACCAAACTATTATAGCTGCGTACATTTCTGGACACAATATTTTAGAAAGAAAGCCTAAAATATAGTGCCGAGAAATTCTGAAAACATCTACTATATGGATTGAGTGGGATTAATCTTTAGCGTACCATAGAGAAAAAATGATCTAAGAGAGTTGTTTAAAATTGTGTAGTATTTTGATTTTAAAAAGACAACTTTAAAAAGGCAAATTTTTTCTCAAGTAGATTAGTTGATGACCGTAGGATAAAGCTGAGCATAACTGGCAAAAGAACCAGAGTATGTATAAACAGTTTTTTTAATGGATTGAGTTGGATGATATGGATGGATTGTTCTGCTGGAAATAGATAGGGGAAAGAAAATTAAAACAATAACTTTTAGAATGGAATTTAATATATACCTGAAAACATTTTCAGGGTTCTAGGGTTAAAGTAGCACAGGGAAATTAATTAGAATGCTCTTCAAACAGCTGGCACTTTGCTCCATTTTCCTCTACTATCAGATTCCATTTTCTGTAGTGCTTTGTCGTTTCCACCAAACACCTTCACTATTTTCATTTTATCTGCATCTACCCACTGCTTGCCAACTATTGTTTCACCCTTTTCCCTTACATTTTTATGATAATTATCACCCCTCTATCGTTCTGTCCAATTTAAGGGTCTCAGCCCAAAACATCGATGATCTTTTTTCTTCTATTGATGCTGCTGGTGTGCTAAATTCCTCCAGCATTTTATTACAAAAGTGTATGGTTCTGTTACTTTCCCTTGTCTGAACTCCAATACAGACATGCATATTAGAATACAAGCATTAAACTTTACAGTGTTACTAATAAAGACATTGCAAAAAAAGAGCATGGTTGTAGTTCAAACCATGTCAAATTTACACAACCAGCTTAATTTCAATTTTAAATGTCTTACACATACACACATGGCGCGTGGCCAAGTGGTTAGAGTGTTCGACTAGCGATCTGAAGGTCATGGGTTCTAGTCTTCGGCCAAGGCACTTAACCACACAATGCTGCAGTCTACCCAGCTGAGAATGGGTACCGGCAAAAATGCTGAGGTTAACCTCGCGATAGACTGGCATCCTATCCGGGGGGGGGGGGGGGGGGTCTCGTGGCTTCATGCCACAGAAACTGATATAAGCACCGGCCTGATGGGCCACAAGGCTCATGACAGACTTTAACATACACACACTTTATAAGAAACAAAATAAGGACTAAAAATGAACTTCACCTGTTTATCATCATCTCTTCTCTAACAACGCTCTACTTTTAAGTCTCGATTCCCAGAAATTTGCATTGATATTGTGAATCTAGTGCAAACCTTCAGTAAAGACCTAGTATCAAAATATACCTATATTTGACTTAATAAGTGAAATACTTACAGAACCCCGCAAGAACAAAACAGGGACTCCAAGACCAAACTTTTCTCCTAAAACACATATTGCAGTCAGCAGCTGATAAGCTTCCTTTCCAAAATCATCCATCTCATTTTCTTGGTCATCTGCAGGAATAAAGTTTCCAACTCTACAACAAGTAACAAGGAAAATCATTCAGTTAATAGAATGTTGAAAAAAATCACAAACAAAAAGCATAAATGTGAGAACTATTGCATTTCTTATGGAAAAATAATTAATACTTATATTTGTCACATTACGTACTATTGTAAAATATTCTGAACTGAGTCACCATTGAAGGACAACTCCAATTATGGCAACAAATGCAAGATACAAATCTTAGACATGAAAGATTATGGTAGTACTAAACAATTCTGATTTGAGGGGTGACGACAGATACTGGACGAGGACATCAAAAATCTTCAAAGATTTAAAAAACGCAATGCTGGAAATCTAAAATAAAAACAGAAAATGCTGGAAAATATTCAGCACATCAGGTCATATCTATTGGAAGAGTATCATAACTAACATTTCAAGACATAGACCTTTCATCAAAAGTCTAAGACATCTTCAGTTGCTGGTTGATTCAACTGCCAATTGCCCACTGTCACCTAAATAAGGGAAGCCTACAACCAAACATTCAGTGCCCAAACTCAGACTGGGTCACTACCTAAAATTCAGACAACCAACCTCTGAAGTTATAATTTTATATTAAGTATATTTTATTAAATATCCTGAATTTTATATTTTTCTTCTTCCACATAACATTTCACAACGTCCTGAACCTAAGCATATTGCAGCTACAATGGAAGATTTATTTTGGTAGCAAATTGTTCAACACAGTCAGTTATATATGACAACTGAGGTTTTGTCTTTATGGTTTTAATGATTCAAAATAATGTGAAAATTACTAATGAGAATATTTTCAGTTAACCATCTAAATAATGGCACGAGCCACACAATATATTGAGTAATTTTTGTTAAAATTACAGTAATAAGGTAAATATTAATACTGATTAATAACTACAATCGCAAAAACTATTTATCTTCATTGGATAGTAAATGGTTGAATTAAAAAACTGAACTACACTGAGAAATACATTTCTGAGCTCCAGGAAGTCTGTGTTGCTCACAAATCATCGTTACTCCCAAAAGGACACTTTGATCATTAATCTTCTTTTGTCTGTATCCCCAGCAGGATCACCTACCTACAGTTGAATCTACAATTGTCACAACATCTATCAGTTCCAAGGATCCCGAGTGTGGCCTTCCTGAGCTGTTCATCTTCAAAATGGGACAAGATAATTCTGCAGGAACAAAATAAATGTAATCACCTACAAATCATCAGACAAACATACTTATGATGAAGTCCTATATTGTTACCGAATAGCTGTCAAACATTTTTAGTTCAAGTTTGCAAATTAATTAAATGGGTTGTGAGGCAGAAATGGCAATTTCAGTGTATACTGATGAAATTTCAAGAAAACAGTGACATTAATACAACTTTCAATTCATGAATAACAAATTACTTTTAAAAACAAAGTAGTCACATATAACTATTACACACAAAGTAACTACTTACATATTACAACCACTTACATTACATATGCACTAAATGTAAGAAAACAACCCAACTGATGTTCAAAGAGAGACAATGAATCAAAGAAGAAGTTCAGAAAGGTGTTTAAGGCTTAGCTCAAGAGGTAAATTTTAAGAACTGCCTTAAAGGTGACAACAGTAGAAGGTCCTGTGATTTAGGAAAATTTAAGGAGATTAAGATCCAAATGACTGAAGGCAGATTCTTAAAAGCAGGCAAAGTAGTAATGGATAAACAAAAACACAGAATTGGAAGAATTTGGTTGTAAGGAATTATGGGGCTGAAAGAAATTATAGGAACAGGAAGATACAAAGCCATGGAGGACACTAAACATATAAAGAATATTGATAGCAGCGTTTATCAACTTTGAACTGGTAGATTTAGTTAGCACAAAGAGGATAACTGAGGAGAATGATACAGGTTATGCTAAAGGTAACAGGACTTTGAACAATCATAGACTTATAAGGGGGGGGGGTAATTAAAGAAGTAACATCCTACTTTAAGTCCTAAATCATATTGTCCCTCAAAAGGGCCACACTGAGCAACCCACACTCATTCCTTTAGACCACATCAATCAAAAGCATGCCTCCTCAGTTGCTCCAAATAGTAAACTTCCTTCACCTGGATCCACTCCTCTTTCCCCTGAGAAAGACTACATAGCGCCGGGAGCTGTTGCATGCACTTCTCTTGCAATTGTTGTGCAGTGAAAACCATGTCTACTCTGCCTCTTAATGCACTCAGTTTAGAGTAATTTAAGGAATGGCTCTTCAGGCACTGATAGATAGAGGATCAGGCAATTACTTTCCATGGCAGACCGAAGGGAGATTCCTCTCTGAATACAGTCCTTTTCTCAAAGGCCTCTTGGTATATCTTTCTCTTTCCAGGTATGAACAATGAATAGGGGAATTGTGATTGAAGTTTTTCCACTGCCAAATTCTAAAACTTCAGCAAGAATACCATCAACTTCCAAAGCCACCTTGTTTAGTGAGAATGACCAGAAAATAATTAACTGCAAATTAAAGGTGTACCTAGAATGGAAGCCCCATCATGTCTCATGGGAAAAGAAAAAGATCAGTGGACACCTGACAGCTGAGGCCCATGAACTAAAGAACAAATGGTGAGCACAAAGAGGGCAAGAGACCCAGCAACTTGCGTGGGCTCTTCATTGCTGGCATCACCTGTTCAAAGTAACACTTCGAAGATCTCCTCAACCATGATCCTATACTTGAGTGCATCCTACAGAAACCCATTTTGGTCCAGTCTTGTTATCACTCACAGCTGGAAAATAAGTTAAAAAGATCATACACCAACTAAAAATGCTCAGTTTAATCTATGTAGGTTGGCAACAAATACGGTGGCAGCTGGGAAGGGTATTTGAAAAGTAGAGCTGGCCTTTTTCATGGTGTATCTTCCTTCATTTTGGAAAGATCAAGATGTGAATGAGAAAAGCCAAGGTCAAGGATGAATGATTGTATGAGCGCCAATTTATCATGCAGAGATGCGAAGAGTGGAATTAGGTCAGGTCATTCCACCAGCTGTCAATAATTGGTCATGATAAAAGCTAAGAGATGATCAAGGATGATGAAGAGAGATTATGAAGTAAAGCCATAATTAATTTCTATACGACACAGGGATCTGGGAATACAGATCCATAATTCCTTGAAAGTGATGTCACAGGTAAATGGGGTCATAAAGAGAGCTATCGGCACACTGGCCTTCATAAATCAAAGTACTGGGTACAGGAATTGGGATTTACATTGAAGTTGAATTAGACATTGGTGAGACCTAAATTGTTCAGTTCTGGTCATCTATCTACAGGAAAGATATCAATAAGATTGAAAGAATACAGAGAAAATTTACAAGGATGTTGCCAGGACTTGAGGATGTGAGTTACAGGAAAAGTTGAAATGGTTAGGACTTCACTCCCTGGAGCATAGGAGAATGAAGAAATTCAAATCAGGCATTACAGAGGAGATGGATACAAATAGCAATAAGATAAATGAAGATCTTGAATAAAATTTTAATGTTAGTTCCCTGTTCCTCCTCTAATAATTCCTTAATTAAGCAACCAGACTTGTCCTCAGTTGAATGTTTCATTTAAAAGAGAGCATTTTCAACAATACATCCTTCAACCTTGTTTGTACATTCAATTCCTTGCACACAGCTCCAGAACACAGATGCCAACTTAAAAACAAATGCTATCAAACTGCACTGAAAAGGCTGACAGAGGATTTACTTTCTTCTGCACTTGGATGAAGTGAGGTATTTCTTCATTTTTTCCATCATCTTAATTTTGTAGTTACGGAATGTTGAACTCTTAATCTCATTCAGCAGCTGCCTGTGGAAGAAATGATGACCATATCAATTCCAACATGCACGCTTATGTTTCTTCCTTATTCACATAACTTGCATAGTAATGTACCATTAACACACTTCAGCTTTTCCTGTGCTGAACCACCATTCACTAAAGGTAAGTTTGCAACACCAGTACACTGGTGAGCTCGCTCTTGACCTAATCACTAGAAGGTATGCAACAATAACGTAGTATGACATACTTTCTGAACGCATCCTTCCTTAGTTTTTGCTTGATCATTAAGTCAAAACAGTATATTTAAGAACAGAAAATCAAACCGATAAAATAAATACAGTGGCGTGCAAAAGTTTGGGCACCCCGGTCAAAATTTCTGTTACTGTGAATAGCTAAGTGAATAAAAGATGACCTGATTTCCAAAAGGCATAAAGTTAAAGATGACACATTTCTTTAATATTTTAAGCAAGATTACTTTTTTATTTCCATCTTTTATAGTTTCAAAATAACAAAAAAGGAAAAGGGCCCGAAGCAAACCTATGGGCACCCTGCATGGTCAGTACTTAGTCCCCCTTTGGCAAGTATCACAGCTTATAAACACTTTCTGTAGCCAGCTTAGAGTCTTTCAATTCCTGTTTGGGGGATTTTTGCCCATTCTTCCTTGCAAAAGGCTTCTAGTTCTGTGAGATTCTTGGGGTGTCTTGCATGCACTGCTCTTTTGAGGTCTATCCACAGATATTCGATGATGATTAGGTTGGGGGACTGTGAGGGCCATAGCAAAACCTTCAGCTTGTGCCTTTTATTACTAATTTTTTATTGCAACACCAACAAATTACATTCAATACAACCAGTTGCCAATTACATTTTGACTGTTTATCCCAGCCACCCCCCAACCTTCATCACCATCCCCCCTCCCCCATCCCTCTCCACTCCACCAACCAATAGTAGTGCATACACAGACAAAGCATTCCTATTTTAACAAAAGATCTTTTAAGTTAGATATCAAATTTGTTCACTAGCAACTTTTATGTGTGTTGTCCACATTAAGATTGTGTTTGATCACGCACCATTTACTCTTGCTGATGAAAGTTCCAGATAAGAAATGTCCAAAAAGCTCTGAAGCCACTGAGTATTTGAAATATCATGGGGAGGTTTCCAATGCTGAACTACAATCTTCTTAGCTGCAGTCAGGCCTGCCAGCCAGACTTTGCGTGTTTTTTCCGTAAGGGAAAGGTGGGAGTCATCATTTAGAAGATGTACAGCAGGGTCCATTGGTAATTGTACCCCCGTTAGTTCTTTAAGAGTACTGATAACCTTCCCCCACAAACCAAAAACCCCTGGACATTCCCATACAACATGTATAAAAGAGCCAACAGTTCCGTGGGGGCAAAATGAGCAATATGGGTCAGGAACCAGTCCTATTTGATGTCTAATTCTCAGTGTTAAAAATGCTCTATGACAAAATTTCAAGTGTGTATACTGATGATTTGGGTTTTTCAAAGCACCAGCAGCATTATCCCAAATCGCAGCCCAGTCTAAGTCTTGTCCCAATTCGGGTATGTCCCTATCCCCGGCTTTCATTCCTGATGTGGGCATATATTTCTGTGAGTTTAATTTATCATAGGTATATGACACTATCTGTCCTGGAGCACTCTGTATCCAACTTAAAATGGGATGGTCCTTTAAATCTGACTCCCAGGGAACACCATAGGCTTTACAAGCTGATCTTACTCTAAAGTAGAAGAAAAGAGAATGTTTATCAATATTATATCGAGATACCAGTTCTTGAAAGCTAAGGATAGTACTTGCCCCATCAATATCTTGAAGAGTAGTAATACCTTTATCCTCCCAAGTTCTGTTAGTGAATGGTTTCCCCCCAGATAGAAGATGATTATTGTTCCATAATGGAGATGATTTGCACCATACTCTTTTAAATTTTAGGAATCTTTCTGCTGCCCTAAACACTTGCGGCATATGGGTTAAAATTGGACCGTAATACAAATCACATTTTTTGGTAGACATACCTATAAGGAGAAAGTCCTTCAACCTTATTGGTGCTATTAGCTCTTATTCTATGTTTTTCCATGATGAAACTTTATCCTCCTCCATCCAATAGCTAAGACTTTTTAATACAAATGCCCAGTGATACAATTTAAAATTTGGACATACCAATCCCCCAGCCAACTTTTTGAATTGTAGAGCTGACCACTTTATATTGGGTCTTTTACCATTCCAAACATAGAATCGTAGTAAGGAGTCCAGTTTTTGCCAATATCCTGCTGGGGGTGCAAGTGGAATCATTGAGCTGATAAAATTAATGCGGGGTAAGATGTTCATTTTAATGACCGATATACGGGCTGGGACTGATGCTGGCAGGTGTCTCCATCTATTAATATCTTCTTCTATTTTTTTCAAAATTGAAGAGTAATTTTTTTAGCCAAGGATCATAGGGAAGTATTAACTTTAATACCCAAGTAGAGGACCTCATTTGTAACCTTAATCTGGGGAGGGAGAGAAACCCTACTTTTATCCATATTAATCAGCATCAGTGCCGATTCTGACAAATTAACTTTGTATCCTGAAAGAAATCCAAATTGCTCCAGTGTTTTTAAAACATAGGGGAGAGTTTGCTGAACATTTGCCATATACATTAGCGTGTCGCCCACATCAAGTGATATTGAATGTGATGTTGTACCTATTGTAATAGGGGAGATCTGAGGAGAGTTTCTAATTAAATGTGCAAGCAGTTCAATAGATATATTAAAAATTAAAGGAGACAAAGGGTCCCCTTGTTGTGTGCCCCCTCCTATGTCAAATAACTCTGAGAAACGTCCTCACACACATACCCAGGCTGAAGGATTAGCACACAGTGTTTGAATCATATTGATAAATTTATCGCCGAACTTAAATTCTTTTAAAATTCTCCAAAGATATGGCTATTCAAGACAATTGGAACGCTTTTTCAGCATCTAGAAATAGCAGGCCACAGGCAGGCAGGATTTTATGTGTTGCACTCAGTATGTGTAAGAGCCGGGGAATATTATCAGATGTGAGACACCCCCTGATAAAGCCCGTTTGATCTGGGCTAGTTATTTTCCTAACTACTGTCTCAAGTCTACTGGCTAAGACTTTGGAAAATATCTTGAGGTCGGCATTTATCAAGGAGATTGGACGGTAATTGGCACATTCCAAGGGGTCCTTACCGGGCTTAGGTATAACTGTGATCAGGACTGTGTTTAGATCTCTGTGGAAAGTGCCATTTCCAAAAGCATAACTTAATGCTTCTAACCATACTGGTCCAAGAATATCCCAAAGTGCTAGGTAAAGTTTCACAGATATGCCATCTATACCTGGCGTACGGTCCTTATTTGTAGCTTTGACTGCTTTAAGTAGTTCATCCAGTGTAATAGGAGAGTCTAGAGTTTTGGAGTCCTCTAGTGCCAACACAGGGGGGTCTAATCCACTAAAAAAATCTGTAAAGTCATTCTCAGAAGGAACTGAGCCACTTATATACAGTTCTTCAAAGTAATTCTTGAATGTCTCGTTTATTTCCTCTGTTGAAGATACTACTCCACGTATAGCACATCTAATCCCTAGTATGGACCTTTTAGCTTCCTGTTGTTTGAGCGTTAGTGCTAAAAGATAGCTCGGTCTGCTGCCTTCTGCATAATACTTATGTTTGGTTATATGGATCATATATTTTGCCCTGCTTCTTAATAAATCATTTAATTCTGCTTGTTTTGTTTTGAGCTTGTTTTCTTTTGTTATGGTGTATCTCCTTTTGAGACCATTCTCCAAAACCTTACATTGTTCTAGGGTGGAAATCTTTTGAATCTGGCTTTTATGTAGATGAGAACTTCCCCTGAATCTGTTGTTGTAAGTTGGTGGTGGAGCCCTGAGTTATCCCCTTCCCAACCCCCCATCACCCCTCACATTCAACCCTTTACTTTGTAACATCTGTGAGTGTCACTTAGCAATGTCAGACACTGAACAATAACCGCACCCCTCTAGCACCAACAAATTAGAAAGGCAAAGCAGTTCTCATAGACAATCATATCAAAGAGACAAGGAAAAAAAACCTGGACAAACCCATTAACCTATATAATTAAAACCATTTCCATCTCAAATATAATATAAAACGGTGGGAGGAGAGAGAGTAGCGTGCCGCGCGTGCGCAGCCCTCCAATGAAAAGTGATATCGTATCTGTTAAATAGGGGCCGTGGACAATTCTGATTTGATGGAGATGGACGTGAAAGCACAGAGGAACATCTGGAAAAATTTCTGAAACGCTTATTTGCTGCTGTCGTTACTGCGCGGTCGGGAATCTTTTGGAGGGAAGGCCTTAAAATCCCCAGCCTTGCCTGCTTTTGGCAACCGAGAAGGAGGTCGAATCATTCGGATAGAGATGGCGCTCAGTACTCGGTGTCAGAGAGCTGATCAGAGCTCGAAGTTTTCGGATGACTCAGAGTTGGACCATGTCGTGTATGGCAGGGAGAGTTTTTCTTCCTTCTCTCCGTCTGCGTGAGATATGGGACATTTGAGAGACTTTGAACTTTTACTGTGTTCATGGACTTCTTCAGCAAGTTATGGTATTGTTGCACTGTTGTAACTATATGTTATAATTATGTGTTTTTGTTAGTTTTTTTCAGTCTTGGTCTGTCCTGTGTTTTATGATATCACACCGGAGGAAAAATTGTATCATTTCTTAATGCATGCATTACTGCTGCACGAAGACATACCCGATCAAAACTTTTCCATGGATGGCTTCCAGACCGTTCGGGAACCGTTCGCAATGAGAGCGGTAAGCATAAAGGAGTTGGGGGCTTGCTGTTCTGGTTAACAACGGATGGTGCAATCCTGGTCATATTACGATTGAGAAACGTGTCTGTAGACCGGATATTGAACTTTCTGATGTTGGACTCCGGCCATATTCCACCGAGATACAACACTGGGCGTTACGGGAGGTTGTTCCTGCCTGTGGCCGTTGAACTTTGCAGCTCCTCCCGTGGAGGGTCAGACACCCTGAGCCAATAGGCTGGTACTGGACTTATTTCCATCTGGCATAGTTTGTATATTGTTGTTTGATTGTTTGTGGTTTTTGTATTGCTATATTTATGCTCTATTCTTGGTTGGTGCGGTTGTAACAAAACCCAATTTCCCTCGGGATCAATAAAGTATATCTATCTATCCACTAAATGACAATAAAAGAGGACTGCGTGTCTTCATAATCTGAAAAATATACCACATAATCAAGACCCCAACAGCTCTCTTGCGAGAAACTGTTGCTTTAATAGACCGTCGCTTCGCGATGGCGCCAATGACTTCTTATCTGGAGCCCAGGAACATAAACAAGTCTACTGGAGACATAACCTGAAATGAACATGTACAACTGAAGTTATTCAGAACAAACTGCTGTTTTTAAGCTTCATTCTTCATGAAGTATGACATTTGGATATATTGAGTATCACCTTAGAAAGTAAAAGATAAAAAGTATAAATCTAGGCAGACTTATATCACCTTACCATGTTGTCCTTGTACTAACAAGTTAACTGAGCCATTACCTTAAAACTCTGACCTGCAAAAGTCAGAGACAAATTGGCCCCTTAATTAACTAAATACAAAAGTGCAACGAATGACTTTCCAATAAAAGAATAATCAGAAAACTTCACACCTAGGACGTTAACTTGGAGTGCCTGTTAGGTTGCGCATACAGGCTGGTCTGAGCTCTTAATGCAGTTCTATCTCCTCCCGAGGAGCATGTGGACTTTGCCCAGGGTCTTCTTCCATATCTCCCAGCACCGATGATTTCAGAGCTTCTTTCGCTTCCTCTGCCGAGTTAAATGACATCTTCATGCCCTTGATATTCACTCTCAAAATCGCCGGGTATATGAGGAACGAGTCGATCCCCTTCTGTCCAAGCTTAGTGTGGATCTCCTTGTATCCCTGCCATTCCTGCATTGTGCTGGGGCTGTAGTCGGCGAAGAACTGCAGCTGGGTGCCATCCAGGAGAGTAGGTTTGGCTTTCCTCGCGCCCTCCAGGATAGCCTGCTGGTCGGTGTACCGTAGAAGCCCAAAAACCATGGTTCATAGTCTTGAGGTGTTGTTGGAAAAGATCCTATGTGCTCTACCAATCTCCAATGGAGTGCTGTGGGAATTCTTGAGCGCTGGAATCCAATTAGGCAGCATCTCCTGGAGGTAACCTCTTGGATCGTCACCCTCAGCGCCCGTCGGTAAGTTGACCAGCCGCACATTGTTTCTCCTGGATCTGTCCTTCAAATTGTTTAACTTCTCTTAGTCACCTCCGCAAGACAGGAGTTAGTAACTTACTCATTCATGTGTAAGCAAACCTGAATGTTGTCTATTTTATTGAAGACCGTGCTAAATTTTTTAGCATGAATGTCCACTTGTTCCTATAACGACCGGAGAATGTTGCCATTCTCCGCCATATGCTTCTGTATGGGGTCGAGAGCCTTTTCCAGTGACTCCTTTAGCATGTGGGCTACGGTTTCTTGCAGCGATTCCATCTCTGTTGCTATTGTTTGCTTAATTAGCATAGATATTTCCTCAAATGAATCGCTAGCTTGGTGTCGTCTGCTGGTATCTTGTTTCCTGGTTGAATTTGGATCTTTTTTTGAGGTCATGTCTTTGGTTAGATCTTTCTCCAACTCAACCTTGTATTAAGACCGTCTATGAGCCCTAAAGAACTTGAAAAAGGAGGGTTATATGTCAGCGCTCAGTGCTGTGCTGCCATCTTGCCTCGTGCCTCACCAGAAGTCCTTCAGTCTGAGCCTCTTGAGGTAGTCCATTGTGGATTTTCAGATGTGTTTAGGATCATTTTGTTGTGGAAGCCATCCTCTTTTCACCTTCAGCATTTTTATAGATGGTGTGATGTTTGCTTCCAGAATTTGCTGGTATTTAATTGAATTCATTCTTCCCTCTACCAGTGAAACGTTCCCCACGCTATTGACTGCAACACAAGCCCAAAGCATGATCGATCCACCTCCATGCTTAACAGTTGGAGAGGTGTTCTTTTCATGAAATTCTGCACCCTTTTTTCTCCAAACATATCTTTGCTCATTGCGGCCAAAAAGTTCTATTTTAACTTCATCAGTCCACAGGACTTGCTTCCAAAATGCATCAGGCTTGCTTAGATGTTCCTTTGCAAACTTCTGACACTGAATTTTGTAGTGAGGACGCAGGAAAGGTTTTCTTCTGATGACTCTTCCATAAAGGTCATATTTATGCAGGTGTCACTACACAGTAGAACAGTGCACCACCACTCCAGAGTCTGCTAAATCTTCCTGAAGGTCACTTGGAGTCAAACGGGGGTTTTGATTTGCCTTTATAGCAATCCTACGAGCAGTTCTCTCGGAAAGTTTTCTTGGTCTTCCAGACCTCAACTTGACCTCCACCGTTCCTGTTAACTGCCACTTCTTAATTACATTACGAACTGAGGAAACAGCTACCTGAAAATGCTTTGCCATCTTCTTACAGCCTTCTCCTGCTTTGTGGGCATCATTTATTTTAATTTTCAGAGTGCTAGGCAGCTGCTTAGAGGAGCCCATTTCTGCTAATTGTTGGGACAAGGTTTGAGGAGTCTGGGTATTTATAAAGCTTTGAAATTTGCATCACCTGGCCTTTCCTAACGATGATTGTGAACAAGCCATAGCCCTAACAAGCTACTTAAGGTCTGAGACATTGGTAAAGGTTATTTGAGAGCTCAAATCTCGAGGGACTTCCGGGTCATCAAGGGAATGGCGGCGTAAGGAAAAGGTCTCTTGACAAAAAAGAAGGTAAACTGCCCCAAAATCGAATTTAGACAAATACTTAAGATTGCATAACTATATTAATAAAAGGGGCAAGGATGATGTCTAAGCACAAGATTAAAAAGTCCGCTCCGAAGACTGATAAACATAAAGAGACGCAGCAAGGCGACGGGCCTAGCTCCCCCACAGCAAGCCAGGACGGAGATAACGAGGGGGAATCGGTGACTCTGTCTTTGATTCTCGGAGAGATTCGCGAGTTCCGACAAGATAACAGCAAACAGCTGGAAGATACTAAAGGAGAAATAGTAAAAACTAACTCGCAGATAGATGAAGCTGAAGCGAGGATTGTTGGAATTGAAGCGAAGCTACAAAACGCCAAGGAAGTGATAGCAGAAATGCTGAAGCTGAAAGACCAGCTCCAGTGGAAACTAATAGATCAAGAAGGCCGCTCAAGAAGGGAAGATGTGAGGATTTACGGAGTTCCCGAAGGAACCGAAGGTAAACCCGGATTGATGATTCCCTTCGTGGAGAAGCTGCTTAGAGAGAACCTTGATATACCGGCCGCAAAAGACCTACAGATAGAAAGAGCTCACCGCGCGTTGGCACCACAGCCTCCGGCAGGCGCCCAGCCCAGATCGATTCTGGTCAGATTTCTCAGTTACAGAACGAAAGAAGAGGTGCTTAACAGGGCATGGCAAAATAAAGGTTTCATGTGGAACAACTGTAAAATCAGTTTAGACCACGACTACGCACCGGGGATTCTTGCCAGACGGAAGGAATATACGGAAACACGGAGAGTCCTGAAGGAAAACAACATCAGATTCCAGACCCTGTATCCAGCTCGGCTGACAGTCTTTTACAACGAAGGGACAAAAACTTACACTACGGTGGAGGAGGCAACGTCGGACTTGGCGTACCGGGGACTACCTATTAAAGTTATCACCCAACCGGAGTCGCTACTGGAGAGGATTCGGCAGAAGTCGTGGCAGTTAGTGGGGCTAGGACGCTCCACTTGAACCAGAGTGTCAAACTACAAGGAAAAGCTGCAAATATTCAGACACGAATGTACAGAGAATACAGATTAATTAAGAGAAATGACTGAAAAGAGTAAATCGGACTTAAAGGTAAAATGAAAACTGGTAACTGAAAATAAACTAGGCAGAATAACTTGAATGATAGCAATATGGTCGAGACATAAATAGGAGAAAATTCTCTATGATTATTCAAACTGCTGAGGGCCCTCTAACACAGGGTGAAGATAGAGGTTATCCCTCTGAACTGAGGCGGGTCGGTGCTCAGGCCTCACTGTGGGAAGTCGGAAAAAATTTTCAAATGTTACACGTTCAAGAATGTCTAGGGTGTGGTTATATGTCTTGGTTTACTGTTGAGAAGGGATTGCTTACTGTTTGGTTAGAAAAGGAGAGTGTTTTTTTTCTACTAGAGAAAAATGCAAACTGAATTGGTAAAAATAATTTCCTATAATGTTAATGGGATTTTGAATCCAATTAAAAGAAATAAGATTATGTCTAAATTGAAAAAAGAGAGGGCACAAATAGCTTTTCTCCAGGAAACACATATGAGCCAATCTGAACATGGAAAATTAAAAAGAATGGGCTTTAAGCATTTATTTTATTCATCATATAAATTGAGTCACAAAAGAGGGGTAGTTACTTTAATATCAAGTACTCTTAATTTTGAACATATCTCAGAGACTAAAGAAGGACGGTTTGTAAAAATCACAGGAAGAATAGAAGGTACAGAAATAACATTGCTGAATGTTTATGCTCCTCCAGGTTGTGAATGGTCATTTTATAGACACATTTTTGACCTAATGGTCAGTTCTCAAGGGGTAGTAATTTGTGGAGGAGATTTTAATATTAGATTAAATCCTGTATTAGATTCTTCAAGAATAGCTACTCAGAATAAACCTCTGACTCGGAAAATGAATTCATTGATGGAAGAGTTGGGAATTATAGATGTCTGGAGGGAATTACACCCTACTAGTAAAGATTATACACATTACTCTTTCCCTCATTCAGCCTATTCAAGGATAGACTATTTCTTTATCTTTAATACAGATAGACTCAGGATAAAAAACTGTAATATTGCAACAATTGATCTGTCAGATCATAGCCCAGTCTCTATGTCTCTAATCCTGGAAAGGAAAATGAGGAAAACACTATGGAGGCTAAACTCACATATACTCAATAACCCAAAGGTAATGGAGAGATTAAGGGGAGAAATCAAAGAATATCTAGACCTTAATGACACGGGAGAAACATCACCAGTGATCTTATGGGATACATTGAAAGCTGTACTAAGAGGGAAAATTATTTCCATTACCACTCACATGAAAAAAATCAATGCACAAAAATTAGCAGACCTTCACGGAAAATTAAAACAACTTCAAGTTGTAGATAGCAACAAAAGTAATTCAAATCGAAAACAGGAAATTAGGAAATTGCAAAGTGAAATTGACGATATTTATATGTTGGAAACTCAAAGAAATTTTCTTTACCTGAGACAAAAGAATTATGAAGTAGGAGGTAAATCAGCTAGATTATTAGCATATAAATCACGAAAACAACAAGCAAACAATACAATTCATAAAATAAAGAATCCAAAGACAAAGCTTGTGGAGAGTACAATAGGGAAAATTCAAGAGAGTTTTGAAACATATTATCGAGAGCTGTACTCCCAACCCCGGGCCCCCAATGAGCCCTATACAGACAGTGTATTGAATTTTTTAGATCTACCTAAACTTACAGATTTACAAAATGAAAGTTTATTAGAACCAGTAACTGTCAAAGAACTGAACATGGCCATCTCTAGGTTAAAGGCTGGAAAGTCCCCGGGTTCTGATGGGTTTACCTCAGAGTGGTACAAGTCCCTGAAGACACAGTTAGCCCCATTACTACTTAACACCTTTAATTGGATCTTGCAGAGAGGAGAAACTCCACCTTCCTGGAGAGAAGCGATTATTTCAGTTATTCCTAAAGAGGGTAAAGATAAACTAGAATGTGGCAATTATCGGCCAATTAGTGTTCTTAATTTAGATTACAAACTATTTACATCTATATTAGCGCGCAGATTAGAAAAGCTTTTACCTGGCCTAATCCACTTAGACCAGACTGGATTTATTCAACAAAGACAAACACAGGACAATATAAGGAGAACTCTGCACATATTAGAACAGGTTAATAAGAACGAGACAGAGACAATGGTAGTAGGATTGGACGCTGAGAAAGCTTTTGATTCGGTTAGTTGGGCATTCCTATACAGAGTGTTAGGAAGATTTGGCTTTCAAGAAAAGTTTATTAAAGTAATTCAGACTCTATATGACAGCCCTACAGCCCTAATTAAGATAAATGGGGACCTCTCTGACTCCTTCATCTTAGAGAGAGGCACTAGACAGGGATGCCCAATTTCTCCTCTCCTTTTTGCGCTATATATTGAACCGCTTGCCCAACTAATAAGACAGAGCGAAATCGTAAGAGGTATCAAGGTGGCAGGGATTGAACAGAAAGTGGCGTTATTCGCAGATGATGTTTTGGTCTATCTGAGTGAACCAGAAAAATCATTTATAGGATTGTTTACACTGTTGGATGACTTTGGGAAAATATCAGGTTATAAAATAAATGTAAAGAAAACGCAGGTTATGTCCCTAAATTATACACCATCCAAAAAATTGCAGGATACATACGATCTTAAGTGGAAAGCTAAATCATTAAAATATTTAGGAATAACCCTGCCGAAGGATCTTTCAACACTGTCACAGGTAAATTATGGGCCATTAATCTCAGAGATAAAAGCAGATATGCATAGATGGAATCTTATCCCCTTTTTAAGTTTAAATTCAAGGATAAATACTATAAAAATGAATATCCTTCCTCGGTTATTGTATCTTTTCCGTACTTTATAGGTGGAGGTGGATGATAATCAATCCAGGGAATGGGATTTCCCGCTTCATTTGGCAAGGAAAGAAACCTAGAATTTGATATAACACCTTACAGTTAGGGAAGGAAGGAGGAGGTATGGTTCTTCCTTGCCTGAGAAATTATTTTTATGCCTCACAGATAATCCCTCTGTTATATTGGTGTAATAGGGAATATAAGGCTAGATGGAAGGAAATAGAATTTGGATCAGTTGACAGTTTTCCTCTACAGGCCTCAATAGCTGACAAAGGATTGATGGCCCAGTTGGAAAAATTTAAAAACAGTTGGATAAATCTTACATTAAAAGTATGGCAGAAGGTGGTTAATTCATGTGGAATTAATAACATGTTAAAACTCTTTAGATGGTGTGCATATGATACCGAATTCCTTCCCAACAGAGGAGATAAAAGATTTGAGCTATGGATAAAGAAAGGTCTTACAACCTACCTCTCATTTATAGATAAAAGAGTATTACAAAGTTTCCAAATCCTGCAGGGCAAACATGGCCTAGAACACAATGACTTTTTTAGGTACCTTCAAGTACGAAACTATGTTAACCAGAGTTGTAGATATACAGACCTATCAACAGTAGAATTAGAATTTTTCAAGATTCTGAATTCCGCTTGTAGTTCAATACCTAGTAAATCAGTTTCTCGATTATATAATGCACTCTCCCATGCTAAAAATGTAAATACACTGTATATTAAAGAGAAGTGGGAGAAAGAAGCGGGGTTGGTACTTTCAGAGGAGGCTTGGGGGAAAATCTGCAGCTTTCAATGGTCCTCGACTAATTCTTTGACTTGGAGAGAACATTGTTGGAAAAATATTATAAGATACTTCAAGACCCCATATCAGGAAAAATATAAAGATACAAACGTGACGTGTTGGAGAAGGTGCAGCTCCAAGGAGGCAAATCATTTTCATATTTTCTGGGATTGCCCTAAATTAAGTCTATACTGGGAAGGTATTCATAGAACATTAGTTAAGGTACTTAGGTCCCAGATACCTCTGAACTTTGAGACGCTCTATTTGGGGCATGTATTGTTTCTTGAACAGAAGGAAGATATAAAGTTGCTGCAGGCCCTCTTAGCAGCAAGTAAGAAATCAATCACTAGAAAGTGGCTAAATCCAATACCACCTACATTAGAAGATTGGCATGAAATTATCTTGGAAATATTTAACATGGAAAAGTTGATTTGCTCCCTGAGAATTCAAAAAGAAAAATGTTATCAAATCTGGAATAAATGGATTGAATATATAATCCCAATGCGAGCAGACTTTAGATGACTCTCCTAATGATTTATACTGTTCTTCTCATCAACACAGTAATATTGCTAACGTAAGCACCTCTAGTCTAAATGTCCTTTTTTTTTGTTTTCTTTTGGAAAATAGAGAATTAACACAAGTAAAGGGAAAGATTTGGGAAAGGGATAAAAAATGAAAAAATTAAGTAAATAAGTACATAGGGATTGGATAATTACGTCTGCGGGCAGGAGCAAGCATGAACAAATTAGGATATAAACACCTACAATGGTTGTTACATAGGCTTACATACAACATTTTGGACCAGTGGAAATGGTCCAGAAGAGTTATATGGAAACTATTATTACCATTTTTCTTAACAACTAATACCATTACTTAGCCTAATAGATTAGAATTACCACAGTACATAATTATCTATTTAAGTGTCTAATTTTCTTTTATATCATCTCAATGTGTACTTAAGAATGTATAAATAATTATAGTTTTATACATATAAAAAAATGGAAAAGGAGAGCTCAAATCTCTTGGGGTGCCAAACTTTTGCATGGTGCTCCTTTCCTTTTTTTCACTCTAAAATTGTACAAAACAAAAATAATACACTAATCTTGCTTAAAGTGTTAAAAAGAACGTTTCATCTTTAATTCTATGACTTTTGGATATCAGTTCATCTTCGACTCACTTAATTATTCACAGTAACAGAAATTTTGACCAAGGGAGCCCAAACTTTTGCATGCCACTGTAAGTGGGCTATGCCACCTACTATCCATAGACCGGCAAGAGTTTACTAAGGGATACCTTTTTTTCACTATTGTTTAGTAAAATATACCTTTATTTTTACTATTGTTTTGTAAATAACTCAAAATTCAATATAGGGTTACAAAGGTTTCTAATAATTTTTATGATTAGTTTATTTTCATATAAACTATGGTGTCATGAAAGCACTTCTGCACATAAAGCTCTGAGTAAAAGTATTCATGGTAATAAATACAAGAGCATAGAGAACTGGGACATGAATCTAAAGGGCACACAACAGGGCCCCAGTGAGTTTAAAAGGAGCATGGGAAATGGGATCCCAGTCAGTTGAATGGAAGTGCTGTGAGTTTAAAGAGAGCAATAAGAAGAAAGGCCTGTATCAGGATTTCCAAACAATGGACTGGCCAATTATTGGAGTTTTCCTGTAGTTCAAACTTGGGCTCTACAATTCAGCCTTTTTCTCAGATGATCATCCAAGACTCCTAACTGATTCTAAATAATGACCCCTATAGGATAATACATACAGATGGACCTGAGGCGAGATTAAGATCCCTTTCTTGATTCGTTAATGAAAAATAGTCAAATGGTGCAGGACCAGAGGGCTGCTGGTAATTCTGGGGTCTTAAACTAAGTAACAGGCTGTGTCTTAAGTAATCACAACTAACTGTTCATACAGTAAACTACCAGAACCAGATTTACTATCACTGCCTGATATGACATGAAAATCATTGTTTTGTAGCAAAATTACAATGCAACTACATAAAATTAGTATAGACTGCAAAATATAATAAATTGAGGAGAAAAAGGAATAATAAAGCAGTGTTCACAGACAGTTGAGAAATTTGATGGTGGAGGGTAAGGTGCCGTACCTGAGTCTTTGGGTGTGGGTTTCCAGGCTCCTGTACCTCCTCAAACGCTTAAAGTCGAGGCACTGGAATGCCTTCTTCATGAATGCATTTGTGATGGGCCCAGGACAGATACTCCAAGATGCTGACATCCAGGAACTTACAAACTGCTCACCTTATTACTTCATATGTTCTTTGCAAAGGAGTTCACTTTGGAGGGATTTTTAAAACTGATCACCACCCTAAGAATGGAGTTGGAAACTCGCTAAGGTACAGACAACTATGAAGAGGGAAGGACAAATTAATTCCACGCTATCTTTAAATGTAATTAATTGGTTGCAAAAACTATTTAATTTCACTGGATGAATTGTCCTCAGTAATAGTGTCTACCCGACTTGCAGTTACCAGACAGGAGGTACAGTAGCCTGAAGTCCAACACCACCAGTTTCAAGAACAGCTACTCTTTATCAACCATTTTGTTCTTGAACCAACCTGCACAACCCTAATCTCTACATCAGTAAAGCAATAATATATCTATTTTGCACTGCAGTGAACTTTCTGTATTTTTGTTCTAATTATGTTCTCTCTTGTATAATTGATGTCTTGTGAATGCTTTGTGCTTGTGCAAGTTAGTTTTAAAAAGCACCTGTCCTTACAAGTACATGTACTTGTGCATATGACAATAAAATCAATTTTAAAAACGTTAGAAAACTAACTTTTGCCATTGAGAAAAATCGCATTAAGTCAAAAAAAAGAGCATTCCCTCTGACCATGCTGTGCACTTCCCTTTTCTAGTACCAACAAACACCACCTATTCACCTGAAACAAAAGTAAGCTTTCATACCTGTTTAACACCATGTCAGCATGACTCCATAAGACGTGACAACTACTGGGCAAACCATCCCGGCCAGCTCTCCCAATTTCTTGATAGTATGATTCCATTTCTTTAGGAGCTCCATAATGAATAACTTTACGAATATCAGGCTTGTTAATTCCCAAGCCAAAAGCAATGGTAGCTACAACACACTGGCCAAATAAAAGATGTCTGCATGAAAATATGAACCACCAAATTCGAACCGCTTCAAACATATATAAATAAATGGTGAGAATTTAACAATGACACATAATTTGCTCTCGAAATAATTGTGAGAACGATCATTCATGTTCAAATGTTAAAGCAAATCCAGCCAAGACTAACTTAAAGTTAAACATGGAGACCAAAAGGACTTTTTTTTCAAATCAGAGATCATTTGCTATCTAGCCTATCAATTCAATACTTTGAAAAGCATAAAGTTGCTATATTTGTATTTTAAATCTAACCTAAATTTGTGGCAGGGAAATTTTATAAAGCCTTTTCAATCAAACCAGCTTTTCAACAGGGCTTGAGAGCAAATTAGTATTAAGCATTATTTCTTGCACCGTACATTTACTGTAAGTGGACTCTCATTCCTGCATGTCATAATTGTTGAATAAAACTACAAAAGCTTGGCTACTTGACTAGAGTCCAAAAGAACAAATCTTCACATGCCCAGGTCATGTGCACATTTTCATGAAACATCCAGGTTTGGATAAGGTTAAAATATTCCTGTGCTGATGGACTCATATTGCCAGAATAACGTGTCTGTATGAGAAGATAGAGTAAGGAGGATGAGAAGAGAAATGCTGAAGATAGTGAGGTCAGGAAAGGAGGAGATGATGGCAAAGCAGGGATGGCTGAAGTTTCTGGGAATAGTTCAGAAGGCTCCGGGTAGATATGTCCAAAAAAGAAATTGTTCTCAGATGGCAGGGGTAGGCAACCGTGGCTGACAAGGGAAATTAAGGGCTGCATAAAGCCAGGAAAGGGCATACAAGGTAGCAAAAGTGACTGGGAAGTTGGATGATTGGGAAGCTTTTAAAATCCAACAAAAAGCAATAAGGAGGGAAAAGATGAAATATGAGGACAAACTAGCCAACAGTATAAAGCAGGATACCAGAAGTTTTTCCAGTTATATAAAGAATAAAAGGGAGGTGAGAGTTGATGTTGGACCTTTGGAAAAAGATGCTGGTGAGATAGTAATGGGGACAAGAAATGGTAGATGAACTTAATGCGTACTTTGCATCTTGCTTCACTGTGGAAGACACTAGCAGTGTGCCAGAGGTCCACAAGTGTCAGGGAGAAAAAGCGAGTGCCATTGTTACTGCAAAGGAAAACGCGCTAGGCAAACTCAAAAGTCTTAAGGTGGATAAATCATCTGGACTAGCTGGACTACATTCCAGATTCCTGAGAGAGGCTGCTGAAGAGATAACGGATGCATTGGTCATGATCTTTCAAGAATCATTTGATTCTGACAAGGTCCCGGAGGACTGGAACATTGCAAGTGTCACTCCACGCTTTAAGAAGGGAGGAAGGCAAAAGAAAGAAAATTATAAGCCAGTTAACCCAACCTCAGTGGTTTGTAAAGTGTTGGAGTCTATTATTAAAAATGAGGTTTCGGGGTAGGGGGACTAATGATAAAATAAGTCAAAGTCAGCATGGTTTCTGTAAAGGGAAATCTTGCCTGACAAATCTGTTATGGAGATGAATGGGATCCAGGATCAGCCATGATGGAATGGCAGAGCAGACTTGATGGGCTGAATGGCCTAATTCTGTCTCTATGTCTTATGCAGGGGAAGAAATATTGAAAACAGGAAGTCAGGATATATAATTTACCAAATCTTCAGACAAGGCAGATATTAAATTTAAGATTTAAACACTTTTCTGCCCACATCTATTCTCGTCCAATTCAATTGTTCTGGTCCTCTTTAGTTTCCTTTTTATATTAAAAAGTAGAGGCGGTTACATGCACCATCAAACAAATTATGGTACATTATCAAGTCTTAATATTTTGATGACAAGTTATTTCATGTGTGAGCACTTCAGACTTGTTACTGTACATTGGGTTAAACGTCCTCTTCTCACTTCTATGAGATTTTCCAATCAGTCATGCAGCAACAACACAACTAGTGCAATACATATACTACTCTTAGCCCTGAGGTCAAGGAACTTTGTGGTGGAAGATGGGTGTTAAAATTGAAGAAACAAGGAAAATGACACTCAACCACTAACCTCCAAATTTTAATTGGGGCAGACTGAATGATGGGATACTAATTCATTTCCAGTGGTTTAAAGTACCTTTTAAGTTTTTACGCCTTTTTTTCTCCAAATTATTTAGCAATCAAACTATTTTTAAATATCTCAGATGTATCCAATAATAGTTCAAATGAGCATTTGGCATTTGTACCACTATATCAGGATGTCCAGAAATGAGAATCTTATGATCTGCTGTCTGAAGCTTGTCACTCATAATACAGCGTCCAACCAGATCTCTAAATCAATTGATCACACAGAGCAGTACAAGGTAAGAACAATCACAGAAAAGACATGAAGTGTTGGGAGTGAGTTTGGGAGTGCAGGCAGCAAGCCAAATCTGGCCAAATCTGTTTTGTGATCATAAGTAGAGTACTATTTCTTACACCAATCTATTACTTATGGTAATACCATTCAGTCTTTTGTTAATTAAACAGTAATGCACAAAACTGGAGTAGTATATATTAAAAATATTGACCAATTTCAGTCTACTATTCTACATGTCATTCATTACTCACCCAACCATGGTAATTTAAACAGGAACCAAAATATTTCAGACCTGAATTTCGTCCCTCATGAACTTGTGGTGCACCTCTCTCCTGGCCTTGATGCCCATGCCTGCATGGTACGTGCCACAAATGACATTCAGCTGTGACAATTCTCCAGACACTAATTCTGTAGCTTTCCTGGATGGGCAGTAAATTATAGTAGGTCCTTCAAACTCAAAGGAGAACCTATAATTCAAGAGACAATATGCCTTCACAAAGCTACAAACCACACTGCATTAGATAATAAACTGCAGATGAGTGTAATTTTCTGCATGTTCATCAGTCAATACATACTCGTCCCTTTTGATTAAAAACTGCTTTAAGTCTTGTTTAATATCTGTAGATTTACAACCAACTTCTAAGTACAAGTTTGGCCGATCAAAGGTCGTGCAGACAACCCGAGGATTCTTCAGCTTCAGATTCTCTATGATGTCATTTCTGATTGAAGGACTGGCGGTGGCAGTTAAGGCAACAACTGGAACCTAACGTCATAAATAACAATAACAAAGTTAAAGTTGCATCAGACATTGGCATTTACTTTTCACTTTTATCTATTTAGCTCAGTAAATATTGTGTGGAGAAAAGGAGGCTTAGGAGTGTTGATGGAAGTGAAAATCCACTATAGTGGAAGGAGAAACATTTAAGAGGTACCTGGATAAGCACAAAAACCCACACCTAAAAGGCAATGGACGGAGTGCTGGGAAATGGGAATTTTGGACAGCAATGATGACAATGGATTGAATGGTGCCTGTGGTGTAACTTTCTACAAGTAAGTAGATGACCCAATCAAGGCTTTATTATTAGTCATTCTGAATCTCTCTGAGGACATTAAGTAGCAACAACACAGCAAGGTGCAGAAGTCACTTATAACCTATATCAGATAGTGGTGGCAGGTTGTTCTTTTGAAGGATATTAGTGAATCACTTGGAGGTTGTTGATAAAATCCACAAGTCATTTTTATTATGCTACCAGCAAAATTTTATATTTTGCCATAATTGGATTCAAATTTAATCATCTAACGACAAAATCATGGGCAAGCTGCT
The DNA here is from genome assembly GCF_030028105.1 of Mobula birostris. Taxonomy (NCBI): domain Eukaryota; kingdom Metazoa; phylum Chordata; class Chondrichthyes; order Myliobatiformes; family Myliobatidae; genus Mobula; species Mobula birostris. The sequence goes on from NC_092373.1 coordinate 162,890,850, forward strand.
TTCAATAATTACAAAGGCTATGTTGGTAATATGGAATGAAAATTTTTTTTGTTAAAATGGATAAGGTAAATATACATTACAAAATTTCCACCAGCTTGTAAAAACATAGAACAGAACAGCATAGTAGAGGCCAGTCAGCCCATGTTGTGCTGACTTTTAACCTACTTCATGATCAATCAAACTCTTCTCTCCTACAGAGCTCATAAACCTCAATTTTTCTTTCATCTGTGTGCCTAGTCTCCTAAATGCCCCTATTGAAACAGCCTCTACCATCACCCAGGCAGTGCATTTCAGGCACTTACCACCCTCTATGTAAAAAAAAAACTTCTTTCTTCCATTCACCTTAAAAGGATTTCTTCTGATATTAGCCATTGCTGCCCTGGAAAAAAGGCACTGGCTGCCCACTATATCTATACCTTCAATAACCTTATACACCTCTCTCAAACACGAGGAAATCTGCAGATGCTAGAAATTCAAGCAACACACACAAAATGCTGGTGAACGCAGCAGGCCAGGCAGCATCTATGGGAAGAGGCACGGTTGATGTTTCGGGCCAAGACTCTTCATCAGGACTGACGAAGGGTCTCGGCCTGAAACGTCGACTGTACCTCTTCCTATAGATGCTGCCTGGCCTGCTGCATTCACCAGCATTTTGTGTGTGTTACATCTCTCTCAACTTTCTTCACTTCAGTTTGTTCAACCTTTCCTCAGAAGGTAAGTTCCTCATCCAATCAGCATCCTGCTAAATCTCCACTGCATCTTCTCTGAAGCCCCTATATCCTTCCTATAATGAGGTGACCACAATAGAACACAATATTCTAAGTGTGGTCTAAACAGAATTTTTTAAACTGTTTTCTCAAAGAGCTTTTCCAAAACAATCAAAACTTTCCTTCAACTCAACTCTATCATTCAACTCCATCTTCCTCTTCTATAACAGTTATCACTATTAAATTGAAAAACAAAACTAAAGTACACTTTAAGACCCAGTTCTCCTTCCCACTAATGCCATTTTGATGTGAATTATACTTGGCAAAATTTGAAGCAGAATATCAGTTGAGAACTTTAAGCCCTCATGGGTAAAGTTGTGTTGTCTCTCTCTATGTAAAACACACCATCATGCTTTTAGACTCATTTACAGTACCTTGTAAAAGTATTCAACTCCCACAACCATTTTCACATTTTACTGTCTCGTTTCTTAAATTTAAAATCTTTTGAAGTGGGATTTTGCATCATGTCAAATCAAAAAACAATTCTAAAACCTGTCAACAATTTACAAATATTTAAAAACCAAAACTGTGAGGTTGAAAATGTGTTTAGCCTCTTTGTAAATACTACACTAGCTTTCCTCACATTGAATTACCTTACCAGCTCCCCCAATTTGCTGATGTAGAACATTGGAGGATCATCTGTTTTCAATGAATTCATAAAAATAAATACCCCCTCTCTCTGTCAGGTCTAACAGTATGATAGATTTTTAACAAACCAAACACAAATGTGGACAAAAGAGCATTCAAGTCAGGGAAATGATAATAGAGAAGCACAAATCTGGGGAAGGGTACAAGACCATCTCAAAGGCATGAACATACCTCGGAGCTCAGTGCAGTCCATCGTGAAAAAATGGAAAAAATGTGAAACCACAACAACACTGCCTAGGTCAGGCTGCCCCTCCAAACTTGGTTGAGGGAGAAGAATGGATCTTGTAAGAGAGGCTACTGTGATGCCAACAGTCACTCTAAGTTTGCTGCAGAAGTCAGTGGCTGCAACTAGAGATGAAGTTCATGGCTCCAGTCTCTAAAGCCTTGCACAAAAAGGGTATTTATGGAAGAGTGGCAATGAAGAAGCCCTAGCTAAAAAAAAAAATCCATGCCCGTAAAGACTTTGCAAAGCATCACTTAGAGGATACTGTAAAGATGTGGAAGACGATTTTGTGGTCAGCTGAGACTAAAGTAGAACTTTTAGGCCTCAACACTAAGCAGCATTAATCTAATACTGTGCATCAACCAGGTAACATCATCCCTACTGTAAAGTATGGTGGAGTAGCATCAAGCTATGAGTATGCTTTTCAGCAGCAACGACTGGAAATCTGATCAGGATTGATGGGAAGATGAATGCAGTTAAATACCCAGAGATCCTGGATAAAAACCTGCTAGCCTTTGTCATAAACTGAAGTGGAAGTTCATCTTTCAGCCGGATAATGATCCAAAGCACACTGCCAGTGCAACCATGGAGTGGCTTCAAATGAAGAAAATTAAATGTCCCTGAATGGCCCAGCCAGAGTCCAACCTTAACCTGATCGAACATCTCCAGCAAGACCTTAAGATTGCTGTCCTTGCCGCTCCCTAATTAACTTGGTAATTTTGAGTAATTTTGCAAGGAAGAATGGGTACATCTTGCTGCATCACATTGTGCAAAGCTAATAGAGACTTATCCAAACAGACTACTGGCCGTAGTTGCTGTGAGAGGGCAAAAGGGGATGAATACATCTGAAGTGGTAATATTTCAGTTTTTGAATTTTTAGTTTTTTTGTGTTTTACAATTTTCCCTGGTTTTTGGGCTGTACTGTGAAAAAAGGAGGTTGTGATTCACAAATAAAAAATCTCAGTTAACATGATCAAAATCCCTGGTTGGAAAAGTCATTTATGTGAACAAAGGCTTGGGGCTGAATACTTTTACAAAGCACTGTATTTTAATAGGAAGTTGATGGAGTTACTTCATTTATATGTTCATGCCACAAATATTTCTAAATCAAGTGGTCATATGTACTACAGGTTGAGTATCTGAAAGTCCAAAATCCATAAACCTGCGAAATCTGAATACTTTTTGAGCACTGACATAATTTTACAAATGGAAAATTCCACAAGGCACTGGAAAGGTTCTGAGGCAATGTGAGGATCCCTGCACATCACAGACAGTTCTGAGAAGTGACCTCACATTTGAAATGAACAGAATTGAATGAAAAATAGAAAAACACTGGATAAAGTAAAAACTGAAGATCTCAATTGTGTATTGAAAGAATGGATTTGGCAGTGAAGTGATCATGCCTCTTAAAAGTTATTCAAATCATGAAACAAGTGACGAACTAAATATTGAGGGTAATTTTGAATATTCAGCAGGATGGTTGCAGAAATTTAAGTAAAGCTACTACTTTAAATTTTTAAAGATGTTAACAAATTTTAAAGATAAAGCATCTGCTGACCACAAAGCAGCAGAAAAATTCATTGATGAGTTTGTGAAGATCGTCGCTGACGAAAATCTAACACCAGAACAAGTCTATAATGCTGATTCTTCTAGTCAAAATGGCACATGCTGCTTCAGTCAACATCTTCTGGAGAGATCATGAAACTATATATTTCACTTCATTTATGTCTTTTACATTTGTTTTTTTTTTAAAATGTGATTCTGGAACTGTTGGAGCCTGTGATTTGCAGTTTGGAGATCATTTAGGTGTTCCAGCGCTCTGCAGTCCCCAAGAGGATTCTGGGAAACAGAGGCAGCGTGTGTGAAGGTTGAAGCGAGAAGGCTGCAGGGTGCGAGCCAATGTTCAACTCGCCAATTAAGCAATGAGGGAGATTGACGCATCGAGGTGAATGCAGAAAGTGAGAACCGACTGCCTGCCTTTTGATTGCTGGGGGGATTGCTCTTCTATGGAGAGAGGAGACTGTTTTTTGATTGGGGGGGGGGAAATCGCTCTAATATAGAGGGGGGAGATTGCCTTTTGATCGCTGGTGGGATCACTCTGCTACAGAGAAGAGAGACTGCCTTTTGATCGCTGGGGGATCACTTGCTGCCAGAGAGGGAAAGGCCTGCTGCTGTGCCTGGAGATTGTCACTCAGATTTTCTGTGTTTTGGATATGGACTTGGTCTATAGACTTTTCTCAGACTTGTAGCTTTTTATATTGTGTTTTTCACCTGACCTTTCTCATTGCAGGGAGGGGGATCTGGGGATGCATGTGCCTGCTCCATTTTTGTTTGTTTTTTGTGTGGGGAGAAGGGATTTGTGAGTTGATGATTGTGTTGCTATTCTTTTCCTTCTTGGTTTCATGGCTATCTGGAGAAGAATAATTTCAGAGTTGTATACTTTGATAATAAATATACCTTTTATTGTTTTTATATCTTACAGAAAACCTAAAAGAAATGTAAAATACAAATACAGTATACTGTAAACTTTTAATCAAAGCAAAGCATCATAGATGGAGCTGAGAGCCTGCCATTGTTTATTGCTCAATAGCTAATTCACGTATTCTGCAGATGCTGCTGAGCTACTTTTGTTATTCTGCACACATTACATGTTCGTTATTTTAATGGTATGTAATAATTTTTACTGTTAATAACATACATGTGATGAACAAGTGCAAGACAAAGACTGCTTACCAGTAGTATATAAATTCAGAGTTGGAAATGATGGTAATCCCAAATTATCTCATTATATATTCCAAAATCTGAAAAAATTCAAAAGCCGAAACATTTCTGGTTCCAAATATTTCAGAAAAGGGGTACTGAACCTACAGTATTTGTTATACTGCTCCAAATAACTTGTTAGTCAAGACTCATGATGGTCATTCACAAAAAAACGCTGCCAACATTTCAGTAAACATATGCATCAATTTACCTGTGGCAGGAATTGTTTTATAGACCCCAATGACCTGTAAGCACTCCTGAAATCATGTCCCCACTCAGATATACAGTGAGCCTCATCCACAGCAACTAGAACGATACCTGAAGGTAAATCAAAAAGAGAATAAATAAACTGAACTACACGCACAGGTGCATATTTAAACAATAACATTCACCGTTGGAAAACTCTACAAAAAAGGCATATTATACAAGTTGCAGTGCTATGTGCTTTCCACAAATGAAAGGATGGACAAAGAAATACTCATTGTCATTTAGCAATTCTGCTCTTTAGAAGACAATCTGGAATTTACAAAAATGTAGTATGTGGCTGGTCCTTTAGACTGCCCTTCATTCCTATGGCAGACGTATTCAATGGCTCTATTATAATAATATTAAAGCTTGGAATTTCTCATAATGGAAATCTCACATGTGAACAACTTTCTGAATGTTCTATAGATTTCCCATCATTCTGTACCTTGTATCAAATAGACATGAACTAAAAAAAGTCTCTTTGCCATTTATGTCAACAGGGTCTTATGAATCTAAAATGTTCCTGGCTTTTTCCTACATTGGCTATTCTCACTCAGTGCCTCCCGGTGGTAATACTAATCTGTAGTACAAGCCTTGAAAACATTCACGCTGTATGTGCTGAGGAATAAATGCACACCTAGTGGAGTCACTGCCTCACTGTGCCAGAGAACTGGGCTCAATCCTGACCTCGGACATACTCCATGTGAAGTGTGCACATTCTTTCTGTGAGTGTGTGGGATTTCCTCAGGGTGCTCTGATTTCTTCCCACGTTCCACAGATGTGCATTTGGGAGGTAACTTGGCGACTATTAATTGCTCCTTGTGTGTAGATGATGATGGAATCTGCGGAGGAAGCAGGGAAATTGTTGAGAATATGGGGTGAATAAATGAATCAATGTGGAAGTTAGCATAAACAGATGATTGATGGTCAGTATGGACTCGGTGGTTACAAGGGCCTGTTTCTGTGTTGCATCTCCCTAATAAAAAAGCAGCACTGTGAAGCTTGAAAACACAATTTCATACCAAATTCAGATTGTCCAAGAAGTTGAGAAAAAAAATCCTGCATTCTTACTCTGAATAATGGAGAGTTTATGTGTATGGATTTTTGAAAGGCCTTTGACAGATGTGAATAAAATGCTAATCAAGAGCCCATGGTATTACAGGATAGTAACATCGACACAAGTCTGCTGAGTGGGAGATCGCAGAGTGATTTAGAGACAACTCCTTGTGGAATTAGCGCGGCAGGTTTAAAAATCAACCAGAGCCCGTTGGGACTTGGCTGCAGAGCGGGATATTGCGGAATCAGTTAGAGACAGTTTCTAACGGTCTCCCAGATGACATCTGCAGGAAGTACACCCAACTTCAGTTCCTGATTGGCAAGGGGTCAAGGAATTGGGAGCTGGAGCTGGATGTACTGAGGATCATCTGGGAGGCTGAAAAATTCATAGATGAGACACTTACTGAAGCGGGCACATCCAGAGAGCAGGCTTCAGATAGCGAATGGGTGACCACCAGGAGAAGCAAGGGGAGTAAGCAGTTAGTGCAGGGTTCCCCTCTGGCCATACCCCTCAGCAACAAGTAAAACCAGTTTGGATACTGCTAGGAGGAAGAACTTATCAGGGCACAGCAACAACAGTCAGGCGAGTGGCGCTATGGCCAGCTCTGAGGCTCAGCAGGGAAAGGTGGCTGCCAGTGACTAGTGGTGTTCCACAGGGATCTGTACTGGGACCGATTCTTTTTACTTTATATGTCAATAATTTAGATGATAGAATTGATGGCTTTGTTGCAAAGTTTGCAGACGATGTGAAGATAAGTGGAGGGCCAGTAGTTTTGAGAAAATAGAGAGGCTACAGAAGGACTGAGATAGATTAGGAGAATGGACAAAGAAGTGGCAGATGGAATACAGTGTTGGGAAGTGTATAGTCATGCACTTTGGAAGAAGAAATGAAAGGGTTGATTATTTTATAAATAGAGAGAAAATACTAAAGACTGAGGCACAAAGGGACTTGGGAGTCCTTGTGCAGGATTCCCTAAAGATTAATTTGCAGGTTGAGTCTATGGTGAGGAAGGCAAATACGATTTTAGCATTTATTTTAAGAGGGCTAGAACATAAAAGCAAGGATGTAATGTTAAGACGTTACAAAGCACTGGTGAGGCCTCACTTGGAGCATCATGAGCTGTTTTTGGCCCCTTATCTTGGAAAGGATATGCTGAAACTGGAGAGGGTTCAAAGGAGATTCACGAAAATGATTCCAGGATTAAGTGGTTTGTCATATGAAGAGCATTTGATGGCTCTGTGCCTGCATTCACTGGAATTCAGAAGAATGAGGGGTGACCTAATTGAAACCTATTCAATGGTGAAAGGCTTTGATAGAGTGGATGTGGAGGATGTTTCCAGTCGTGGGACAGTCTAAGACCAGAGGACACAGCCTCAGAATAGAGGGGTGTCCTTTTAGAACTGAGATGCGGAGTAACTTCTTTAGCCAGAGTGGTGAATCTGTGGAATTTTTTGCCATAGGCAGCTGTGGAGGCCAAGTCTTCATGTATATTTTAGGCAGAGGTTGATAGATTCTAGATTGATCAGAGTATGAAGCGATATAGGGAAAAGGCAGGAGATTGAGGCTGAGAGGAAAATTGGATCAGCCATGATGAAATGGCGGAGCACACTTAATGGGCCAAATGGCCTAATTCTGCTCCTATGTCTTATGGTCTTATAAAAGAAAAAGAGCAATATTAGTAGGAAATTTGAGGATTGGGAAGCTTTTAAAAACCAACAAAAGGTGACTAAAAAAGCATAAGGAAAGAAAAGATGAAATATGAAGGTAGGCTAGTCAATAATTAAACAGCATAAAGAGTGAAGGAGAGGCGACAGCTGATATCAGACACTGGAAAATGACACCGAAGAGGCAGTAATTGGGGACGAAGAAATAGTGGATGAACTTAAGTAATTTGTCCCAGCCTTCACTGTAGAATACACTGGCAGTATTCCAGAAATTTGAGAGCGCCGGGGCAGAAGTGAATGTAGCTGCTATTACAAAGGAGAAGATGCTTGGGAAGCTGAAAGGTCTGAAGGTAGATTAAGTCACCTGAAACAAAGGGACTATACCCCAGGTTCTGAAAGAAGTAGCTGAAGAGATTGTGGAGGCACTAGTAATGATCTTTCAAGAATCACCAGATCCTAGTGATGTAGAAAACTAACAATGTTACTCCACTCTTTAAAAAGGGAGGAAGGCAAAAGAAAGAAAATTTTTTGGCCAGTTAGCCTGACTTCAGTGGTTGGGAAAATATAGGAGCTCATTATTAAGGATGAGGATGGTAACTTGGAGGCATATGATAAAATGGGCCAAAGTCAGCATGATTTCCTTAAGCGAAAATCTGTTGGAATTCTGTGAGGAAGTAACAAGCAGGAGAGACAAAGGAGAGTCAGTAGATGTTGTTTACTTGGATTTTCAGAAGGCCTTTGACAAGGTGATGCACATAAAGTGTCTATAGTATTACGGGAAATATACTAGTATGGATAGAAGATTGGCTGAATAGCAAGAGGCTAAGGTTGGAAATAAAGGGGGCCTTTTCTGGTTGGCTGCCGGTGACTAATGATGCTCCACAGTAGTCATCTCGGGAACGTTTCTTTTCACATTATATGTCAACAATTTGGATGACAGAATTGATGGCTTTGTGACCAAGTTTGTGGATGATATGAAGACAGATGGTGAGGCAAGTAGTGTTGAGCAAGCACAGAGTCTGCAGAAGGACTTAGACAGATTGAGACAATGGGCAAAGAAGTGACAAATGGAATATAGTGTAGAGAAGTGTACAGTCATGCACTTTGGTAGAAGGAATAAAAATGTAGACTATTTTCTAAACTGAGAGAAAATTCAAAACTCAGGGGTGCAAAAAAACTTGGGAATCCTTGTGCAAGGTTCCCTAAAGGTTAACTTCCAGGTTGAGTCGGTGGTAAGGAAGGTAAATGCAGTGTTCACATTCATTTGGAGAGGACTAAGTTGTAAGAAGTGGATGGAATTCTGAGGCTTTATAAGGCATTAGTCAGACTGCACTTGGGAGTATTGTGAGCAGTTCTGGACCCCTTATCTAAGAAAAGATGTGCTGGTATTGGAGAGAGTCCAGGCTCACAAGAATGATTCAGGGAAGGAAAGGGTTAACGTATGAGCAGCATTTGATGGCTCTGGGCCTGTACTCACTGGAACTTAGAACAATAAGGGGGGGATTTCATTGAAACCTACCGAATATTGAAAGGTCTGGATAGAGTGAATGCAGAGAGGATGTTTCCTATAGTGGAGGAGTCTAGGACCAGAGGAAACAGCCTTAGAATAGAGGGATGTCCATTTAAAACAGAGATGAGGAGAAATTTCTTTAGCTAGAAAGTGGAAATCATTGCCATCGTGGGCTGTGGAGGACAAGTCATTAAGCATATTTATAACGGAGGTTGATAGGTTCTTGATTAGTCAGTGTCAAAGGTTATGGTGAGAAGGCAGGAGAGTGGGATTGAGAAGGGTAATAAATCAGCCATGATGCAATGGTGGAGCAGATTCAATGAACCAAATGGCCGAATTCTGCTTCCATGTCTTATGGTTTTACAGGTATTATCTGATTGACAGATGGCAAAGTCAGGAATAAAGCAGACCTTTTACTGGTTTGCTCTGGTGATGAGTGGTGTTCCGCAGGGGGCAGTATCGGTCTGCTACTTTTTGTGTTATATGTTAACAATCTGGACAATGGACATGATGCCTTTTGTAGCCAAATTTTGCACGTGAATTAGGAGCAAGCAGTGTTGAGAAAACAGGTTGTCTATAGGACATAGACTGATTAGGAGCATGGACAAAGAAGTAACAGATAGAGTACAGTATGAGCAAGTGTATAGTCATGTAGAAGAAATAAAGACATAGACCATTTTCTAAAAGGGAGTGAATTCAGAAACTGGAGGTACAAAGGGACTTGCAGGATTCCCTGAAGGTTAAAAAAAACAATTTACAATTCTTACCCAAGGGTAAAAAGGTAGATGCTTTTTGTTGTTTTTAAGCAGGTTTGCAATGCTGAAGGAGCTCAGAACAATATTCTTAGAAAGATGGTAACAATAAAAATGATGTTTTTAGCCCACTGAAAGCTACCTGCACCTCACTATTTATACTGTTGCCCTTATAACAACAAGCTTATAGAAAGAAAACTGAAGTCAAAATTTTAAATTTAACCTGGGTTTGACATGGACAGAGGGAGCCAATCCTAACAGGCAGCATTAAGAACAAGGGAAGCCAAGTCACAACAGTTTTTAATATGAACAGCATATATAAACCACAACATATGTGATGAAATAACTGCAGATCCCTTAACGATTAGATTTCTGTGTTTTTGTTATGTGTATTGAAAACCCATTTAAGGATTAAGGTTGAACATACCAACGCTATCATCAAGTTTCTTGAGTAACGACATCGATCCTGAACAGTATTCAGGTGTCATGTAAACAACTTTGAAATGACCCCTAGAAGTTAAAATAATATATAAAATTATTCTAAATCAATCTTTATACGCAATATGTAATATCCCACTACTGTTGCTAACCACTTGGACAATTTCAACCAAACCATGAACCCTTTCTGTAATTTTGATTGCTGGTTCACAATTTGTTGATAAAAAGATCCTCTTTCAGCATGATGAAGTGCTCTCCCACGGTATTTTTGGATTATGTAGTTCATTTGATCCTAGAGTTTTATAATGTTTATTTTGGGTCCCGTTTTGGTTCCATTGTTCCATCTTATTCACTTCATTATTTCACTGAAATGCTGACACCAAATTAAAGCACAGAGTAACCTAGTATTCTTTTTTCTATCAAGGAAGAGAATAACACATGTTTTTTTCTTAAAGAGCTGAAAGAGTGATGGAACCAAATTCAGTGGCAGCACTTAGAACCTGATGAGGAAAATATTTCAGTGCTGTGAAGAAATAACAGTTGAATGGGAATAATTAGAATCCTCATTCAAAAAGGAAACAAGCTGAATGGAACAAATGGACTCCTCCTGTGTTGTAGAATTTAATTCCACAGAAAAAGCTAGAATAACCCTCTTTTAAATATACAAAGCTCAGCTCACTGCCCAGAGATTTTGGAATATTACTTAACTAGCAAAACAATGGAAATGATAAGCAAGAAATCCATACATCATATATGCCAGGGAGATTTTATTACTCAATTAATACTACAGTTATGGTAGTTGTATTTCCCTATTACAGAGAATAAGCTACAGTGCATTCTGGTTAATTGGACACATCAGGACCAGTACATTTTGGCCCAATTAAGCAGCCACCCCAATTATTCAAAGTTTCATTGAAATAGCTAAAAAGAGAAAAAAAAACTGTTTGAGTAACAAATTATGTACTTAAATGAAAAACAGAACAAATTAAAACACTACCAATACCACCATGTAACATACAACTGTATATTAGTACCTAACAGCTATTGGAAGAGTTTCATCCAGTGTACACTGCCATTTTCTTTTGACTGTAAATGAATAAAATCAGCGTAGATACCTAGTGCAGATAATGGACTGCCTTCACATAATCCTTCAAATCTTCATTTTCACTGTAACATTCAAGATGATTGCTGATACTCCCGTAATTCTTAACTTACTGAAAAAGTGAAATAGTTTTATTTTCACTTCCAGCCATTTCTGGCAACTCTAAATGCTTGAAACCACAGTGAGCAAAACTGTTCCAAATTGTCTTGCTGCTTATTTCTTGCGAACTATCAGTGACAAAAGTCACTGCTTTTTGACACAAACAGATGCAACTGGTGCTATTTAAAAACTGTTTGCTTAAAGCCATGTGTAATGTCTAATGGCAACATAAGTGCACACAGCTGATGCTAACTAGAAACTCTTCAGCAACAGTCTCCTGTCCAGATTAAACTGCATAGTGTCCCAAATAAACAAAGGGAATCCTGGCTATTTTCTTGATTAGTTCTTGTTCTTTAAGGATTAACCGGAATCCAGTGTATCTTATAATCTATGGACTGATACCAGTGTTACAACAAAGTGTTACGGTAATTGTGACACATATCAATACCATATATTAGATAAAAATAGACCACATCTCTCAAGTTAAATTAGGGAATATTGATAAAGAACTCATTTTTAAAGGACAATATTTAAAGGGACATCCATCTAGTGAAACACAAAACAAGCCACGGCAACAAAAAGAGTTCAATCCTTGTTCCTTTGATATGGTGATTATTTCTAAATTACTGTAAAAATCATAAATTTAGATATACTGTACATTTACAAAATAAATCTCTGAAAAACAAATACTAAATTTTCCAAATATAAGATTAGCTACTGTAATACCTTTAGTTTTTCAGTGCAGGACTCTTGTACAAATTCTACTTTTCCAAAAAACTAAAAATTATAAAATTTTGTTTCAAACTCTCATATCATAGAGCAATGAAAGAATAGCTGGTTTTGTTCTCAACCCAGATTCACAAGGAGACCACATAAGAATCCACTGGCAGTATACTCACTTCATTAGTTCATGGGAAAAATTCTGTGTCTGGGCAGAGCCAAGGAAACAAGCTGTTATGTTGGACATGCTACAAAAGAAAATAAGATACAGGAATAGTGAGCCATTTTGTTGCATTGATACCATTCATTTAATTAGCTACATTGTCAAGCTGAATTAATAACTGTCAATGACAAATGCTAACAACTGGTACAGTTAATGTCTTCAATTTATTCTGATAACAATCCTTTACTTAAACAACCGAACATACTAGTCTTGCATGATAAAACCACCCTGAAAATAACATTATTGGTGTGTTTCCTTGTCTTTCTTTGAAACATCCATTTAAAGACACATAAGCTGCTGTTGCTTTGAACCAAAACTAGCAACAGCGACTATATACAGTATTATTCCAATTTCTGCACTTTGTATTATATTTGTAATTTATAGTAATTTTATGTATGTTTTTGAACTGTGCTGTTGCAGCGAAACATAAAATTTCACATCTCATAAGTCAGTTATAAATCTGGTTCTGATAAACAGTCAGAGTGCATTTTAAATACACAAAGCATCAGTGTATGAAATGCACTCATATGATTGTACAGATGTACATTAATTACAAACCTTCACTTGCAAGGTAGTAAAATGACCCAAGATACTTTTTATAGGAGAATTTATAAATGGATCCATGGAGTTGTACAGCATGGAGACCAGCACTTCTGCCCAACTTGTCCATATAGAGAGACTTAAGGAAACAACTTTAAAAAAAAATTGTTTTAATCTCCACATACCATTTAACAATGAAAGAAAAGTAGCCAGTTTTACTATGTTCACTAGGAGACTACATATGAATTCACAGACCACATAAGAGTTCTGGCTTAAGCAGCTGAAGAGATGGCTTTCAGCTGAAAAGCTTTTGTATCACTCCCTCTATCACAAATATATTGTTCCTTAAATAGGGTGATCAAACAACTGCAGATGGTACAAATTTATAACAAACCCCTAAATACCTTTTCTATATGAAGCAGTAGTTGATTTACATCTTTTCCGACTCAATGTACTGCATTCCACTCTCACAAAGTTGACTCTCTACACTGTAGAACCCAAGGACAGATTGAGTAACTACTTTAAAGAAAAACTCTGATCACAAAAGTGACACTGAGCTTTTCACTTGAATTTCCCATGCCACTCACACTGTCTTCAGTCTTTTTGGCCTTAATGAAGTCCAACAGGAAGTCAAGGTACAACAACTCATCTTCTGTCAAGGCATACTTTGGCCCTGGGACTTAACACTGAATTCAACGTTGTTTTTAAATCAAACTCTCTAGTTTATATTAGAGACGGCTGGTTGCGGCTGTAGGAAACACAGGGGATACTCAGCAGATTGGGCTGCATCTATAAGAAGGGGTTCAGAGTTGGTGTTCTGAGTTGATGATCTTTCATTGAAGGAAAAAAAGAGTGGGCTGTCAAGCTAGGAATAGGCACTGCTCCCCTTTCTACAGTCAAGTTCGTTTGCTGTCATTTCAACCGTATACATGTACTGTATACCACCAATCAAAACAATGTTTCTCTGGACCAAGGTGCAAACCACTATATATATATATATATATATATATATATAAAACTCACACAAAACGCATTAAGTAATATTACCACAAATAAATTAACTAATATGATGCATCTATGGCACAAGTTTAAAAAGTAAATAATATAATGCTAAGGGCCCTACATAAGCAGCCTCCTGGTAAATATCTCAGAAGGTGGAAGAGAGACACCAATAATCCTTTCAATTCTTACTGAGGTCTTGCAATCAGATGCCTTGCAATTCCCATACCAAATAGCGACGCAGGTGATCAGGTGCCCTGTAAACGTTGGTTTGAATGGGATGGGAGTGGCGGAGCCTTGCTGGCCTCAACCTCCTTAAGTGAAGATCCTGCTGTGCTTTCTTGACTAAAGAGCTGGTGTTGAGGGACCAGGTCAGGAACTTAGTGCTCTTAACTCTCTCCACAGAGGAGCCATTTATTTGTAGTGAAGAATGGTCAGTCGGCACCTTTCCAAAGTCCACAACCATCTCTTTCGTCCTGTCTATGTTGAGACTCAAGTCGACTCATTCTACCAGCTGTTCCACCTCCTCTCTGTATGCCATCTTGAAACTGTTGTTGATGAGGCCAACCAATGTTGCGTCAGCAGCGTAAACAGCAGTGGGCACTAGGTGGCGCCAGTGCTCAGTGTAATGGAGCTAGAGGCTGCCAACACGGACTAACTGTGATCTTTCTGTCAAGAAGTCCAAAATCTAGTTACAGAGAGATATGTTGAAACCCAATGAGGACAGTTTACCCACCAGTTTCAGCTGAAGTCTATCCTAGCATATAAACCACCATTTTCCAGGTGGGATAGGACGGAGCAGAGGGCAGAGGCTATGACCTCATGAGTGGACTGATTTGAGCAATGAGCAAACTAGAAAAGATCCAATGTAGCAGTTAAATGGGATTTAATGCGACCCACAACCAGCCGCTCAAAATACTTCATTATTGTTGAAGTCAGTACCACTGGATAGTAATCATTAAGGCAGATTAATGTTGCCCTCTTAGGCACTGGGATGATTGTGGCTGCAATGAAGTCTACAGGGACAGTGGATTCTACCAGAGAGATGTTGAAGATGTCTGTTAGAACCTTTGTTAACTAGCTGCACAGTTACATTATCAGCACCGCAGCTCGACATGGGTTTTCCTCACATCAGCTGCAGCCAAACAGAGTGCCTGCTCCTTGGGAGTGGGGGGGGGGGGGGGAGGGTGCTTTCTTGCCGGCACATCATTCCATACATCAAACCAGGGCATAAAATACATTCAGGAAGAGAGGCAACACTTCTGTTGATGTGCAAGTGGAGTTGTAGTCTGTTGTGGCCCGAATACCTTGCCTCATGTTTTTGGTGTATGGTTGTAAATACACCAACCAGAAATGGTTGGATATCCTCTGTGAATATCTCCTTTTGTTGATCTGGTAGCTGTTTTATCGATCCAAGTGAAGGCAGTATCCCAATGTCCCAGCAGCGCCCGGACCTCTGCTGTCACGTATAGCTTCTGATATGCCCTCAAAGAGATGCGTTAAATATTCGTGTTACCCTCAATGCACATCTCCATATAGCCTGTCACAGATCCCATATATTCATCGATATTAATGTGATGGTCACAGATAGGCACCAGTGACCAGCATGTTCCAGCAGTCCTGCAATGCTGAGGTTGCTCCTCCCGGCCAGATCTTTATCTCCCTTGGAACTGGTTTAATCAGTGGTCTGTACGCAGGAATTAACATAACAGGTAAGTGGTCAGTGTATCTGAGGTGGGGGCAGTTTTATAAGGCTGCATGGATGTTGGTACAAACCAGGTCTAATGTGCCTCTGCCCTTGGTAGCAAGCTCATTGTACTGACAGAATTTAGGCAGAACTGTTTTTAAGTTATCAGTAACAATAAAGATAACGATGTGTGTGGCTTAGAAGTTACTAATGGCACCTTATAGCAGCGTTTCCCCAACATTAGCCTGGGGAAGCCACAATTACAATGGCAGTGAATTCCCTTGGTAAATAGAAGGGCGTGCATTTCAACATTAGCAACCCTACAAAAGGCAAACAGTGGGTCATCACTACTGAACTTGTTACATACACCTGTTAAGGTGCATTCTCCAGATACCTTATAAGGTAACTGTAGCCTTCAGCCAGGAGCAAATGTCATCAGGTGGTTCTCAACCTTCACCGAGTGTTTCAACCCTTAACCACGACTCTCTCCAGTTGGTGGGCCGGCAGTGGTGGCCAGATCATTGCCCATCTGCTCCTGGCTTCCAGCTTCCCTCCTCTCGCCTACTCCAAATCCAACAAGAGGCTCGTTCTGCCTCTTCCCCTATCCTACAAGCTGCTTGTTTTTTGCTCCTTTAGTCCAGGCCCAGATCTGACAACAACCACCATGCTGATTTGGCTGGGAAACCTCTGCAGCCGATCTCCACAGGGAACAACCATGCCTGTCATCCCTTGTCTTTACACTCCTGCACTAAGGGCTAGTACCTCAAGGCCTTTCTCTCGTAGGCCTCTCCCAATCCCTCCTCCCACGGCACAGTCAGCTCAACCAAAATTATTTTCTTGTCTTCGGTTGACCACAGTACAATGTCTGGGCGTAGGGTTGTGTGCACCACATCCAGGAACTGCAACCTCCTTCGCACATTGACCCTCATCTCCCAGGACCTGGCTGTTAGCAGCAGATTGGGCCTTGGTTGTTTGGTTACGAAAGGCCTAGCTCCCTCTTTGATGAAGGTGATGGCCTTTCTCAAATCTGTGCCAGCCATCCTCTTCTTGCATCTCTCCCACTCTAGTGTGTCAGCAAGAGCAAGAAGCACCTTATCATGGCGCCACCTATACCGTCCTTGAGTTAGAGCTGTTTTACACCTGGACAGTATATGAGCCAGTGTCCCCTTTTGACCACAGAGCTTACGGTACGGGTCCTCTCTCATTCCCCATGTGTACAAATGTAATGGTGAAGGAAGGGTGTCATACAAGAGGAAGGAAATACAGAAGGGCTACAGTCTCCATAACTCTGCCCATGAGATCTTGCGCTTAGGCAGATCCCATTTTGTCCAGGCACCCTGGGACCCTTGTTCCACTGCCTTTGAAATCTGCTTCTCTTCCTCACGGATCCGTACTCCTGCCTGTATCATGTCTCGCCTGTTCCTTATGCTTGTGTTTCCCCACTTCTGGAAGTGAACTGAGCCGAGGCCTTGCCGCCCGACGCAGGGGTTGCCAATGATATCTCGCAGCTTCACAGCACACACTGCCTCCTCCACAGCTGCATTGGCTGCCCACTTGCGCCCAGATCTGGTTGTAACACCTGCTTGCTTTACCGAGATGTCATTGGAATCTCTCAAGCTTAATAAGGCTCTGCATTTTGCCACCTTGAATTCCTCCACAACAGATGACAGGGGAAGCTGCAGTTGCCCAGAAAGAATGTAAAGGCCCACTGAAGAGAAGCTTGGGGGAACTCCCAATCATCTCCACAGGTGCTTGTTGGTTTTCCTCTCGATGCCCTCTACAGCAGTCATGGGGAACTCAAAGTGTGAAGAGCCAGAGAAGCCTGGGCAGAATGCCGTATTGGTACAGCCGGGTCTTGAATTTACCCAGAAGTCCGGATTTATCGATCTTCTTCAGCCATTCCTCTGTCTGCTTCACAGCATTGGTGACATTGGCCCCATCTGTCAGTGACACATTAAACCACTTCCCCAAGCATTTTATCGGTTATCTTCGATGGAAGGGATGACCTCACCCTGAACTTGGAGGCTAAACTTGCTAGTAACTTTGCCCTTTCTGATCACCATGCACCTGGACTTCTTGGCCTTGAAGGACATCCTCGCCCAAGTGGCTACATTACCCAGGGTTTCCAATACCCATCTTGCTTGGACATGTGACACAGTTGTTATAGTGATGTCATCCATGAACCCTCGTAGAGCGGGCTGAACAATGCCTGACTCCAGCATGGGCCACAGGTTACATGTTCTGATGCTGATAACAGGAGGTTCATTCCCTTAATAAATAAGATGGGGGAGATGGTGCACCCTGTTGGAATCCCCTTCTGGAGGTCCTGCCAACTAGTTGTGAAATGGGCTGATATAAATCTGAGTTTGAATCCTCCTAGGTAGCTGGTGATCATGTCTCGAATAGCCACTGGGATGTAGTAGTGGTCAAGTCCTTCTAGGATGAGGTCATGTGGAATAGACCCGTTGGTGTTCGCGAGGTCTAACCAGACAACTGTTAGGTTCCCTTTTTTCTGCTTGGCCTCACAGATCAAATGACTAATCATTGAGGTGTGTTTCAGACACCCCGAAAAGCCTGGAATACCGCCTTTCTGGATGGATGTGTTGATATAGCGGTTCTGCGTCATGTAAGAAGTCAGCTTTCTTGCGAGCACAGAAAAGAAAATCTTACATTCCACATCCAGGAGAGAAATTGTCCTAAACTGGGCAATTGTGGAAGAAACCTCTTCCTTTGGAATAAAGCATCCCTCTGCCAATTTCCAACTTGATGAAATAGTAACTTTGGCCCAGATTTTTCTCATGACCTTCCACAGCCTCCGAAGAAGCTTTGGGCATTTCTTATACACCTTATAAGGTATGCCGTTTGGGCGTGGGGCAGCTGATGCTTTAGCTTTCTGGATGATGTCCTGGATTTCCTGCCGTGTAGGCTCCTTCACATTCAGCTCAATTGATGAATTTTCCGGTCTACGCACAGCCCGATTGGTTCCTAGTCCCTGACCCCTCCGTGGGTCGCTGTGTGCCTCCCACAGGAACTCCTCTACCTCTGGCTTCGAACTGGATAGTATACCAGATTTTTGCAGGCCAAGAAGGGTCCTGGTGAAGCTGAATGGATCTCTCACAAACTGCGCTCGCCTTTTCTCTTTCTTCCTTCTTTGCTGTCGCAGATGTTCCGCCCTCCGGAGTTTGCACAGATTTTCCCGCAGCATACTGGTTAAGTCCTTGATACCTTCTTTTTCGGCCAGTGAGCTGGTTTTAAACCTCTTGTTGAGCGCCTTTAATTCACCTCTCAAGCAACGAATCTCCATTTCCCTCCTACTTGGTTGCCGCGGTAACTCCGGCTGGCTTCTCCACTCCATTGGGCCAAATCGTTCCTTAGCTGGATTGTACGCTATGGCTGTGAGTGAGTCGATCTTTCTGTGTACTGGACCTGCTAAGGCAACTTCCAGGATGCCGTCTAGATCATCAACGAACTGCATCCAGGTGATGTTGTCTGACGATCTAGGCCATTTGATCCTGTCTTTCCTTGACGAGTGGATTGGGGTAGCTAGAGAGGAACTCACTAGGTCTGTTGTTCGGTGCTGAGGCCACTCAAGTGCGGAGAGATCTTCAGCTCTCTGGGGTGCTTCCTGGCTGGAATTCTCCTTTGTCTCACCGGACACTAAGTCCATGCGCTGCACTTGGGTCACCATTGATCCATATCTAGACTTGTTCTGGTGTATCTTGAGCCCTCTGATGTTTTTGCAGACTTTCCCGCAATGACACCTTACCCTGAATTCCTTTCCAGTCAGTGTTGTTTGCTTTAGCTTCCTCGTAGTCATGTTTCCTGTCCTGGCCGTTGCCGGTATGACCGTCCCGTTGAGTCTCTCATCCTACCCCCCTCTCGGGAGACTCTGGGGGTATTGTTCTTCGTGTTCAGTCGTAGCTTGAGTGGTGCCCTCTTGCGAGTGCTGCCCACAAGGTGCTAGCCTTGTGAGCCCATGCCAGTCTTTCCTGGAGGTCAGCTGTCTCTCCAGCTTCACTGATGAAGAGTATACACACACCAGTTCTTATTAACATAAATACACAATCCTCCTCCATGGGTTTTACCAGAGGTCACAGGAACTCTGTCAGCGCAAAAAGAGATAAAACCCTCTCGATGGATGACCACTTCAGGGGTGCTATTCTGCAGTCATGCTGCCATCAGGATGAGTGCTTAGCAGTTTTTCCATCTCATGCTGATTCAGCCGCAGACGCAGGTAATCTAGTTTATTTTCTAGCGACTGAACACTTGAAAGCAAAATCAACAGAAATGGCCACAAATACTAGTGCGCTTACTATGTTTCTGTTTTGTTATGCATATTTCTGACACCGTCTTGCTGAGCTGCTATAGCAGGCAACAACATGGTATGCAATAAGCATACTTTGTGCAGCTCCTCTGCTAGCCAGCAACTCGATAGTGAGGTAGACTTACAGTAGTACCTAGTGTTCTTAATATCCAGCAGCATCTAGTGATCATAAGAAAGACGTAAAGAATAAACAATTACACCATTATTTGGAGTTGGAATGGTCACTGCAACTGGGCGTGTCGCCATCTTGATGCCATTTGCCTAATTAGTGGGGCTTCAGCTCCAGTATAGTTTAATTTTCTATTCCTTACTTCTCTCTACATTTCTTCTTCTATCAGACAATTTGGTTGCCATAACAAGCTACCTTTTCTTCCAGCCTTCACAGGAGAATTCAATGTTCATATCAAGGGGCTGGAGACTACTTAGACTGTATATGAGGTGTTGCTCCTCCAACTTGAGTTTAGCCTCATCATGGCAGTTTAAATTCTCCAACTTCCGGCAATTCCCTCCCCCTCTCTTCCCCATCCCTATTTCACTCTGCCCCCTCCCCCTGCTGCCTACTACCTCCCTCATGGCTCCGCCTCCTTCTACTACCAATTGTGCTTTCCCCTATTCCTTCTTCACCTTTCCTGCCTATCCCCTCCCCCTGCTTCCCCTCCCCCACCCCTTTATCTTTCCCTTACTGGTTTTTCACCTGGAACCTTCCAGCCTTCTCCTTCCCATCCTCCCCCCCACCTCCTTTATAGGGCCTCTGCCCCTTCCCCCTGCAGTCCTGATGAAGGGTTCCGGCCCGAAACATTGACTGATCGTTTCCACGGATGCTTCCCGACCTGCTGAGTTCCTCCAGCATGTTGAGTGTTGCTTTGACCCCAGCATCTCCAGAGTATTTTGTGTTTACGACCCCAACTATGGCCTTCTTTCAGCCACATCTCAGTGATGCTGAGGGATGCTATGTTGGCGCCAGAATGTGTGGCAACACTTGCGGGCTGCCCCCAGCACACCCTCGGGTGTGTTGGTTGTTAATGCAAATGACGCATT
Organism: Mobula birostris; assembly: GCF_030028105.1. Lineage (NCBI taxonomy): Eukaryota > Metazoa > Chordata > Chondrichthyes > Myliobatiformes > Myliobatidae > Mobula > Mobula birostris. Next base: position 162,911,647 of record NC_092373.1, read on the forward strand.
TCGCTGTGTTTCAATGTAAACTTGATAAATTAAATTTTAATCTTGAAAAGTCATGAAATTGAAACTTTTAACAGTTGTTCTCTCTCCATAGATGGTAGGTAGTGACTGATTAGCTAAGCAATTTCCATGTATGTCACCACATTCCAGATGTCATCTCACCATGTCTCTTTCAATTGGAGTATTTATTCTTTAACCTTACATCCAAGTTCCCTTGATGTAAACATTTGCTTCTTAATTAGTTTATTAACTTTCAGTGATTATGTTTAGGGACATTGCAATACTTCCCAGTCATTTTTCATTTAAAAAATAATCCACTTTGTAATTTTACTACTAAGTGGGTGACCTCAAATTTATGATCCTCAATTATTCACTTAGCTTGTGACCATCTCCATTAAGTCTCTCTGCAACCTCTACACAGCCTACACAGCCACATAGTTTTCAGCAAATTTTGCTACATTACACTTCATATCTTCAACCAAATTATTGATAAAGATTGTGAACAGATGGGTCACCAACATCAGTTCTACGGCACTGAAAATTATTTATTCTCATCCCTTGTTTTCTCTACATCAACTAATACAGAGTCTGCGCCAGTTTATTATCCGCAATACAACATACTCTTACTTTATATCTTGCGCAGCACCTTATCACAGGGCTGGAAATTTCTAATACATTCAATCAACTGATTCATCTGTTCTTAACTTTCACTTCTATCAAAGCACCGTTTTTCATATTCCAAAAAAGTAAGAAAGTACAGTTTGTAAAATCAATACAGGCATCTGAATCATAAATCGAGTCATTAGAAAATCAATATAGTTACACAATATCTTCAAGTCGCTTCAAACAGTCAGCAATCTGGTGAACGTGGAAAAGCATGGAGAGGAGTGCCACAGCAATAATTCCAAACTTAAAGAACCTGTTCCAAATAACCAAGAACTGGCCCATTCACTTGAGCGGCAGATAAAGGTTTAGAAAAAGATACTATGGCGTAGTGTAGACCAAAAGACCATAACCAGGGAATATACACTTAAACTATTCAAAGATAGGAACAGACTGACTACTGACTGCTTTTTCTTTGTCCAGAACAGACTGCCATTGGAATATACTGCCAGCTGCTAGGGTATATATCAACTATTCTCAAACTTTCAAAAGACACCTGGGCCAATTCCTGGCAGAAGAAAAAATAGCATCATTTAGAATTGGCATCGCTATAAAATGCATATATTCCATGTGATCTTCTGACAGGTGTGAACTTTAAAGGGGCTTGGAGGAAGAATTTACTGTATATTGGCCTTAGTTTTATCCCTTTTATCATTGCCTTTCTCAGCAGACATCACAGCTACTGGGGTAACATCCATTGTACTTTCCATTCCTGTCAATTTAATATACTTTTATTTGAAAAATCCTTTGCTCTACCTCCATTCTATACCATTAGGCTCACTGAGATAGAAGTAGCTAAATTCGGCAAAATGGCGCCAGAGACCAATAGCAACATCTTGCAAGATGGCTTAAAAATCTATTGAATACACTTCTTCTAAATATACTGCTGAACTGCGACTGATTGCAGTCTGTAATTTCCTCAAGAATGTATTTATTGGCTGTCTGAACTATCTAGGTCTGCTGCGATCTCCTGGTGGATTTGCCATGGATGAGATTCTGTGTCAAATCTTAATCCCGTGGTCGGCTCTGTTACTCCGTGCCAATTAAAGTGTTAAGCAAGATTAAAATTGTTGAGGACAAGAGCAGGAAACAAACAGGTGTTCAGGGCCATCTGCCTGCGTTTGACCGGTTTCTTTCTGCTGTCAGCAGGTGGAAGGTGCAGGAGACTTGAGTCCCATGCTGCTGGATTCAGGAGCAGCTGGATGGGCTTGCCGCAGCACTGAATGCACTCCGCAACCGTGGACTCGCTTCAGGGACTCTACAGTTCACGTTCCTCGTGTTTTTTGTTTACTTTTTCTTTACTATTTGCGCGATTTGAACAGGCACTTCAGTGCTGAGGACTCACTTTTGGGGACTCTGGGGTTAATGCTATTTGTTTACTTTTTATTGTTTGCACAATTTGTCCTTTGTTCACACATCAGGTGTTTGATGGTCTTGTGTGGGTGGAGTTTTTTTTTGAACGAATTCTATTGTGTTCCTTGTTTTGTGGCTGCCTGCAAGGACAAATCTTAAAGTTGTATACTATACACATATTTTGATAATAAATGTACTTTGAACTTTGAATTTCACTAGATGGCAGTTTCCTGCATTAGGAAAGAAAAAATAGTGAAAGTCTTACTAACTGTTGTCAATGATGATGTTAGCTAGCAAAATTCACATTTGAAAATAAAGTGAAGAGGTGATAAGGAGATGCCTGTGGTAGGTAAATCATTTGCTGAAACTCAATTCTTGGTCTCAGACATAAATAATTCAGCCAAATCCATCTAGTAGTTGGGAACTTCAACCCAGCAAAAATTCCAACAATAGAGCAAGGGACAATAAAGAAGAAGAATGAAATTAAATGAACTTACTTTAATTGTAATACTTGATCCTCCATCAAAGATATCAAGGGTGAAACGACTACTGTAACACCTCCTGTGTAGACAGCTGGGAATTGGTAGCATAAGCTCTTACCATAACCTGTTCAATTTTTTAAAAAATTGTTGGTTTCTCAAACTGCAGAGTAGATGAAAATTTGCAAATGAACTGTAACATTACATTCCCTTAATCCCCTAAAGGTGCTAACTTATGCTGCGATGGAGTTCTACAGACAACAGACGTCTGGCACCTGCCCCATTTGTCCTTTATTCATGAGTAGTGGGTGTCAAAAGTATGCTAGAAAATATTTAACTATGAAGAAAGAGGATAAAAAATGTCAAATCAGATACCTTGATTCTGTTCTATTTAACACTCAAAACTCTGGAACATTAGCTGCTAGTAGGACACAGAAAAAGTCTACAAAAGGAAGTAAAAAGATTAAGCCTATGGGCAAGAGTGGCAAGCGGAGAATTATGTGATGAAGGGTGAGGTTCTGAAGTCTGGAATGAAGAAATACAGAATACTTTTAAAAAGAGAAAACTTGCTGGTGTACAGAGGAGCATGGTGTGTGGGTCCATAATACGGAGTAAGCATGTTGGTCCAGTAGGTAATTAGGAAGGGGAATGGGAGCACAAAAGAAAATAACTATTAAGATTATACAGGACCTTGGTGAGAAATAAATGTTTGCTCTGTATCTCAAGAATACTTCTGCCCTCTTGTCAGTGCAGCATACTGCAGATATACCAAATAAATTCTTGGGATGTAGGAAGTTTACCAGACAAGAGACAAAACATCATTGGCCCATCTGAAGTTGTTATTGAGATATACAAGATTCTTCAAGGGATTGGCAAGAAAACCTAGATCTATAAAGTATTGTTTCAGAATATGGAATCGCCACTTTGGAACAAAGACAGGAAAAAGCCTTCAAAGTTGGAATTCTCTATCAGACAGCTTTGGATGTTCAGCTCTTCAAGCATTCCAGGTCTAAGTCAAAAAATCTTGCACACATTAGGAACGAGAGAACATGGGGATCAGGTTGAAGCACAGATTCATCATAACACTAGTGAGTAGCAAAGCAGGATATACAGTTAATCCTCACTCTTTGTTTTAATTTTAGTTACAACAATGGTCAAGCAGTTTGAAATGGTTTAAATGTAATGTGCTTGATTGACACATCATTCATTGGCTTAAGCATACCACATCAACAGAGTACGTGGTCTACAAGATGCAGTTGTTAAGACTTCTCCTGGAGCACCTGTCAAACCAATAACCTTCACAATCAATCAGTATAAGAAAGCTAAGTGCATATGAAAATCATGGCCTTTAAGAGTCCATTTAATTTACTTAACATTACTTAAATGCAATTTCCTCATTGCTGTTGGATCAAAGTCATCCTCACAGTAACTTTACCCATAGGCACTTGAACAATTCAAGAAAGCAACCCTACCACTACTTTAAGAACATAGAACATAGAAAACCTACAGCACAGTACAGGCTCTTCGGCCCACAATGCTGTGCCGAACATGTACTTACTTTAAAAATTACCTCGGGTTACCCATAGCCCTCTATTTTTTTTAAGGTCCATGCACTTATCCAGGAGTCTCTTAAAAGACCCTATTGCGTCCACCTCCACCGCCATCACTGGCAGCCTATTCCATGCACTCACCACTCTGCGTAAAAAACTTACCCGACATCTCCTCTGTACCTAATTCCAAGCACCTTAAAACTGTGTCCTCTCACATTAGCCACTTCAGCCCTGGGAAAAAGCCTCTGACTATCCACACGATCAATGCTTCTCATCATCTTATACTTTCTCAAAGAAAATTCCAGATGACTAGTTAACATTATCCTTGCTAGTAAACATCACATCTTTAGACATTAAAAAAAGAAAACCTGTGCATTGGAACACACACATTCTTCTAATACTCACCAGTTGCCATAACAACTAGATTATCTCTTCTGTCTTGAAGTATTGAATGGATAACATTCCACTGAACCCTATAAATTAAAACATAACAGTTCAATTGATCTTGTACATTTCAAATTTTTTTATTTCAACCACAAAAATTCATATAACATGTACAAAATCTCACAAAGCATTTCAAAAAAAGCAATCATAAGAAAACAGAAGTCAAGCTAAAGCATCTACAGCAGGAGTGACCAGAAGCTCAAAGTAATGTTTTTTAAGACTTCTAAAAGAGAAAATAATCAGGAAACAGAGAAAGTCAAGATGATAATTTCAGAACAGACTCTCAGCAGAGCTGAGCAAATACCTAAGGGGGCACTCACAAGTCTGCCAGGGAGTTTTAGGGTTGGAAGAAACCACCAATGAAAAAGAGGCAAAGCTTAGAGATGTGCAAGTTTGTCCACAATTACATAAAATGTAGATCAAAATAAAAGTAGAGTCAATTCTTTTAGTTGGTTTGCAGATTGCAGTTTCTGAAACCAGGGTAGATTTGTGCAGTTCATACATACATTGGGTATATGGATGGCACGAATATCAGGCACATGTCAGGGATATGTCGGATTGGGTCCACAGTATTCTAAAGAGGGAGGGTAAGCAGCCAGAGGTTTTGGTACATATTGGCATCAACATAGGTAGGAAAAGGGTGGAGGTTCTGAAGAGAGAATTTGGGGAGTTAGGTAGAAAGATGAAAATCAGGACTTCAAAAGTGGTAAGCCCTGATTATTGCCTGTGCCACATGGCACTGAGGGCAAGAATAGAAAATTTGGCAGATGAATACGTGGCTGAGGAACTGGCGCAGAGGGCAGGGCTTCAGATTTCTGAATTATTGGGATGCTTCTGGGGGAGGTATGTCAAAAGGAATGGGTTACATTTGAATGTGAGGGGGAAACAATATCCTTCCAGGCAGGTTTGCTAGAGCTGTTGGAGAGTGGGAACCAGAGTGATAGGGCTGAAGATGGGGTAGTTAGTATATAACCGGAGGCAATGGGTAGTGAAACTGTCAGGAAGGACAGGCGGATAATAGGGCAAAATTGACATCAGTAGGATATGTTGCAATGTAACATGGGGACAAATGGGAAATTACAGAATGCCTATGGGAAGGCTTTTTAGAGCAGTATGTGGTTGAGCGCACGAGGGGAAAGACTATTCTGGATTAGCTGTTGTGCAATGAACTGAATTTGGTTAGGGAGATTAAGGTAAAGAAACCCTTAGTAGGCAGTGATCATAATATGATGGACTTCACCCTGCAATTTCAGAGTGAGAAGCTAAAGTCAGATGTATCAGTATTACAGTGGAGTAATGGGAATTACAGAGGCATGAGAGAGGAGATATCCAAAGTTGTTTTGAAGGGGACACTAGCAGGGATGACAGCAGAACAGCAATAGCTGGAGCTTCTGGGAAAAATTCAGAAGATGCAGGATACATACATTCCAAAGAAGAAACAGCATTTTTAAAATAGAATACCATAACCATGGCTAACAAAGGAAATCGAAAATAAGATAAAAGTAAAAGCGAGGACATGTAATAGATTAAAAATTAATTGGTTAATTATAGGATTGAGAAGCTTTCAGTAAGCTACGTAATAACATTGAAGAGACTACCAAAAGTTTCTTTCAGATATATAAAGAGTACAAGAGAGGCAAGAGGAAATATCAGACTGCAGAAAATGACACTGGAGAGGCTGTAATGGGGTGAAATGGCAATGTATCTGTCCTCACTGTGGAAGACACCAGCAGTATGCCAGAAATTCAACAGTGTCAGGAGGCAGAAATGAGTGCAATTGTTATTACGAGGGAGAAGGTGCTTGGGAAGCTGAAAGGTCTGAAGTTGGATAAGTTATATAACCATATCACAATTACAGCACGGAAACAGGCCATCTCGGTCCTTCTAGTCCGTGCCGAATGCTTACTCTCACCTAGTCCCATCTACCTGCACTCAGCCCATAACCCTCCATTCCTTTCCTGTCCATATACCGATCCAATTTTTTTTTAAGTGACAAAATCGAACCTGCCTCTACCACTTCTACTGGAAACTCATTCCACACAGCTACCACTCTCTGAGTAAAGAAGTTCCTCCTCGTGTTACCCCTAAACTTTTGCCCTTTAACTTTCAACTCATGTCCTCGTTTGAATTTCCCCTACTCTCAATGGAAAAAAGCTATCCACGCCAACTCTATCTATCCCCCTCATAATTTTAAATACCTCTATCAAGTCCCCCCTCAACCTTCTACACTCCAAAGTGTAGAAGTGTAGTTACTCTCTGTAACTTAGGTGCTGAAACCCAGGTAACATTCTAGTAAATCTCCTCTGTACTCTCTCTATTTTGTTGACATCTTTCCTATAATTCAGTGACCAGAACTGCACACAATATTCCAAATTTGGCCTCACCAATGCCTTGTAGAATTTTAACATTACATCCCAACTCCTATACTCAATGCTCTGATTTATAAAAGCCAGCATACCAAAAGCTTTCTTCACCACCTTATCCACATGAGATTCCATCTTCAGGGAACTATGCACCATTATTCCTAGATCCCTCTGTTCTACTGCATTCCTCAATGCCCTACCATTTACCATGTATGTCCTATTTTGATTAGTCCTACCAAAATGTAGCACCTCACACTTATCAACATTAAACTCCATCTGCCGTCTTTCAGCTCACTCTTCTAACTGGCCTAAATCTCTCTGCAAGCTTTGAAAACCTACTTCATCATCCACAACTCCACCTATCTTAGTATCATCTGCATACTTACTAATCCAATTTACCACCCCATCATCCAGATCATTAATATATATGACAAACAACATTAGACCCAGTACAGATCCCTGAGGCACACCACTAGTCACCGGCCTCCAACCTGACTAACAGTTATCCACCACTACAGTCTGGCATCTCCCATCCAGCCACCGTTGAATCCATTTTACTACTCCAATATTAATACCTAACGATTGAACCTTCCTAACTAATCTTCCGTGTGGAACCTTGTCAAAGGCCTTACTGAAGTCCATAAAGACAACATCCACCGCTTTATCCTCATCAATTTTCCTAGTAACCTCATCAAAAAAATTCAATAAGATTTGTCAAACATGACCTTCCACGTACAAATCCATGTTGACTGTTCCTAATCAGACCCTGTCTATCCAGATAATTATATATACCATCTCTAAGAATACTTTCCATCAATTTACCCACCACTGATGTCAAACTTACAGGCCGATAATTGCTAGGTTTACTCTTAGAACCTTTTTTTAACAATGGAACCACATGAGCAATACGCCAATCCACCAGCACCATCTCCATTTCTAATGACATTTAAAATATTTCTGTCAGAGCCCCTGTTATTTCTGCACTAACTTCCTTCAAGGTCCTAGGGAATATCCTGTCAGGATCCGGAGACTTACCCACTTTCATATTCCTCAAGTTACTTGGACCAAATGCACTACACCCCAGGGTTCTGAAATTGGTGGCTGGGGAGATAGTGGAGACATTGGTAATGATCTTTGAAGAATCAACAGATTCTGGCATGGTTCCAGAGGACCGGAAAATTGCAAATATCACTCTAGTCTTCAAGAAGGGAGGAAGGCAGAAGAAAAGGATACTATTGGCTTGTTAATTTGACCTCAGTGATTGAGAAGGTGTTGGAGTTCATTGTTAAGATCGAGGTACATGGAGACACATGATAAAATAGGCCAAAGTCAGAATGGTTTACTTCTGACAAATCACACCTGACAAATCTGTTGGAATTCTTTAACGATGAGACAAAGGAGAACTGATGCATGTTGTGTACTTGGATTTTCAGAAGGCCTTTGACAAGGTGCCCCATGAGGATGATTAACAAGATAAGAGCCCATGGTGTTAAAGGAAAGATACTAGCATGGATAGAGGATTGGCTGATTGGTAGGAGGCAAACAGTGGGAATAAAGGGAGCCTTGTCTGGTTGGCTGCCGGAGATGAGTGGTGTTCCACAGCGGTCAGTATTGGGACCACTTCTTTTCACATCATAGCTCAATGACTTGAATGACAGAATTGATGTCTTTATGGTCATGTTTGCAGACAATATGAAGATAGGTGGAGAGGCAGGTAGTGTTGAGGAAGTAGAGAGACTGCAGAAGGATTTTGACATATTAAGAGAATGGGCAAAGAAGCAGCAGATGGAACACAGTGTCAGGAAGTGTATGATTATGCACTTTATGAAAAGGAACAAAGATACAGATAATTTTCTAAACAGTCCAAAGTGAATTAGGAGTCCTCGTGTCAGGATCCCCTAAAGGTTAACTTGCAGGTTGAGTCCATGGTGAGGACGGCAAATGCAATGTTAGTATTAATTTCGAGAGAACTGAAGCAAGTATGTAACGCTGAGACTTTATAAAGACTGCACTTGGAGTATTGTGAGCAGTTTGGGGCTCCTTATCTAAGAAAGGATGTGCTCACATCAGAGAAGATTCAGAGGAGGTTCACAAGATTAATTCCAGCAATGAAAGAGTTATCATATGAGAAGTGTTTGATGGCTCTGGGCCTAAACTTACTGGAATTTAGTTAAATGAGGGGGAAAATCTCATTGAAACCGTTTGAATGTTGAAAGGCCTAGACAGAATTCATATGGAGAGGATGTTACCTACAGTAAAGGAGTCTAGGACCAGAGGGTAGAGCCTCAGAAAAGAGGGGTGTCCTTTTAGTACAGAGATGAGGAGCAATTTCTTTAGCCAGAGGGTGGTGAATCTGTGGAATTCGTTGCCACAAGTGGCTGTGGAGGCCAGGTCATTGGGTGTGTGTTTAAGGCGCAGGGTGACAGGTTCTTTTTTTTTAGTAAGGGTGGGTAGTGTTACAGGGAGAATGCAGAATAGGGTTAAGAGGGAAAATAGATCAGCCACGATAAAATAACAGAACACTCAATGGGCCAAGTGGCTTAATTCTGCTCCCATCTTATATAGTCTTACATGATGCCATATCCAGGACTATGATCCAAATATATTAAATCTGGTTAGAAGTGCATTTTCAACAATTAATATGAGAATGGGTTGAAATAGGAAAAACAAAAGGTGACTGTTACCTTAACATGTAGTTGAGCAGGCTGCCAATGTAAAGAGCCCAATCACAAACAAGAGAAAATTTGCAGCTGCTGGAAATGAAACCACACACACAAAATGCTGGAGGAACTCAGCAGCCAGGCTGCATCTATGGAAAAGAGTATAGTCGACGTTTATTCATTTCCATAGATGCTGCATGATCTACTGAGTTCCTCCAGCATTTTGTGTGTGTTGCCAATATAAAGATACATGTTCATCACAGAGAGGAGCAATTTTGGAACATTTGATTGGAAAAAAATTACAGAAATACCACCATAAATCATACTAAAATATTCCCCAGACTGTAAAATAACCTGATGCAGATCCAAAGGACTTACATTTATGTTGCCTTTCAATCACAATTTGCTCCCCTAAGAGCATTTGGTTTGACCAAAGACAAAACAAGAAGCATAGAATTTAAATTAATTGAACTTATCTTGGTGGAATATTTTATTCATTATCCCTTTGCCAAGATGACTGAAAGTAGTTTATGTGTACATTTTACCAAAATTTTAAAAAGTTCTAATGTTACAAATCTGAAAAATAGAAAATCCTGGAAACACTCAGCAGGGCAAATAAGACACATGACAAGAGTAACAAAGTTAACCTTTCAGGCGATGTTAACTCTGCTCATCACAGACATTTCTATTCATATGTGCAAATTTCATGAAACTACAATATTGGCTCTCATCAAAAGTCTTGTAAATTTAAGACTTACGGTTTAAAATTAGAATGTCCAAAGTAAGTTTTCAGACATTTGATCTGTTTTGCATTTGGTTCTGGTATTGCAGCATCTAAATTGAACAAAAAGAGGTCAGTCATATAACTTAATACTTCCCAAAACTATTTTGATTGTAGAAGATGGTAGTTGTACTGTACATTTACTATAAGCCCTTATCTAAAAATATATTTAAATAGTTTCATGTTTTGATAAAAGTTGAAATATTGTTGGGAAATGCATTATGGAAAAACTAGCCTTTGTAACCAAATTTACCCCATTTCTCCTCTTCTTCCTTGATCCTTTCATCTCCCTCATCCTCCGCTCCAAAAGACTGCTCTGATGTAGTCTTGTCAAGTAAACTTAAGGATTCTTCAGAATCCATTTCAGAGCTGTCCAGATCTTGCAGTATCTATTAGATGACCAGAAAATGCAAACAATTCAATTTAATATTTCTTTCAAGTAATGATAAGTTCTGGTAAATTAATCTTCCCACAAATAGTCAGCATCAAAGCAGTAACTTGTAATTTAGCTCACTGCTTCTTTCAATGATATTAAAACATTTTTTAGTTTCGTAGGGTTTTCCGCAAGCATTAACACGATATGACAGCTCCATACAGAACTTGAGTGAAACTGAATATAATTCCTTTGCAAAACAAAATGAGCTGCTGAACAAACTCGGCAAGTCAGCCACCGTCTATGGAGGGAAATGAACAGTGAACACTTGGCTTTTTTGGCTGGACTTTTCCACATTCTAAATAGGACTAAAACAATTTAACACATATGTACTATCAGCTTATATTCTTGTTCAATAGATTTGTTTTAAGCTAGGGAGAGACTCAGACCTCATATTAAACAGGATTGTAATCCCACCAACATACAAGATGGCTGCAAAGATTCAATCTAAATTTCTTTTGTGTGCAGTTATTGCTAAACACATGAAAAAGGGGCTATTGGAACAGTGTTCATTAATAGGAAATATGAAATCGGACAACAGTCTTCCTGTGGTTCTTTACAAAAGCAACACTGCGCTCAAAACAGATTCAGTTTTGATGCCTTACCAAAGACACAAATAATAAGTTCCTGTAAAATTTTAGCACCATTGTGACAAGTTCCATAATGGGTGAAGCCACTAATTATGGCATCACCATTTAGATAAGTCCTTTATATTTTATTGTCGCCAAACAATTGGTACTAGAACATACAATCATCACAGCGATATTTGATTCTGCGCTTCCCACTCCCTGGATTACAAATATTAAATATTAAAAATATTAAAAATTGTTAAAATTATTAAATATTAAAATTTTAAATTATAAATCATAAATAAAAAATAGAAAAATGGGAAGTAAGGTAGTGCAAAAAAACCGAGAGGCAGGTCCGGATATTTGGAGGGTACGGCCCAGATCCGGGTCAGGATCCGTTCAGCAGTCTTATCACAGTTGGAAAGAAGATGTTCCCAAATCTGGCTGTACGAGTCCTCAAGCTCCTGAACCTTCTTCCGGAGGGAAGAGGGACAAAAAGTCTGTTGGCTGGGTGGGTCGTGTCCTTGATTATCCTGGCAGCACGCACTGCTCCGACAGCGTGCGGTGTAAGGTGAGTCCACAGACGGAAGATTGGTTTGTGTGATGTGCTGCGCTGCGTTCACGATCTTCTGCAGCTTCTTTCGGTCTTCCATACCAGGTTGTGATGCGTCCCAGAAGAATGCTCTCTACGGTGCATCTATAAAAATTAGTGAGGGTTTCAGGGGACAGGCCAAATCTCTTTAGTTTTCTTAGGAAGTAAAGGCGCTGGTGGGCCTTCTTGGCAGTGAACTCTGCTTGGTTGGACCAAGTCAGGTCACTTGTGATATTGACCCCGAGGAACTTAAAGCTTTTGACCTGTTCCACTTGCGTACCACCGAGGTAAATTGGGTCGTGCGGTCCGTTACTCCTTCTGAAGTCAACAACCAATTCCTTTGTCTTGCTGACGTTGAGGGATAGGTTATTGTCTTCGCACCATGCCACCAGGTTCCTAATTTCCTCTCTGTACTCAAACTCATCATTATCCGAGATACGGCCTATAATCGTTGTGTCATCAGCAAACTTATATATTGAGTTTGATGGAAACTTGGCTACACAATCATAGGTGTACAGTGAGTACAGCAGGGGGTTGCGTACACAGACTTGTGGGGCACCGGTGCTCAGAGTGATTGTAGAGGAGAGCGTGTCGCCTATTTTTACAGCCTGGGTCCTGTCTGTAAGGAAGCTGAAGATCCAGCTGCAGATCTGAGTGCTAAGGCTCAGGTTCCGGAGCTTAGGAATCAGTTTATTTGGAATGATGGTATTAAAGGCAGAGCTGTAGTCAATGAAAAGGAGCCTTACATATGCATCTTTATTCTCCAGGTGTTCTAAGGAGGAATGTAGGGCCAGAGAGATGGCATCTGCCGTTGACCTGTTGCTCTGGTAGATGAATTGCAAAGCGTCGAGGTTGACCGGTAGGCTGTGGTTGATGTGCGCCATAACCAATCTCTGAAGCACTTCATAGCAATTGATGTCAGAGCCACAGGTCGATAGTCATTCAGGCATGCCACCTTGCTCTTCTTCGGCACTGGGATTATCGTTGCCTTTTTAAAACACGAGGGGATCTTAGACTGAATCAAGGAGCAGTTAAAGATGTCAGCAAACACTCCAGCTAGCTCACTTGCACAGGCCCGGAGAACCCGTCCTGGGACGCCATCTGGGCCCGTCGCCTTCCTTGGGTTTATCTTCAGGAAGGCCCTTCTAACATCCTCCTCGGTGACGATGAATCTCGATGCCACCGGGTCCGGTTCATCCGGAGGGAGCGGGACGCTTCTCTTCTGTTCAAAACTTGCATAGAATACGTTAAGTTCATCAGGAAGAGAAGCGCCACAGTTATTGATATTCCCAGCCTTTTCTTTGTGCCCAGTGATCTCATTTAGACCCTGCCATAGTCTACTGGCATCCCTTTGGTTAGCCTGGGCTTCCAACTTGGCTCGATATTGCCTCTTGGCGCCCTTAATGGCTTTCCGGAGTTCACACCTGGATTCCGTGTAGCGACTGGTATCCTCGGACCTAAAAGCCGCAGCTCTAGCCTTTAAAAGGGACTTGACCTCATAATTCATCCAAGGTTTCCAGTTAGGGAATACCCGGATCGTCTTGTGAGACACACAGTCCTCCGCGCATTTCCAAATAAAGTCCGTGACAGCTCAGGCATACTCATCGAGGTTAGCTGCCGAGTCCTTGAATACTAACCAGTCCACCGATTCAAAGCAGTCACGGAGGACCTCATCAGTTTCCTCTGTCCAACGCGACCCTACTTTTGATACCATGATCTCCTGCTTCAGTTTCTGTTTGTAAGCTGGGAGGAGCAGTACGGCCAGACGGTCCGATTTTCCGAAGTGAGGTCGTGGGATGGAATGGTAGGCATCTTTGACTGCTGTGTAGCAGTGGTCAAGTATATTTGGGCCTTTAGTGGGGCAGGAGACATGTGGGTATAATTTTGGCAGCGCCTTTCTGAGACTGGCCTGGTTAAAGTCCCCAGCTGTAATGAGCAAAGCCTCCGGATACCTGGTCTCAAGTTCAATGATGTTGGCATACAGTATGTTCAGAGCACACTCCACATCCGCCTGGGGGGGGAATGTAGGCCACTGTCAGTATGACCGAGGTGAATTCCCATGGCAGATAGTAGGGATGACACTTCACCGGCAGGTGTTCCAGGTCCGGGCTGCAGGAGCCCGTCAGTGCCACTGCGTCCGAGCACCATGCAGTGTTGATCAGTAGGGAGACACCACCTCCCCTCGTCTTGCCCGAAGACGCCGTGCAGACCATCCGATGAATCAAAAATCCCTCCGGTTGGATGGGACAGGTGGGGGTGGCAGGGGAGAGCCAAGTCTCGGTGAAACAGAATACACAGCAGTTCTGCATCTCCCTGCAATAGGTGAGTCTCCCTTTAAGATCATCCACCTTGTTCTCTATGGCTTGCACATTAGCTAGTAGGATGGTGGGCATAGGGACCCTGAAGCCCCTCAGCTTCAATCTGACCAGCAGCCCAGCTCTTTTCCCAAGCTTCTTCGTAAGTAGTGCATCTTTCCAGGTTTCCATCGATGCAGTGTGTTGTTGTCAGCTCTTTGAGGTAGGTGGACGCGTCCCGTGGGAATCGATCGGCAGGTTGCGTTGTCGTGCGCTCCGGGCCGGGCCGAGTAACGGGGGAGGCTCCGCTGCCAGGGGCCCGGGCTGTCGATTGGGTTGGGCCCCGAAGCTGACACTTAATCCCAGAGGGCCAGGCTCCTGGCTGAAACAAGTCCGTAAACTGAGTCACGGTTGCGGAGGCCTCCGCTCCAGCCGAGCCTCAGGCTCGATTTCCGAGGTCAGCAGCGGAGGCCTCACTTCCGGCAGCTGTGGATGGCCACCAACGGGGCTTTATGGTGGTCACTCCAGGGAAGTGTCTGGGGCACCTCGAGGTCTCCGCCGTCACTTCTGTTTGGTCGTCTGCTCCAGAGAGGTGCTGGTCTGAATGGGCCGTGTGTTCAAGCGCTCTAGCATGGTAGCAGACCGCGGGTCTCCAGGAACGTGCTGGGCCTCGTTGGTCGGGTCCAGGTGCGGTCCGGAGTTTAAGAACCAGTTCTGGCGCGGTGGTCTCCTGCTGGGTCAGTAGCTTCGCCAGGGTGTTGTTGATCTTGATCTTGCTAAATTGGAGGTTTAGAAGGGTTTCTCGGGTATAGGATAGTGGAGAGGGTAGTTTGCTTGGGAGGGCACACGCAAAGTCGCCAGTTACTGGTGCCATCTTTAATTGAACTATATTAAAGGTCTAATAAAAATATGGAGCAGCGAGCTAGGTTTAACTAGCTCTAGAAGCCACAGGATATTTCTAATGATGTGTGCCACCACGTGATATATGTCTACAAAGCCAAATATGCAACCCTGCCACGACCTGTAACACTGTTACTGACTTTGTCCTTACACCAAAACATGACTGTAATTTGAACATCTGAAAAAGACATTTTTGTTTTTCTTAAACAAAATCTTAAGTATCCACACCTTTAGGGAACAACATTTACATTACTTGGGCAGTAGCATATAACTTCCATTACCTATAAAACACTTTAAAATGTCACCAACTTTTAAAGCTTTCAAATAATAAAACTATCATGGAAACACCAATTCAGGAAAAGAATGCACTTGCATTTCTATAAGGCAATAGCTCATAAACATTGATGAAATAAACTGCAGTCACTGAAACATGTGGAAAATATTAGTTTTGGGTCTCCATTTTTTGAAAGGACAATAAATTGTTTAGTATATGTTCACCAGAGAGAACAGGTTACAGATGTGAAGGCAGCTTTAAGATTCTGTGACTATTTCAACAAGATCAAGGTGGAATTTTTAAAAAACAATACTGTGAATACTATCTTGTATCATCTCAGCTCAATTGTTTAACCTTTGAAGATTTCAGTTTAGCTGACTGTCAAACAGTAGGACAAAGGACATAGATTTTGACAAATTCCATCTCGCCTAGACAGCTGAAGGCAAGATAACAGAAAAGGCATACTTTGAAATACTAAATAGCACAAAATTCATTCTACACTTTGTGAAACAAAACAGTATGACAATCTGCTACTACATCTAGAATGCAATTTTCAAACTACATTCTAGGCAAGAGGCATATATATGCTATCAAATGCTAACAGCTGTGCCATGTATTCAGTATTGGAATCATCACTCCTGACAAGGCCTTGATTTTAGATAGATAGATAGATACGTAGATATACTTTATTGATCCTGAGGGAAATTGGGTTTCGTTACAGCCGCACCAACCAAGAATAGAGCATAAATATAGCAACACAAAAGCCACAAACAATCAAACAACAAATGCAAACTATGCCAGATGGAAATAAGTCCAGGACCAGCCTGTTGGCTCAGGGTGTCTGACCCTTCACGGGAGGAGCTGCAAGTTCAATGGCCACAGGCAGGAACGACCTCCAGTGCCACCCAGTGTTGTATCTCGGTGGAATGTGGCCGAAGTCCAACAGTAAAAAGTTCAATATCCGGTCTACAAACACGTTCCTTGATCGTAATATGACCCGGATTGCACCATCTGTTGTTAACCAGAACAGTAAGCACCCAACTCCTTTACGCTTACCGCTCTCAGTGCATTTCCAGTCAGCCCGAACAGTCTGGAAGCCGTTCATTTGATTGGGTACGTCCTCGTG
The DNA here is from genome assembly GCF_030028105.1 of Mobula birostris. Lineage (NCBI taxonomy): Eukaryota > Metazoa > Chordata > Chondrichthyes > Myliobatiformes > Myliobatidae > Mobula > Mobula birostris. The sequence goes on from NC_092373.1 coordinate 162,928,125, forward strand.
CAGCCCCGTTCCAGTGAAAGGCATAACACTGCACTCCCGAAATGTTCTCTTGACGCCTCACTTTAAATGTATTGAAACACTGACCTTCCCAATCACTGTGCTATCTTCCCTTTGAGCAACAACACTCTAAAGACAGCACTCCCTGATGTTAGTCTCATGTGCATATGTAATTAATCCTACATTTTTGATGGTCATGCCTTAAATTGCCTTGTCCCTGAGCTCAGAGAAGACTTAACTGTTTGGTCTTGGTGTTATCCTCCTATTCACAGTATCATCAACTTTGTACATTATACCCATTCTTGGCTTGCACCATACTACGAATCGACCTTTTTTCCTCTCTCTTCCTCCCTCTTCTTCCCAAAGTGGGTGCTTGTTTAAAAGGTTGTTAAATCCATTTTGTTTTTCCAGCTGTGACTTGAAATATTTAGTACAGGTTGACCAGCAATTTTCCAGAAATTTAACAATGGCTTGTAAGATAAGTGCAAGTACCAGTGGTGATGTCAAACATAAACATCAGTCCATATCAATCCAAGGGAAGAAAAAAATTGCAATTCGATGCAAACAGTGATCCAGTAAAGCAGAAGAGCATTGGAAAATCTGTGAGTGTTGGTAAGAGCACTGAGTATGATCAAGTGATGATTGCTTTTGCCGGCATTAGAGTGATGGAGTTGACTTTTCGGGCAGTATGATAATGAACCAAGCTAAGTTGTTCCATAAAGAACTTAAATTAGAACATGCACGTGACTATAGTGAAGGATGGCTTCAAAAGGTTTAAGCACCACCATGGAATTTCCATGCATAAAGTGTGTCAAGAACAATGGTCTGCAAATCATGAAGGAGCTACCGAGTATGTGGATGAACTTGCAAAGCTCATAGCTGACAAAAACCTCAGTACTGAGCAGATGTGTAATGCAGATGAAACTATGATATACACCTATGAAAGCATGAGCAACAGAAGATGAAGATCCCACAGGAATCAGAATCCGGTTTATAATGTGACATGAAATTAGTTAAATTAGCAGTAGTAGTTCAATGCAATACATTATCTAGCAGAGAGAAAAAAAAACATAATAATAATTAAACAAGTAAATCAATTACGTATTTTGAATAGATTTTTTAAAAAATACTGTATATTTTTTAAAAAGTGAGGTAGTGTCCAAAGTTTCAATGTCCATTTAGGAATCGGATGGCAGAGCTGTTCCTGAATCACTGAATGTGTGCCTTCAGGCTTCTGCACCTCCTACCTGATGGTAACAGTGATTAATAATCCTTTTTAAGCTTCTACAATCCATCTTTGCCATTATTATTGCTCTTCTAATCCAGCAAAAGTGTTAATCCGGCAAAGTTCAGGAACCAAGGTGCCGGAAAATCGGTGGTTAACCTGCATCCGCAAAGATTGAACCTGTATTAAAATTGAGTTTTATTAATTAAATAAAACTCAATTTTAATGAAGTCTGGTATTAATATTTATGGTCATACAGCACAGAAAAAGGTCCTTTGTCGTACCAGGTTCATGCTGACTGCCAAACACCGACTAGTGATGGTTAAACTACTGGATGATCATAAAAATCTATCTGGTTCATTAATGTCATTTAGGAAATAAATTTTCCATCCTTAATTGCCCTTCATGTAGCTCTAGACTCACATCAGTTTGATTGTTTCTTAACTATTCAGATATCTAGCAAAGCCACTTGATTAAAAGGAAATTTAGGATAGGCAACAAATGTAAGATTTGCCAGTGACTGGATAGTTTTTCAGTCACCTGATCTTTCTTAAAGAAAACATAAGAAATAGGAGTGTAAATAAAGCAATTTGCACCATTGAGTCTTCTTTACCATTCAAAAAGATCATGATCTTTAACCAAACTTCCATTCATCTTCCCTATATCTGTAAATATTGATTTTATTAATACCCAAAAATCTGCTCATCTTGGTTTTGAATGAAATCAATAACTGATTCCTCAGAGTTCTGTTAAGAAGAATACTGAAGATTTTCTCATTATTTTGGGGGATGATGCCATATTAAATCCAAACTACACTAATGGGTTTACCTGGCTACCCGTTCAACCAAAAACAACTGCAAAAACGCCCAGGGAAAATTAGTTCTGCATTGCAGTTACAGTTTGTGCATAGCTATTAAAGGGGAGCCATCTAGTGGGCACTTCAAATGAATCATTTTGAACTCTCTGAATTGTAATTTTTATCAAAAACATTTTTCTCTCAGCATACTTAAATAGCCTACTCTCAAGATAAATTACCAATTACTGAGATCTAAGAGTCAAAAGATTTTGGTTGTATAAGCTAACTATTAGTATTGTGTAAAGGCAGGCAACGAGCAGGTTTACAAATTTCACCAATACTGACAAATAGGACAATGCAACAAAACTGTGCTTCAACCATTTGTTTACTTTCTCTGACATTAATAATAATAAAACAATTTTTAATATACTAATGCAAGCAGAGAAGACACACAGAAAGACATAATGCTCCTATGTACATCAATATTTTGGACATTAAGAGGGTTGTGAACTTCAAGTTCACGGGAGTGAACATCACCAATAGCCTCTCCTGGTCCAACCACAATTCCTCGAGGCTAAAGAAATTTGGCATGTCCCTGTCAACCTTTACCAATTTTTGTTGATACACCATAAAAAGCATGCTATCTGGATGCATCACAGCTTGGTATGGCAACTGCCCTGCACATCATGGCAAGAAACAGCAGAGTTGTGGATACAGCTTAGTACATTTCGGAAACAAACCTCCAATCTATGGACTCTTTCTATACTTTTCGCTGCCTCAGTAATATAGCTAGCATCATCAAACACTCTACCCACCCTGGACATTCTCATTTTTCCCCCTCTACAATTGGGTAGAAGATACAAAAGCCTGAAAGCACATACCATCAGGTTCAAGGGAAGCTTTCATCCCACTGTTATAAGACTATTAAATCATTCTCTAGTATGATAACATGGATTCATTATCTCACAACCTACCTTTGTCATTATTTTGTTGCTCATTGTTTATCTGCACTGCACTTTTTCTACAGCTGTTACACTTTATTCTGCATTGTTGTTTTCCCTTGTCCTACCTCAATGGGGGGAGAAGATGGCAGTGCAATGGCAGCGCGCGCGGCCACTTCGATGACGAATATCTGTTATCTGTCAAGTAGGGGACCATGCACAATTCTGATTTGATGGAGACAGACATGACAGCACAATGGAACATCTGGAAAACTTCTGAAATGCCTGCTTCGCTGCCACTGCTACTGTGTGGTAACTGGAATCTCCAGAGCTGAAGGCCCCGAAATCCTCGGTTTTGCGTGTTTCAGCGGTCGGGGAGAGGTCGAAGGCGCTCAGCAGAGGATGGCGCTCGGGAGGCTGTATCGGAGAGACTGGTCGGAAGCTCGAAGTTTTTGGACGGATGGACTCAGTGTTGGCTGGGGTCGGCTGCTTCCAAGGTTTCGGCAAGTTGACGGTGCCTGGAGGTTTATGGCAGGGAGTTTCTCCCTTTTGCCGCCGTTACCGGGGACTCAGGAGTCAATCGACTCGGGACTTTGAGACTTTTTTTTACTGTGCGCATAGTCTGTTCTTTATCAAATTATGGTATTGCTTTGCACTGCTGTAACTGTAGGTTATAATTATGTGGTTCTGTCAGTGTTAGTCTTTGGTATGTCTTGCTTTCTGTGATATCACTCCGGAGAAACATTGTATCATTTCTTAATGCATGTATGCATTTCTAAATGACAATAAAAGAGGACTGAGTGTTCTCATAATCTAATACACTACGTTATGTTTTAAACAGTATGCAAGCCAAGCTTTCCACTGCATCTCAGTACATGTGACAATAAAAACCAAAGTCTAATTCATTGAAATTATAATGTATAAGAATGTAGGAGCAAATAGGTAAGTACAACATTTTGCTTGGACATTCAGTTTTTTTTGGTACTACCTAAAAAGGTAACTTCCTCTGTGTGGAGCTTGCCATTCTCTCCAAGACCTTCTCAGTTTCTTCCAGAAGCTCTAGTTTCCTCCCATATCACAAAGATGATAGATACATTGCCATAGTGTAAGTAAGAGAATCAAGGGCGAGCTCATGATCTTGAGAGAGAATAGATTAGGGTGAAATAATCGAGGAAATGGATTGCTCTGACAATCATGACTGCTGTTTTATCCTGAATGATACCAGATTTCTTAAGCACCACTGAAGTTGCAATCATCCAAGCAGAATATTTTCCCTCTTCCAGAAATAGGCCTTGTCCAGTTATCTAGAACTTGCTGCATGCAAGCAAAGCCCAAGTTGTGCATATGTAATGTGTTACCTAACCGGCAACAATGAATATCACTTGAGTCAGGTTATATAAAAAACAACCAAACATAAACAATAAAAAACAAACGAAAACCTTAACCGGAAGTTAACCGCTATGCGGCCGTTCAACAAATCGTCACTCAGTACTACTGATTCTTACAGCAATAAATGCGAAAACAGTTCTTAAAGCGGTAAAGTCAAATACAGTTCTTAAAATGGTAAATTTGAAAGTCCAACAGATTTATACATTCAATTGTGAGAGACTTCTCTGGAGAAGGATTTCTTCATAGACGCGACTTTCCTGCTGGTTCTGTCCAAAGGATTCACGATGAAGGAAATAGACAGCTTAAAACAACTGACCTTAATTTCTAGAGAGCACCTTTCATGAACTTCCTTGCTCTTTTGGCAAGAGTTATCTCGATGCAGGTTGCTACTTCTTCAACGAATACTCAATAAGGTCGATCCTTTACTAAACTGCCGAACATTCCCGACTTCTCTTAATCCTTCATATCCTGTACTTCGATAAAGTCTTCACTCTCCAATACTACTGAAAAAAGGTACATCAACAAATCTAGCAAAAATTGCCAGTCCAGCACTACTGTACCTTGCAACAGAACGTAACACTCCGTTTTAAAAATGAAACTGCGTCATTAAAAAAAATACGCAACAGAAACGGAGACAAGGACGAACGTTCTAGCTGGAAAACTAAAAAACTAAAACTAACTGAATCATCTGAGGTCTTCCCTTATATACCCGTGGTGAACATGTCATCACATGACCTCACATCGGTGGGAAAATTATATCAGGTGACCTCCAAAAGACCATTACATCATTCTCACAAGAAAGTCACAAGGTAGGTAACAAATGTTTATTTCCAATCTTGAAGAAACATCTCCACTTTTAAACCTATAGTGAAAGGTCTATGAAGCAGCAAAGATGACTTGATGCAAGGCATTACCCCCTATTATCTCTTGCCACAATATTCAGTTTCTATGCAAATACTGTCAAAATTGAATCAAACCAGATCTAAATCGTTGAATTTGGCCAAACAAACTGAAGTTTGCCATTAAATTTTATAAGCTAAATCAACCTTACTTTGGCCATCTCATTCTCCAGCTCCTCGTCACTTTCAATCACACAAGAAAGATCTGCTTCTTCATCCACTTTAGGAGCCTAAAATAGTACAGACAAAAATGTTATCATTATGACCTGAAAACAAAGTGCAATCATCCACATGAAGAAAGAGATCACAGAAAAATGGACAAACAAAGCCATGGAGCTATCCAAAAATAAAACTGAGAATTTTGTTTAACAAAAGTCAGTATGGGATAGTAATCAAAGAGTAAAGGAACAACATTGAAGGTCCAAGTATTTTAAAATCTGAAGTTCATAATGCAATAAATAAGATGAAGAAAGGAAAGGCAACAGGTCCCGATGAATTATCGCCCTTGAAGATTATGGAATAGAAAAACCTACTGATTTAATCAATGACATTTATGAGACTGGAATAATACCAGAAGAGATGAAAAAAATCAGTATTTATCACTCTTCCTAAGAAACCTGCAGCAATAGAATGTGAATTACATAGGACCATAAGTTTAATGAGTCATATTACCAAGATACTTCTAAGAATTTTGATGACAAGAGCTAAAGGTAAGTTACCAGCTGGAATAGGTAAAGAACAATGTGGTTTTGTGAAAGACAAAGGTACAGGACACAATATTGACGTTAAGGATACTATCAGAATGAGCTATTCAAGTGCAAAAAGATTTGTTTGTTTTATCGACTAAACAAAAGCATTTGATAAAGTGAAGCACAATAAGTTATTTGAACTATTACAGAAAACTAGATCTAGATTCAAAAGACCTCCACCTAATCAGAAATCTGTACTGGGGACAAACTGCTGCTGTATAAGAATAGATGGAGAAGTGAGTCAGTTTACGAAAATCAAGAGAGGCGCAAGACAAGGGTGTGTTTTCTCCCCTGATTTATTTAATGTGTACAGTGAAACAATATTACAAAAAATAAGAGACATCTTGGGAATCAAAGTTGGTGGTGAAAACATCAATAATTTCAGATATGCAGATGACACTGTGTTAATTGCAAGTATGGAGGAAGAACTACAGAAATTAATTGATATGGTTGTTGAAGAAAGTGCAAAAATAGGTCTATGAATTGCAAAAAGACAGAATGTATGGTGATATCCAAAAAGAAGGAGAATCCTATCTGCAGGCTGAGAATAAACGGGGAAGACATAAAACAAGTACAGTACTTTTGCTACTTAGGAAGCTGGGTGACATCAGATGGCAGGTGTGACATGGACATCAAAAGAGGAATAGGATGGCAAAAGACACCTCTACGAGAATGAAGAGTATACTGACTAATACTAAACTAGGCATGACAACCCGCCTCAGAGTACTGAAATGTTACATTTATCTAGTTATGTTATATGGCTCAGAATGTTGGACAATATCTAGTAACATGAGGAAACAAATTGAAGCAGCAGAGATGTGGTTTTTAAGGAGGATGCAAAGAATATCATGAACGAAACAAATATCTAACGAGGATATCATGAACAGAGCAAACACAAAAAGTGAAATAATGTATGAGATCATGAAAAGGCAATGTAACTTCATCGGGCATGTGAGTAGGAAAGAGGAGTTAGAATGCACAGTAATTATGGGGAAGATTGAAGGGAAGAAAGCAATTGGAAGACAAAGGCAAATGATGATGGAGACAGCAGCCAGAAAACTGGAAATGATTATCAATGAATTGATCCATTTGACCCGAAACAGGAGTGTGTGGGCCATGGCAGTCAAAGCTCAAACTGGGCACAGCACCTGAAGATGATGAAAGGAACAACTAAAATTTGATGTCGAGTTAGACACAAAGAGCAAATTTTAAATTACCTCAAGTATAAGGATGGTGGGCACAGGAGTTCACGTAGGCGTACTAGAACAATCAGCAACAAAAGCATGGGTGCAGGCATCGACAGCAGATCAACAGAGGCATAAATGGAGTCAAGCAATGACAGAAGTGAAAATGGATAATGGTGTAGAATGTGGCTGGAACGCCATCTTATGGTCAAATATGACAAGAACCCAGGAAAGTCAAGTTCTGCCCCAGTCAGTTGATGCAAATCAAGAAGAAAACAGATACTTTGTTGCTGCTGTGCACAAAAAAAATAAGCAGGTGGGCAAAAGCAAAGTATCTGGAAAATAATATTGACAAGTAATATGTCAGCCTTTATGACAAAAAGCTTGGGAATCAGAAGAAATTAGTGCAGTGTATACATTTGTTTTCTTAGCCACAGTAGGATGTACATGCCTTAGAGGAAGGCAATGGAGGTTCAGTGAACCCTAAAGTGAAGCATTAACAATAAGACGTCAGATTATGAGTTCCCAGGATGCTGTTTTCCTCTCCAGGACATTAGAGATGTCCTCCTCCTTTAAAGAATGGGGTTTCCCTTCCTCCACCATTGATGCTGCCTTTACCCCTATCTCCTCCATTTCCTGAACACCCATGCTCACCACATCTTTCCACTGCATTAAGTGATAGTTTCTCATCGTTACCTACCGCCCATAAGCTTCCGCATCCAACACATCATTCTCCGCAACTTCTGCAATCTCCAAAGAGATCCTACCACCAAACACATCTTTACCTTCCCCCCTCCCTCTGCTCTCCAAAGGGATAGCTCCCTCCATGATTCCTTGTCTATTCGTCCCTCCCAGCACTTATCCCTGCAAGCGACCAAAGTACTACACCTGCCCATTCACCTCCTCCCTTCATTTCCATTCAGGGCCCAAGCAGCCCTTCCAGGTGAGGCAATACTTCACCTGCGCATCTGCTGGGGTAATTTATTGTGTCTGGTGCTCCTGATGCGGCCTCCTCTACATTGATGAGACCCATCGTTAATTAGGGGGACCACTTCGTTGAGCACCTCTGCTCCATCCGCCAAAAGCTGAACTTCCTGGTGGGCAAACATTTTAATTTCAATTCCTATTCCCATTCTAACATGTCAGTCCATGGCCTCCTCTTGTGCCCAGAAGAGCCCACCCTCAGGGTGGAGAAGTGGCACTTCAGTCTAGGTACCTTCCACCTGATGGCATGGATATTGATTTCTGCTTCTGCCCTCCTCCCCGCCCCCTTCAATTCCCCACTCTGGCCTCTTACCTCTTTTCACCTGCCTATCAGTTCCCCCTGGATCCGTCCCTCCTTCCCTTTCTCCTATGGCCATCTTCCTCTCCTATTAGATTCCTTCCTCTCCAGCCCTTTACCTTTCCTACCTACCTGGCTTCACCTATCACCTTCTAGCTATCCTGCTTCCCCTCTTCCCACCTTTTTATTCTGGGATCTGCCCCCTTCCTTTCAAGTACTGAAGAAAGGTCTCAGCCTGAAACGTTGACTCTTTATTTATTTCCATAGATGCTGCCTAACTTACTGAGTTCCTCCAGAATTTTGTTTGTGTTACTTCAAATTAGGAGTTATTCAAGCTTGAAAGAATAGGAGATAATGTCATTGAAAGATGTAAGATTATAAAACGCCTGAGTTTTTTTTCCTCTATATTTGCAGAATTTGTCTCCTTTTGCACATTGGTTGTTTGCCAGTCTTTGTAGTTTTTCACTGAATCTATTATATTTCTTTGTTCAACTGCAAATACCTGCAGGAAAACGAATCTCTGGGTAGTCTGTGGTGATACACATGAACTTTGATAATAAATTTACTTTGAATTTTGATTTTTAAAAAAATAAAGTACATAACCTATGGTGATAGTCTTAACACAAAGGTTGGACAAGGAGAAATATCTTCACTCAATTCTCTTCACCAGAGGTTGGTAATGATCAGTTCTTGAGCAAGATAAGCATTGGAATTGAAATATTTTTGGACATTAAGGGATGTGGAAATAAGTTTGAAAATTAGACATGATATTAAATACTGGAATATTCTTGAATGACATTTGTTACACTCTGCTCAACCTTTCAATCATTCCATATTCTATACTCTATAGGGAGGGCTTACTACTGACCCTGTGGAAGTACAGGTGCACTTGTGACTTTCTGCAAAAGTCAGAAAAATATCTATCAGCATTTCCCAATCTATCTTTGTATACTTGAAGCTTAAAACTCATAGAATGCATCAAACATTTTGAGGACACCAAGCCTGAATTAACCATTTAACTGACAGTGGAAAATAGACCCTTTAAGTGTCCATGATAAGGATTGTTCCTGCCGAACATATTATCAAAACTGAATCCTACTAGATCATAGGATCATTCATAGCAAGGCTATGAAACAAGAATTAAGACTGAAAGGAATGGAAAATGATAAATGGCTGTTTTTTGAAATGGATGACCATAGAGGGAATGGGAATTGATGTGAATGCAAGAAGAATAAAAAATGGGATTAATATAGCATTCCCATAAATGGGGGCTGATGGTTGATGCATGCAAGGGACCTGTTTCTATACTGTATTTTTTTATGACTCTAACTATACAAAAGAAAACACAAAGGAACATTTGAAAGCTATGAAATGTAGAGCTGTAGGAAATGCCCAGGAGATCAAGCGATATTTCCATAGAGTGAAATTGGAGTTACTATTACAGGAGGATTAACCTGCAGTGAAACAGACTAGCTGCAAACAAAGAAAGCTAGTTACCAAGAAATTGTTGAGATTGATTGAACCTGAAAGGCTGCAATATAACCATGAGGTGATGTTCCTCAAGCTTATGGTGGGTTTTGTTATAATGGTGCGAGAGGGCACAGTATAAGGCAAGTAGAATGGACGTGGGTTAGAGATTTACAGCATCTGCAATTTTTAATATTCACCACCAAAGCCAACTTGTGTGCTCCCCACATGGCTTTTTCCATATGTGCATTTTCTTGTCATTCCAGCTGTTTGAACACCTCATATCTTACTTTAGTTGTATTACTTCTTCACCCACTGATATGTTAAAGCCATAACATGGAATTCACTCAGTTTAATTCAGTCTCCTAACTAAAGTACCCTATTAATATTGGATGGTGATACTTGTATATACTGGCAGTAACATCAAATAATGTAATAAAACTTAAAAGCTTGAATTGCACATTGGTAATTTGTGCTTTAATCCTGCAGATCCATTACCTATCCTCTACTTAACATTTAATTTCTTCTCACCAAATGTCAATTTTTGACAACATTGCTCTTTCCATCTTGCTCAGTTATCACTTCACTCAACGATGTACTCTTAGCTTATGCCAGCATTTACTACATTAAGACATTTTAAATAATTTATTGTATTTTGATTTTAGATAATACTTTGTATAGCATTTTATTGCATTAGAACAACAGAAGTTGTAAGAGAAGATACTCAAATATTATATTTTACCTTATTTGGCAAAGAAGAAATATTATTCAGTGCATCTTCCTCTTGTGCCTGACGTTCTAACATCTGAATCTCATATTCTGTTATGTCCAAAGACATCAGGTAATCCTCACATTTATTTTGATTGTCTTCTGGATCATTTTGGTCAGTTGTTCGGTTCTTCATGTTTTGTATGCGGTCTGCACCGCTGTTATATGGATCTAAAGGCACATCAGTCAAGTGACACTCTGGGTCTGGTTCTTGACAACTCTGGTTTGTCATTTCAGCCGCTTCCAAACTATTTTCTGAAATATTATTTTCTCCCTCATTGCCCCTAAGCAATTTAATTTCTGCTTCATTCCCTGGTCGCACACCAATTCCAGATGTTGTTTCAGTCAAAATCTTCCGCAAATCAGAAACATTTTCAGAAATGACGTTCAAGATATCTGTAGCTCTACTAAAGAAATCCAAGTATGAAGCACGTAGTAGACCAATCTCAAAAGAACAAGTAAATACGAATAAAAGTGTAACCTATATGCTTTTAAACAATATACAAGTACATCTGCATGCACGTATTCCTTATTGGATGATCTTATCAGAAAAGTGCCTCTTCCTTCTAACAAACAGAGGACAAAGTTTATTCCAAATGACTGTTCCTTGGGTAATCTTAAATGGATTGAATATCCTCAGATAAGTAATTTCTCGCAAACCCAAAATACCCTTAAAAATGGAAAATGCAAATGCATTGCTTACAAGCTGTAATCGGACCTCTGAATTCTGACCACAGGCTTCCCACTGAATGATATGATCATTCATGTGTAGCTAGAGTTAATATGGCCAATTTGATATGGGAACGGAACAAGGCTATTGACTGGACAGTAATGGATTTCAAAGCAGCAGCTTTAAAAACAGTTCCCCTAAAAAATAAGTTTTTGCCTGCTTTATTTCCCTTGAACTATATCTAAAAGAATTCTCAAAGTGATCAATGAATTCAAATAATCTGCTTTTTCACTGTATTTACTGTGTTGTACTTTCATTGTTACTATGTTGCATATCGTTTGCTCCATAAATGTTGACATACTTTTACATAATTGTCATAAAATCCACACATCAGTTTAAATATTAGATCAGGGGTCCCCAACCTTTTTTGCACCGTGGACCGGTTTAATATTGACAATATTCTTGCAGACCGGCGGACCGAGGGGGGGGGGGGTGTTCAAGTAGGGTTGCCAACTTTGTCACTCCCAAATAAGGGACAAAAGTAGCAGTCAAATACGGGACACTTGTGTTTACCCCGAGAAACACTACCATGACCATGAAGCCTTGCACGGGCACCTGTGTGCACATGCGTGTACGTGCCGATTTTTTTCTACAAATCGGTTTTGGCTTAATCTTCCCGATCCTGTTAAGTGAAACTACACTGTACATCCATTATTTCTACTTTATATAGGCTGTGTATTTATCGTATCATTCCTGCTTTTACTATATGTTAGTGTTATTTTAGGTTTTATGTGTTATTTGGTATGATTTGGTAGGTTATTTTTTGGGTCTGGGAACACTCAAAAATTTTTCCCATATAAATTAATGGCAATTGCTTCTTCGCTTTACGCCATTTCGGCTTACGAACAGTTTCATAGGAACACTCTACCTTAGCGGGGGAAATATGGGACAAGGGTGGTCCCGTATGGGACAAACCAATTTAGCCCAATATACAGGATGTCCTGGCTAATACGGGACAGTTGGCAACCCTATGTACAAGTTCCAACAGTGCATGACAGGGAATGAGGAAAGGTGCAGCTGACTCATATCGTTTCATATCATCAAATCATATCCTTTCTTTGCGGCCCGGTAGCACATGCTTTGCGACCCAGTGGTTGGGGACCACTGTAATAGATAACCAAACCACCATTTGCTAAAAAAAAAAGACAACAGCCTGATACTTAGAAAAATAACAAGCACAATTAGAAAAGCAAATTAAGTCGGGCAAAAACACTGCTACACTCAGCAGGTCAAGCAGTATCTGAAACAAATCTGACCCTTCATCAAAATTAGAAAAGTGAAAACATGCTTACGTTCAGAATCAGAATCAACTTTAATATCACTGCACATATGTCAGGAACTTGAAACTACTCATCCTTTCCACTGCTGATCCCTCCACAAAAACTAGTGTCTGTTCCCTCGACTTCCCCTTTCTGAAGTCAACAATTAATCCCTTGGATTTACTGACGTTGAGTGCAAGGTTCTTGTCGCAACACCATTCAACCAACTGAAAAAAATCTCACATCTGTACACCTCTGCATCACCATCTGAAATTCTGCCAGCAACAGTTGTGTCATCAGCAAATATATAGATGCTGCTTGAATTATGCCTAGCCACGCAGTCACCGGTGTAGAGAGAGTAAAGCTGTGGGCTAATCATGCATTCTTGAGGTGCGACAGTATCGATCAGCTGCAAAGAGGAGATGTTATTTCTGATCCACACTGGTATCAGAAGGTGGTACAGAGGACCAGGTTTTGGAGCTTGTTGATTAGTACTGAGAATATGATTGTGCTGAATGCTGAGGTGTAATCAATAAACAGCAACCTGACATAGGCATTGCTATTGTCCAGGTGATCCAAAGCAGAGTGGAGATCCAGTGAGATTGCATCTCCTGTAGACTTATTGTGGTGAAAGGCAAACTGCAGCAGGTCCAGGTCTTAGCTAGGCACGAATTGATTCTGGCCACGACAAACCTCTCAAAACACTTCATTACAGTAGATATGAGTGCAATTCAGTGATAGTCATTGAAGAAGCTCACCCTGTTCTTCTTGGGCACTGGTATGATCGTCACCCTTTTGAAGCACGTGGGAACCTCCAACTGCAGTAGTGAGAGATTGAAGATGTCCTTGAACACTCCCGCCAGTTGGTTGGCACAGGTTTTCAGTGCCCTACCAGGTAGGCTACCAGTGCCTGACGGCCTTGCAAGAGCTCACCCTCCTCAGAGATGTCCTAACATTAGCCTCTGAGACAAAGATCACAGGGTCACCCAATTCTGCAGGGATTTCCACAGGCATAGTTTTATTCTCCCTTTCAAAAGATGCATAAAAAGGGTGAGCTCATCTGGGGGTGAAGCATTACAGCCATTCATGATACTAGGTTTCACCTTCTAGGTAGTAGTGGCCCGCAAACCCTTCCAGAGCTGATGTGCATCTAACTTCAATCAGAATTGTTTTTTTTTTTACTTTTAAAGTGCCTTCTGTAGGATATACCTGGAGTTCTTGTATAGTTCTAGATCACCAGTCTTGAAAGCTGCAGATCTAGCTCTCAGCAGACTACGAATTATACACTCATCCACACAGGTCCTGATGAAGACTGTGACAACAGTGATGTATTCATTCTGATTCAACGATGAATTCCTTGAGTATTGCCCAGTCCACAAACTCAAAGTTCCTTTACCTTCTTTGACCATACTTTCTTGGTCCTCATCACTGGTGCTGCAGTCTTTAGTCTCTGCTGATATAGTGGGAGAATTACAACCAAGTAATCAGACATCCCAAAATGTGGACATAGGATGCAACAGCAAGTCTTCTTGAAGGTGTTATAACAGTGGTTACGAGTGTTGGCTCTTCTGGTTCTACAGGAGATATAGTTCAGAGACCTCTTCAAACTGGCCCAGTTAAAGTACACAGCAATGTCAGGGAAGGCATTAGGGTGGCTGTTTGACTGCTGATCACAGTGCTCAGCTCCTCTAGTGCTGCCTGATGTTGGTCTGAAGTGGAATGTACAGCACTACCGGGAAGACGGCAGAAAATTCCCTCCGCAGAAAAAAGTGGACGACGTTTGACCGTGAAATTTTCCAAGTCAGATGAGCAGGATTGAGACAAAACTGCCACTTTGTCCACCACGGTGAGTTAATAACAAAGTATACTCCACTACCTCTACCTTTAAGAGACTGAGCTGCCCTGTCTTTGCGGAGAATGGTGAAGCAATCGGACTACAGCGCTGCGTCCAAAATGGCAGAAGCATGAAGCAAAGTACAGAGCAATCTCTGATGTCCCACTGGTACTGCAGTTGGGAAAACGTGGAGAGCAAAAGGCAATTCTTGTGGTATGATGGGGACTAAGGTTGTCCATGTGACAGCCTGGACAACCTTACTTTTGATGCCAGAATTAGACAAGAGTAATGAGCAAGGGAAGTTGCTTTAACTGTGAAGTTCAGAACTGTTACTAAAATTCTGAAACAAAAGTGCTGGAACTATGAAGCAACTCAAAAAGCTAAATCAATGTTACAGGTAACCTTAACCAGATCTGGCCAACCTTGGTCTCTTACTTCTCCGCAAAGATTCCCTTTCTTCCCTCCACATATGAACATTCCTGAAATTTGCAGCTTGTTTTCTCACTTTTAAAATTCTGGTAAAAGGTCTTTGGCCTAAAGTGATGACCCTGTTTCTTACTCTGCACTGATGCAGCTTGAACTGCTGAGTGGTTCTCGTAGGGTTTTACTTTTCCTTTCAGATGTCCAGCATATTTTGGTTTCAATTTTATACAAAAAAATGACACTAACATATCATTATTCAGTACCTATACATCACTAACCTATGCATGCCACTAATGTGGGAATCAGGAACCATCTGTGCTAAATGTTGCATCTCACGGGCAATAGAGATCAGATTAGACCTTAAAAAAAGAGTTGGGAGCAACTTCTGGTCTGGAAGATAGAAAAGAAAGAAATTATCACCTGGAAAAAATATTGCAGAAAGTGTATTTATTTATCAAATAACAGCCACATCAGGTACAGAGTTCATCCTAATCTAACACTAAACACATGATCTCACAACCACTCAAGCAAATGTTGTGTGACATCACGGTTAACTATGAAAAAGGTAAATATAAATCATCAATAAATTCATGAGACAGGATCATGGAAGATAACCTATCAATAAACAGAAAAAAAAATAAATTAATATTAATGCTATATGTGCATTAGACTTTTTACACTATTCTAATCAAAATTCATTGAACTGTGCAACACACAGCTATTAATAATGGTAATCACAAAGGAGTTGAAAAACAAGCCTGATTGAAGGAGAAACCATAAAGTCTTCCCAGGAGTAAAAGAACTCAGCAAGCTTCAGGAAGTGCAGCTACCAACAAATATCAATTGGACAATATATCCACTCATATTCAACTTACCATCTTTATTATGAAGCTGCTTTCCTCTGCCAACATCCAAACTACTTAATTTTTGATAAATTAGAAGACCAGCCTGGGAAAATAAAGAAGACAAATTAATGTTGTTTTTGCCATCTATAAAATATCACCATTGGAGACCAAAAGACAACAAATTTAACCCTTTGTTAACTTCAGTGATATGACAAACATTAGCAAATCATAGTACTGAAATGGTGCTCAATTCAATACTATGCTCAAATAGCAAAGCACAAGAAAGACAACGGTTTAGCAAAGGAGCCAAACATAAGATGCTCCTTTCATCTGGCGATACAGAGACCAGGGGACAAAGATTTAAGATACTCGATAATGCACAAGAAGGGAATGTCAAGAAGATTTCTTAGTAAATAGTAATTATCTCAAATTGCTTGCTTGTAAGGGTTGTGGAAAATGTATAAAAATATAATGGGAAGGCACTTGAAGGGGTAAATACACTTACAGAAATATAGGGTAGAACAAAGTAATGGATTGACAGGAATTCTCTCAGAGAGCCAGCATGAACTTATTGGGCCATGGTGCTATAGATTCTATAAAAAAAGAAATTTAAAAAATGTATGACAATTCATAACTTACCTATTCAGTGCTTATTAAAAGGATCATCCCCAAAAAAAATTCAGTTCTCTAAATCTGGGTTTCATTCTTCACAGATTTGACCTAAATACTGTGAACTAGCTTACCACGGAAAGCTTGGACTAACTAATATCCCACCCTTCAACAATACCACTCTGAAACCAGGTACATGAAGCTTTGCAAGGCCAAAATAGTTCACTTCCCTGCTCCCTTTACATAACTTCCTTTCGCCCTAGTGAAATGTTATATGGGTTCTCTACACCCACATCGAATTGACATGAAAATCAAGCACATAGATAATTTGGCCCACAATTCCCTAGTAGTTGAAGTGGTAACATAGTTAGGCCATTGGGTACAGCTTTTGGATAACATCTTAGCTTTTTCTAAATCACAACTCTGATTTCTCAAAATTTCACCTTACACAACAAGCACTGCATTGGAAGCAAGATACTCAGATAAACAAGCCATCATGCAAATAGCATTCTATACCACATCCTGAGGTGTTCAGGAACAAAAAATGGTTACTTCCTCCATCAGCAAAGTACCTAGCCTTTCCACATAGCTTCCTATCAATGTGACGTAAATTAGAATCAAGCAAACAAATTAAAGTTATACAAATCAGAAACTCTTCACCAGGTACTCAGGTTCAATTCTGATGAGTGTAGAATTTGCACATTCTCCAGGTTTCCTTCCACAACTCAAAGATGATCTGATAGTTAAATAGAAACTGTATAAGTACCCCTTAGAGAAGTAAGTAGTAAAAGAACCAAAAGGAAATTTGATGGGCATATGAGGAAGAATAAGTTATAGGTCTGTCAAAAATAAGAAGGGGAATTGATTGCTATGTTGAGAGCCAGCAAACCTGAAGGGTCAAATGCCACCTCCTTCTGTCATTATTTTTTAAAGCACAAGGTTATGGACCAAAACAGGTTGATAAGAGATGGGACAGATCAACTATAACCTAAGTCAGGGGTTCCCAACCTTTTTTTTATACCATGGACCCTACCATTAACCCCATGGACCCCAGGATGGGAACCCCTGATCTAAATGAACAGCAATTAGACTCAGGGGCTAAATCTCTTCCTATTTCTCTTTTCCACTGAGTAGCGTGGAACTGCTTTATCTCATAATTCATTGCTAGACATAATTTGATATTTTAGTTTATGTAGGAGCCATCTATCTACTTTGTCTTTATTGTATTTGATGTTGTGCATTTTTATTATGGGTTACGGTAATTTGTCACAGGGGTTTGGGTGTGGCTGAAACAAATGAGTATAGTCACATATTCACCCTTTGCTTTTGTTTAGTCAGAGTGGGGAATGGATATGTTTTGTCGACTGCTAATCTCACTATCGCTACTTTAGTTATTAATCGCTAATTTGGATTGTCTTTGTCCCTCATCTTTGCTTTTTTTTGTAATAAAGGATTGAGTGCACCTTCTTTAACTTGGAACTCAGTTATTTGGAAGTGCGTCACCTAGTGTTAATTCCCTCACTCAGTCTCTCGGTGGTTTTAGTTTGGTTTTCAAATAGCTGTTACATTTTGGCAACAAAAAGTAGTTATACCAAAGGAACACCAGCTTACAGCAAAGGATTGCCTCAGACCTGCTGGCAAAATTGGAATTGCAACACCAAGAAGCTGGCAACAGGAGCAGCTTGCCGTAGGATTATTTATGACCTTTTGTTGATTCATGCTGTGCATTTGTGACTTGAACAGTTCTGAACGGTCATCACTGTCTGTCCATTGGAGACCACTGCTCGATCATGTGGTATTTGCCAGAGAGGTCGTCACCTTGTTTTACTGAAGTGCTGAAATATTGTCCTGGTTGCTGAGCTTGGGCTGGTTCAAGCATTGTGGATGTCGGGGCAGTTTGTTTGTTGCCTATGTTTATTGAAAGGTGTATTACCAGTGTGCTTTGTGAAAGTAATATGACTGAATCAAAGCATGGAACTGATGTCAGTGACCCTGAAGTCAGGGCTGACATAAGAGGAATTAAACTTGCTGCCAAAGCTAAATCAAATAGAATTGCAAATCTTCAAAGATTATAAAACAAATATGAACAAAATTAAAGTTTTAATACCATCATTTATGAAACTTATGAAAAATAATGAAAATGTGCTACAAGTGCAATCGCATTTGGATAATTTGACTAATCTCTGTGAAACTGTTGCTAAGCAACATCAAATACTGATTACTTTCCAAGGGCGAACAAGAAAAATAGAATGAAGGTTTCTTAAGCATTGATAGCTATAGCCATGCATCCAGAAGTGTGAAATAATGGCTGACCCAAGCATTTTACATTGAAGATCATGTTGCTGTAATAAGTGAATATATGCCTTACTTTCCAACAGGCAATGTTTCTCAAATTCCAAGGTATGTTTTAACTACACATATAATAGAGGATTCAAAAGATGATGTGAAACTGAGCAGCAGTGTGGCAAATGCCAACACTCAAAGCTCAGTTGCAAGAAGAAAATCTTTTGTCAACTATCTCCTGGACACGATTTAAAACAGAGGCCGATTTAGCTGCATTAAAGGTACATCAACAATTATTGAAGGACAAACGTGCTGGAGGAGCAAGTGGAACAGCTCCAGAAAAGGAAGTGTGAAGCTAAATTTGCAGGAAGAAATTGCCACACAGGTAGCCAAAGTTAAGGCGCTAAAGGATTTAAGTGCAATGTTAGAAGTGCTCCAGCAAAATAGTCCTGTGGTGTGAGTTTCTACATTGAAAAGGCACAAAGAATATCAACCCTCAAGAGGTAGTTCAAGGTGTTTACTCTCAGCCTGCACTATCGAGGCATTCTGAACCTATGCTGCATCCAACAGCTCAAAGTGCTCATGTGGACATTCACTTGCATTTATTAGCATGGAACCACTCTTGGTTCAGACAGTAGAGGTCAAAACAATATAACCGATATTATGAGGAAGCAAAATAAAATATCAACATTATTAGCACAACAACACCTTTCATATTTGCCTAAAAGAAGAGATTCAAATTTACAATGGTGATGCACTGCAGAATTATGCATTCATGAGGGCCTTTGAGAATAATATTGAAAGCAAGAATGACAGCCATATAGAACTTGTCAAAAGTTGCCAATATGTGGACCCTTGGATGTTAAGGCTAGGGATTAACTACAGGAATATTTTTGTAAAATTGCATCTGCCTACATGCAAAAAGCTCTTTCCTGGGTACCTATCAAATCTGAAGACGAGAAAGTTCTTCAAGACTAGTCTTTATCTTAGAAGTTGTTGCAATAGCATTGAAGTATAGTACATGTGTGAGCTGGACATACCTGTCAGTATGACAATTGTAGTAAAGAAACCACCCTATAAGCTCAGGGATAAATGGAGAACTGTGGTCTGTGACTGCAAGAAAGACAAAACTATAAGACTACTTTCGTTGACATTGTTGATTTTATTGAAAGGCAAGTAAAGATTGCTACAGATCCAGTGTTTGGGAATATACAGGATGCTCCATCACAGTCAATAAGCAAAGGTGTGAACAAAACTAAGTCACAATTTTCTTCTAAAGTTACAGGAAGCAGGGTTGCCACTACTGTGACCACTGTGAGCAGTAAAGCTAAAACTGAACCTAGAACTAATGGAAGGGTTGATTTGTTCTACAAGGGTGAACACACAGTAGATTTGTGCCCTTAGCTGGAGAAGAGGGCTCATAGCGAGAAGACTGCCTTGCTAAAGGAAAATGGTGTCTGCTTTGGCTGTTAGTGTAAAGGACACATCAGCAAAGATTGCAGTTTTAATCATCCCAGCATACTTCATACTTGCTCTAACAACAAGGGGGCAGAATCAAAACAAACTGTGAAAGAACCAGCCACAGGGTAATTAGGATAGTGCCCTGGTATCCAATGGCCTCACAGGGGTTGGCGATCAGGATTGTAAACTTCCCACTGTTCCAGTACAAATGACGTCTAAGAAGAGCAACAAGACAATGGTTACTTATGCTTTCCTATATCAAGGGAATACAACAGTTTCTGCACGGTAGGCCTCATGAACAAGCTCAACCTCGCAGGAAAAAAGACACACATTCTCTTACACACCATGGGTCAAGAGAAGATCATGAGTAGCTACATTGTTTCAGGATTGGAACTGGCTGACTTAGATCGTGAAAACTATTGTGAACTACGTAACATCTATACACAGAAACGTATGCCTGTCCACAAAGGGAACGTTCCACGACAGAGGGATCTCCAGGGATGGTCTCACCTGAAACAAGTCCATTTGCTAGAGACTGATTTGGAAATTAAGCTGCTGATAAGGATAAATGTGCCTAAAGTATTAGCACCTTTGCAAGTGACTTGCAGTGTTAATAATGGACCTTACGTGATCAGAACAATGTTGGGTTCGACGGTGAATGGACCACTGAAAGCAGACAACAGTGATCGGAGAGACGATGCAGAGCCAGAGCTGACAGTTAACAGGATCTCAGCTTTGAACTTGGATGAGCTTTGGCAGCAACATTTTAAGGAAGACCCTTGAATGCAGTCAGGATGAACAACCTGGTTTGTCAAGAGACTACCACAAATTCACGGAGCTGGTCGCAAACTCTGCAAAACCGGTGGACTGCCAAAGTTTACCTTTGAGAAAAAGAGGTTAACATGCCAACTAACAGGATGATTGCAGAACAGCGTACTCTAGATCTAAGGTAGATGTTTAAGAGGGATTTGTCATTTCATAGTGACTACACAGCTTTCATGAAGGGTGTCATCTGCAAAGATTATGCCAAAAGAGTGACAGTACAGGAACTGGAACTCAGCGATGGGAAAGTCTATTATATTCCATATCATGAAGAATTTGGAGTTGGATCAAGATAGACCTTTGGTGAGAGAGCACTGAGTGTGCGTGCAATGGTGCATCCAGTCTGGTAATTTCAAGCTTAAGATCACAATCCAAGGTAGACCACTCACCAGAAGGGGGAATATTCTCCATAGTTAGTTCCATCTATCAGCCTTTTAGGAATCTTGAGTCCAATGGTACTAACTGCTAAGAAGACCTTACAGATCTATGTAAGAAAGAGCTTGGCTGGCATGACACTATACCAATATCATTTGCTCATGTGTGGACAAACTGGCTGGAAGATTTCAACATTGTTAGATGTTTGAAGCCCCTGGATTTTGGAGAAGTTACTGCTACGCAGTTACACCACTTTACAGATGCAAGCAAAGTTGGCTATGGAGCAGTAACCTACCTGTTGTTGCACAACACACCTTCTCAGGTGCACAATGCTTTTATTGTGGGAAAATCTAGGGTAGCCCCATTGAGGTCAGTTTCCATGCCTCATATGGAGCTCACTGTTGCTAAAATGGCAAACCATATTAGATTAGATTATGAGGACACGCAGTCCTCTTTTATTGTCATTTAGTAATGCATGCATTAAGAAATGATACAATTTTCCCCCAGAATGATATCACAGAAACACAAGACAAACCAAGACTAAAAAAAACTGACAAAGACCACATAATTATAACATATAGTTACAACAGTGCAAAGCAATGCCGTAATTTGATAAAGAACAGACCATGGGCACGGTAAAAAAAAGTCTCAAAGTCTCTCAAAAGCTCCATCATCTCACGCAGACGGTAAAAGGAAGAGAAACTCTCTTCCTGCCATGAACTTCCAGCGCCGCAAACTTGCCGATGCAGTACCCTGGAAGCACCCGACCACAGCCGACTCTTGAGTCCGTCCGAAAACTTCGAGCCTCCAACCAGCCCTCTGACACCGAGCACCATCTCTGCCAAGCGCTTCGACCTCGGCCCTGGCAACAGGCAATAGGCAAAGCCATGGATTTGGGGCCTTCCCCTCCGGAGATTCTCGATCGCACAGTAGCAACGGCAGCGAAGCAGGCATTTCAGAAGTTTCTCCAGATGTTCCTCCGTGCTTCTCACGTCTGTCTCCATCAAATCAGGATTGTGCACGGTACCTACTTACAGATACAATATCATTTCGGAGCGGACGTGCGCGCTGCGTCGCACCATCTTTTCCTCCTCCTACTGGACACATCGTGGAGGAAAAAGCTGTGCATGCAGTTTCATAACTCAGTATATTGGACTAATTGCATTTCTGTACTGAAGTATAGCAAGACTTAAACTCCCAGCTTTTGAACTCTTTGGCAGAGTTTCAGAAATTCTTAAGGTCTCACAGACATCTCAGTGAAGATATGTAAACATTTCAAGTAAGTTAGTCACATCTCTAGAAGCCAGATGTGGCCTCTAGAGGTTTGAAGGTGGAAACATTCCTGAAGAAGGAAGGGCTTAGCTTGAAAATCCGGATTGTTCTGAAGAACACCTGCTAGATGATCTGGAATTCAAGAGGAGTATTACAATGAATGCTGTGCAGACTAAAAAGGTGGATGCAGTAACATGTATAATTCATTACTTGTCTTGGGTCTGTTTGAGGAAGACGTTGGCCTGTATCCTCAAGATTTAAGAACCTGCTCTTGTTTCTTATACAGAAGAGGAAGCAATTGAGCATGGCTCTTGCTCAGTCTGACTTGGATGAAGAACAACAAGGATTTTTTTTTTGGAGAAGGAGAGATGGAAAGGGACAAAGGTCAGATTGGCCAATATTGTTTATCATGGAGGAGCTCAGAAAGACTAAAATAGAGATCAATGGGTTTTTCCAAAGAAAGATTTCCAGATGATTTCTCAAGTTTGCGAAGAAGAGAAAGTGTGAAAAGAAAAAGCCATTATTTTCAAACTCAATCCAGTACTTGAAGATGGTGTCTTGAGATTTGGTGGATGGCTTAGTAGGGCATTAATGATCGAATAATCTAAACATCCTGTTATACTGGCAAAGAATCTCCATATCTCAGTCATCCTTCTGAGGCATATACAACGTGGGACACGTTGTCCATGTTGCGCCAAAAATACTTGATTCACAGCAGTAGTAATGCTAAAAGAAGAATCCTGTCTAAGTGTGTTGTTTGTCGATAACTGCACATAGCTCCAGGGTGCCAGCACACTACAGATCTACCTCAGCACAGGTTCCCTCCAGATGAACCTATGTTTATACATGTAGAAGTGGACTACTTTGGACCTTTTGAGAGGAAGCGCAGAAGGAGTACTTACCCCAATTACGGGAACGTCAGAAATAGTCAAGTATAACATTAATTTCCTCCCAGGAGACATTGTGCTTATAGTTGATGTCACAGCACCTCGCAGCTCATGGATCAATGGGAAGAGTCATTCAAGTCTTTCCAGACAGAAGAGGATTTGTGCAGCAGGTGTGCATTGAAGACGAAGACCAGCTGTCTGGACTGACCCATGAACAAGATCTGTCTTTTACAGAAGGCAGAGGTTTGAGGAGCTACAAGCCCTAGAAGCTTCACTCAGTTTGGTTGTTTGACTTCATGACTTTGACTTGTCTTACTGACTTGACAGATCACTCTATACTGGGCTTAGTGATAATAACCTCTGGCCAGATGACTGTTACATGACTTGTCTTGAAGAAGAAAGAAGAAGGTGGACATTTACATAAACGTTAAGATGTTTACACTTGAAGATTTAGTGTCGCCCATTTTTGTAGTATTGTAGTTGTAATTATTACATCGTAATAATTAGCGGCTGGGATGTCGGAGCCATCAATCTATTTTCTGTCTAACTGCATTGTATTTTGTGTTGTGCATTTTTATTATGCATTACGGTAAGTTGTCAGGGGGGGTGTGGCCGTGGTAGGAGTAAATGAGTATAGTCATGTATTCATCCTTTGCGTTAGTTTAGTCAGAGTGGGGAATGGATAATTTTTGTAAACCGTTAATCTTGCCTTCGCTACGTCAGTTTTGTTAGTTTTTAATTGTTATTTTTCATCATTTGCCTTTACTGGTTTTGTAATAAAGAATCAAACGTACTTTTTTCAACTTGGAACTCAGTTATTTGGAAGCATTTCACACAGTGTGAATCCCTTCACCCAGTCTCTCAGAGGTTTTGGTTTAATTTTCATATGGGGAGTATTTGATGGCTCTGGGCATGTACTTGTAGGAGTTTAGAAGACGGAGAGAGGATCTCATTGGAATATTGAATGTTGAAAGGCCTAGATAAAATGGACATGGACAGGATGTTTCCTATAGTAGGACAGTCTTGGACCAGAGGGCTCAGCCTCAGAATACAAGGACATCCCTTCAGAACAGAGATAAGGCAGAATTTCTTTAGCCAGAAGATGGTGAATCTGTGGAATTCATTGTCAGGGATAGCTGTGGAGGAGAAGTCAGTGGGTATATTTAAAGCAGACGTTGACAGGTTCTTGGTTAGTAAAGGTATCAAAGACGAATTGAAGAAGGCAGGAGAATAGGTTTGAAGTAATAGATCAGCCATGAAAGAATGGCAGAGCACATTCAATAGGCTGAATGGCCTAACTGTGCTCCTACGTCTTATGGTTTAAAAAGACTTAATTGCTCAATTTCCAATTACTGTAAACTAAATAAAAGTATTTGAAATAAAGCTATTTTAATGAAATACAAATACAAAATATTACGTTGCAGGGTATTTATAATGAAGCATATACATACGTAGGCATCGACTGCTGCATACTGCTGCTGCTCATTGTTAAGTGGAAATGTATCCCAGTTGCTACAGCGGACAGCTGTATCCTTCCACAGCTGTTTACCATACAGGTGTTTCACCAAACCATTCAGGCTCCACGTCTCTGCACAATTTAACTGGATTACATTACAGAAAACATGTTTCAGGTCCAAAGCAGAGACCTCACAAACTATTTCAAAGTAATTTCTACCCAGCTTAGTAACAATAAAAATAGAAAAATAAAATTCAGACACAAAAAGAAGACAACCGAAGTTTCTTTAAATGAACTTCATCTTACATCAATAAACAAGGCAACTGTAGACAATCACATTTCAAGTAACTCAGAAACAATTAAAAGTTAACCTAGAAGGGAACTAGATGTATTAAATTTGGCCATCACTGACTACTCAACACTGAAAAGATCCCTTTTTAACTTCACACCCTGTAAATAGAAGGTGTAACGATGGGAACATTTGTATCCAAGTTATAAGGTCATACACAGGCTCCTTCCCTCAGCTTTTTTTCTCCTCACTTCTCCCTCCCTCTTGGTAATACAGTGGAATCCGGTTAATTAGGACACATCGAAACAAGTACATTTTGGCCCAATTAAGTGTCTGCTCAGCTGAATAACAAATTATATATTTCAATGAAATAAAAAAACAAATTAGAACACCATCAATACTACTACAGTACTATAAAGCTATATTAGTTTTCTGTTGTTAATGACAGAAGAATTCATCTAGTGTGCCTGTTCTTTTCTTTTCCAATATTTTTATTAATTACTTGCATCGATGAAATACATTATATTATGGAAACAGAAACAAGATTGAAATGCCCCATATCTATGTATAGTAAATAACCATAATATTGAAAAGGTATATTTTATTCTAATCTAAAGCAAAATCAAAACCCCATAACAAAGGGAAAAAAACAGCTGTTTGGTTAAAAGAAAAGAAAAAAATCATGGACATATAGTCGTAAATTCAAACATATACTGTAATAGCCATCATCATTGCTGAACAAGTCAAAAATTGTGAAAGTAGTTCCAAAAGGGTCCCCATAATATGAAAAAATCTTGTCTAGGTATAGGAATAGAACAGCTAATCTTCTCCAGATTTAAACATGACATAACATCAATGAACCAATGGGCAAGAGTAGGCGGAGTGGCATCTTTCCATTTAAGCAACAAAACTCTTCTGGCTAAAAGAGAAGTAAAAGCCAAAGTATGCAAATCATTCAGCTTAAGAGTAAAATTATTTCCTCCAACAATGCCAAACAAGGCAGTCAGAGGGTTAGGTTTAAAGTTTACTTTAAAAAGCTCTGAGAAAGTTTGAAATACTTCTTTTCAAAATTTATCAAGCCACAGGCAGGACCAAAACATATGAATCAGAGAGGTCTCTTTGACATTACACCTATTACAGTATGGAGAAAAATCTGAGTAAAAACGAGAGAGCTTATCTTTAGTCACATAGGCTCTATGAACCATTTTATATTGTAAAAGAGAGTGAACAAGTTTAAAAATTTCATTTCAAGTATCCTCATCAATTGAAATCTGTAGGTCTTGTTCCCAGAGGTTTTTAATTTTATCTAACGGAATTTTTCTCATTGCCAACAACATACTGTAAATATTAGAAATAGATCCATTATGAAAACGTTTCAGAGTAAAAATTGTATCAATTAAATTCTTATCTGGACATTTAGGAAATGTATGAAGTTGAGAACGCAAAAAGTCTCTAATTTGTAAATATCTAAAAAAAGTGAGCTTTACCAAGATTATATTTAACAGATAATTGATCAAATGAGGAAAGACCATTTCCAACAGATCCTGAAAACATTTAATAACTAGTCTATTCCACTCTTTAAAAACTACATCAGTCAAAGAAGGTTTAAAAAAAAAATTAGAAAAAGTGGGACCAGAGAGTAAAAAACCAAATAACCCAAAGAATTTTCTAAATCGTAATCAAATCCTCAAAGAATGTTTAACTACATAATTATCAGTTAAACTACTTAAGGATAGAGGAATTGAAGAACCAAGAGGAGAAATAATAGAAAATTTATTAACAGAATTAACTTCTGAAGAAACCCAAACCGGACAGTCTTCACAATTAATATAGTGTAACCAAAATGTAAGGTAGCGTATGTTGACTGCCCAGTAGCAAAATCTAAAATTGGGTAGAGCTAATCCCCCATTTTTAGTTTTCTGAAGATGAACTTTATTTAATCGGGGGCTGGGGAGTTTATTCTTCCATAAGTAAGAAGATATAATCAAGTCTAAAGGTCAAAAAAGGATTTAGGAATAAAAACTGGTCGGGCTTGAAATAAATACAAAAATTTAGGCAAAATATTCATTTTAAAAGAATTGATACGTCCAATCAGCAATAAAGAAAGGGGAGACCAATTTGATAGTACCTTCTTAACATATCCCAAAAGAGTGATAAAGTTTTCTGTAAAAAGAAATTTATAATTCCTAGTAATTGTTATACCCAAATAAGTAAATTGATTTCTTACAATTTTAAAAGAAAGGTCAGAGTAAGTTTATATGCTGAGAATTGAGTAAATTCAGAAAGTAAAGAGAGTACTGAAGGTAGACAGGACTCCACATTAGAGATGTAGAGCAAAAGGTCATCAGCATAAAGCGACAACTTATGAGTGAATGCCTGTTCTTTTGATTGTCTGCAAATGAACAAAATAAGTGCAGACACCTGGTGCAGATAATGGACTGTCTTCATGCATCATCCAAATCTTCATTTTTCTCTGTAATATCCAAGGTGACTGCTAATACCTTCAAATTCTTCATAGTTCCTAATTTGTTGAAATAGTGAAAGTTTTCTTTTCATTTGCAGCATCTCCAAACCTGAATGCTTGAAACCAGTGAATTAAACAGTTGTTATTGAATTAAGCAACGTCTTACTGCGTATTTCTCACCAACTATCAGTGACAAAAATTATTGCTTTTTGAACACAAGAACATACAACTGACGCTATTTAGAAACTTCGCTCTATGCACGGTGCAGCGTCTAACAGCCATGTAAGTGCACACATCAGACGTTAGTTAGAAACTGTTTTGCAACAGCCTCCTACCTAACAATTAAGTGGCATTGTGTGCCAAATAAACAAAGGGAATCCCTCCTATTTTCTTGATTAGTTTTTGCTCTTTAAGACTCGCCCCAAAGAAGCAGCTGCCCCAATTGACAAATGGCCCCATTAACTGGAATCCACTGTATTGAAGACTGCATCTAACCATCATGTGAATTTATCGTACAGATGATTCTTCACTTCGGAATATCACTGTAATTTCCTCATTTATATCAGGCCTTACCTTATTACTACCAAAGACCTACAAACATCCCCAGTGTTTTCTGCCTCTACGTACTCGCCTTCCACTCATCAGTCTCCACATTCAACAGATCATCCTACATTATTTACAATACCTCAAATATAATGCTACCACTAGACACATCATTCCCCTCACCTTTCAGCATTCCAAACAATACCCTCAGCGAAGTTGTTTTAGATTTTATCCACTGACCTTTTAATCTCCATCAGTCTTCCACTGCAACTGCAGAGGTGCACCACCTGGCTATTTAAATCCTCCCCATCATCCAGAAACCCAAACATTCCTTCCCAGCAAAACAGCAAACTTACCTGCACTACTTCCACTATACCACCTTCAGTGTCCAAGATGTAGTCTCCTCTAATAATGGGGACACCAAATGTAAACTATATGACCTCTGACCTAAGCTTTGCAACGTTTGTTTCAGGTTTAGGCTGGTGAAAGTTGAAGACAGACCATACTTAATGCTAATTGTGCCAATCATAAAAACAATGTTTTAACACAAATTATAAGGAACCATCAGAGGAAAATAAGACAGATGAAGATCCATTGATTCAATATTGTCCTTGACTGTTCATTAATTAAATTAGCATACTTGTGATTTGTGAAAGCTTTGGAACTTACAAAAATTAACCATAATAGATGACTGTTAAGAAGTTTGAAGGTTTCCCCAAATCCAGTGTTTGTTAGAAGTTGCTAAAACATTTCCTTTCTTTGGGAAGATAGGAAAACAAACATTATCGTATTTGAAATATACTTCCTGTCGTTTTAGTTCACCATTGCAACAGTATGCTGTTCACGTGAATACAGTAGATTCTGGTTAATCGGGGAAGCTGCTCTTTGGGATCCCTCTTAAAGAACAAAAACAAATCAAGAAAATAGCCGGGATTCCCTTGGTCTACTTGGGACAATATGCCACTTAACTGGGGCAAGAGACTGCTGCCAAACATTTTCTAACTGACGTTAGTGCGGCCATTAGACATTACACCATGTTTAGAACGAACAGTTTTTAAAATGGTGTCAGTCGCGTGTGTTTGTGTTCAAAAAGATGTGACTATTGTCACCGATAGTTGGTGGGAAACATGCAGTAAGATAATTCAGAAATGTTTTGCTCACTGCAGTTTTAAGCATTCAGACTTGGAAATGCCAGAAATGGATGAGAGTGAAAATGAAGCAATTTCGTTAGTTTAACAAATTAGGAACTAGCAGAATTTGAAGGTATTGACAATCATCTTGAATGTTACTTTTGGTCCCAGACACTCAGCTCTCACTTGTGGTTCCAAGTAGTAGTTTGTATGTGACTGCGGCCATAGCCCGGTACACTGCTTCTACAGACAGGTGAGGGTAGCCAGCTAGTCTCATACCCTGGTGAGATAGGGACACTTCTGTCCTAGCATTCCAAGTCAGCTCTAGCAGACTGGGCAGAGGAGATCTCGGAGTGAGATCCAACCGCCTGAAAGGCGGTTTTGCAACACTATGTGAAAAGCAAAGGGCTGGACGAAGCGCAGTAGAAGTCACGGTCATTCACTGCAACCAGGGAAGACTCTGTTGTGATGGCTGGACCCAGACTTTCCATGTGCAATGGCTTTTCCACTTTAAAAACTCTCTGCACAGGTTTCTTATCATCGGATACAACAGACAAACACCAGTAGTTCTAATTTGTTCTGCATTCAATTTAAACACAATTTGTTGCTCAGTTAAATAGTAGTTTGTCCTTTTTATATCTTTTTAACTATTTCCATGAATCTTTGGATAATTGGGACAGCCACTTAATTGAACCAAAATGTACTGGTCCTGATGTGTCCCAATTATCTGGGACACATCAGGGACACACTGTATATGCTGAAAATGCTTCAGCCAAATATCTCTCTCACACTCAAAACAATTTATGAATGGAAATGCGAAATAAAGATGTGGTTTTACCTTTTTGTTAGCTATTTCAGACAATTCCACAAGGCCTTTCATTGTAATGTCATAGTCCTTCATTAGTTTCCAATAATCTCCATGAATTCCAACACCCACTTTTTTAATTGTTTCATCTTCCAGTAATCTTTTGAGTCCACTTGGAAATCCTAAAATACAATTCACTTTACTAGCAAATTAATTCTTTTTGGCATTGTCTATTTTTAACCAAAGAATTGTTTCACTTTTCACTTGTCATTATCCATTCTGACACTTAGCTTCAAAGATGCACATTCAAAAATTCTTCCAAATTCCTTAAACCTATCTGTATCTACCTACTGTTGATGTGCAATGGCATTACCATCATTGAATCCCCGTCCTTAACATTCAGTAGATCATCACTGACCAAAATCTCAATTGGACTAGCCTCATAAATACTCTGGTGGCAAGAACAGGTCAGTGGTTAGATATCTTGTGGACTGACTCACCTTCTGATATCCCAAATCTTTTCCATTTTCTACAAATCAATTCAGACAAGTGATGCATGCTCTCCATTTGGCTGGATGTCTGCAACTCTAACAACTCATAAGCAGCTTGATGCCACTCAGGACAAACCAGCTCACTCAACTGGTAGACCATCCAACAAACTAAACATTCATTCCCACAATGGCTCAAGTGTGTACCATCTAAAAATATGAATTATGGTTATTCAACCTGGCTACTCTGACTGCAGTTCCAAAACCTACCACTCAAGGACAAGAACTATGGGTGTAAGGGTGTAACCCACTGCCTGCAGGTTCACTTGTAATTGCAGGCCACCCTGACACAATTCCTTGTCCCTATTTATAAATCCTAGAACTCGTTATTGAATGGCACTGAGTCAATCAGGAGACTAACAATCTCCTTCTCATGGACAATTACAAATTAGTTAAAAAAAAAAATGCTGGCTTTACTAGCAATATTCAAAACCTGAAAAATACGTAAAAATTAGATTGCTGTAAACCTTTTATAATGTTCCATTTGGCTTCACATGTACAAGGAAGTTGTTTAGAGTAAACTCACCAAAACATTAACACCACAATCAACACAATGAATGCAGCACTGGAAAAATGTCTGCTTTCAATATTGAAAAAGTTTTACGTTACTAATATAAAGTTCTTAGCAAGAAAATTTAAGTATAAAAAGTGTTCCAGACTAGAAATTGTCCACTTAGTACTCTTTGATGTTAAAAGTACAAATTAATGTTTAATATCATGCACTTTTATTGCCTATTACAAAAGATGAATAGTATAGCTACATATATA
The DNA here is from genome assembly GCF_030028105.1 of Mobula birostris. NCBI lineage: Eukaryota > Metazoa > Chordata > Chondrichthyes > Myliobatiformes > Myliobatidae > Mobula > Mobula birostris. Next base: position 162,959,625 of record NC_092373.1, read on the forward strand.
CATACCCTATAAGCACTTTCTTATACAGTAACAACATACAGCAATTTAATTGCATAAAACTGCTTTATAGTAAACTTATTTTTTTAAAAATCGTGAGCCACATGAGTTAGAAAGGGAATATCTAAAGGTTAGTTCAGAGTAGTTTTAAAGAGGATTCATTTTTTTTAAATTAAAATGAGGTAGGGAGATGGGCTTAGGAAGGGAATTTCTGAGCTTATGGAAATGAAGACACAGATATCAATGGTGGTTTACTCTCACAGTAACTGAGAGTTAAGATTAATGGAGAGAGGAGGTACAATTGGAAAGTAACAGTAACAGAGGGCAAGATTATGAACTGATTTGAACAACAGGATGAAAACATCCAGATCTGGGGCCATTTTGTATTAGTGAGAAAGATGGAAGAGCAAGACCTTGAATGAAAAGGAAGATTTCTATGAATTGATAGTTAAAGAAAATGGAGCATCATAAGACTGCTAAGATGTGTCAGTATAAACTAATACTGTATCAGTGATTTGATCAACAGGCAGAGAACTTATCTTCACCAGGCATCCATGTACTTACAAATTCCAGTACACAGTAGTTCCATGAAGAAAAGAAGGGGATAGTTTATAAGTTCTCTGCCTGTCAACTATTCAATACACAAAAAGCTAGAGGAACCCTTTGTCTGCACTTAGGTGTTGCCTAACACATTGAGTTCCTCCAGCATTTTGTGCTGCTCCAGATCAGTCTTTTGTGTCTCAACTATTCAGTAACTTGCTGACACTACGTGCCTGACATGCATTATTAATTTTGTGAAGTATCAAAATTAGGCAATATACTTACTTCATCTTTAGAAGGGAAAAACTAAAGTCATCAAGTTCTTACCTGACATGGAAGATATGTGGAACAGGTAGCATTTGCTTTCAGAGGCACACAGTTGAACAAGTGCCACTTTTCTCACCTTCCCCTTCACATATGTTGGAGGCCACTCTATGTCAAACCCAATGGCTGATTCACTTGAAACAGAATACCTGAATCAGAAATAATAACACATCATTCAAAAAGATTGGTCACCACTTACTATCAATACAAACTAAAACCTGACAGTTCACACAACCGGAAAGAATATTACTTTACAACCTTTTTAAAACAAAAAATATTACTAAGCATGATGAATATTGATCTGTGCTCCTCTATATTTAATTGCTATTTAGAGAAGTGGGAGAGGGGCAAGACGAGCAGAAAAATGAATTAGGCTGAGACATAGAAATCAGTGTGGGAATCTGTGGGAGAAAAATGAATTAGGCTGAGACGTACAAATCAGTGTGGGAATATGATAGGAAACAAATGGGAGAAGAAGCTACTGATAGTGAGATCACTGTGCACCTTGTGGAAAGGACAAAGAATAATGTGTTGGATGTGAAGGTAGGTAGAATGAAAAGTGAGAACTAGAGTTTTGTCTATTTTGTATGACGAGAGCTGAATTGACAAAAGTCTGAGAAGTAAAGGTAGTGTAAGAGAGGGTTCCAACAATCACAAAAGGAAGAAAGCCATTTCACTTAATAAAGGAGGACATATTAGATGGATTGGAATAGAAAGATTCATCTTGAAAGAAGACATAATGAAGATGGGAAAACTTGCAACAAACATGCTGGGAAGTGCTGTAGTCGAGGTAATTGTGGGAGTCCGTAGGGTTATAGTAACTGTCTATGAATAGTTTGCCTCCTGATATCGAGACAGTAATCTGTAAAAAATGTCACTATTTTGCTTGACCAGTGAAAGATAGGTAGCTCAGACCAGTGAACAATCCTTGGTCAACCCTGCCAAAGAATCAATCAAGGAATCAAAGTGTTTTATTGAGTAGTATATACAACTAATACAACATGCAATTTGATTTTTATTTCGACTCATAATTCGAAAATTTACCTCAAATCTTCTGATAGAAATGAACAATCACTTCCTTCATAACTGTAAATAATAGACCCAGGAAATTTCAAGAAAGGAAGTTTGTCCTCCAAAATATTTTTCTTGATAGAAGGAGCCTATAAAATAGCAAAATGTGTGTTTCAAATTGTTACTGATCAAAACTTGCCAGCCACTTCCTCCAAAGAAACGATGTTTCAATCCATTATCCTTATGGGAAGCCTCCCTAATGTGATCCTGTAAACTTCTATTTCAAGCTTCTGAGTATGTAAATTGCCAAAAGAGAGAGCAAAAAGAGAGTGCATATTTTTCTTTTTCCTATGACCAGCAGGTACAATAGCATGCATCAGAGAAAAGGATGTATGGTTCTTCCATTCAGTGGATATATTTCTCCATTTTGATTAAGCCACATTTGTAATAGTGTACAGTTTCAAATGATCCTTTTAAACAATACAAAAGGTAAGGGTTAGTTTTTAATAAATTCATTGGAATAATTAGTTTTGGGTAAATGCTTAAGAAGGGAGTTTTTAGACATGAACAATTTCAGAAACTAATAACATCTTGCAAGTGAACACTTACTATTTCTAACACATTTCTTTTGCTTAGGTTGCATATGTGTTGCAGCAGAATGCTTTTGATATGTTATTCCATTAAAATTAACACAGGGATGAATAAAACTATTAACAGCAGCAGAATTCAGATCTTATTAACTGTCTCACTACATGTTCTCCACAGATAAATATAATATTACTTCAAAATCCACTTCTGTCTGTTATGGTCAGGAGTTTTATTTCAATAAGAGTACATTTTCATGAAAAATATTGCATATTGATTATTGTGCTCACAAAATCAAGTAATTAATAAGATCTTTCCAAAAAAATGTTGTAACCAAAAACCAAGAAATAAATCGGTGTACCTTTAGTTGCTTACTAGTTTCTTCTGATGCCATCCATTCAGGTAACATACGCTCCTGACCAGTCATCCTTTCACAATCTCGTACATTTTTTCAAGGTCTTCTCCTAAGAATAAATATAAAAACAGTAGGTTTTCTAAAATAAAAATGGAAATCTAAGAACTACAGATGCTGAGAACCTGAAAATACAGCAGACAATGCAAATAGTCAAAAAGGTTCAAAGATTTACTTATTATCGAAGTATACAACTTGAAATTCTTCTTCTCTAGGTAGCCATGAAACCAAGAAAGGAAAGAACAGCAGCACAATCATCAAACCACCAAAAGTCACCCCTCCCCACGCGAAAAAATAAAAAATGGAACAGACGCATTGACCTCCAATTCCCTCCTCCCGCATAAAAAAGTGAATAAAACGGAACAGGCACATCAACCCCAAACCTATTTTGTCATAGAGTACAACAGCACAGAAACAGGCCCCTCGCCCCATCTAGTCCATGCCAACCTGATCTCCTGCTCTGTCCTATCTACCTATACACAGGCCATCTCCCTTCAAAATGCTCTCATCCACATTACCTACCAAACTTCTCCTAAATATTACATTTGAACCCGTTTACCACTTCTACCGGTACCTTGATCCACACTTGCACCACCCTAAGTGACGTGGTTTTCTCTTAAACCTTTCACCCCAAACCTGTCATGGCTTTTTTTATTAATTTTTAATTTAGAGACATGGTGCAGAACAGACCTTTCTGGCCCTAAGAGCCAACTCTGCCCAGTAACCCACCTATTTAACATGAGCCCAATCACAGGACAACTTACAATGATCAATTAACTTACTAACCAGTACCTCTTTGGATCGTAGGAGGAAATCTATACGGTCACACTGGAAAATCATACAAACTCCTTACAGACGCTGCTGGAATTGAACTCCCAACTCCAGATGATCTGAATTCTATTAACATCACACTGGTTCTAGTCCCATCCAACCTGAGGGGAAAATGTCTGCCTGCATTCATGCTATCGATAGCTCTCATCATTTTGTATACCTCAATAAGATTTCTCCTCATTCTCCTGTGATCCAGGGAATATGTAGGCTGTTCACTGACCAGGGAATTTGCATCCTAGCCGTCTACGCAAGCCAGGGCAGTAACAATATGGTAAGCAAGCTGTTGCACATGTAGCAAGCTCCACCTCTCCATGCAGCTGATGAATCCAAAGGAACAGCAGAAACCAATACGTCTTGGTCTCAGTGGTGGGGCAGCAGTTTCTAGTCAACACTGAACTCAACATACAATTGCCTTATGGCCTTCAGCTCTGGATTTTTCCTCAGGGTTTACTCCCAAAGCCTTCCCCGTGAGTGGATATAGCTGCAAGGCAGCGGAGATTTGAGATCAAAACTTCCCTCCTCTTAGCTGAGCTGCCATCCACAGCTGACAAGCCACATTTGCCTCATCAGACACAAATGTAGCCCAGGAGCTGGACTTGGTTTTATTCCAGGGAATAAAGTCCTATAACATATTCAACCTATCCCTATAACTCAGATCCTGGCCACATCTTTGTAACTTTTTTCTGCATTCTTTAAAACTGACTGATCCCTTTCTTGTAGGTGAATGACCAGAACTGTACAACAATACTCTAAATTTAGCCTCACCAGATGCTTGCACAACTTCAACATCACATTCCAATCCTTAGCTCAATACCCTAATTTAATAAGGCCAATGTGCCAAAAACTCAAACCCACTCTTAATTAATAATTACACAGTCAAGTAAACTTATGGAAAGATCTTGCCTACCACATATTTATTAACCACCTCCTCTTCTGACTTCACAGATGAAAAATCCACAATCGATTCCTGTGTGTGCAAAGATTAAATGCTCAAAAAATCATAATGAAACAGGCATTTTCATTTTGACCATTTATCTTACAGTAGTTTTGGAAAATGGTTTCAAACTTTATATCCCATAACAAGTGGACACTGGAAACACTTTCTCCAATACTTTTACATATACATGAAAAAGTGGTTATTTTAGATATGCTCCACTGTTCGAGGCTGATTGAACACACAGTTGTGAATCCACAGAAACAAAGGAACATCTTAACCAAAAAAAAAATTGGTATCTCTGTACCTAGCAGTCACATTTATGGGTGCTGTTTCCAAAACAGCTGTCAGTTAATTCACGTGCAGTAGACAAGGCATAAAAGAAAACATCAATCATTAAGAAGTTTGATACCGGGCTAAATTCCTTTCTCCCTTCCAGGTGTGATACACAATGTCATAAATTATCCATATTCTTATGCTTACTACTGAAATAACATTTATTCATAATCCACTATCTCCCAAGGAAACAAAAGATCAGCACATATTATGTGACACGCTTTAAATTATCCAAATAGCTGAAAGAATTCTGGTCACAGGGAGTTTATTTGTCTTGACAGTTCAGACATTTCCAAGCTTAGAAAGACCACCAAGTCAGTCTTACTTCCCTCTATTCTATTAATCTGTGGCAAAAAAATGTTTTGTTTCACGTTTATATCATATTATTTCTGAATAAACTTTTCTTTCCAAGAAACCATTATTTTATTTGCAACATCAATTTTCATGACACTGAGATGCCATACTCGTCAAGAAGTGGTTTGAAACACTTTCACGTGATAAACCAGTGGAAATGAGACCGGTTCAAATTTTTCAAAGTACATGGAACTTTATAAAGAAGTGCAGCAACGAATGACAGGAGATAACTAAAACAGGGTGAAAATTACAATTAACTAAGAACCTTAGGGGGTTCTTCCCCCTCAACTTCCACTAATGCCCCACCTCTCCCTCGTACCCTATCCATTATTTATTTATTTACACACACACGTTCTTTCTCTTTCTCTCCTTTTTCTCCCTCTGACTATACCCCTTGCCATCCTCTGGGGTTCCCCCCCCCCCCTTTTCCTTCTCCCTGGACCTCTTGTCCCATGATCCTCTCGTATCCCTTTTGCCTATCACCTGTCCAGCTCTTGGCTCCATCCCTCCCCCCTCGTCTTCTCCTATCATTTTGGATCTCCCCCTCCCCCTCCCCCTCCAACTTTCAAATCCCTTACTCACTCTTCCTTCAGTTAGTCCTGAAGAAGGTTCCCGGCCTGAAACGTCAACTGTATCTCTTCCTACAGATGCTGCCTGGCCTGCTGCGTTCACCAGCAACTTTTATGAGTGGAACCTTAGGGGGTCTCTACTTTGGGTTTAAGTTTTACAGCATTTTAATTGAACTGTAGAAATTGCCGTCTTTAACATGAAATGTTGCATGAAAGGCAATTGAATACTGTAAACGTAAACAATGTACAGAGTACATTCGAAACTAGAGTTGAGGCTTATGACATTTGTCCCTTAATAATGTATTGAATGCCATTTATTCACGCGAGCGGAGGTGATGGGCCTCAGCTCTGACGTTCCAGCATTGTCTTTTTGTCCCTCGGTGCAGTGTCATGTACGAAGGTATATCACTTTTGATTGATTAAAATCCAGTGCACACTGTCACCCTGATGAAGTTGTTGCAACTTCCATTGATGAAGGAAAACAATACTGACACAGGAATTATTTCTGCCGACTAAAGCTTTCTTAAATAAAATGACGTATGTCTAAAGCGAACGGTCAATAGGTTAGTAATGACTGATATTAACTGTACGGTTCAAAGGCAGTAGGAAATTAACTGTACGGTTTAAAGGTAATAGGCAGTTATCTGGTTTTATTTTTTTAAAAAAACTGGGTACAGAAACGAATTGTACTATATTGCACAATTACCAGCTAATAGAAAGCACCACGTCCCCTCTCACAGCCCGAAAGCACAACTAGATTTCCCGCCAGCGAGGACCTCCAAACGCGAACCCGCCCTTGCTGTCCAGGGCCTTCCGGTGGCGCCACGTTCCGCGACCGCGCATGCAAACTAGCACCAACCAGCCCGAGTGGTCAGCCACGTGATCAAACCATCAGGGACGCGTTCGATCTCTCAATGCTCGATTAGTAAAGTCGCGTCACATCATCTTATCAACTAAACCGCAACGTTTTCGCTGGCTTTCGCCGCGTAATTTAGCAGGGAAAAAGTCTTTGTTAATTTTAAGTGGTTTAGAATACACGGAGTAATGTATTTCACCGAGTAACTTGAATTTCCATCGCTCGGTTGGGTGCTCGATTGAGCGGCCTACTTCACGGAGTTTCAATCGGAAGGCCGGACGCCGCCTGTCGTCATGGTGACGGGGGCGGGGTCGTTCACCGTCCGCTTCGAGCGCGAGTGTACGTAGCGGCGCGAGCAGCGGCAGTTGGCGGGTCCGCGCAGGGAGTTTAGCCGATTTCAAGAGGGCCCTTAGCCTTCTGAAGGCCGGGAATCTGTCGCCGGGCCTTCATGGCGGACAGAGACAGCGAGGGTGAGAGTGGGGCGCCGGCCGAGGCCACGGTGCTCCAGGACTCTCCGTTACCGCCCGCTGACCCGCTCCCCGAAGGGGAAGAGGAGAACACAGCAGCGGCTAGGGAGGATGAGGAGGCGGCGGCGGATGAGGCCTCGCCTACTGCCGAACCCCCACCGCCGCCGCCGTTGCTACTGCAGACCCAGGAGTTAGCCTCGAAGCGGGTGGACATCCAAAACAAGCGCTTCTACCTGGATGTTAAGCAGAACGCCAAAGGCCGCTTCCTGAAGATTGCCGAGGTGGGCACAGCGGGCCGCAAGAGTCGGCTCACCGTCTCTATGCCGCTGGCGGCCGAGATGCGCGACCGGCTGGGCGACTTCATCGAACACTACGCGCAGCTCGGGCCCGGCGGAGGAGGAATTGGCGACGCCAGTTCCCGCAGGCCTCCGCCACCGCACCACCATCAACCCCTCCACCCGCCGATACAAGCCCAGCCACAAGCTCGGGCCCAGCTGGCTCCAGGGGAGGTGCCGCCGCAGCGGGTTCTGAAAAGCGAGTACCTAGTGCGGGAAAACCGCAAGTATTACCTGGACTTGAAGGAAAACCAGCGCGGCCGGTTCTTGCGCATCCGCCAGACCATGAGCCGAGGCCCGGGTTGGGGCTACTCGGGACAGGGACAGACCATCGCCCTCCCTGCTCAAGGCCTTATCGAGTTCAGGGACGCTTTGGCCCGGTTGATCGAGGATTTTGGCGTTGGCGGTGGGCCAGGCCCGGGAGGCGGAAGCGGCGAGCTGGGCGACGGCACCATAGCCCTTGTGCCGCCGGAGTTGCCCGAAGGCACCTCTGTGCCCGTCGACAACAAGAGGTTCTTTTTCGATGTCGGCTCCAATCGCTACGGGGTGTTTCTGAGGGTGAGCGAAGTCAAGCCGGCTTACCGCCACTCCATCACCGTCCCTAGCAAAGCCTGGGCCCGTTTCGGCGATAACTTCATCCGGTATGCCGAGGAGATGAGGGCAATCCAGGAGAAGCGGAGGGACAGGAGAGCCGAGCTGTCCAGGGAGACGGTGGCGAACAGTGAAGAGGAAGAAGAGGAAGACTGACATCCAGTACTTAAACTTTTGCTCTCATTTCTGCTTTATCGATATAACTCTGAAATCACTTCTAATGCCCCTATCCTACTACTTTTGTTCCTTGCCCGATTGCCATCCCAATCATTTTCCCCTCCCGTAACTGCCATCCTGCTAGCTTCGCTCGCTGGATCACGTGTTATCCCTTCTGCCAAATTGCTGTCCTTTTTCCCTTTTCTGTAGTATTTATTCCAATTAGCACTATCCTGTCGTCATCCTGGCTGCCACTTTATTTGCCTTTTGCTTCTGTTGCGAATCCCTACTGATCACCAGCTCTCCTGGATTGCTGTTCTCCCATCACCTTTTCTCTTACCCTTTTTACTACCTTCCCCCTTCTATTCCATAGCAGTCACCATCCCTTCTCTGTTTGCCTATCTTTTAAGCCCCTCGTCATCTCTCGGAGCCATGTATGATCATTGCTCTCCACACATTTTTAGCCCTGGGTACTTAGACCTAACACCCATAAACTCCACTCACACCCTTCACCAGTATTCTCTTTAACCCGCTGTAACATTTTTTCATCCATACGGTTTGTTAGTTTCGGGTTTGGCATGAGTTTGCCTGTCAAATTTCAGTCAGTTATCTTGCAGCTAAAGTTTTGTATTCAGATTACTCCCCTGACCCTTTCCCAGTTCTCATTCACTTTAACTATTTATTGTTGGCTGTATTAGCCATGCCTCCTGCACTCCTGACATTCACTAATGCTTGCTTATCAATTTCTAATCCCAGTCATCGTCAAACTCTTCTTCCCATCGATTGCCATCCAGCCACACCAATCCATTACTTAATTGCCTTTTTTTCATCCTCCATCGTTATGCAATCACATTTTCATCTGACTCCTTGATCTCATGCCCCAACCACCTGACCTATCCCAATGTTAATATCTTAACAGTGGCATCACCTAAACTGTGGAGTGTCATGCCTCCCCTGCTGTTCCATTTGTAGTTTCCGGTTGCTTTTTCCTATTGATAGTCATCACCATTCTCACCCTCAACACCATTCAGCTTACTACTTCCTCCTGTGTGTTGGTTCAGTATGTTCTCATTCCCACCTCTTCATTCTCTTCCTTCTCAGGCCACCCTCTTTCTCTTCCCCCCCCCCCCAAAAAAATTTTGGTATGGAACCTTTTCCCCAAAGTCATACTTCACCCAGTCTGGTACTCTTCCTCCTTATCTGTTCACTATCTCCCATCCATGTCCTTTTGTATTACCCTCAACCTCACTACTTTATTTCCACGCATCCTCATCTGCCTCAGCATCCTTATCCCTTACCCAGCTGCTCCATCTTTATCTACTCCACCTTCCCTCTCCCTATCCTACGTTATAAAAGCAACCTTGCAACACTCAGCTCTACTTTTCATCTCACCATACAACTTCTTTCCTTTCTTTCTGTCAATAATCTCACTCAAGTCCTTGACACCTGTCTTCATCCTCTTATCATACCTCTCCTTCATCCTTCCTCTGCTGAAATGCTTGTGCAATGTAAAAGAAATGTTTTTACCAATTTTATTTTTATTATTCTGTCCCTCGAGGAAACAAAATACTTTAAATGGACTCAATTTAGGTTTTCATAAAGGAGTTCATTTTCTCTGGTTGTCATTTGCATTTTGAAAACACGCCATCTGAATTTTTGGAAATATTAATTTTACAAATAAGCATTGAGTTACTTTATCTTTTTCAGTACAACCTACCAACAGAAATAAGACTGACTTCTCGTTAAAACCTTCACGGAAAAATGTGCATCTACTCTCTACGTGAACAGTTACAGCCTGCCTGCTGTAAGTAAAGTTGTACCAACTTATTTCACTTGATTCACAGCAAATGAGCCTCAGGCCCATTGTCTTACTGAAAGAATCAAGCTTTTGTACAGCTTTTAAGCTATCAAAATCTGTGGTTGTCGTATAATATGGCAACATAATATTCACATCAGCACAAAATGTGATCTACATTTTGCATGTCTATCTATGTTTGTGATCTTCAGTTTACAAAATTTGAACGGTAGTTTCTGAAATATTTAATACTGGTTAGTACAATGTGCACAGAATCCAGTACACATCCACCTCACCTTAAACTCCTCCTCCCCAGAACCTTTCCCCTATTAGTAAAGTAATAGGGTTCTTAAGTACGCAATAATTCCCTAAAAGCTCAGTTTGGTTTATTTATTGCACATTGACTAATTTATAACTGACAAAAAGTGCAATGTAAATACTTTATTCCATACATACTGATTAACCATGGGAAATAAACCACAGACTGGTGTGCCAAAGGCTTGCCCCAGACATGATTGAGTTGTCTGGAATATAAGGATGCATACAATTTTTCTTCCTTTTTGTTAGGACACGGTTGTGGGTAGAGAGAGTCATTGCTGACACACATAACTGTGATAGGTATTTGGTAGCCTTTAGTATGTTTGCACTTTAAAAGAATAGCTATTGGGTGCTATGCTATTTTCCCTATATCAACTGGAGACAACCATTGATTAGTTGTTTAGGTTTGCGCCTAGGCAGCCACTTCAGTGCAGTGCTGTCACTTATAGAAACAAAATGACAAATTTTACCAATTGCACCACAAGGGCACATAGATGAAGAAACAAAAGCATCAATACCACCAATGGATTTGTCATAAGTATGGAATCACTATGCTGCTACCTTTTTAACGATGTGAGTCATGAATTAAAAGCTGCACCTGCAATAGTGGGTGCACAAGATTAATCCTTGGCATTGACAAGTAGAAGTTACCAGCATATCTAGAAATTTTTGCTTATTGGATACACATTAATACCCCAGACAAGGTATTCAATAGTGTTATGACAGCTTTTTTGCACTGTGACCTATTAACAAAGGCACATTATGTAACTTTATAACATCAGTCCAAATTATTTGCAGCCTAATATATTTGCAATATTCCATTGCCGTCTTTAAATAACTAAATGTATTATAAGAGATTAATAGTAGAGTATTAACCTGCAAATATGCCCTCATATAGCAGCTAAAGCCCTTAAGTTCTTACAACTCAATCTTTGCATATGACAATCGCAAGGTAACAGAGTAAAATGTGACTATCTAAATTGTCACTTAAATGCATAAAATGCCAATCCAAATAATTTTGTTTTAAAAGTTATAGCTATATTCTACATTTTCTATAGCAGTGGCAGTAAAGTTAGTTTGCATAGAATGTCACCCTTTGATTTCTTTCACAAAGTGGTCATTTAACTGGTGTTATAAAGTTATACAGGTTTTTTTTTGTTCTGGGAACAGTGGAGGAGCTCTCCCTGAGGGAAGTATTTGGCACTTCTCTCTCAAGTTTAGTACTTAATCTGTTAGTGTTTTGAGAATTTTCCTATAGTTTTCTCAAAACGAATTGCTTGAGAATGTGTGATATATTCATTACCATGTCACTTGAATTTAGTGTGGCTCGATGTTAAAGAAATTGTAACTATTTATAACCCTACAATCATGCCACAGTGTAGCACTGATTGAAATACAAAGTGCTATCATTGTGTTTGTCAGATAGTATATTGCACATGGGCACTGAACATAGCAGAGAAATGCATGTTTGAGCCTTTAATTGTCCTGTTTCTGCTGCAATCAACTCAGAGCTATCCAAATGAAAAGATTTGTTTTATAGTGTACTTAGTTTATATAAAGGTTCCTTTATAATGGAAGTAATTCTAGTGGTTGCAATATAATCTTAAGTGTAAGAATAGACAAGAAATTCCTATGAACCATTTTTACTGTAGATAATTAACAATATTAGTAAAAGTTCCTTTGGGGAATTAAGTTGCTATTTAATAGTAGTAATAATTAGCTGGGTACAATGGGTCATAAATAAAATATTTTGATAGAACTTGCCAAACATCAGTCAGACAATATATTACCACCAACAGTGCAGTAATTATTATTATATTATTTGTGGTAGCAGTTATATAACAAAATAACATTTGCATTATCTTCCACATCTTATTGTTACTTTATACCTTGCTTATGCTCAGTATGATAAGCAGACCGATAATCATTCATTAATATATTTTATTTTTCTCTAGTATACTATTTTGTTAATGTGATAGGAATTTTTAGGCTGTGGATTGTTTCATATCTTTCGTTATTACTCTAAGTAATTTTTTTATCTCATATTTTGCTTTTAATTTAGGCCATGTAGCACTAATTGGGCTGTTTCACTTAATATAAAGCAGTTAAAGTTTGAAAGAATCCCAGTATCAACTAAATCACACAGGAAGTTAGGATACACTTGGTTTCCTGGCCTGTGTGTGAAGTTATCTGAAACTGGTAAAATGAAAGTTCCTTTTGCATTCAACTAATTTGAGTGTACAGCTACCTAGTTGTAATTTAGAAATATGGAAGTTTTTGTTCAAAGATAAATGTGTTTGCTATCAGTAACCTGTAAGACTAATTCAGTTTTTTTTCTGCGGATGCTACTTGGTGATAAGAGTATTCCCAGCATTCTCATTTAATTCAGATTTCTTGAAATTATTCTGTTCTGCCATGCACAATTCCAATATCTTGTTACTTGTCTGTTCTAAGCTATAACTTATAAGCATTCATTTTCCATTCTTCAACACCAGTAAAATCAGCTTGAGTTACTTGGACAGTGGTATCCACAGATAATTCGCTTTGCTCTCTCCAGTCTTCCCCATCTCTGCACTTTAAAATATGCCAGTTTTCTCAGCACTGCAGTTCATTCTTAAAAGATGTTAACCTCCTTTAGATGTTTCATGAGCTAATAAGTTTTCTGATTTTTGTTTCTTATTTCATTTTTCCAGCATCTGCAGTTTCTTGCTTTACAAATCTGAAGCAGTTAAGGTCAGAAAATGAAACATTAATGCTTTCTTTCTTCCCACAGACACTGCTTGATCTGCTGAGCATTCACAGCGCTTTCTATTTCTGCTTCTAATTTGATTTGGTTCTAAACATTCCTTATTGGCCCAATCTGTGTAGAATTTGTTGGAATTTCTTCCATTGCCTCCCCTCTTCAGCCCCCCCCCATTTATTATTCTAATAGATTTTATAATTGAATTTGAAATATAATCACCTTTTTAAATGGAAGTGAAATAAGCACATTTTTGCCTGTTAGTTTGCACTGCTCACTGCATATGGATTGATAGTGTAGTTGTATGTGTTATGCAGTGCAGATTAAGGTGAAAAATGTAGATCCAAATAATATGTATTAGAAAGTTGCTGCTCTGAATTTCATGTACAATTATGTACCAATTGTATGCATCCTAACAGTGTCATTCTACAACTGTGGCAGTTCCTTACATTTTGTACTGATCCAAATGTGGAGATATTTGCTCATCTGACATTCAAAGCTATGGTGAATTAGGTATAGGGTTTAATTTGTGAAGAAACTATAATGCCTTATGCAGGCATGCTCTGGTGTATGTATGTTTAGTCAACATTTGTGTGAAAGGCATTGAAATTTGGGTATTCTTTGCAACCTAGACACTTTGCTTTCCTTTTTTGAAAAGCATTTTAAAAATCCTTTGGAACTTTATTCTTCATTTATTGAGTGTACAATTAAATGTCCATTGTGATGGAGTTGTTTTTAGGGGAGGGAAATCATTTAATCTAGTTATTTGGTTAATCTAAATATTTGGTTTACTGACATTTCAGGACATTTAATCAGGTCAAAACCATTGGTGAAATTATGGTGTCATTATTTATTCTGTTGTTTGGCATGTCGTTGGTGATTTCAATTTGACTTTTGTCTGAAGATCTACAAATCAAGATGCTAATATTTCAGTCTTTTGAAATAGCTTTTGTTTTTATTTGCTTTGAGCTTTATGTTGTATTTTCACAAGGTTATTAATCTGCTTATATGAAACTTGCATGATGTCAATTTCATCATTTAAAGTTTACAATAGATAAGAGTACCTTTTTGTTTAATCACATAATTTTTTTACAATAGTGTGCATTATATACATTTTAAATTGATTATGTTTATCCATTAGGTTTAAAGGTCTATGTCTCTTAGTGCTGCACTATCAAAGAGTCAACAGTGAAAAATATTGGGAAGCAATTTCTTGCAGCAATCAATGCTGATACTTCTGGGTGGATTTTGTTTTTGGTTGATTGGATTACCAGAGCACTTTAAACATTATATTCAAGAATAGCATTTTGTGTGGATAGTGATTGAGTTGACATGGAGTGGGAGAGATTTGAATCAATCATTGGGCTGGCTTATGCACCAGCATTTCGGCATTGAAACTAAAGTTCTGAAACTTGTACTACGAAATGAAAAATAAGGGAACATAAAGATTTGGAGGACCAAATCCGTCAAGTTGTTACAACATTGGACTTCCGTAGAGGTCAGTGGCAGGAACTTGGTGCAGGATTAAAGTTTCCATTGATTTGGGCAATGGGGACTAGAGACTTGAAGGAAAAGGGCATTGTTGTTATTCCTTTTCAGTTTTATTTATAATTTAGTGTTGTCTTAATTTAACTTTATTTTTAATTTTACTTTCAATTTTAATATTTTTAAATGCCTCTGAATGTGAGAGTTTAAAAACAATTAAAATTGACAGCTTTTATACCTAGCAATACCTGCTCCCAATTTTGTAGCCATCAGAGGCTTTAGAGCTCTTAGAGTGTGGTGCCTTTACTCTGCTGCAAATGGCACCATGCTCCTGGGTCAGAAATAGAGGGCAGTGAGAAAGATGGGCCTGCCTCATCCCAATATGTGCTGGCATGGGGCTTGGCCAACCAACACTGGTTTTACAGTGCCCTCAATAGAGCATACCTGTATTTGGGTTATGTATATTTCAATTATTAATAAGATATTGGGAATAGAAATATTGCATGCTATTTACAGTGATTCTCATGCCACCTTGTAATGCAAATCATTTTGTCTACATATGTATTTGCTGGAATGCCATGCTGTATTTGTGCTTGAGAGGGGAAATCTACAAATCTATATCTTAATCTTCTATTGACCTTAGATTTTATTGCAGAGTTGGAAGAGTAAAATTATACATTTTATTTTGTGATTATAAAAATCTATAATTTGTAGTTGAAAAGTGGATTTCACAAACAATTAAGCGTAGGTGGCTTCCCTTCTGTGTTTGCTTAGCAGTTCAAATAAAAAAAATAAACTGGCATGTCATATAAGGCATTTGATACAAAGCAAATATTTACCATTATTCCACTGCTTATGGTATATGATATTTTGATCACAATTTTAATCAGTGGAGCTCAAGGAACATCTATCAGATGCTGCTACAAAATTCCCTGGAATTAATAATCCATCTCTGGGATGGATTTTTCAACCATCCATCCATCCATCCATAAACTTGGCATGTGAATCAGCCACTCATTTTGGAAACCAATTAATCTTCAGTTATGGTAATGAAATTTAAACAGGTTCTATCAGCAGCACAACCCAAGTGCCATCAGTAAATTAAATCTAGCCTTTTTTAAACATTTCTAACATTTAATGCTAACTTTACAGTTTGTTGGCAACTTTACTTGCTTTGTGTACTTGCCATACGAGAAGATAAACTAAATATTTGGTATTTGCTAATATTTTTCCCTTTCTTCATCTATATCGCTTGCTAGACCCGCTTATTTTTGAGATCCAGAAAATACCCTTTGTGGATTAGAAGTGTAAATCTACCTCTTGCACTTCCATACTATTATGCTGCCAAATAAGCATATTTCATTCGTACATTTTCTGAACTAAGCCCAGAAAACTGAAGGGATCCTCTTTACCATTTTTATTTGAGAATTTGAATCTCATAAATGTGTACTTTGTCAAAATACAGCCAAAGATGCAAAAATAAACTCCATAATTTGTAGATGCATTTGTGTGTGTCTTTTCAAATCATAAATAACTGCCAATTGTGCTTGTATTGAACCTAAACAGGAGTATCTGTCCATTTAATATGCAAATGTGCAAACTTTTACTGATACATATGTTGTAAAATAAAGTGTGTAAGCTATGTATTGGGGTCCCATCTGTGGTTTGCAAAGTGGTTTGTAAATTATTGCTCATGGTTTACAAAAAACATCTTAAGTTTGCAAGATGATCTGTCTGGTGACTGTTCATGCACAGCAAGAAAGAATAGTCGGAGTCCTGGGCTGTTAAGTCTGTGGGCAGTTTGGTAGGGAAAAGTTGGAACTTGATTTTGCAACATACATAGGCAGCAGCTGCAGGCTACAACAAATTTAATATATTTGAATCTTAAACAAGATGAAGTGATCAGTTAAAATATTCAAAGAAACTTAAATGGGTTTAATTGTATAACCTTTCATAGAATCAAACAAGTTTGCACACGGATGATGTCTCGCAGTTGTATGGTGGGAGTTGGTGCATAGCTTGGCAGCCCTGGATAACCATATCTCAGTAAGTGTTGCCATCTTGAAAAACACTGGGTCAAAAGTAGCAAGCTGTGGACTAAACTTTCATTCTTGAGGTATTTACGATTTAAAAAAAAATTAACTGCACATCATTCCAGAAAGCAGTCCAGTTCCTTAGTTTGAGTACCTGTGTGATTAGTGTTTAGGAAAGAGGTATGGTGATCAAAGTGGTAAGGTAATCCTGGTGCAGTGCTAAAATACCTTTTTTTTAAACTACGGTATTGTCTTTGGAGAATGCAGTTTAAAGAGGAAATGACCACAGTGACGACACTATGGCCACTTCGGATAAATGAATGCAGTTCTAAGAAAGTTTGACTTAGCATCTCAATTAAATCACCAGGTAGTTGCCTGAACCGTATATAAATAAGATGCAAATTGATCAGTAGTTTGAATGCGTAGCTGAGGAATTGGCCTGGGAGGGGAAGGGGAGAACATTTGATTAGTAGGATACTGCACATTAAAAAAAAGTTGTTCTGTTGAGACTGGCTCCACTTAAGCTGAACCTGGTCCCAACGAACCAAATAACTAGAGTTATAGATGTGGGTTTAAATTTTCAGCAGGTAGATTAGAAGAGTTAGAGCGTGATAAATTTAAGTGGTGAAATACATGGCAAAGTTGTAATTTCAGTGAAAATAACTAAATTGGTAAAATGTTAATTCACAATGGTAATAGGGTTAACATCAGCATAGAAAATGGTTAACATTGTAAGCAGTATGTAAATGAACTAATAATAGGAGTGAAAAGAAATGGGTTTCCCGCAATGCATTCTGAATATGTGGTTATGTGCATAGTGACTGAGTGACAGAGAAGTACAGGTAGTAGATATTCTAGAGTACTTCACTTTTAAAAAGGATGTACAAAAGGTGAAAGAATAACATCTTCAATAAAGATGTTGGTAACAATAGAAGAGAAATGTGGCTTGAAACGTCAATATGTAAAAGTGGTTTGAGAGGAATCTTGGGAGTAAGAGTAGAAAACGCATCTCCCTGGCAATATTTACAGTTTAAATTAGAAGCACAATCATGAGCTATGCGTCAATTTCACATAGTACCTCTTGGTTTGCAGAATAATTGTTCAACAGAATTGTTTATAAAAATGAAGTATATGTATACCTTTCAATATTTTGGATTTTTAGGTTGTGTCATCTAATAATGAACTGTTTTTCTCCCAACACTGTCATGACCTAACTCCCGGCCGTAACTCTTTTGCTTCTGCTACGATGTCTGGGACCACAAGATGTAAGTCAGTGATCATACTGCTTAATGAAGCAGTGATGTTGTTTAGAAAGACTGAAAGGTTTCTGGGATATTAACTTCTGTTACAAGAGGGTGCTGGAGCAGCAGTGCAATGCAATACATGCACATATTTAAAAAAACACAATTTCACTAAGAATATATGTGCATAAAATAGTTAACAAAGTAGTGCAAAAAGAAATTTTAAAAAGTAGTGGAGTTGTGTTCATGGGTTCAGTACCCTTTTAGAAATGGGATAGCAGAGGGGAAAAGGCTGTTCCTGAACACTGAGTATGTGCCTTCAAGCTTCTATACCTCCTTCCTGATGGTAGCAATGAGAAGAGGGCATGTCCCTGGTGGTGGGGGTCCTTAATGATGGACGCTGCCTTCCTGAGGCACTGCTCCTTGAAGATGTCTTGGATACTACAGAGGCTAGTACCCATGATGGAGCAGACTAATTTTACAACTTTCAGCAACTTCGATCCTGTGCAGTAGCCATAACCCCCACCCCCAATCCAGACCATGGTACAGAATGATAGAGAAGGAAAGTTGTGGGGAAGGGGGGTAAATACAAATGGAGGTTATACCTAAAAATAAACTTAAGATGCTGGAATCTGAAACAAAAAAATGCCGTAAGAGCTTGAATCAATGTAGCATACTGAATGAGAAACCAATTTAGCATTTCAGGCCAGGGATTCTTCCTCAGAGCTACCACATTTGTATCTATCTGAACATCAAAAAAAGTGTTGGTATTTCATTCTATGTACTTCCATGCACACAATATCACTAAGATTTCTCAAGGCGATTTCCTTTACATCTATCTTCAGATGCACAAGTGTCATACTAAATAGAATATTATACTTTGGGAGGCTGCAGGATCTAGATAACATTCAGGCACCGACTGATCTGTGGCAAGTAATGTTGATGCCTCGAAAGAGCCCAATAATGACCTCCAACCAAACATTCAATGCATTACCATGTCCACATCTCCCTTCATTGATATCCAGGGGGTCACTGTTGACTAGAAACTAGCTATAGAGCCATCTAAATAATAATTACTACAACAGCATATCAAAGGATTGATTCACTGTAAGAAGTAATTGGCCATCTGCTAGTCAAAGTTTTTGCATCATCTTCAAGGCTTGTAGGAAGAGTGATGGAATCTTTTCCTTCTGCCTAGATGAGGAAAAACTCCAACTCAACCACTACCTTCAACATTAATTGCACTTAGCTTCAGAGCACAAAGTACTAACTATATAATACTGCAGTTACTCACTTGGGTATTTCAAGCAGAGCCCTCTCTACTTGCAGCTTAATGATCAAAAAATACAAGGAAAATAGATGCCTGGGAGCACCACCAGCTCCAGATTCCTATCCAATTCACACCAACCTGGCTCATGTATTTAATTTCTTCATCCCTCAGTCTAAATCCTGCAAGGAAAAGCTAGGATTGTTGGTAATACCAAAACCTGAAAAGTAAACAAACCTCTTTGAACCTCTCAGTGCCTTTCTGTCCTTAGCATTCCACTCCACCCCAAAATCCTCCGCAATGACAAACATTTTCCTTTCATGCCATTTAAAAAATTGATATTCAATTATCATTGGTGAATAAATCCATAATTAAGTCACAATTGGTGCAGGTGTTCTTTGATCTAGAGTTACAGTGCTGTGCAAAAGTCTTAGACACATATATTTTAGCTCAGGTCCCTCAGGCACTTGCACAGTATTGTAGTAATTTTATGTATTGCACTGTACTGCTGCTGCAAGAAAACAAATTTCATGACACATGTAAATGATAAACCTGATTCTGATATGGGTCTCTTGTGGGCTGAGAGTAGGAAGGGGGCAGGGAGAGGGAATCACGATTAGGAAAAGGGGTAGAGAGAGGGGAATGACTAAGAGGCACCAAAGAGACTTCTCCATGTTTGATTTGTCAATAAACCAATTGTTTGGAATCAAGTTACTTTGGCTAGTGTCTGCACCTGTGCCACACCCTTCCCTGGCATTCCTATGCCAACTGTTCCATATTGCTCCCCCTGCATTCCATCCTCACCATTCCCAACATACAAACTGGCTCTTCATTCCAAGTTGACAGTACTGTGCAAAAGTCTTAGGCACCCTAGCTTTATGTGCCTAAGAATTTTGCAGAGTACTGTATGTATTCTGGTATAATGTTTAATGCAAAAAATTGAAAAATTTTTCAATTAATTTCAATGTAAAAGTTCTGGCTGTATTTCAGAGCTCAGGAATCTTATTCAAAGTAGCCTAAAGATGCATCAAAAGAAGAATCTGAAATTGCTATAGTTTCATTAGCAATTAATACACAAGGGACCATTTCAATGTTATCATCAGATAAAAATACAAGTCCATGAAAGATCTTGACAGTGAGTGTGTACTCCTGTGGTAAAGGGGTTGTTCTTTCTCCTATTTAAGACTGAGCTGAGGAAAATATTGTTCTCAGTGAATTCTCAAAGACCAATGGATATAGAATCACCTTTGAGATGTTTTACCGCAATGTGTTCTTGGCTTGTCATCAAACTGGGCATATTCTGTTGAATTTAATTTCTAATCATATATTTAATCCTTCACGCATTCTCCATTGCAACGTAATTTCCCTTTCTAACAAACAGTGGACTATCAGCGTAACATTTTAAGCAATAACTTCATTCACATTGTTAAGGGTTATTGCTTTGACACCACAAAGATTAATGAGCTACTAATGTCCACCAAACACCTATCTTTTTCACTTTTATTAATTACATCCAATGTAGTGTTAAGTTACAACTTGCCTTGATTATTCCAGAGTTTCTATCCACAACTGGTGAGGAATTTTAAAGCTGTCTTGAAGGATATGAAGTAAAATTCTAATGACTTGAAATGTCAAAATGGGAGGAAGAATTCCCTTTTTTGCTATTAGTGAATTAGATAAATTGACTTTTCAGGGTACTTGTCCTCAATTGCATTAGAGTAATACTTACTAAGTTGGAATATTCATATATCAAGGAATACAAGAGGTCACAATTTTCTGCTACAAAACTTGAAAGCACTTTTACAGTAGTATTTTTATTCTAGCAGGGTATAGAATATAAATTGGGAAGTTAAAGGTTCATGCAATGAAGGAATCAATGAGTTATAGAACTTTTTGGAACCTAATTTTTAATGATAGTATGAAGATGGTTTTGTGGAATGCACTGAAGGTTTTTCTAAACTATGGATTACAAGGTCACAAATCAGTGTACAAAGGCATAATGTGCTATTAATTGAGCCTCTGGAGAAGAATGGTTAAAATAGGGAATTTTATATTAAGTACAAGAGTGATATATCCAAAATCTATAGAAAGGAAACTGTAGTCTTGATGGAAGAGTTGTATACAATGGTTCGGATAATGTGATTAAAATATATATATCAATAACAAATGCATAATGAAATCATAATTTATATTAAAATTTGCACTTAATAAAAGGAATAAACTGCTACTCCTCAAACCTGCACATGCACACCCATAGAGGAATAAGTGATACACTGCAGCAAAGGCACGCTAAAAGTAGATCAGTGTTAGAGAAAACAAGCTTGAAAGAGTAAATTGGTCAATTTCACAATTTAGCAAGACCTAGTTTAGACAAAATAGAGAAAATGGTAAGATCAAACTACCAATACACATCAAAATAAAATTATAAAAACTTTGTAAGAAGGCAGATATCAATGATAATATGTTGAAATGCTGTAGTCCCTTGGATCAGAGGTAGAGGACTATAATGGTGAATGAGGATATTGCAGTGATATAAAGTATACTTTGTGTCTCTCCACAGGAAAAAAAAACCCAAAATATAGGAAATGAATAGGACTAGAGAAACTAATGAGACTAAATCCCAAGACACATAGGAACCATTATGTACATTTTGGCATTTTCTAAAGAGATCATAGTTGCAATGATTTAATCATTTCTGAATTATTTATTTTCCATGCATTAGAAGTTAGCAAATCCAACAATTCAGGGGGGAAAGGGCAGAAGAAATGGAACCAAAGGACAATTATCTTGAAGCTGAAGCATAGCTGGGCAGTATCGAGATCAAAAGCAAATTTTTTGAGAAATAGTTAATGAGTTCCTGAAATTGAGGGGTGGTCAGTATTTAGAATTGCACAGAAAAGAATTTATGTTCGCAGGTAGAAATTGGAAACAAGTAGGTCATTTTTGTTTAAATGACTGAAGCCCTTTTGTGTTTCCTCTGTTGTTCTATAAAAGATTTTGTAGAATCGGGTACAGGCATAAGGAGCCAAAGGCCTATTCTTGTTTCATGAAAATATTTTTTATATCTCTAAGGGTTCTGAATCTTTGGAATTATCTACCTTGGTACCCATAGAATTTGTTTGAATATATCAAATCATTCAAATTATAGATAAGGTTTTTGGGAATTATGCATGAAGGTGGGTTGGACGTATGCAATACGATCAGTCATTATATTGAATGGCACAGGAAACAAAGCAAAGGAGATCTGAGTGATTTTTGTTTGTTTTCTGATTGTACAGTGGACAGAGTGAATTCTTCAGGATATAACAGCCGTTTTGCACACTGAGGTGAAAACTATTGTGAGGTCTCAATGAATATTACACTTGGTAGTGAGGTCAAGATCTAAGTGCATTAGTTTGAAGTAAAACAAGGACGTGGTTGTGCAGAACTGTTACTCTCTTAAAGGGGTGAAAGAAACCCTCCTCAATTAAAAAGACTTAAATGTGTATTTAAGGAGCTGTGTGCTTTAGAATTATACACTCAGAGCTGATAGATGGGATTAGGTGAGTATAGATCCAATGACTAAAAGTTTTACTGTGTCATTAATTTTTCTGGGATTTTATGAAAGAATCTGTAAAGACCTAGCAGTCAGCCATTCATAACTATCCAGGGTGATAGTTTTATGGCATTTCAATTAGCAAGAATCATATTTGTGCTATCAAGTTTGGTAATAAAAGACAAATTTTGAATGAAATTAGTTGTAAGAGTTGAGTTTATTTTTTTAAAATGCTGCATCCTGTTTTTTTGAATAGAATATGGTAGTTAATCACAGTTAAAGCCTATTGTGGATACATAAGGAATCACATTTTGTTCTAATTTTGTTTCAAATTATTGAATTGTCGAAAGCCTGAGAAAATGAAGTTTATGTCCAAATAAATACTCCCTTTAAATATTTACATTCATATCTAGAATTTGCATATTGTGAGGTATGAAAGCATTTATCCTGATTCTGCTCTGATTAGTTGGCAGTAAGTTCACTGTTCAAACTGTTGCACTACTCTGCTGTTACAGAATCTCTTGGTGCTTAAACAGCCAAAATTCTGCAACTTTGCACACATTTTAATTTTATTCTTGAAGGTTTGCACTGACTTATTTTTAAATGCCTAAATAAAGCAATGTAACTTTTTAGTAGTCCATGCAAGATTATTTTATTCTATGAAATTTTAGTTTATGTGGCTAATATTTGTACAATTTTTAGATTTTATTGACATTTAACTGATCAAAGGTAATTGTACAATATGCAATTTTATGAAATTCTGCAGTTGCTACACAATTTAGTTTGTAGTTATATATAAATTCTTACTAATCTTCATCTGCATTATCAATGAGCTTACTGATACCAAAACATACCTTTAAAAATTCACAGTTAAAGTTCAGAATTTAATGTTGTGCTGATATGCAGCATTTTGCTACTTTTATTTCAGCACCTCAAATTACTAAACTATCCTGGTCAGCAACAGGTCTGAGACCAAAATCTCATCCTGACTTTATACTTCTCAAAGTACTCTCCCCTTGACAAAATGTTTGAGTAATATGATCATCACAGGAATCCTTTACTGTTAGCAAATACTAAAAAATTATTTTACTAAATTTAGCATTTACATCAAACTATTCCTGTACTTCAAATACTGAAATCTAGCTGATTGGTTTAGGATTTATAAGCTGAATGTTACTCTAAAAAGCCCTTTTAGAATGTATTTGTGAAATTAAAACTGGAGTTATAAAAACAGTACTATATTTAAATTGCCAAGTAAATCATGCTGCGGGAAAGTGAGTAGATTTATTTTTTATAGTTGATAGCCTGTAGGAGTACTAGTTTTTCAATCAATTTCTGTATTAAATTCCTTCACAAATTCTTGGCTAGTTTTTTGTTCTGTTTTCAAAAATTTGGAATCCTATCTGTTACTGCCTAGTTGCTAGTATTATTATTACATAGCATTTAATGCAGTAACATGTTATCAATGAGACTTGCATTTCAGATCTTATGCACTAATTAAATTGCACTATTTGTGTATCATCTGTGTGTGTGTGTTTGTGTGTATGTTAAATGTGTATACTTGAAAAAGCTCTTGCTGGTCACTGTGCAAATAAGTTTATATTTCAGCAGAAATGCCTGCACAGTAAATTGATAGAGGCATAAGTTAGTCACGTGAAGTCCCAAGCACTTTATATTGTCTCCTCAATACTTTAAAACCTTGCTTTGGTAAACTCAAAACATTTGGCTTTGATATTATCTTAATCTATTCAAAATTTTTAAAGTTCTCAGGTAAAATTTTTGTTTCATTTACTTTTAAAAATCATCCTATTAATTAAGATATGTAGATCAAAATTATATAAAACACAAGGTTTAATCATCTACCTATTTAATTAGCTTTCCCTGTCTTTTCGTTGCCCTTTCATTCATAACTAATAGTGCACATCAGTTTTCCTATTATGTGAAACTGTCAGTAACGTCTGCATCCATACAGAAAGTCTTTTTCCATGTACTAATATTAAAATTATTACTTATGTGGGGTTCCTTGCAACATTAAGATGCAGTTGCATTCTGTTTGTATTTCATTTGTACCAATCTTCTACTATTGTATGTCCCTAAATACATTATATGTTTAAAAAAGTAGAAGTGTGCTTTTTAGCAAAATTTACTGTTGTATTTAAGAATTTTTAGGCAGTTTGTTTTATGCTTAAACATACGATGCATTGAAACACAGAAAATCAGCTTTTTATTTAATGTCTTGATAGCATGATATGTCAGAGACAAACAGGTGGGGCTTGATGCTGATTCCTTCCTCTGAAACTTGTGGGAGCAGTTTAAATCCATGTGTACGACTATAAGTTGCTAATTCTGCCAAAAAAAACGGGAGATTAGACCATTGCTGTGCATCTTGAAGCCTTGACTATGTGTTTCTTTTACTGCAGGATGTTAGCCTACATTGGTTGAGCATCAAGCCCTTGTGAAGGAAGAGATCATTTTTCGAGGAGAAACAAATGCTATTTGAAGTGATAGTCAGGTATGGGGTTAATGGTTGTTGATAAGTTTTAGGTAGTTTTAAACACACATGTATAGATATATACAATTTGGTTCTACTTCTAAGCATAATGCAATTTTAGTTGGGCCCATAGTTTTCTGTCTCTGGTTTATGATTGCTGAAGTGCACACACATTTCCTCCTAATAGTGCTACTGTAGATCCTAGCTGTATACATGTTAGTAAATCTTGAGTTTGAAATCTGTGGTATTTGTATCATAACCTACTCAAAAATTGCACACCTTTTTGAAAATGATCCTTGCCATATGTTCATTTCTAGCAGTCAGGCAATCCATGAAGCAAAATTATTTTATTAAATTTTAAGAGAATATTTTTATATGAAAAATGATCTCTTCCCCTGAAGTCTTCAAAATCAAATGTTATATCACTATGAAGTGTGTATTTATTATATATGTAAGAAATTGCTTAACTGTATTTATAATTTGAGGTCTAGTGCAGCTGATATGTTTGTAATGCATTTGATACTGTATGTAAAATAAATAAATATAGCAGTCTTGTGAAACAAATGGCCAGTTATGTTTGATTCTTACGATTGCATTAAAATGGCCTTTTTGGCCTGGATGCATCAATGACCTTGGTCCCAATTTACACATATTAATGCTTATCAAATGAATAGGACAATTGATTTACTGTGGCTAATTAATATAGTCTGTAAGTTTGGTGGAGCATATTCAACATTCTTATAGGTTTCAAAAGTAAGCATAGTGTCATTTGGTCAATACATTCATTGGTGTTAAATCCTGTTTTCAAACTATAGCAGAATCACCACTTATGTGGTGCCCTGGAGTAACACGCTCTTTCATTGTTTGAAGGCCTTCCCACGGAACCTTTGCATTGGTTGTAACAAGCTTTGGTACATCCTTCACCGCATACTCCTGCAACCTGGAATGTGCCACACATTTTGCATCAAGAATAACTATAATAAAATGGTAATATTTTCTGTGGTTGTTTCCAAATGTCCACACCAATGACATTTTGGTCCGAGAGACAATGACTAACTTCCATTCCTGAAAAAGATTTTTTTATTGTTTATTCTTGATTCAGCTGCTCCTTGCCACACCACATGATCCTAATGCTGTCTTTCTAAAAGGTTTTTGGTTCAGCACTTTGGTAATGTTCAGTAAGTCCACATAATTAGTCTGAGGTTACAAAAGTTTATTTCATACTGGGTCATGTTATAAAGAAGAAACTTGTATCAATATTCTAGGTATAAATCCACATTCCTGAGGGAGGAGAGAAACAAAAATAACTGAAGCTAATCTATTCAAATATATGTATATAGATGCAATTTGTGTCACTTTAGTACTGCTTTCTGAATTGTGGAATGGTAAAATGTGGATATGCTTTGTTCTCAATTAATGCAATTGACATGTTAGCCTTTCTGTTTAATGCACCAAGTAGAACTTGGTGCCTAGCAAATCACAATAATTTTTGTTTACTCCCATTGTGATCAGAATGAGGTTGGCAAGGACATACCCACAGACTACTCAGCTCATAAATCATTAAGAAAAGACTTAAAAGAGCATTGTCAAGGATTCAGAAGATGAATAATTAATAGTAATTCTAATGGCTAATCCAGGAGAATCATGTCAAGAATGGATGGCATTTGAGACATCGTGATATGTAAGAGCAAATTCATATTCAAATGACTAAGTTTTGTTGAAATTCCAACTCTCAACCATTTTGACTTTTAGGAAACTGGAGTGCAGTTTTGCCTGTTTCTGGATTTCTCTGTTACATTGTTGTCCTCTACTGGGAACCTTGTGCCTTGATGTGACTGCTGCCTCTTCATTTTCACTTCTGGTAGTCAACTACTAATGTTTGGATCTATTTTGCCTAAAACTGACCTGTAATTCAAATTTCTTATTCCTCTTCCCACTGCCCAAGGATAAGGATTGCACAGAGAACCAGCCCAATTTATCTTTTTAATTCATTCAAGAGATGTGGGCTTTTCAGGCTGAGCCAGCAACTAATTGCTCTTGAGAAGGTGAGCTGCGTTCTCAAGACACTGCAGTGCTTGATGTATGAGTGTATCCTCAATGTCTTGTGTCCCTCTTAAATGTGATTAGCTTATTCTGAAACTTTAAAACCTACAGTGATGCTAGAAAGTTTGTGAACCCTGTAGAATTTTCTCTATTTCTGCATTAATATGTCGTAAAATGTGATCAGAGTTTCACAAGTCCTAAAATTACCCAATAAGAAGAGTACCCAATTAAATAAATAACAGAAGAACATTATACTTGTAGATTTATTTATTGAGAAAGATTATTCAATATTACATGTATTTGTTGGAAAAAGTATGTCAACCTCTGGGGTAATGCCTTCTACAAAAGCTATTTGGAGTTAAGTGCCATTGAATGGGATGAGATTGGAGGTGAGGGTTGTAGAAGTACCCTGTCCTATATATATAAAAAAAAAAGGACGCACAAATTCAGACTACGTCCACACTACGCGTTTTTCAAAATATCTCTGTCCACATCAAAACCGATATTTGGGCGAATCTACTGGGCATGCGCAGACACATCTACAGAAAACAAGCGAAGAGAAAATGGTATAATATTTATGTTTCCGCGGCGGTGTTGTGCTATTTCCATTGGTCAAAAACTACAGTGCCAACAACAACAGCAAAAGAAAGTTTTCAACAATGTCTTCGAGGAATACAAAGAAAACCTCGGCTGGAAAAAGCAGACTGGACTTCTTAGTTTAGACAGACGATGAAGTCGATGAAGTCTTGCTACTTCTGCGAGTTACAAACGACTACAAAGTCAGCAGAGCAGTGGAGAACGTGGAGATGTTTAATTCCAAACTATTAACGTAGACAAAGTAAGATCCTCTGCCCAAGATCAACAAGAGATTGGAATCTTCTGCTGCCAGACCTGCGCAGTATTTCTGACATTAATATTTTTAAAGATAGACTCAATCAAATCAATTTAGGGAATCTAGTCAAAAAAGCTCACTTTACAATTTAACTGTCAAGCCCTTCACACCGACTGAGCCTTATAACAGCCGTCCGGCAGTGTTTGCACAGTACCAAGCAGAAGCAGAAAGAGCATTGTTGTGTTATGATAGTGTTTTCAGATATCTCCGTTTACCCCATCCACACTGCAACGCTGAACAATCGTTTTCAAATTTACACACTCTGGAGAGTGTTTTAGAAAAACTCCGTTTCAGGGGGATGAAAACGCTGTTTCAGTTTGGACGGGCTGTCAAAACGAAGAGAAAAGACTTTGTTGTCAAAATTATCCGGCGTAGTGTGGACGTAGCCTCAGATTACTGACAGACCCTGCTCTTCTCAAGAAAGGTCTGTTTATGTGCTCCATGCTTTGATCAAAACACCTTTCAGAGGACCTTAAAAGAAGAATTGTAGAGATGCATGAAGCTGGAAAGGGCTACAAAAGCATTTCTAAAGACCTCTGTGTTCATCAGTCCACAGTAAGAGAAATGTCTACAAATGGAGGAAACTCAGTACTGATACTACTCTCCCTAGAAGTGGTCATCCTGCAAAGATCACACCAGCAGCACAATGTGCAGTGCTGAAAGAGGTGAAAAAGAAACCAAGGGTAACAGCAAAAGACCTGCAGAAATCTCTAGAACTTGCTAAAGTCTCTGTTCATGTGTCCACCATAAGAAAAACATGGAACAAGAATGGTGTTCATTGAAGGGCACCACAGAGGAAACCACTGCTCTCCAAAAACAATCATTGCTCCACATTTCTCGTTCGCAGAAGATCACCTGGATATTCTACAATGCTTTTGGAACAATGTTCTGTGGACAGATGAGACCAAAGTTGAACTTTTTGGCAGAAATGCACATTGCTATATTTGGAGGAAAAAGAACACTGCACATCAACACTAAAACCTTATCCCAACTGTGAAGCATGGTGGAAGGAGCATCATGGTTTGGGGCTGCTTTGCTGCCTCAGGGCCTGGACAGCTTGCAATCAATCGTTGGAACAATTAGTTCTAAATTGTATCAAGATATTTTACAGGAGAATGTCAGGGTACCAGTCCTTCACCTGAAGCATAATAGAAGTTGGACAATGCAACAAGAGAATGATGGAAAGACAAGAGTAAATCAACATCAGAATGGTTTAAAAAGAAGAAAATTTGTGTTTTGGAATGGCTGAGTCAAAGTCCTGACCTTAATTCTACAGAAATGTTCTGGAAGGACCTGAAGCAAGCAGTTCATACAAGGAAGCCTACTTACATCCCAGAGTTGAAGTAGTTTTTTTAAGGAGGAATGGCCTAAAATTCATTCAAGCCTGATCAACAGTTACTGAAAACATTTGATTGAGGTTATTGCTGTATAAGGGGGTCACACCAGTTACTGAAAGCAAAGGTTCACATACTTTTTCCAACAAATACATATAATATTGGATCATTTTTGGTAACATTTTAGGTCCTATTTATGCAGGAATAGAGAAAATTCAGGGTTCACGACCTTTCTAGCACCACTGTATATTGTAATAGGAAGAAAACTTCAATAAGCACATATTGAACTGATACTATGTAGTGCACTCATAGTTCCCCTTGGGTGTTGTCTCACCTCAGGTTGCAACATCTTTGAATCAAATTATGGATTCAGTTCCCACTCTGAAGACTTGAACACAAAAATATGGACTGATAGTGGAGTATAAGAAAGAAGGTTTCTACAATAATGGTGGTACTGTCTCTGAAATAAAACATTAAAAAAGACCAAGTCTGACCTCTCAGATGGAAATGAAGGGTCCTATTTTATCCATTTTGAAAGACAGAGTGGTTGTTCCCAGTGTCCGAGATATTATTTATCCATCAACACTTAAATTGATGTTTGTAGGACCTTGCTGAGTACAAACTGACCATTGTTCCTACATTACTGAAGTAATTGAACTTTAACATTGCATAATTGACCATACAGTCTTGTGACATTGGTGGACCATATTCATGCATGTCTTATTAAATATAAAATTGAGTACCTAAGACAACTTTTTCCTCAATTAGTCATTGTCCTCGTTTTATCACATTTGGGCTTTGTCCATAATGCCTCATATACTCTGAATATGGTATAGCTGATTATAAGCTGTCAGGCATGGTTCATTGAATTCACTGGATGTCACTGTTTTGCAGCAGAAATCCAGTAAATTGAACAACGTTTGAGCCATTGCATTTGTAACAAATGGGTTGTAACTACCTCTTATCATTCAGTGTTTTAATCCAATTGATTCCAGCTGTAGATTTAACAAAAAAAGTTTTGCCTGATTCTTATTGGAGATCCAAAACACTGCTGGGAATGTAAAATGCTATTGTTATTAAACCATTTCTTTGTTCCCTCCAAATTTAAGTATACTCTGGACAGGGACTATTTGCTGATTTGAAGCTCTTATTTATAAAGTCAGCTCATCTGGGACAAAGTCTCAGTACTGAAGCAGTACAACAGAAGTGCTATCTTCCAAATAAAATGTTATATCTGTTCTGCTGAAGACTGTAGGTCCTGTGACTATGTCCATTTAGAGAAGAGCACTGGAGTCCAACATGAATGAAAATGATTTACACTAAATGCAGCAATCCACCTGTGTACAGAGGGTCCAACAGATGAAATACATTGTAGGAAAATTAAATAATGAAAATGAAATGCCTTTAAGGTAAACAGATTATTTTATCAGGCTTTGGTCTGTGTTACTGCCTCAAAGTAAGATTGTTGGAGGTTCTATGTCCTAGCTAAAAAATTAAGAAACATTTAAATAATGTGCATAATAATAGTGTAGTAATAATGTGTGTGGCTGAAGTTGTTGCATTTCTAACAAAATATTAAGCCTCACCCGTGATTGCATGCTTGGAAGATGTGTGTGATCCAATGGAATTCTCATAAGTCATAAAGTAATACACTATTAAGAGGAATTAAATTCTTTCTAGCACCCAAACTTTGTTTCATAACCAACCACATTAAGAGCAG
This sequence comes from Mobula birostris, assembly GCF_030028105.1. Classification (NCBI taxonomy): domain Eukaryota; kingdom Metazoa; phylum Chordata; class Chondrichthyes; order Myliobatiformes; family Myliobatidae; genus Mobula; species Mobula birostris. The sequence goes on from NC_092373.1 coordinate 162,990,817, forward strand.
ATTAACGGATCGTATTTCTCACTGTAACCGCTTCACAAATTACTCCTCACCTCATTTTGAAATACACAACCTTTATATCAGTGACTCTGCCCCCAGTTCTAGAATCTCTAGCCATTGACTATGTCAATTATTAATTATTTTCTGCAATCATTGCAGGTGCCTCAACATTGTATATATGGGCCTAGATCTGGCAATGAAGTATAATGTGGGAAAATGTGAAATAGTCTATTCTGGCAGGAAAAAAATAAAAGGACCAATTAGCTAAATGCTAAGGAAATTGAAGCACTACTGAACTCGGTAGAAGCTGGATGACTTAGCGTAGTCATCGCAAAAGAGTAAGATGCAAGTGCAGAAAATAGTTATGAATGCAAGCAGAATGTTGTTATTGCTAGGGGAAACAAACACAAAAATAGGAAGAGTCACCCAGTCCTGAAGAAGGGTTTCAATCTGAAATGTTGACTGTTTATTCCTTTCCATAGAATTTGTCTGGCATGCTGAGTTCCTCCAGCAATTTTTTTTTGTTAAATAGGAAGAGTATTCCTTAGTTAGATAGAACATTGGTGAGGACTACATCTCAGTTATTGGAATAGCCTCTCAGGGGCAAATAGGAATGGACTTTTAATGCTTGCCTTACTCAGGATGCCCAGATCCAAAAATGGATCCAAAGAAATTATTGGTATCTGTATTTAAGGAAGGATATTAATATATTAAGTGCATTTAAGAGAAGATTTACATGATTTATGCATGGAATAAACAGTTTATTTCATGAGGAAAGATTGGAGAGGGCAGTCTTCTATCCACTAGAGTTCTAGAAGAATAAAAAGAGTTCATTTGACATGACAGAAAGAACATTGAAAAATGTGGGATCACTCATTTAAGATCGGGATAAGACAATTATTTTTCTTGGAGGATGTGAGTCTTTGGTACTCTCTCTTGAAAGGGCAATAGGTGTGTATTCTTTGGATATTTTTGAGGCACTTAGGATGCTAGATAAATTGTCAGAAATACATAATGGTAGTTGGAAGCATAACAGCTATGATCTTTTTCAATTATGGAGCAGGCTGAAAGTCCCATCCAGTTCCTAAATCATATATTCATTCATCTCTCTTTAAAAAGAATTAACTGATGCAAAATTAACTAAAGTGTATTTGTTAACCATAGAATCACCCTCTATTTTGTACATGCTGATTGTGATGCCTGTATGCTAATCCTATTTGCCTGAAATAGCCTTGTATCCCACTGCACTCTTCCTATCTGTCTAAATTAATTTTAAATATATGTGCCTTCACCTTCTCCTCCTGCAGCCAGTTTCAGACTTTATGTGAAAAAATTATCCTTTAGATCACCTTTAAATTTCTTCCCCCTCACCTTAAACCTGTGGCCTCCCCAGGGACAAAGATTCAGACTATATATCCTACCTATCATATAATGAGGGGTATCTATGCCCCTCATAATATTGTGAAACTCATTCCTCAGCCTCCAATATCCTGGTGAATCCTTTCTGCATTTTATCTATTGCTGCATCATTGTTCTTATGGTTTGGCAACTAGAACTGTATGTAGTACTCTTCAGTGGAACCACATGCTACAACATGATGTCTGAACTTAGATTCAATGCTTTGGTATACAAAGGAAAACATAGCAAATGCCTTTTTTCCAATACCCAGCTCACCTGCATCATCACTATCAGGGAACTATGGATTTGCACCCTAAGGTCTCATGGCAGTCTGAAGGTGCAATACCACACATTTGTCAGAGTTGAATATCTTCTTCCATCATTGCACCCAACTTTCCAGCAGATCTAAGTTCCACTGTATCCATAAACAACTTTTTTCACTATGTTGTCATAATTTTATGAAATTCCTTAATTTTCCAGCATTCCACTGAGAATAAACCCAGCCTGTTCAATCTCTTCTTAGTAAGAACTACAATACTTTATGATGTCTGCAAACTTCCTAAGCATTACTACTTTAATTCTCATTATTTCAAAATAACTGAGGTCCCAACACCAATCCCTATTGGTCACCTCTTGGCACAGACTTCCAGTCAATAGAACAGCCATCTACAATCCATCACTCCTATCACCAGGCTAAGTTTAAATCCAGTTTACCAACATATCCAAATTTCTTGTAGTTTAAGCTTATGGATGAGTGTACATCATGAGAGTCTGCAGCGTTAATAAAGTCCATTTAAACCATTTATCACACTGCCTTCATTATTTTGGTTGCCTTAACGGCAAGTTTGAGATATTGTACTTAATTGGTAGTTGGGAAGGGTCAACAAAAGGAAGTTAGATTTAAGCAGAGTAGCCATTGTTGGGCAGGACATTGTTAGAGTGGGGAGCTGAGATTTTGGCTCATGAGGCTTCTACGAGGCGAGGCAAAGGCCAAGGTAAATTTATTTCATTCTTTGTCCATTAGTGCCTAGCTAGAGGATGAGATTAGCTTCATGGTGAGTGGTGCCAGATGTGGAAGATCTGGTAGACCTCTAGTCTCCCTGATAGCTATGTCTGTGAGAACTGTATCTGGGTGCAGCTCTTTACAGTCTTTGGGAATTGGAGCTGCAGCTGAGTGACATTCAGCTATATGGGAGAAAGATTAGGTGACAGATAGGAGCTACAGGGAGGTAGTCACCTGTAAGTTGCAGGAGGCAGGTGGTTGATGGCCATTACCCTCAATAAGTATACCGCTTTGGATTCTGTTGATGGTGGCGACCTACCAGGGGACAGCTGCAGGGACAAGGTCTGTGACATTGAGCCTGCTGTATGGCTCTGAAGGGAAGTGTGGGGGAGGGGTGGTGAAGAGGAGAATGCTGGTGATTGGAGATTCAACAGCATTTATTTTGAGAGAACAAGAATATAAAAGCAAGGGTGTAATGCTGAGGCTTTGTAAGGCATTGGTCAAAATGCACTTGGAGAAATGTGAGCAGTTTTGAGCCCCTTATCTAAGAAAAGATGTATTGGCATTTCAGAAGGTCCAGGGGAGGTTTATGAGAATGGTTCTGAGAATGAGATGGTTAACTTATGAGGAGCATTTGATGGCACTGGGGCTGTCATTGAAATGGATGTGGAGGGGATTTTTCCTATAGCGTAGGAGACTAGGACCAGAGGGAACAGTCTCAGAATCAAAGGTTGGCCATTTAGAACAGAAGAGGAATTGCTTTAGGCAGAGGTTGGTGAATCTGTGGAATTCATTGCCACAGATGGCTATGGAAGCCAAGTTATTGGATATATTTAAAGCGGAGGTTGATAGGTTCCTGGTTAGTCAGGATGTCAAAGATTACAAGAAGAAGGCAGGAGAGTGAGATTGAGAGGGATAATAAATCAGCCATAATGGAATGGAGCAGACAATCGGCTGAATGGCCTAATTCTGCTCCTATGCATTATGGTCTAATAGTTAAGGGAGCAGACAGGAGATTCTGTAGACATGAAAGCAACTCCTGGATGGTTTGTTGCCTCCCAGGTGAGAGTGTCAGGGATATCTCAGATCAGATTCAGAGCACTCTAATGAGGGAAGGTGAGAAGGCATGGTACATATTGGTACCAACACCATAGGTAGGAAAAGCAATGAGATCCAGAAGAGAAAATATAGGGAATTAGGTAGGAAGCTGAAAGGCACGACCTCAAGAGATTGTGGAAGCATTAGCAAAACTTTGTCACATGGTGTGAGCAGAATTATCTGCAGCTTAATGTGAAAAAGACTAAGGAGCTGGTGGTAGACCTGAGGAGAGCTAAGGTACCGGTGACCCCTGTTTCCATCCAGGGGATCAGTGTGGACATGGTGGAGGATTACAAATACCTGGAGATACGAATTGACAATAAACTGGACTGGTCAAGGAACACTGAGGCTGTCTACAAGAAGGGTCAGAGCCGTCTCTATTTCCTGAGGAGACTGAGGTCCTTTAACATCTGCCAGACGATGCTGAGGATGTTCTACGAGTCTGTGGTGGCCAGTGCTATCATGTTTGCTGTTGTGTGCTGGGGCAGCAGGCTGAGGATAGCGGACACCAACAGAATCAACAAACTCATTCGTAAGGCCAGTGATGTTTTGGGGATAGAACTGGACTCTCTCACGGTGGTGTCTGAAAAGAGGATGCTGTCTAAGTTGCATGCCATCTTGGTCAATGTCTCCCATCCACTACATAATGTACTGGGTGGGCACAGGAGTACATTCAGCCAGAGACTCATTCCACCAAGATGCAGCACAGAGCATCATAGGAAGTCATTCCTGCCTGTGGCCATCAAACTTTACAACTCATCCCTTGGAGGGTCAGACACCCTAAGCCGATAGACGGGTCCTGGACTTATTTCATAATTTACATATTACTATTTAACTATTTATGGTTCTATTACTATTTATTATTTACAACTGTAACAAAAACCAATTTCCCCCGGGATCAACAAAGTATGACTATGACTAATAATCTTTCAAAAATCATTGGACTCTGGCATGGTGCTAGAGGACTGGAAAACTGCAAATGTCACTCTACTCTTTAAGAAGGGAACAAAGCAAAAGAAAGGAAATTATAGACCAGTTAGTCTGACCTCTGGTTGAGAAGATGATGGAGTCAATTGCTAAGGATAAGGTTATGGAATACTTGGTGACACAGGACAAGATAGGACAAAGTTAGCAAGAGAAAATCTTGCCTGACAAACTTGTTGGAATTCTTTGAGGAGATTACACATAGGATAGATAAAGGGGATGCAATGGATGTTGTATATTTGGATTTCCAGAAGGCCTTTGACAAGGTGCCACACATGAGGCTGCTTACCAAGTTAAAAGCCCAAGCCATTACAGGAAAGTTACTGGCATAGCTGGAGCTGGCTGATTGGTAGGAGACAGTGAATGGGAGTAAAAGGATCCTTTTCTGGTTGGCTGCCAGTTACTAGTGGTGTTCTGCAGTGGTCAGTGTTGGAACCACTTCTTTTTATGCTGTATATAAATGATTTAGGTGATGGAATAGATGGCTTTGTTGCCAAGTTTGCAGATGATATGAAAATTGGTGGAGGGGCAGGTAGTGTTGAGGTAACAGGTAGGCTGCAGAAGGATTTAGACAGATTAGGAGAATGGGCAAGACAGTGAGAAATGAAATAAAGAGTTGGAAAATGCATGGTCATGCACTTTGGTAATAGAAATAAATGTGCAGACTATTTTCTAAACCAGAAGAAAATCCAAAAGGGACTTGGGAGTCCCTGTGCAGAACACCCAAAAGGTTAAAATTGAATCAGTGGTGAGGAAGGCAAATGCAATGTTAGCATTCATTTCAAGAGATCTAGAATACAAGAGCAGGGATGTGATTTTGAGGATTTATAAACCACTGGTGAGCCCTCACCTTGTGTATTATGAACAGTTTGGGGCACCTCATCTAAGAAAAGATATGCTGGCATTGGAGAGGGTTCAGAGGAGGTTCGCAAGGATGATTCAGAATGAAAGGGTTATACGAGGAATATTTGTTGGCTCTGGGTCTGTACGTGCTGCAATTGAAAAGGATTAGGGGGGATCTCATCGAAATGTTTTGAATGTTGAAAGTCCTAGACAGAGTAGATGTGGAAAAGATGTTTCCCATGGTGGGTGATTCTAGGTCAAGATGGCACAGCCTCAGGATAGAGGGGCATCCATTTAAAACAGAGATGCAGAGAAATTTCTTTAGCCAGTGGGTGGTGAATTAGTGGAATTTATTAACATAGGCAGTTGGATGTTTTTTTTTATTGGACACAGCATCAAAGGTCACAGGGAGAAGGCTGAGGAGGGGGAGAAAGGATCAGCCATGATTGAATAGTGGAGCAGACTTGATAGGCCAAATGGTCTAATTCTGTTCCCATGTCTTATGGTCTGAATGCAGAGTGTAGAGAGTACTGTGAGGAAAGATAGATAGCTGATAGGGCAAATTTGCTGTCAGTTGGATTGGGTGAATTGTGTGTTTTAATTCAAGTATCAGGAACAAGGGAGATGAACGTAGATCATGGTTACGGAGATGGAACTATGACCTTATGGCCTTTGCAGAGACTGGGCTCTCACAAGAGCAGGAATGGCTGCTGGATTTTCTAGGGTTTAGGTGTTTTAGATGGGACAGGGAGGGAAACAAAGAGGTGGGAGAGTAGCGTAACTAACAGGGATGGCGTCACAGTTGCAGTAAAGGAAGGTGTCATGGAGGGATCTTCTACTGAATTAGTAGTAAAGTTAAGGCATTCGTTACTCTTGCGAGACCATGGACCTGTGCCTGGAAAGTCTTCACTCTCCAGGGCACAGGCCTGGGCAAGGTTGTATGGAAGACAGGCAGTTGCCCATGCTGCAAGTCTCCCCTCTCCAGTAGTGGAAGTCAGTAAAAGGAAGTAGCAATCACTCCATTGGAGATTTTCTACAGACCCCCCCCCCCCACATAGCAACAGAAACATTGAGGAATAAATCGGGAGGCTGATTTTAGAAAAGTGCAAAAATAACAGGGTTGTCATGGGTGACCAAATTCCTTAGTATTGATTGGCACCTCCTTAATGCAAAAGGTTTAGATGGGGTGGAACTTGTTAAGTGGGAGGATGAACAATCAGAAGTTGTGGTCCATGTAGGTACCAATGACATGGGTAAGACAAGTGATGAGCATCTGCTTAGGGAGTAAAGGGCAGGACCTCCAGGGTTGTGATCTCAGGATTGATACCCGTACCCATGCTAGTAAGACTAGAACTAGGAAGATTATGCAGTTTAATACATGGCTAAGGAATTGGTGTAGGAGGGAGGGCATAAGAATTTTGGATTATTGGGCTCTCTTCCAGAGAAGGTGGGACCTGTACAGAGGGACTGTTTTCACCTGAACTGGAGGGAGACTAATATCCTAGCAGGATGGTTTGCTAATGCTGCAGAGGGGCTTAAACTAGAGTTGCTGAGGGATGGGATCCAGAGTGCCAGAACAGTTGGTGGTAAAGTTGTGGAGGCAGATGTTGGTAAAACTTAAAAAAAGTTAGGAATCAAAAGATTGAGCATGGTGCAACAAAATCAAAAAGGGTGAGCACAGGACTGAAGGTGGTGTATCTGAATGCACACAGTATATGGAATAAGATGAACTTGCAGCACTGTTACGGACTGGCAGGTATGATGTTGGCATTTATTTCAAGGGGAATGGAGAATAAAAGCAAGGAGATAATGCTGAGCCTGCGATTAAGGGAGGTACAGTTCCCATACCAGGCAGTGATGCAGCCAGTCAGGGTGCTCTCAATTGTGCCCCTGTAGCAAGTTCTTAGGATTTGGGTGTCCATACCAACTTCCTCAACCGTCTGAGGTGAAAGAGGCGCTGTTGTGCCTTTTTCACCACACAGCTGGTGTGTACAGACCACGTGAGGTCCTCGGTGATGTAGATACCGAGGAACTTAAAACTTTACCCTCTCAACCCCAGATCCATTGATGTCAATAAGGGTTAGACCGTCTCCATTCCTCCTGTAATCCACAACCAGCTCCTTTGTTTTTGCAAGGTGGAGGGAGAACTTGTTTCCTTGACACCACTGTGTCAGAGAGATGACCTCTCCCCTGTAGGCCATCTGGATGTTGTTTGAGATAAAGCCAATCAATGTAGTGTGGGCAAATTGAATGAGCAGATTAGAGTTGTGGGTGGCAATACAGTCATCGGTATACAGGGGGTAAATGAGGGGACTTAGTACACAGCCCTGAGGGGCTCCTGTATTGAGAGTCAGAGGGGTGAAGGTGAGGGAGCCCACTCTTACCATCTTCTGGCAATCTGACAGGAAGTCCAGGATCCAGCTCCACAAGGCAGGGTTAAGGCCAAGGTCTCTGAGCTTCTTATTGAGCCTGGATGGAACTATGGTGTTGAATGCTGAACTGTAGTCCATGAACAGCATTCTCATATAAACATCCTTCTTCTCCAGACGTATAAGGACGGTATGTAGAGCAGTGGCTATTGTGTTGTCTGTCAATTGGTTCTGTCAGTAGGCGAATTGTACGGGGTCCAGTTTGGGTGGTAGCAAACTGCAGGTGTAATCCTTGACCAGCCTCTCAAAGCATTTGCTTATTATTGAGATGAGTGTGACAGGACACCCGTCGTTCAGGCATGTTACCCTAGTCTTTTTTGGTACAGGGACAATGGTGGATAACTTGAAGCAGGAGGGCACTCTACACTGATAAAGGGAGAGATTAAAATGTCAGTAAACACACCTGCCAGATGTGCTGTGCAAAGTACACTAAAATATCCAATTTTTTCAGTAACGACAGTGGTGAAGACCACTAAGGTATGGTCAAGGTGTGCTGATAGGAATGCTTTGAATCGGTGGACTGGACAATATTCAGGGGCTCATCTTTGAATCTGAATGAATATGCCATGGTTGCCATTGACTTCATCAAGATCTGTGTGGATGAGTGTGTGCCTTCAAGAACATTTCGGCCTTACGCAAACAGAATGTGCATGAACCAGAAGATTTTCAGTCTGCTAAGGGCTAGGTCTGTGTCATTCAAGACTAGTGATCCGGAACTATACAAGAAGTCCAAGTACGACTTATGGAAGGCTATTTTAAAAGCACAAAAAAGCAATTCAGATTGAAGTTAGAAACAGAATTGGATGCATGTCAACGTTTGCAGGACATTACTGTCTGCAAGGCAAAAATTAACATCGCGAGTTGCTGTGATGCTTCTCTCACAGATGAGCTCAACACCTTGTATACATGCTTTGAAAGGGAGAATAAAGCTTTACCCATGCAAATCCTTGCAGTATCTGGTGACCTTGTGATTTCTGTCTGGGAGGCTGCCAACAGAACATCTTTCAAGAGGGTGAACCCTTGCAAAACATCAGGCCCTGATGGTCAACCTAGTAGGGCACTGAAAACCTGTACCAACTAGCTGATGGGAGTGTTCAAGGACATCTTCAATCTCTCTCTGCTCCAGCTGAAGGTTCCCACCTACTTCAGAAAGGTGACAATCATACCAGTGCCTGACTACAGAAGCTTTGTGACTGGTTATCAAATCTACCATATTACCCTTTGGTCTGAATAGTCACATACTTACAGATACTGATTGCAACCTTTTAAACCCGACCATCTTCCTCATGCACAAGTTAGTCAAATGACATCCCCCTAGAGGCACCTAGGAGATCTTCTCTATCTCCTGTACTATGCAAATTAGTCATGGCTGGCCTTGAAACAAAAGCCCTGGCTACAACTAAAAAGCCATGGCTGCACTATGTGCATGACACATTTATCCCGTGGAAACATGGTCAGGAAGTATTAGAAGCATTTCCAACACATTTAAACAATCAGAACAGGGCCATAGAGATAGAAAGTGAGGATAATTTGCCATTGTTAGATCTTATGGTAAAACAAATGGTAGACAAGCTGGAGTTGAGTGTTTAGAGGAAGAAGACGCACACAGACCAGTACCTGAAATTCCAGTCAAATCATCCAAAGAAGATGATGCTTGGTACTGTTCGAAGCTTGACACTAAGGGCTGTGCACAATTAGAGCTGCAAAGGAGGAAGAGTGCAGGAAAATCAGAGAGGCATTCAAGAAAAATGGCTACTCTATGCACATAATTGAGAAAGGAATGGAGTGCAACAAAACACCACGACAAAGACAACCAACAGATAGAATGGTTATTGTGCTGTACAGTGGCAGCTTCACTGAAAAGCTAAGACAAACTTGCCAAAAATATGGTGTCCAGTTAATAGCAAAAGATGAGGACACAATCAGAAAAAGGCAAGGCAAAGTGGCATCTAGAAGACCTAAAGAGTTGTGCTTGGGAGTTGTGTACTCCATACTTCTATCACCATGCCTAAAAGTATACATTGGTGAGACTGGAAGGCCATTGAAGACCAGAATAGCAGAACATAAGAGTGCCTTAAAAAACTTGAGAGAACGAAGTGGGATAGCTGAACACTGCCTATTATGTTCACATAGACCAAGGTTTGATGAGGCCAACATGCTTGTCAAGGAAGAGAATGCCTACAAGAGAAAGATTTGGGTATCACTAGAGATGGAGCATGTGGGGTATGTAGGTTCTAAGACTGTAGAGAATACTCCAATACGGAACCACACATTCCGAAAGAGGGTTCGGCCTGAAAAATCAACCATTCAGAACAAGGCCAATTCAGACTGACCAATCAGGAATAGGCGATTCAGATCCAGCCAATTAGGATCGAGTATTAAGCCCTGCCCATGCCCTGCTCACTCAAGAGGGTATATAAGGAAGTGTCTCTAGCGATGTTGTCATTGCAACTGATGGCAAACTACTGGGCTAACTTGCAGGGGCACAATGATTCTTACCCTACTAAAGGAGTGTTGCAGGAGTGCTGGGAAAATGGGAGGTTTCAGAGGGATACCTTTAGTCGGGTAGGGAATGATATCGTGAAAGAATGTGGAGTATTTGATCTGAGGATAAGTCCTTCAGTAGTTTATCCGGTTGTAGCTCCATGGAAGCTTGTATGGCCTGACATAGACTGGCATTTGTTAGAGGTAAAAAGGAAAGAAAGATATAAAACAGATTTGGTAAATGCATTTAACTGTCATGTGATGGAAAAGTATAGTGATATACTCACATTTATACGGATGGTGCGAAGGAACCTGAAACAGGAGTGACAGGGTTTGGGGTGATAATACCAGCAAAAGAAATTGGAATCAGCAGAAGAACATCTAATAATTTAGGGGTGTTTACAGTGGAGATGCTGGCAGTGTTGGTTGCGTTGCAATGGGTGCAGAAAGCCAGACAAGCCAAAGCATTGATATGTTCAGATTCATCCTCAGTTCTAGCAAGTTTAAGGTCTTCACACAAACAGTCGGCAAGATGTACTTTATGAAGTCCTTCAGTTAGTTACAAGAATTGCAAATCAGGGAGGTCAGGTAAAATTTCTATGGGTTCCAGCACATGTAGGGGTGAAGGGGAATGAGAGGGTGGATGAGTTGGCGAAGAGGGCGTTAAAGAAAGAAAATGTGGAAATGCACATTAGTATCAGTAAAGCAGAGGTTAAGTGTGTAATCTGGGAAAAAGTCAACCGAATGTGGCAAGAAAGATGGGACAGGGAGGGGAAAGGGAAGCATTTATATCAAATACAAAACAGTGTTGCAGTTACTAGGGTAGGTAATGGAAACAGAAGAGAGGAAATTGTGTGGACTAGGTTAAGGCTGGGGCATTGTGCATTAAACAAAACATTGAAAATGATAGGGAAACACCAGACAGGATTGTGTGAGGAATGTCAGGAAGAGGAGTCAGTAGAACATGTAGTTCTGAGTTGCAGGAAGTATGGGATACAGAGAGAGATGATGAGAAATAAATTAAGGGAGTTGGGGATGCAGGAATTCACATTAAAAGGGTTGCTGGGCATGGGTGAGAGAGCACGTCCGGGTATTTTTAGCGTTTTTAAGGGGTACAGGGGTTTTTTATAGAATATGATGAATAAACAGGAACAGGATACTAGGATGGTCAAAGATGGGAGGGTGAGGTGTAGGTGTGTGTGTGTGTGTGTGTGTGTGCGCGCTCGATTGGGTGAAGGGATTTAGAATGTATGTCTAGTGCGCATTCCGGAGCAAGGGGTGGCGGTAATGCACCATTAAGCTGGATGCCAACCGCCATAAAACAAGATACAGACAGACAGATGTTGTCATTTCAGCGTTGATCACAAATGAATATTTAAATAATAAATGGGGATCTTATCTGAAGATTTTTACTGATGGCTCAGTGGACCCAGAGAGCAGTAGGGCAGGATTTGGGATGTATGTGTCTCAACTTGGAGTTAAGATTGGTCACCGGGTTTCAGATGGTATCTCTGACTTTGCAACAAAATCATTAGCAATCCTCTTGGGCTTTATGGTGGATAGAAGACTCTCGACCACGTAGGGTTATCATCTGTTCGGATTCTGCAGCTGCTGCTTTAGAGGCTATAAAAGGAAGTAAATCAAAAGCTCGTCCTGACATAGTTATGGAGATTCTCTTAGTGTTGTTTAGAGTAGGGAAGATGGGTTGTGCAGTTAGATTTTCATGGATACCTGGGCATGCTGGGGTGGATGGAAATGAAATTGTGGATGGCATTGCAAATTCTTCCTTACGGAAAAGGCAAGTAGAAATTAAAGTTCCCCTAGGCAGAGCAGAATTGAGAAGTAGGATTAAAAAGATATAGAGAAGAAGTGGCAGGAGGATTGGAAAAATGAATTAAGGGGCAGGCATTATTTTTCTAGTCACCCACTAGTTGAAAAGTTCTCAGACTGTTACCTTTTAAGTCGTAGACATATGGTGAAATTAACAAGACTTAGGTTGGGGCATTGTGGGTTAAACTATTACTTAAAGATAATAGGAAAACACCCTACTGGTAGTCCAGAGACAGTCCAGCATGTTTTGCTGAGCTGTAATCGACACAAAATTGAAAGAAACATATTGTCCAAGAGGCTATCTGGCTTAAATTTATTTTGGTTTTCTATTAAATCTTTGTTTGGCCATGAAGAGAATCAACACCTGATTGAAGAGTTTATTATTCAGTTTATACGTAAGACTAGGTTATATTCGAGAATTTGAGTTCCTTGAAGATCTATAATTAATTATACATCCTGCGGAGGGCTGTAATAAGCCTAGATGCATCTAAACAGCCAGACATAGAAGAAGAAGATGTTGTCATTTGACTAACTTGTGCCTGAGAAAGAAGGTTGGGTTTATTGTTGAAACATTGGAATCAGTATGTGACTGTTAATGCCAAAGAATAGTATGGACAAATTATACCAGTGACCAAGAAAAGAAGGGTGAGCTGCCTCAATGACTATCACCCAGTTGCACTCACATCTACTGTGATGAAGTGCTTTGGGAGGTTGGTCATGGTCAGAATCAACTCCTGCCTAAGGAAGAACCTGGACCACTGCAATCTGTGTATTGCCACAATAGATCTACAGCGGACGCAACCTCCATGGATCTCCACTTGGTCTTGGACTTGCTGAACAATACCAACATCTATGTCAGCCTTCTTGATTTATTGATTTTTATTCTACATTCTGTCATTGTTTTCCCGTGTTACCTCAATGCACTGATGTGCTTAAATGATCTGTGTGGATGGCATGCAAAGCCATCAGTACATGTGACAATAATAAACTGATTTGCCAATTCAAATGGACAATTACAAAGGGGAGAGGAGAAAATAGCATACACATTCAAGAGAAAATGTAAAATAACATGTAAGATCTTATAAGAAATGTAAAAATTGTTAATAGCTGGAATGAGTTTGAGTCTCATCATGCATGAGGCGCTAATAGCGACATACTTTATTTGTGCCACAAATACACCTTATTATATGGTAGTTTACTAGTGATGATGTTACTTCATGTGTTAGGTGAGTGAGTTTTCTGTACTCAGAAAGGCAGCGTCCATTATTAAAGACCTGCAGCACCCAGAGCATGCACTTTTCTCACTGTTACCGTCAGGTAGGAGATACAGAAGCCTGAAGGCACACACTCAGCGATTCAGGAACAGCTTCTTCCCCTCTGCCATCTGATTCCTAAATGGACATTGAAGCTTCGAATACTACCACACTTTTTTAATATACAGTATTTCCGTTTCTGCACATTTTTAAAAATCTATTCAATATATGTAATTGATTTACTTATTATGTTTTATTTTATTTATTTTTTTCTCTCTCTCTGCTAGATTATGTATTGCATTGAACTTCCGCTGCAAAGTTAACAAATTTCACATCACATGCCGGTGATAATAACATGATTCTGATTCTGGTACTGTTGTGCACCCTGGTCTGGAAGAGCTGGTATATATGTGTATGGTTGAATAATAATCTTGAACTTGATTCAAGGTTTTTTTAATATTCAGTACACAAGTGTAAAGGAGAACGAAATAATTGTTACTGCAGTTCTGATGCAGCATAAAAAACAATAAATATAAATGCATACAATGGTATATATATGTAAATTTATTGTATGTTCATAAAGTGGTGCTAGGCACAGGAGTATCTGAGGTTATTGGGGTTATTGAGAACAGTAACCAACAGCCTCAGAACACAGCAGGGATAGGTTATCTACTCAGCAACATATTAATCTGATGAACAATTCCAAATTGCTGGGTCTACAGAAATAAGTGAACTACTTTGCAATTGTTGTGAAACCCTTGTGCTGAAAAGAAATTCAAAAATAGGTATATTTGACAAAGACTTTTCCAAACATCTCTTCAGACTTAGGTCTAGTTGAAATGTACCACATCTTTCATTTGCATATGTAAGCATCACAACTTTTTCTAACTAAAATCTCTGGGGAAAAATTTAGAGGTATTCCATCCATTGAGTTGTACTAATATACAGAATAAACCAATCCATTTGTTTGATAATCTAGGATTGCACTGATATTTAATGCAGAATTAACTGAAAGTTGCACAGAAAATTGCAGAAGGATGATTGCAAATCCACAACAGTATATTATTTTAACTTAAATTTATAGAAAGTTATCATTACTTTTTGGAAACTTTGGTTACTTAATGGCATTATGGATTAACAACAGAGTCAGGCAATAAAAACAATGTTTATAGTTGAAATGTTTGATAAAAATTGGTCTTCAATTAAGAATGTATCTATCTTTATTCCATTTTTTAAAAATCAGAGTGAAGATTATCAGAGTTTAATCAGAGAAAATTACCTTCAACATTGTAAACCATTAACTGCATTAATCATAAGTAATCATTACTACACTGAGGACATTTGCATTTTTCTTGCACGCCATCTGTCACAGGATCTGAACTAAAAGATTCTTAAACCTGCTTGATAACCTATTTTGTTCTGATGTAGCAAAATTCACATCAGAACTTCTACTGATTCCATGTGGTGTTTGTGTGGGCTGGTTTTACACAAGTATCGTTTGAACAGGAAGAGTCAGAAACACAATCCTCTATCTTTCTCTCAACTGCTCAAAGCATTTACATTGCAATAGTGCGGTTGCTTTATGATAGCTTATTGTGTCTTCAAAATGTCTGTGCCTAAAGTTTGAACAAAATCAGAATATTTGCTGTTAGATATTGTTGAATGATGTTCAAGCCATGAATTAACAAATGCATTTATTTCTATTTGGAAAGCTTCCTTGAATGACAAGCATCATTACCATGATCAAAAGTATTTACAGTATTTAATGATTTGACTTAGAAGGAGGATAGCATAAACTATTTTCTACCAGTATCATTCCTCTTTCAAATATTTATCCAAATAAATATTTTAGTTGAGGTGTGATCTACTTGAGAAAGGCTGCTAGATGAAATTGTTTACTATCTTCTCCTCCACCTTTACTACACACCATGTGTTCTCTCCCAAAAGAAAGTCTGGGAGAAATTGTTTTGATATTATTGAGAGTGGTTACAGGGAGTACCACCAATGAGACTGACAAAGATCGCCAACCTGAAACATTATTTCTCATCCCACTATATTGCCTGTGTGCTGAATGGTTCCAGAACTTTCTGTTTTTCTGTTGCCACCTGTGACCCTTCATTGCCATCTTGAACTAATCAATGCGAATTTATTTATTGACGTTCAGCAACTTGAGGTATCAATTTGACACAGAAAAATGAAAATGACAGAATTTCTAGCAATAGCCACCAGATTAATCAGGATTTGAAACAATGTTAATTAGCACATTGCCTTGAACTTGTCACTAGAATCCCAATGATATCCCAACCACCATGAATATTTGCAGTTTTGATTGTTTTCCATCTGATACACCCCATTATTTTAAAAACCAAAATGGATGGCTCATGTCCAAATGATAGCTTCATAATTCCCCTTTAAATATATAAAGTTTGAACTTTGCTTGCAATGTGAACAAATGACCAATTGTTTATACAATCATTCAGCATTGATGGAGAGCATTTGTCCCATTCTTCCTATGCTGGCCTTCTGCAAGATTAGTCCATTAATCATACACTCTTGGTCGTTTGCCTGAGATTTGTAATTTATTTTTCTTTTCCAATCTAATCTTCAATTCCATTTTGAAAATTTCCTATTGAATCCTCTTTTGTGGACCTCTTAAAGTAATGCATGCTAATTCATAACAGTCCACTAATTTAAATAGAAACTTATCTCTCATATATCTTAAATCTCTGTACTCTACCTAATGAGCCAGTTCCATCTAAGGGTTTTATCCATCCATCTCACAATGAATTTAATTATTACAGGGATTGTCAAAGACAGGAGCCCTCCTGTCCTACCCCCTCTTCCTCACCCCCCAACACACAAAAACACAAAGCACAGTCATATATGGAAACCAAAATGATTAAAGAAATCCATTACAAAGAACAAAGATCCCATTCTCACCAATCTCCCAAGGGCAGACGAACTAGATTTCTGCAAAATCATTATTATGAAAAGATAATTAAATGTCAATCTCCATGCATCAACTTTCCAAGTTCCACTCCTTTCAATACTCAAGGAAAAACTTCCCAATAATTTGCTATAAATGGATAGTAATTTTATCACAAAAAAAGCAGGAGGCAGTCCAGCAGACCAGTGGCATATCAAGAGGAAGAAAAATATCATGTGAGCAAATTTGTTTATCCATCAGAACAGCTCTTTGGATTTGGCGTAAATCTAGCATGGTAAAAATAGCCAATCATACTCCATAGCACAAAATAAACTATATTTGACCATTGAGACAGAATGGGAAATTTTGATCAGTAGCGTTTGTTTTGTTTTGACTGAGTTTTTTTAGGATGTGGGCATCAGTGACAAGACCATCAGCTATTGTTGGTTGCCAATTGCACTTGAATTTCTGGTGGAGGTACTCCCACAATGATGTAGGGTAGGGAGTTCCAGGATTTGTATCTAGTGATATACAGTCAGTGGCCACTTTATTAGGTATACCTTTACACCAGCTCATTAATGGAAATATCTAATCAGCCAATCATGTGCCACAACTCAATGCATAAAAGCGTGCAGACATGGTCGAGAGTTTCAAATGTTGTTCATACCAAATATCAGCATGTGGAAGAAATGCCATCTAAGTGATTTTGACTGTGGAATGATCATCGGTGCCAAATGCGGTGGTTTGACTATCTGGAAATTGCTGATCTCCTCACGGTCTCTAGCATTTACAGAGAAGGGGGCAAAGAACAAAAAACATCCAGTGAGTGTCAGTTCTATGGGTGAAAACACTCAGAGGAGAATGGCCAGACTACTTCAAGCTGACAGGAGGAAGGCAACAGTAACTCAAATAACCATGCATTACAGCAGTGGTGTGCAGAAAAGCATCTTTGAATACACAACATATCGGATCTTGAAGCAGATAAGCTATAGCAGCAAAAGACCAGAAACATGAGTGACCATTTTATTAGGTGATACCTAGTCAATATGGTGTCAGGTTTGGAGAGCTGTTCCTGTGTATGTTGCCCTAATCCATCTTGGTGGTAGAGGCCAGAAAGTGCTTGCTGCTGTCAGAGAGTCCCAACAAGTAATTGTAGTGCATACAAATTGAACCATCGATGGACTGGTGTTAGAATGAGTGAAATGAAGTTTAAAGTGATGGATGGGATGGCAATCTGGAGGAGTGTTTTGTCCTCCATATTTTTGGACATTGTTAGAGGTGCATTCTAAGTGCAAAGTACATTTATTATTAAAATATGTATATTATGTACAACCTTGAGATTCGTCTCCTTACAGACAGCCACAAAACAAAAAAATCCAAGAGAACCCATTAAAAAAAGAAAACTGCCAAACACCCACTGTGCAGGAAAAAAATTGTGCAAACAATAAGAGAAAGCAAATAACATTCAGAACTGAAGTTGTCAAGGATGAGGTTACAGAGTACCTGGAGGCATATGACAAGATAGGCAGAACTCAGCATGGATTCCTTAAAGGAAAATCCTGCCTGACAAACCTATTACAATTTTTTGAGGAAATTACCAGTAGGCTAGACAAGGGAGATGTAGTGGATGTTGTATATTTGGATTTTCAGAAGGCCTTTGACAAGGTGCCACACCTGAGGCTACTTAACAAGATACGAGCCCATGGAATTACGGGAAAGTTACATACATGCATAGAGCGTTGGCTGATTGGCAGGAAACAGAGAGTGGGAATAAAGGGATCCTATTCTGGTTGGCTGCTGGTTACCAGTGGTGTTCCGCAGGGATCAGTGTTGGGGCCGCTTCTTTTTACATTGTACATCAACGATTTAGATTATGGAATAGGTGGCTTTGTGGCTAAGTTTGCTGATGATACGAAGATAGGTGGAGGGGCCGGTAGTGCTGAGGAAACGGAGAGTCTGCAGAGAGACTTGGATAGATTGGAAGAATGGGCAGAGAAGTGGCAAATGAAGTACAATGTTGGAAAGTGTGTGGTTATGCACTTTGGCAGAAAAAATAAATGAGCAGACTATTATTTAAATGGGGAAAGAATTCAAAGTTCTGAGATGTAACGGGACTTGGGAGTCCTCGTACAGGGTACCCTTAAAGTTAACCTCCAGGTTGAGTCAGTAGTGAAGAAGGCGAATACAATGTTGGCATTCATTTCTAGAGGAATAGAGTATAGGAGCAGGGATGTGATGTTGAGGCTCTATAAGGCGCTGGTGAGACCTCACTTGGAGTACCGTGGGCAGTTTTGGTCTCCTTATTTAAGAAAGGATGTGCTGATGTTGGAGAGGGTACAGAGAAGATTCACTAGAATGATTCTGGGAATGAGAGGGTTAACATATGAGGAACGTTTGTCCGCTCTTGGACTGTATTCCTTGGAGTTTAGAAGAATGAGGGGAGACTTCATAGAAACATTTCGAATGTTAAAAGGCATGGACAGAGTGGATGTGGCAAAGTTGTTTCCCATGATGGGGGAGTCTAGTACAAGAGGGCATGACTTAAGGATTGAAGGGCGCCTTTTCAGAACAGAAATGCGAAGAAATTTTTTTAGTCAGAGGGTGGTGAATCTATGGAATTTGTTGCCACGGGCAGCAGTGGAGGCCAAGTCATTGGGTGTATTTAAGGCAGAGATTGATAGGTATCTGAGTAGCCAGGGCATCAAAGGTTATGGTGAGAAGGCAGGGGAGTGGGGCTAAATAGGAGAAAATGGATCAGCTCATGATAAAATGGCGGAGCAGACTCGATGGGCCGAATGGCCTACTTCTGCTCCTTTGTCTTATGGTCTTATGGTCTTAATGAAAGTGAGTCCACAGCCACAAAGCTAATCATCAGTGCAGCCAATCCAGGAGCCCATTAAATCTGTCCCTGGCCCAGGCAGTTGTCCCCACAAGCTTCAAGATCGCCACCATCATGCCAGTGCCAAAGCATTCCACTGCCACGGGCCTGAATGACTTCCGTCCAGTTGCACTCATCCCCATCATTACAAAGTACTTTGAGAGACTGGTTCTATCACATCTGAAATCCTGTCTGCCCACTACCCTGGACCCCCATCAATTTGCCTATCGCACCAACAGGTCAACAGAGGACACCATCTTCACGGCACTTCACTCTGCCCTGACCCACCTGGACATTCTGGACCCACCTGGACCCGCATTCTTACGTCAGAATGCTCTTCATTGGCTTTAGTTCGGCATTCAATACTGTGATCCCCTCCAAGCTGATCGCCACACTTCGCCAGCTTGGTATCAGCTCAATCCTCTGCAATTGGACCTTGGACTTTCTGACTAACAGACCCAAATCTGTTAAGTTAGACAACCTCTTCTCCTCCACTCTCACCCTGAACACCGGCGTGCCTCAAGGCTGTGTGCTGAGCCCTCTTCTGTACTCCCTTTTCACCTGTGACTGTGTTTCTGTACATGGTTCTAACTCCATAATCAAGTTCACAGACGACACCACGGTGGTTGGCCTGATCAGAGGGGATGACGAGATGGCCTACAGCTGTGTGCTGTGCCAACAACAACCTAGCCCTTAACACCCAGAAGACCAAGGAGATCATTGTGGACTTCAGGCAGGCTAGGAGCCACACTCACATCCCCACCTACATCAACGGAGCTGTAGCGGAGCATGTATCAAGCTTCAAATCCCTTGGTGTCCACATTTCCAATGATCTCACCTGGTCCCTGAACTCCTCCATCCTGATCAAAGAGGCGCAACAGCACCTTTATTTCCTGCGGAGCATCAGGAAAGCTCACCTCTGTCCCAGGATACTGACGGACTTTTACTGCTGTACCATTGAGAGCATACTCACCAACTGCATCTCAGTGTGGTATGGCAATTGTCCCGTATCGGACCACAAAGCAGTGCAGCATGTGGTAAAAGCTGCCCAACGGATTATCGGCACCCAATTGCCCACCATTGAGAACATCTACTATAAACTCTGCCTGAGCAGAGCGAAAAGCATTATCAAGGATGCATCTCACCCTAGCCATGGACTTCTTACTTTCCTCCCATCCGGTAGGTGCTGCAGGAGTCTTCGCTCCTGCACCAGCAGGCACAGGAAGAGCTTCTTCCCTGAGGCTGTGACCCTGCTGAACCTCACATCACAGCGCTAAGCAGTATTGCACCCATATTGTACTGTCTCTTTTATATTTGTGTGCTGTGGTACTTACTTTTTATTCGCAGTTATTTTGTAAATAACACTAGTTTTTGCATTTCTGGTCAAATGCTAACAGCATTTCATTGGCTTTGTATCTATACTCGGCACAATGACAATAAAGTTGAATCTAATCTAATCTAATTTGCAGATCACAGTCTCAGTTCAGTGCAGAGACGAGTAAATCTCATAGGGCAGCGAGCTGAACTACCCCATCCCTTGCCTCTGACCCCGACACTGTGATTTTCTCAATCTGGCCCGGTCCTTAAATTGTCCAAACTTCGGGTTGTTCCTCACTCTCAGACCTGGGTCCTACCGTTTCAATATGCTTTCATAGCATAACACCATAAGCTATAGAAGCCGAATTAGGTTATTTGGCCCATTGAGTCTGCACTGCTATTTTATCATGGCTCATCCAATTTTCTTCTCAGCTCCAATCTCCTGCCTTCTCCCCGTATCCCTTCATGCCCTGGCCAATCAAGAATATCTATCAGTCTCTGCCGTAAATGTACATAAAAACTTACCTTCCACAGCTGCCTGTGGGAAAGAATTCCACAGATTCACCACTCTCTGACTAAAGAGATTCCTCCTCATCTCTGTTCTAAAAGGATACCTTTCTATTCTGAGGCTGTGTCCTCTGGTCTTAGACTCTCCCATTATAGGAAACATCCTCTCCCCATCCATTGTACCAAGGCCTTTCAACATTCGATAGATTTCAATGGGGTCACCCTCACTCTTCTGAATTCCAGTGAATACAGGCCCAGAACCATCACATGCTCTTCATATGACAAGCCATTCAATCCTGGAATCAATGAGGTCTGGTGTAAGTGATCCTAGCAAAACCCAAAATGGGTATTAGATTAACAAACCATTATCATTTACCTAAACTGCACTTGATATGCTCGGCAAGATATTTAATTCAAGTTCAAGTTCAGTTCAGTTGGTTGTCATTTAACTGTACACATGTCTACTACTAAGTGAAACAACATTCCTCCGGACCAAGGTGCACAGCAAAGTATGTACGTATAACTCACACATACAAAGCACATAAAGTAATATTACCAAAATTAAATTAACAAATAATAAGCTGCACTTACGATACAAGTTCAAAGCTAAGGAGTAAAACCCTACTGGTGCCTCATACGTGATGAGACCTGGGTGTTGGAAGGGAGTTCAGTAGTCTTACTGCCTGTGAGAAGAAACTACTTCCCATCCTATCAGTTCTTGTCCTAGTGCTACACCACCTCCTGCATGATGGTAGGGGGTTAAGAGATTGCTGGATGGATAGGACAGCTATTGGGACAACTCTGGTGTTTTCCATGGGCAATGAAAAAGCAGGAATTCATGAGGGGAGAAGGCTGAGGGTAGATTGATGGGATGCCATTAATAGCAGAGAAAATGCAAAACCAAATTGGAAGTATTAGATCAATGTTCTGTCACGGTCCGGTCCGTCGACTCCTCATTTCAGTTAATTTCCTTTTCCCCGTGTTCTACCAGGCTCTTTGATCCAAAAACTGTGCCTTTTTGAGTGCAAAATCAACTTTGCAGAGGCAGCTCAGAGCTATGAAAGACCAGTGGTGGGCGAACAAGGCCAAGGAGTTATAAGCCTTCGCTGACTGTAATGACTCAAGTAGCTTCTATGAAGCAATCAAGGTTGTGTATGGTTCATCAAAACAAGGCACCTCACAACTCCTGAGCAAGGACAGTACATCCATCTTCACTGAGAAGTCAGAGCACGGGAAAAGATCGCAAGAGCACTTCCACGAGCTGCTGGACAGACCAGGAACCATCACCAATGAAGCACTGGGCAGAGTACCCCCCAACCCATACTGTTTGAGCTAGATGCTCCCCCTACTCTTCACAAGGTCGTCAAAGCCATCAAACAGCTAAAACCCAACAAAGCACCAGGGCCTGACGGTATCGCAGCTGAGATCTACCAGTATTGTCAGCCCCCAACCAGCACATATTCCACTCTCCCCTCCTACCCCTCCTCACAGTCCCCCACCCTGCTCTCATGACTATACCCCTTCCCCACATGAAACCATCACGGTGGGCTTCACAGCTGAACAGGTGAGAAGACAGCTGAAACGTCTCAACCCAAGCAAGGCTGCAGGACCGGATGGTGTCAGTACCAGGGCACTCAAAGCCTGTGCCCCTCAGCTTCGCCATGTCTTCAACCTGAGCCTGAGGCTCCGGAGGGTTCCTGTGCTGTGGAAGACGTCCTGCCTTGTCCCTGTGCTGAAGACGCCGCACCCCAGCGGCCTCAATGACTACAGACCGGTGGCATTGACCTCCCACATCATGAAGACCTGGAGAGACTTGTTCTGGAGCTGCTCCGGCCTATGGTTAGGCCACACTTAGATCCCCTCCAGTTCGCCTACCAACCCCGACTAGGAGTTGAGGATGCCACCGTCTACCTGCTGAACCGTGTCTACGCCCACCTGGACAAGCCAGCGAGCACTGTGAGGGTCATGTTTTTTGACTTCTCCAGTGCGTTCAACACCATCCGCCCTGCTCTGCTGGGGGAGAAGCTGACAGCGATGCAGGTGGATGCTTCCCTGGTATCATGGATTCTTGATTACCTGACTGGCAGACCGCAGTACGTGTGCTTGCAACACTGTGTGTCCGACAGAGTGATCAGCAGCACTGGGGCTCCACAGGGGACTGTCTTGTCTCCCTTTCTCTTCACCATTTACACCTCAGACTTCAATTACTGCACAGAGTCTTGTCATCTTAAGAAGTTTTCTGATGGCTCTGCCATAGTTGGATGCATCAGCAAGGGAGATGAGGCTGAGTACAGGGCTACAGTAGGAAACTTTGTCACATGGTGTGAGCAGAATTATCTGCAGCTTAATGTGAAAGAGACTAAGGAGCTGGTGATAGACCTGAGGAGAGCTAAGGCACCGGTGACCCCTGTTTCCATCCAGGGGGTCAGTGTGGACATGGTGGAGGATTACAAATACCTGGGGATACGAATTGACAATAAACTGGACTGGTCAAAGAACACTGAAGCTGTCTACAAGAGTCAGAGCTGTCTCTATTTCCTGAGGAGACTGAGGTCCTTTAACATCTGTCGGACGATGCTGAAGATGTTATACGAGTCTGTGCGATCATGTTTGTTTTTGTGTGCTGGGGCAGCAGGCTGAGGGTAGCAGACACCAACAGAATCAACAAAGTCATTCATAAGGCCAGTGATGTTGTGGGGATGGAACTGGACTCTCTGACGGTGGTGTCTGAGAAGAGGATGCTGTCCAAGTTGCATGCCATCTTGGACAATGTCTCCTGTCCACTACATAATGTACTTGGTGGGCACAGGAGTACATTCAGCCAGTGGCTTATTCCACTGAGATGCAGCACAGAGCGTCATAGCAAGTCATTCCTGCCTGTGGCCATCAAACTTTACAACTCCTCCCTTGGAGGGTCAGACACCCTGAACCAATAGGCTGGTCCTCGACTTATTTCCTGGCATAATTTACATATTACTAAATTACTTATCGTTTTATTACTATTTAATTATTTATGCTGCAACTGTAATGAAAACCAATTTCCCCTGGGATCAATAAAGTATGACTATGACTACTATGCTATGACTATGGTGGTCACACACTGACATCATGCCTGCACCAGCTGTTCACAAAACTGTGGGGAACTGTAGAACTGCCACAAGACCTCAAAGACGCATCAATCATGACCATCTACAAGAACAAGGGAGACAAGCGAGACTGCAACAGTTACCGTGGCATCTCTCTTCTGTCAGTTGCAGGGAAATGCCTCGCGAGGATCATCCTTAGACACTTGGTGTCCAACATCAGTGACAATATCCTTCCAGAAAGCCAGTGTGGTTTTTGAACAGGCCGTAGTACAGTGGACATGATCTTTTCACTGAGGCAGCTCCAAGAGAAGTATATTGAGCAGCAGGGAAGTTTCTATGTCATTTTTGTTGATCTAACCAAAGCGTTTAACACTGTTGGTAGAGATGGCTTTGCACTGTTTGAGCTCCTAGCTGGTGTGCTGCAAGGAGACACTCTGGCACCCTCTTTATAATCGTCCTTGATTACGCTCTGCGTCAAGCTACCAAAGATCATGACAAACTTGTTTTTACCATAAAACCAGGACGAACCAAAAGGGTCAGACCTGTTATGCTCAGATCTCGATTTTGCAGATGACATAGTCCTGCTCTCTGACTAGATGGAGGAAGCACAGTAGCTACTGACAAAAGTGGAAATTGAGTGCAATAAAGTTGGACTTCACCTAAACGCTAAAAAGACAGAGTACATGGTGTTTAACTGCGACGCAAGTACTCTCAAGACCGTAAAGAATGGTACCATTAAGAAAGTCTTTGACTACAAGTACCTCAGGTCAAGAATGATGAGTTCAGAGAAGGACATAAAGATATGGAAGGTGCTGGCGTGGAGGGCTATAAACGACATCAAAGAAATCTGGAAGTCGAACCTGACCAGAGGGCTTAAAAAGAGGATTTTCATAGCAGTCATAGAGTCCATTCTCACGGACAGATGCGAGATATGGCCACTCACCAAGACTATGCGAAAGTCTCAAGATGGTTGCTATATACGAATACTCCGGATGGCTCTTGACGTGAGTTGGCAACAGCACATGACAAACGCCGAGCTCTATAACAACCTACCGATGCTCACCACTAAAATCGAGGTGAGAAGACTGCAACTAGCGGGGTACTGCCAGCCTAGTTATCATATGGGAGCCCAAGCATGGGAGGATGAACCCTGGGCACCCTCCCAAGACTATGGTCAACACTATCCTAGAAGACAGCGGTGCGGCTAATGTAGATGAACTGAACACACTGATGGGGGAGAGGGAGAAGTGGAGAGTCCATCATCATGTCCGACGCCGGCCCCCTAGGCCTGAGTCAACGTAGTAGTAGTAGTAGTAGTAGTAGTAGTAGAGCTGGCCTGTGGAAGCGCCTACCGAAATTCGGTTGCCCCCCGACGCCTAACTAACATCATCCGTCAGTTCCACGAACGCATGGAAGGCCGCATCAACATGTGTGGTGAGTTGTCAGACCCATTTTCCATCAGCGATGGCGTAAAACAGGGTTGTGTTCTGGCTCCTACTCTGTTTGGACTATTCTTCACTGCTGTTCTTCAGGATGCCACGCAGACCTGAAGTCAGGGGTCTTCCTACAAACGAGGGCCGATGGCGGGCTCCTCAACCTCGCAAAACTGAGATCAAAAACAAAAGTCAGGGACATTGTGGCGCATGAGCTACAGTTTGCTGATAACTGTGCACTGGTCACCCACTCTCTTGAAGACTTACAGGAGGTCACCAGTTGCTTTGCCAGTGCAGCCAAAAGCTTCAGACTGACAATCAGCCTGAAAAAGACAGAAGTTTTGTACCAACCGACTCCTGGCTCAAGCTACGAAGAACCAACTGTCCTCATTGATGATACTCGTCTCAATGCTGTCAACAAGTTTTGATACCTGAGCAGCATAATAACATCCTCAGCTTTTCTGGATGTAGAGATTGAGTCAAGAACCAGAAAAGCCTGCTTTGCCTTTGATCAGCTGAAAGATTGAGTTTGGTCACAAAACATCAGGTTGGCCACCAAGTTCAAGGTATACAGGGCCATTGTCATGTCAGCCTTGTTATATGGATGTGAGACATGGTGCTCATATCAGAGACACTTATGCCAGCTTGACCAACTGCAGCAGCGTTACTTACATTCTCGGATTAAGATCACCTGGTGAGACAAGGTCTCCAATACCGAGTGTCCTCTCTCGAGCCGGAATGCCAGCAATTTCAACCTTGGTGATGTCAGCTCAACTGTGCTGGGCAGGACATGTTGTCAGAATGTGACGGAAGACTGCCCAAGAACATCTTGTACGGCCAACTGTCCAGTGGTACCCAAAAACGAGGAGGCCAGCGACTACGGTACAAAAATGTTCTGCACAGGAGCATTCAGAAAGCTGACATTGCCCCGTCAACATGGGAGGATCTGGCTCAAGATCGCTCACAATGGAGGGACGCCATCAGAAAAGGTGTGGACGCTGCTGAGAACAAGCTCAACGAGGCAACAGAGGAAAGGCACGAGAAGCGCCACAACAGAGCTTCTGCCCTTGCTGCCCCTCCAGGCCTCACCTGCCAAGTACGTGGCAAGCAGTGCCTGTTAAGGATCGGCCTGTACAGCCACTCCAGGACACACATATCAAACCCCACTAACTGACTGAAAGGAACCATCATCACCCTATGAGATAGATAGAGAGAGAGAGAGACTGGGCTCCTTGATTAGGGCACCAGATCCTCAGCCGGACCTGCACCATAAAAACTCCGGCTTACATCAACTCGGGGCTGGACCGTCACACCGCAGCCCGTGCGGCAGTGCATGTTCCAGGGCCACCAAAAATGGCTCCTCAGCCAGTAAGGCAATGCACGTTCCGGGCCGCTGAGAATGGTGGATTCTAAGTGGCTTCGGTGCCTGGGGTTGCTTCAGGAATTCTGTCTCTTCATGTTCAGCTAAGTGATTGCTGGCTGTTTGCCACTTCATGTGCTACCCCGTGTCAAGATACAAATTGTCTGTCGTTGTTGGGTTTAGTCATCTCACATCCAGCTGAGGATTGCTGGCCGTTTGCCCCTCCTCCGAGCCAAGATACGAATTGCCTGTCATTGTTTGGTTTTGTCACCTTCGTATCCAGCTGAGTTTTGCAGGCCATTTGCCACTTACCCAAGCCAAGATACGAATTGTCTGTCTTCGTTTGGTTTTGTCGTCCCATGTCCAAGTCCAAGTCCAGGCTCCGCGTCCGAGTCCAAGTCCAGGTTCTGCGTCCGAGTCCAAGTCCAGGTTCCGCGTCCGAGTCCAAGTCCTGGTTCCACGTCCGAGTCAAAGTCCAGGCTCCGTGGCCAAGTCCAAGTCTAGGTTCCTCCGGTTTGTTGTCTCCAATGTTTACGTCCATGTAAGCACCTTATCCTCGCTCTCCGGCCTTCTTGGCAACTATTAATAAAATTCACTTCTGTTAGTGTTACCTCCGTGTCTGTGTCCTGCATTTGGGTCCGCCCTCAACGCTCCTTGTAACATGTTCTTAGTGAACTAAAGAAATACAGTATGTGCACATTCACCAATAAAATCCAATGGAAGTCAAAATATGTGGTGAAGATAGGGACATTGATAGACTCCTTTTGATAATAATTGTATCCTTCCATATGACCAATAAAGACAATTATTTGGGTTCTTGCTACTACCCAGGACAAATCCACCAAGAGGTGTGGATCAGCGAGTAATTGGGAGAAGTGTGAGGCTGGCCTACTGTGAGTTTGGTAGGAGTGGCGCTGGGTTCTCAGTCCAAATAAAATGCAGTTGGGGGTACAGTATGAGACATTAGCTTGGGGGGTGCAAGTCCAGTAAGAATGCATTTGGGAGTTTGAATTTGGTGGGGAACTGTTCAGGCATGTGTGTTTGGGAAGTGCGGGAATCCGGTAGGGGTAGGGGTAGAGTGCGAATTTATTGGCTGGGGCAGTTAGATAGGGGTAGGGAATTATTTAGTGAGTATTAAGTTTGAATTGAATACAGAATGTGGGTTTAAGGGGATGAGGTTGTGAGTTTTATGGGAGTAGGGGAATGAACTTATTGGGAGGGGTGAGGCTGTGAATTTGGTGGAATAGGGTAGTGAGTTGTGGGTTGATGGAGAGTGAAGGAGTTTGGTGGGGCATGTTTGTGGGTTTGGGGGTGTGTTGAGTTTGGTGGGAGTGGCGAGATTTGGTGGGCACTGACTGTCAACCACCTATTTACACTAATCCTACACTCAGTATATTTGATTCTCCCAGATTTCCATCAGCTCCCACCAGATTCTATCAAACAGCTATGCACTGGAGCCAAATTGTAGTGACAGTGAGACTTTTTTATTATGTGATCTTTCCATGGTTAATTTGTTAATTGTTGGAATCTCTAATACCAGAGGGCATGCATTTAAGATGGGAGGGGGTAGTTTCAAAGGAGGTGTGAGGGGCAAGTTGATCGTGGACTTCAGGAAGGGTAAGACGAAGGAACACATACCAATCCTCATCGAGGTATCAGAAGTGGAGAGCGTGAGCAGCTTCAAGTTCCTGGGTGTCAAGATCTCTGAGGATCTAACCTGGTCCCAATATATTGATGTAGTCATAAAGAAGGCAAGACAGCGGCTATACTTTATTAGGAGTTTGAAGCGATTTGGCATGTCAACAAATACACTCAAAAACTTCTATAGTTGTACCGTGGAGAGCATTCTGACAGGCTGCATCACTGTGTGGCATGGAGGGGCTACTGAAGAGGACTGAAAGAAGCTGAAGAAGGTTGTAAATCTAGTCAGCTCCATCTTGGGCCTACAAAGTACCCAGGACATCTTTAGGCAGCGGTGTCTCAGAAAGGCAGCGTCCATTATTAAAGACCTCCAGCACCCAGGGCATGTCCTTTTCTCACTGTTACCATCAGGTAGGAGAGACAGAAGCCTGAAGGCACACACTCAGCAATTCTGGAACAGCTTCTTCCCCTCTGTCATCCGTTTCCTAAATGGACATTGAAGCTTGGGACACTACCTCACTTTTTTTAATATACAATATTTCTGTTTTTGCACAATTTTTAATAATCTATTCAATATACATAATTGATATACTTGTTTATTTATTGTTGTGTTTTAATTTTTTTTCTCTCTGCTAGATTATGAATTGCATTAAACTGCTGCTGCTAAGTTAACAAATTTCACGTCACCTGCCGGTGATAATAAACCTGATTCTGATTCTGACGTTTTCTCACACAGAGAGTGGTGTGTGCCTGGAATGCACTGCCTGCAGTGATAGTAGAGGCAAAGACTTTTAAGAGACATTTAGATAGGCACACGTATGTGAGGAAAATGGAAGGATATAGACATTATGTAGGTAGAAGGGATTGGTTAGATTGCTCATTTGTTTACCAATTTAATTGGATTGAGAGAATATTGTGGGCCAAACAGCCTGATCCTGTGTGGTACTCTCGCATGTTCTATGTTCTGACTGGACCATTTAAGAACTTTATTCCATCTGTATTATTGCATTCTTAATACCTTTTCCAAAATTGTGTTAATGCCTTGCTGGATTGTCAAACCAATGTATAAAAATAGAGAGCATTTTCTACATAAAAACATTGGCCATCCACCCTTTTCAACCTCTTCCACCATTTATTATTTATTTGTTCTTCAGTGTTTCCACCAGCTCCAATAAGACACACATTGTCGGCCATTCCCATTTTGAAGGGTTTGCTCCTTTCACAGCTCCCTGGTGTGCTGTTCCACCCCTGCCTAACTCAGCTCTTCCCCACAAATGCAGGAGGTACAACACCTCTTCCCTTCCTATCACCCAGTCATGCAAATAGTCTTTATCAATGAAGCAGCGATCTCAGTCTCATTGCAATTTTTCAACTCTGGCCTCATAACCCTTAATTCCCTTTTAATGCCTGTAAATCTAACAATCTCTGCTTTGATTGAATGCATCGACTGAGTCTCCTCAGCATTTTGGCTTAGAGTGTTCCAAGGGCCACCACTCCCTAAAGGAAGAAACTTTCACCTTAGTTCTAATTGGCCCATCTATTATTCTTAGTCTGGGACTCTGGTCCTAGACTTTTCCACTAGGGAAAACACATTTTCTGCATCTAGATTGGAAAGCCTTTTGAGATTTGATTAAGACTTCCTCTTATTTTTCTAAGCCTAACATAAAAAGTCCCTTTCTACTCATCCTCTTCGAATTTGACAAACCTGCAATCCTTGTAGCCACTTTCTAACAAATTACTGTAGATTGAGGTGGGAGGGCCCAGATGAAGAGATACTAAATCAGGGACACCTGAACTGATTAGTACAATATGCATCTGCACATTAGAACAATATGTGTCTGCATAATTGGGGCAGCCTGCAAGGGAGATATTTGGAAAGACAAAGGGGTTGATGCAGATAAATGAAGGAAAAACTAATGGAGGTAGCATAGGAAAAAACCCATGGCTAACTCGCAGAGAGATGTTTCTGGCTCTGTTGAAGGCAAGAGTTGACAAAATCAAGAATTGTTGGCATTTCCACTGGAACCATACTGTATATGTTTTATGGAAGCATCGCTGTAACAAGAAGAGTGGAGCATAGTGTCCTGCCATGACCCAGGCTGAA
This sequence comes from Mobula birostris, assembly GCF_030028105.1. Taxonomy (NCBI): domain Eukaryota; kingdom Metazoa; phylum Chordata; class Chondrichthyes; order Myliobatiformes; family Myliobatidae; genus Mobula; species Mobula birostris. Next base: position 163,021,388 of record NC_092373.1, read on the forward strand.
GTGAGAAGAATAGTGTAAAGAATGGTTAATAGCAGGGGCATGGGGAAGGATCCAAAGTGGCACAGTTCTCCTCAGCCTGTCAACTGGGGATCCGATCAGAATGAAGATTCTCTACCAGGAGGATCCGAGGCCTTAAATAGTTATTACTCTATATTAGAAGATGGGGAAACAAAGGGTTAATGCTCTGTTAGACATGGGTGCTGAATATTCAGTTATAAATGGAAATCCTAACTGGCATCAAGGGCCGCTGGGGTGGGTAGAGTGTTGAGGGGGATCTATAACAAAGGCACGAGAAACAATGGTCCGATTGGCTATAGGGGAGGGACCATTGAGTACTGATAGCAGCGTTACCTGAAAACATAATTGGGATAAATATACTGCAGGGCCAAACAGTGCAAACTAGACTGAAAAAAAAATTACATTTGGTAGTCTAAAGGTAACTGCTTTGGTGAGATTAGAGAAGTGAGAGTCTCTTATAACACTGCTACCCAGTGCCGTGGTCTGCTTGAAGCAGTATTAGATACCAGGAGGACACTCCACTCTATGTCACACGTTGATGCTGACAGTGTGAGACATCAATGCACGTACTTACTTGCCTGATCTACAGGTAGCCCACTATATCGATGACATTTTACAAAGAGGATCTACTGAAGAATGGTAGTCAATGACATGGATCTACTGGTAGGCCACATGAGGGGCAGAGGTTGCGTCATTATTCCACAGAAAATACAGGGGCCAAGGCAGATGATCCATTTTTTTGGGTATCCAGTGAGTCTCAAGACATCAAGTGATCCCAGATGAAATATGAAATAAGATAGCTGGAATGGATACCAACAAGCAAGAGACACAAAGATTTGTGGACCCATTGGGCTACTGGAGGCAGCACATACCACACTTAACTCTCCTGCTACGTCCTCTATACAAAAAAACTTTGAAAAAAGGCTACTTTGAATGGGGTTCAGAGCAACAACAGATATTTGCTACAGCTATGGAGGCAGTGGCTCAGGCCACTATTTCCATTTACCTGGACTGCCATTTGAGTTACAGGTACTGTACATCAAAACACCACTGTATAGAGTTTATGACAGAAACAAAATGGAGTGAACATTCCCCTAGGGTTCTGGTCCTGCACCCTGCCTGATGCAGTTAAACAATACATGCTATTTGAAGGACGATGTTACTGGGCATTACTGGAGATGGAAGCCTCCACAGAGGGAAGCAAGGTTACCATGAGATTGGATCTCCCCATTATGAGGTGGGTGCTCTCGGAGAGCTCCACCAACACGGTGGGTAGGACACAGCAAGCCTCTATTGTGAAGTGGAAGTGATACATTGCAGAATGAGCAAGTAAAGGTGCAGAGGGTGTAGAGCATGTAGTTGATGCATCTGTGAATAAGAGCATAAGGTGCATCAAACTTCCTGTCCCAGTGCCTCCCTCCCCTGTTACATTGGGCATCCCATATGAACAGCTGCCTGAGCTGCACAAACGCCATGTCTCGCTTACGGATGGCTCCAGTCACTTGAAAGCCAGTGTGCGAGGGTGGAGAGCTGCCGTGCCAAACCCGGTGACAGGAACAGGTCTGCGCCAGCAGAGAAAGGGCAGTTTCGGCCAGCTAGCTGAACTGGTGGCAATCAACTTGCCACTGCAGCATGCAAAAAATCCACTGCACATATGCACAGAGTTCTGGGCATTGGCAAGTGGAATGGCTGACTGGATGACAGAAGAGGAACTGGCGAACACAGGAAAAACTCCTGTGGGGGCAGGCACTCTGGCAACAGATTTGGAAGGTGCCCAACAAATGATGATCATTGTTTTCCATGTCCACCAGAAAGTCACCTCTCTATCTATCACCTTAATAATAAAGTGGCCCAGTTGGTCCAGCTGAACACCCCCGAATCCTGTACAATGAAACAATGGGCACATAATGTGGCTGGGCATCTGGGCATGCATGGTACAGTTAAATGGGCTAAACAACAGTTACCAGTGGATATGACTAAGGATGTTGTCACCACAACTGATGTTAGTCAGTAAGTGAAAAGGATACCCTCTCTGAAAGACCAGCTGTCCACATTAAAATCGGGATGGATCCAGCCCAGATAGGGAAGATCAATTACATCAGACCCTTGCCACAGGGGAAGCAATGATTTAAATACTTGCTCACTATGATTGGCACCTATTCAGGTCTTTAAAGGCAATTTCCCGTAGGGCTATACACACAACGCATACAAAATGCAGGAGGAACTCAGGCAGCATCTATGGAAAAAAGTACAGTCGATGTTCCGTGCCAAGACCCTTCAGCAGGATTGGAGGAAAAGAAAGACTATACACTGAAGGGATTGCAGAAGTTGTTATGGGGACCTGCGAGCAATACAATCAAATAATAGGTCTCATTCTTCAAGACAAGCTGTGAAGGACTGGCCTGCCAGCAAAGGCATTCATTGGGTGTATAACATACCCTATCATCAGGGCTTTTTGAACGGATGAACAAACTTTTGAAACAACAGATTTGCCTGTGAACATCAGCCCACACCCTACAGGGATGGCTGACTGTACTAAATCAGCCCTTGTACAGTACAGCCTTACTCCAAGGGTGATCCACTATGACCAGAATGATCAAGTGTACCCTGGAACCTGAGGAAGAAAGGGGCACTGAAGAAAAGGCTTCCCTTGTGGGTGGTAAGGTCAGAGTGCATGTTCCAAATTCTCCAGCAGTTTGCAAGGGAGAGAATGCAGGGACCAGAGGTGGTAACACTGGATGCCAGTACAAAGGAAAGGCCATCTGGTGTGTTCAAACAGGGAGGAATTGACAAAATGGGAATGATTTTTAAACTGTGAAGAACTGATAATAACAGATGCTTGGATTCCTTTTAGATGATGAGAGTGCTAGAATTATTTCTGTCAGCAACATGAGGATGCAGGAAGGATGTGCCTACAATGGAAGAAGAAGATTCTATAGCCCAGTGTTTAATATTTCTGCTTAATTTGTAATTAATGTAGTTTTTTGATGTAGTGTTTTACTTTTTGTTTTGGTGTACTAATGAGGAATCAAGGGGTGAAGTGTAAAGAAAGAGTTAAATTTGTTTCCTCTCTGGTATGTGCTGAAATGTGTAAGACAAAATAATGTCAAATTAGAATCTGGTAATGGCCTGCTTTCCCCTTATTAACCAATGTTTTGTCTCAACTTTGAACGCACAATATTAAAATTAGATACTGGTAAAGAATTTTTCCTTCTTTATACACCTGATGTCTCTATTTTTAAGCCTGAATGTTGCAAGAGATAAAATGGGTTTTGAAAAGTATAAAAAGGGGCAATCTCTTTGTGCAAGTGAGGTATCTTCTCTTAGGCTCTGTCGTGACTCGCATAAAGAGCTAGAGATAGAGAAAAGGACATTGAGAGAGAGAGAGAGACTGGAAAGGCTTTCAGTTACCTGCAGTTCCTTCCGGAAGTATATTGTATGGTGTGGATTAGTATTAATTTGTCTCTTGTAGCGTATAACTTTATTCAAGTACCTTTAATACATGTAAGGTGATTCTTTTGTTATCGAATATCTCTTGCTGCTGAATCAGAACAGAACTAGAAATGAATCTTTTAAAATATTTTTCATCACACCTCATAACCCATGATTCCCTTTAACGTCTAGGAGTCGAACAATTTCTGCTTTAAATGAACACATTTAAATTAACTCAGCTTCTGGGGTAGAGAGTTTCAAGGGTCACAACTTCTCACCTCAGTTTTAAATGTCCCATCTGTTATCCTGAGACTGTGTCTCTGTTCCTAGACTCTTCCACACTCCCTGACCTAGACTGTCAAGCCTTTTGGGATTTTTAAAAGTTTTCTTCTCATTCTTCTAAACCCAAGAGAAAACAGACCATTTCTACTCAATCTCTTCTCATTTGACAATCCTGTCATCCCAGTAACCAATCTCTAACAATTTTACAAACCTCTTCCTTTGCTATTGAGTTTTTCTTATCCATTGGCCGCCAAGTTATTTATTACCTCCATGTTGTCATGCAATACAACATTTATAAATTCATAAAGCTTTGACGAGAAATTTAAGTGTGAATCCAGTAATGGAGCATTGGTACATAACTTCAGGCATCACTCAAACTTTCTTCTTATCCTTCTCCATCTTGTTTTATGGCAGTTGGCACCCAGTTTAATGGTGCATTACTGCCACCTTCTGCCCTGGAGTGTGTAATAGACTTACATTCTAAATCCCTTCACCCAATCACACACACACACAGACACACACACACACACATATCCTAACCTACACTTTATCCTCCCATCTTTGGCCATCCTAGTACTCTATTCCTGCTTATCCATCATATCCTGTAAAAAAACCCCTGTACCCCTTAAGAAAGCTAAAAATACCCTGACCTGTGCTCTCTCACCCATGCCCAGCAACCCTTTTAATGTGAGTTCCTGTACCCCCAATTCCCTTAGATTAATTCTCATCATCTCTCTCTGTATCCCATACTTCCTGCAACTCAGAACTACATGTTCTACTGACTCCCCTTCCTGACATTCCTCACACAATCCTGTCTGGTGTTTCCCTGTCATTTTCAATGTTTTGTTTAATGCACAGTGCCCCAGCCTTAACCTAGTCCACACGGTTTCCTCTCTTCTGTTTCCACTACCTATCCTAGTACCTGCAACACTCTTTTGTATTTGATATAAATGCCTCCCTTTCCCCTCCCTGTCCCATCTTTCTTGCCACATTTGGTTGCTTTTTTCCCAGATTACACACTTAACCTCTGCTTTACTGAGACTAATATGCATTTCTATATTTTCTTTCTTTAACGCCCTCTTTGCCAACTCATCCACCCTCTCATTCCCCTTCAGCCCTACATGTACTGGAACCCATAGAAATTTTACCTGACCTCCCTGATTTGCAATTCTTGTGACTAACTGAAGGACTTCATAAAGTACATCTTGCCAACTGTTTGAGTGAAAAGACCTTAAACTTGCTAGAACTGAGGATGAATCTGAGCATATCAGTGCTTTGACTTGTCTGGCTTTCTCCACCCATCGCAACATTGCCAGCATCTCCACTGTATAGACCCCTAACTTATTAGATGTTCTTCTGCTGATTCCAATTTCTTTTGCTGGTATAGCCACCCCAAACCCTGTCACTCCTGTTTCAGATTCCTTAGCACCATCCATATAAATCTGAGTATAATCACTATACTTTTCCATCACATGACAGTTAAATGCACTTACCAAATCAGTTTTATATTTTCCTTTCCTTTTTACCTCTAACAAATGCCAGTCTATGTCAGACCATACAAGCTTCCATGGAGCTACAACCGGATAAACTACTGAAGGACTTATCCTTAGATCAAACACTCCACATTCTTTAGCAATATCATTCCCTACCTGACTAAAGTTATCCCTCTGAAACCTCCCATTTTCCCAGTACTTCTGCAACACTCCTTTTGCAGGGTGAGAGTCATTGTGCCCCTGCAAATTAGCCCAGTAGTTTGCTATCAATTGCATCCTTCTTAGTTCCAAAGGCATTACTCCCACTTCTACCTGTGGGGCTGATACTGGTGATGTTTTAAAAGCCCCACTGAACACTCTCAAAGCCTGAGCTTGAATCACATCCAGTTTCCTTATAAGAGACCTAGCTGCTGATCCATATGCTATGTTTCCATAGTCCAACACAGATCTTACTAAAGCCACATACATTCTCTTCAATACTGAACAACCTGCTCCCCATTCCCCACCAGTCAAACATCTCATCATATTTATTACTTTTTACATTTCTCCTCAACTTTCCTGATATGGTCTGCCCATGTTAATCGAGTCAAATATAACTCCAACCCTTTCCAATTCGGTAATGGTAGACAAGACGAGAGGGGGTGTTGAGGGAAAGAGACTGGAGAAGGAGCGGGATAGGGATTCAGGATCAGAGGTAGGCAGCTGGGGAGAAATGGATTATTGTGAAGGGAGAAATAAAGGGAATGAGGAGATAGTGAGGGGATGGATGAATGAAAACCGAGACAAAGGGAATAAATGAATAAGAAATGGCAGTGGAGAAAGCTCTGAAAGTGAAGAAGATGAACAAGTTCAGAGAGAAGGTGTTGTCATAATTAGGTTTAAAGAGAAGGCTCAAGGAAACATGAAGAAAATTAACCCGTTTGTGCTAACAACAACTCTGGCTAATAAGATAAGGGAAATAGTATTTGCAAAAGTCCTTAATGATGGCAACTTATTGGTAAGATGTGCGAATGAGGAACAACTTGAGAAAGCACTCAAGCTAAAAGAGATAGGAAAATGCAAGGTGGAATACACAGGGAGGGTGGGAGAACGAAATGGCGGTGGATGTAAAGGAGTGATCACGGGGGTACCAATGAGTATAAATATGGAGGAGTTAAAGAGGAATATCAAAGGAGGAAAAGTAATGAATATTCAAAGACTGAAAACAGCAAAGGAGGGAATGATAAAGGAAAGTGAAACAGTATTGATTGAATTTGAAGAAGAAAGAGTGCCAAGGAAGGTGTTCCTGGGTTTCATGAGTTACCCAGTAAGGGTGTATGTGCCAAAGCCATTGAGGTGCTATGTGTCCAAAATGGTTTGGACACATAGCAAAAAACTGTAAAAGGCAGAGGAGATGTGCTAGATGTGGGGGTGATCATGAATATGGAAAGTGCGGAACAGGAGTGCAACCAAAATGCTGCAATTGTGGAGGAGGTCATACTGTGGCATATAGTGGGTGTGAGGTTATGAGACGGGAGAACAAAGTTCAAGAAATAAGAATGAAAAGAAAGGTCACTTATGCTGAAGCTGTAAGAATGTCAAGAGAACAGAATAATGCTCCTAATGAACAGGGAGCAATAGGGATGCAAGAGATGCAACAAAGAACAAATGACAGGATTTATGTAGACAAAAAGGCTCTAGTAACGTTCATTGCAGGAGTGATTAATAGTATGGCTGAGGTAAAGTCAAAAAGTGATAAAATTCAGCTGGTGGTCAGAGCAGCAGTGAACCATTTTGGGTTAGTAGGACTGATATGGGAAGAAGTGAGGGAGAACCTCACTAATCAGTCAAGCCAGGAAGTGTCATGGGTTGGTTAATACTAATTATGGTGATTCTTTTGCAATGGAATGCAAGGAGCTTACTGGCCAATAGCCAGGAATTCAAGCACTTTCTAAAGAAATGGTTGTAAAACCGGATGCAGTGTGTATTCAGGAAACTTGGTTGAAGCCAGCTTTAGAGTTTGTGGTATATGGGTATACAATGATAAGGAAAGCTAGAAATCTAGGGGGAGGAGGGGGTTGTGCTATGTTAATCAAGCAAGGTATAGCATATAGGGTACTGGAAAAAGGAGATGATCAGGAATACATAGTGGTGGAAGTGTGGGAGAGAGGGGAGGAAGTGGTTATAATTAACTACTACAATCCATGTAAAAGGTTGGATTTGGACAGCCTATTAAGGATACAAGGACAAAACAGACATAAAGTAGTGTGGTGTGCAGATTTCAATGCCCACAGCACAATATGGGGGGATCCGATTACAGATTCAAATGGAAAAATAATTGAAGATTTGATGGAAGAAAGGGATTTGGTGTGTATGAATGATGGTAGAGGAACGAGGATAAACATAACAACAGGAACTGAGTCAGTATTAGATATTATACCTTGGCTGGTGTTAGTAACTGGGGAGTTTGGACTGCTTCAGCAGTAGGCAGTGATCACTACCCAGTTTTATGTTCAGTGGGTGAAAGAGTTGAAGTAAGACCAGGTGGTGGAATCCCGAAGTGGGTGTTTGGAAAAGCAGATTGGGGTAAGTTCCAGAAGTTGAGTGAAGAAGCATTGACAAGGATTGACATTTCTGGAAATATAGATGAATTAAACAGTCAGGTGACTTCAGCAATTATTATGGCAGCAGAAGGATCTATACCCAGGAGTAAAAATAAGACGAACAGAAAACTGGTACCGTGGTGGATAGAGGATTGTTGTCAGGCTGTTAAAAACAGAAATAGAGCATTCAGGCTAATTAAAAGAACCCACAATATGCAGCATTTGATTCAATATAAGAAGGCACAGGCAGTGGTGAGAAGAACTATACATCAAGCTAAAAGGGCAAATTGGAGGAGTTTTTGCAACAAAATAGGAAGAACAACACCTGTGGGAGAGGTATGGGGAATGATTAAGAGGATGGGGGGGAGATAGAAGGGAATGGGAATATCCAGTAATGATATCGGAGGAGGAAACAGCAGTTTCCAGTAGGGATAAGGCTGAGATCATGGCCAAGTCGTTTGTACAGATGCACAGTTCAGAAAATTTGTCTGAAGAAGGGAGAAGGAGAAGGGAAAGAACAATAAGTCAACACCCAGGTGTGTTAAACAAGAGTGAAGAAACTGATGATATAATTGATGATTCATTTACGTTGCCAGAAATGGTGAGAGCAATAAAGAGATTGAGACCAACCTCCCCAGGGAAAGATCTGATATGCTATGTTATGCTAAAAAATCTAGGACAAGGAGTGTTCTTGAAGTTGCTGCATTTTTATAACAGAGTGTGGGAGGAGGGAAGATTACCAAGTGCATGGAAAGAAGCAGTAGTAATTCCAATAAGGAAACCTGGCGAGGATCTGTCAAACGCAGACACGAGGAAATCTGCGGATGCTGGAAATTCAAGCAACACACACAAAAAATGCTGATGGAACGCAGCAGGCCAGGCAGCATCTATAGGAAGAGGTACAGTCAACGTTTCGGGCCTCTTCCTATAGATGCTGCCTGGCCTGTTGCATTCCACCAGCATTTTTTGTGTGTGTTGCAAGGATCTGTCAAAACCCACTAGCTACAGACCAATAGCATTAACATCAAATATATGCAAGATAATGAAAAGGATGATAACATAGAACATAGAATAGTATAGCACAGTACAGGCCTTTCGGCCCACAGTGTTGTGCCGACCCTTAAACCCTGCCTCCCATATAACCCCCCCCCCACCTTAAATTCCTCCATATACCTGCCTAGTAGTCTCTTAAATTTCACTAGTGTATCTGCCTCCACCACTGACTCAGGCAGTGCATTCCACGTACCAACCACTCTCTGAATAAAAAACCTTCCTCTAATATCCCCCTTGAACTTCCCACCCCTTACCTTAAAGCCACGTCCTCTTGTATTGAGCAGTGATGCCCTGGGGAAGAGGCGCTGGCTATCCACTCTAACTATTCCTCTTATTATCTTGTACACCTCTATCATGTCTCCTCTCATCCTCCTTCTCTCCAAAGAGTAAAGCCCTAGCTCCCTTAATCACTGATCATAATGCATACTCTCTAAACCAGGCAGCACCCTGGTAAATCTCCTCTGTACTCTTTCCAACACTTCCACATCCTTCCTATAGTGAGGTGACCAGAAATGGACACAGTACTCCAAGTGTGGCTTACCCAGAGTTTTACAGAGCTGCATCATTACCTCGTGACTCTTAAACTCTATCCCTCGACTTATGAAAGCTAACACCCCATAAGCTTTCTTAACTATCCTATCTACCTGTGAGGCAACTTTCAGGGATCTGTGGACATGTACCCCGAGATCCCTCTGCTCCTCCACACTACCAAGTATCCTGCCATTTACTTTGTACTCTGCCTTGGAGTTTGTCCTTCCAATGTGTACTACCTCACACTTCTCCGGGTTGAACTCCATCTGCCACTTCTCAGCCCACTTCTGCATCCTATCAATGTCTCTCTGCAATCTTCGACAATCCTCTACACTATCTACAACACCACCAACCTTTGTGTCGTCTGCAAACCTGCCAACCCACCCTTCTATCCCCACATCCTGGTCGTTAATAAAAATCACAAAAAGTAGGGGTCCCAGAACAGATCCTTGTGGGACACCACTAGTCACAACCCTCCAATCCGAATGTACTCCCTCCACCATGACTCTCTGTTTTCTGCAGGCAAGCCAATTCTGAATCCACCTGGCCAAACTTCCCTGGATCCCATGCCTTCTAACTTTCTGAATAAGCCTATTGTGTGGAACCTTGTCAAATGCCTTACTAAAATGCATGTAGATCACATCCACTGCACTACCCTCATCTATATGCCTGGTCACCTCCTCAAAAAGCTCTATCAGGCTAGTTAGACATGATCTGCCCTTCACAAAGCCATGCTGACTGTCCCTGATCAGACCATGATTCTCTAAATGCCCATAGATCCTATCTCTAAGAATCTTTTCCAATAGCTTTCCCAACACAGACGTAAGGCTCACCGGTCTATAATTACCTGGACTATCCCTACTACCTTTTTTGAAAAAGGGTACAACATTCACCTCCCTCCAATCCTCCGATACCATTCCTGTGGACAACGAGGACATAAAGATCCTAGCCAGAGGCTCAGCAGTCTCTTTCCTCGCCTCATGGAGCAGCCTGGGGAATATTCTGTCAGGCCCTGGGGACTTATCCGTCCTAATGTATTTTAACAACTCCAACACCTCCTCTCCCTTAATATCAACATGCTCCAGAACATCAACCTCACTCATATTGTCCTCACTGTCATGAAGTTACCTCTCATTGGTGAATACTGAAGAGAAGTATTCATTGAGGACCTCACTCACTTCCACAGCCTCCAGGCACATCTTCCCGTCTTTATCTCTAATTGGTCCTACCTTTACTCCTGCCATCCTTTCGTTTATGTGAATGCCTTGGGGTTTTCCTTTACCCTACTCACCAAGGCCTTCTCATGCCCCCTTCTTGCTCTCCTCAGCCCCTTCTTAAGCTCCTTTCTTGCTACCTTATATTCCTCAATAGACCCATCTGATCTTTGCTTCCTAAACCTCATGTATGCTGCCTTCTTCTACCTGACTAGATTTTCCACCTCACTTGTTACCCATAGTTCCTTCACCCTGCCATTCTTTACCTTCTTCACCAGGACAAACTTATCCCTAATATCCTGCAAGAGATCCCTAAACATCGACCACATGTCCATAGCACATTTCCCTGCAAAAATGTCATCCCAATTCACACCTGCAAGTTCTAGCCTTATAGCATCATAATTTGCCCTTCCCCAATTAAAAATTTTCCTGTCCTCTCTGATTCTATCCTTCTCCATGATAATGCTAAAGGCCAGGGAGCAGTGGTCACTGTCCCCCAGATGTTCACCCACTGAGAGATCTGTGACCTGACCCGGTTCGTTACCATCATCTTTGTTCCTGATGCTTCTTGCATTGAAGTACACATACTTTAGCCCTTCTACCTTACTACCTTTATACCCTTTATTCTACTTCTCTTTCCTCAAAGCCTCTTTATAGGTTAGATAGCAGAAGGGTTATCGTATGAGCTTGAGAAGAGGGGAATGCTGGCAAGATGTCAGAGTGGTTTTAGGAAGGGAAGGAATTCCATGGACTCAGTGATAAGGTTAGAGACTGAAATAAGAAAGGCCCAGGCAAATAAAGAGTCAGCAGTTGCAGTGTTTTTTGACATAGAAAAAGCCTATGATATGATGTGGAAGGAAGGATTATTAATTAAACTGCACAAGATGGGGGTTGGTGAGAAAGTTTTTAATTGGATTAAAGATTTTTTGCTTGGCAGAAAAATTCAAGTTCGGATTGGATCAGAATTATCAAAACAAAACATAGTGGGAAATGGCACACCTCAAGGTAGTATGATTAGCCCATTACTTTTCATCATAATGTTCAATTATGTCTTCGCAAAGGTACCAGTGAAGGTACATAGGTAAGTCACTGTTTGTGGATGATGGGGCCTTGTGGAAACGAGGTAGGAACATGGAGCATTTAATCAGGAAACGACAAGGAGCAATTGATGAAGTGGTGGAGTGAGGTTATGATTGGGGATGTAGATTTTCAGTAGAAATAACTCAAAATGTATTTTTCACCAGGAAAAGAATTGAGGTAGAGAGGAAGTTAAGGATGTATGAGATTGAATTGGAAAGGTTGGATCACTCAAATTTTGTTTCTAATATTCCAATTTACAAAATAAATCAAGATTCCAAACTGTTTAAAGGACATGTTCTATCTCATAATGACAGACCTGTTTCTAACTGTTGTTGCCCCAGGTTCCGCATTCTGTAAGATTTTGGCAAAAACAAAAAGTTTGTTTCTGTCTGTTCAAGGCAAAGTCTACTTTCTTCAGTTACACCCTTCATCAACTACATGATTATTCATCTCTTCCTTTTGGAAGTCAGGTCAAGGTATTGATTATTATTTGAATGAGTTCTCGTTCTCCAAAATTTGCTCTTAATCTATTTGAACGCATATTTATTTATTCCACATTGCCCAATATATACATTAATCTTTCAACACTGTTTATCTTAATAGTAGACTTCTGCAGCACTTTACCTGGTGTGTCACAGGATAATCAATAAGATGTGATGATGTGGTGCCAGAAGAATTCATTACCGTTACCTTAACTCTGGCAGTTGGATATACTTCATTTGAGAGGCTTTTGATTTGTCAGAAATTTATGAAAATATTCTGAGTGATATGGATATAATAGACTAAATCTCCATAGCCAGAGGATGGTGAATCTTTGGAATTCAATGCCACAAATGACTGTGAAGGCAAAGTCTTTGGGTATATTTAAAGCAGAGTTAATAGGTTCTTGATTAGTAAGGGTATCAAAAGTTACGGTGAGAAGGCAAGAGAATGGGGTTGAGAGGGATAATAAATCAGACATGATAGGATGGCAGAGCATACTTGATGGGCTGAATGGCCTAATTCTGCTCCTATATCTTGTGCTCTTACGGACTTAATTGTGCTTGTTAGGATTGGTATTTCCAACTGTAAACCTGTCAACTGCTCCTTTGTAGATAGGACTTACTGAAGATTCCTGATATCATACTGGGGAATCTGCCTTTCTGATCCCATACTGCCAAGACCTGGTGTAGAGAGTCCTTTCCTTTCCCAGCCTGGAGACGAGAAGGAAACAGTTATTTATTGACATTTTAATGTGCTTTAATTAATTTTATTCTTCCATTTGTAAGAGCTTAATTTTTAGTTACATCTATTCTAATTATTTCTAAATAACTTTTAATGTCAGGATACAAAAATTTTAGATTGTAAGTCGGCTCTTTTAGGAGGCAAAGCTGCCTAGCTCTGCCATTTTTAAAGGCTGTCAGGGCTTTCCAAGGACCTAACCTCAGCAGTAAACTGCCTGGGGCTTATTATTACCTGAGGTCTCAGTTGACCCCACTGGACACATCCCTGATGCATAGTCCATGTCTCAGAAATATACAGGAGATGGAAATCAGTTCAGTTGACCCACGGTAGACCAATGGTCTTGATTTCCCATCCTAAATCTCTTCACTTCTCACTCCTTCCAGATAAACCTTAAAAGCTATCATCTCAGATAAATTTTAGAGGCATGCCGCTATTCGCACGCTACTGAACTTCATTTGGCATGTTGTGAATATTTTTGTCAGCCCTGGCAATGATGGAGCTCACAGTAGAGTATCTGTTTGAAGGGACTGGAAATCTGGTGAGCTGCATCGTCAGAGTGGAATCTGAAGTTTACTCAGAGATATTGGCCTGGGGAGTACACTGATGTTAATTAACATGATGCAGCAGGGGGAGCTCGTTCTTGGGGAATTCTGCAGCACAGCATATGTGACTTCTCTCCAGTGCTTTTAAATGTCTGCTGTAAATAGTCTATATTTCAGTGGCATACAAGAAATGAGCTTTGTTTAATGTTCTCATCTTCAGTTTTTTCCTCAGATGGCTAAAGGCTGTCCACATACACAGAAGGTGCCGGTGAATTAACAAAAAAGGGCTCAGCAGGGGATGTACTTCATGCAGCAAATGGTAAAACTTCATCTTCCCCAGAACATACTGGTGCAATTCTACACTGCCATCATTGAGAGCATTCGCACATCAGCCATTATTGTCTGGTTTGCTGCAGCATCCTCCCACAATTTACAAAACTACAGTGAAGTGTCAGGTCAACAGAAAAAGTCACTGGCTGCAGTTTACTATCACTGCAGGACTAGGAAGTGGGCAGGAAAAAAATCATTATGGACTGTACCCATCCTGCAAACCGCCTTTTCCAGAAGCTCCCTTCTGGAAAACTCTACAGGGTTATTAAAACAAAAACTTCACACCATCTTAAAAGTTTATTCCCAGAGGCAGTTAATCTGATCAACCAATCTACTTAGCCCCTTCTCCCCCTCTATCTATTAACATCTTCACTGCACTGCTTTGTAAACACTTTAAAACACTTTTTATAGTGCTGTTTACAATGTAAATGCATGCTGGTATTTATCGAGTTATACACATTTTATTCCATATCTGTACTTTGATATCTAACTTTATTTTTTATATAAATTTCTATTGTTTATAATTGTTAAATGTTTTTCTGGTGCATGTCACGCCTTGACCAACAAACCACAGCAAATTTCTATATTGCCTCTGGTGTGGTCAGAACAATCTGGAGCTAAATACGCTCAAGACTGTGGAGATGACAGTGGACTTCAGGAGGAGCCCCCCAGTACTCCCCCCACCAACTATACTCAACAGTATTGTGTCTGCTGTGGAGACCTTCAGGTTTCTGGGTGTCACAATCTCCCAGGACCTGAAGTGGACACCCAACGTGGGCACTCTTATCAAAAGGCTCAGCAGTGGTTGTATTTCCTACGTCAACTCAGGAAGTACAACCTGCCTCAGGAGCTGCTGATTCAATTCTACTCAGGAATAATCCAGTCTGTTCTCTGTTCGTCCATCACTGTCTGGTTTGGATCAGCTACCAAACAAGACAAGAATAGGTTCCAAAGAACCGCGAGGGCTGCGGAAAGGATTATTGGTGTGAAGCTGCCCTTGATCCAGGACTTATATGCATCTAGAGTCAGGAAGCGAGCAAGCAGCATCATTGTAGACCCATCACACCCTGGACATCACCTGTTCCAACTCCTTCCTTCTGATAGGCGCTTTAGATCACTGTATGCCAGGACACATAGGTACAAGAACAGTTTCTTTCCGTATGCCATCAGTCTTATGAACACTTGAATTTTAGTCTATTATAAACCAAGTCCACCTGTACATACACAGGTATACCTCATTGTATATAGTTCACGATTATTTGCACTATTGTTTTGTTTGCTTTTTGATTCTGTACAGCGAGAGCTCAGGGAAACCGGCATCAAATTCCCTGTGTGCGTCCACATACTTGGCGATAATAAAGGATTCTGATTCTGATTCTGATGAATAAAGGGTCTGCGATCCTTGAAATTTATCATCAATGTGTTGAGGTTATCAAAATTGCCACATGCTCAGACTCTTAATTCAACCTTTTCCATTTTTGTTACTTTAGCATCTCTTTTTGCACTACCTTTTGCTGTGCTCTACTTTGCACCATTCTGTGTTTTTCACTCATTGTATTTAATATCACCTTGCATAATCTCTACTCTGTGAGTTTCACCTGAACAAGGAATTTCATTGCACCTCGAATTAGCTCTATGAATAAAGAAAATGACAAAAATAACAAAAACTTTTGTTAGAGGACAGTATTACATATTGGGGCTGCCGTTAAGTATAAGCCCAAATTCTCTCATGGTTTTGGTGAACAAGCTGACACTGACTTGGAGCTCATCCTCTGACCAACTTGTATGCACACTGCAACTTGATGACTGAGGTTCTGAAGATGACAGAGTTTGTGCAGTTTCTCATTTGTCCTGTAGGTTAGTCAACAGAAGACTTGTTGGAGATGAGATGCAGTGCTATGGCAATAATGATTGAGAAAACTGCATGGGCAATAATGTTTGCTGCCAGTCTACACTGAGATTGTGCATTTTGGACCTGTTAGTTAAGTTCAGTTTGCATGCCTTCATATAGAGAGGTAAGATGTAAACAAAATTTTTGTAGACATCCAAATAAAAGAAGCATGTTTCACTTTCCCTTTGATTGCCAGTGTTATCACATTCATGCTTAGGCTAAGCACCCATAGCGAGAGCTTTAATAAAGGCCACATCCAGTTGTTGATGCCAGCTCATGGATTTCTCAACATAATCAGCAGCCACGAAACTGCATACCCTGATGCCTTCACTATTATGGCAGAAGATTTCAACCATGATAATTTGAAGAAGTCTCTGAACAACTACCACCTGAGGAACCAGAGGAACCAACACACCTAACCACTATTATACTACTATCAAGAACCCTTACCGTGCCATCCCACGCCCACACTTTGGAAAGCCCAATTATCTAGCTGTACTTCTATTCTCAGTGTATAGACAGTCTAAAGATCATTACACCAACGGAAAGGACTAAGAAGGTATGATCAAGGGAGGTGGAGGAGCGTTTAGAGGACTACTTTGAGTCAGTGGACCGGACGATATTCAGGGATTCATCATCGAATCTGAATCAATATGCCACAATTATCACTGACTTCAAAAAAAACCTGTTTGGAAGAGTGTATGCCTTGAAGAACATACTAGACATACTCAACCCTAAGGCCATGGATGAACCAGGGAATTCGTAGTCTGCTGGGAACTATATCTGTGGCATTCAAGACCTGTGATCTAGAACTATACAAGAAGTCCAGGAAGACTATTTTAAGAGTGAAGAAACAATTCCATTTGAGGTTAGAGATACAATCGATTGCACATCAGCTCTGGCATTACAGAAGTCGGCGGGAGGAGAGAGAGCAACGCGCCACGCGTGCGTAGCCCTCCGGTGAAAAATGATACCGTATCCATACGGGGGCCGTGGACAATTCTGATTTGATGGAGATGGACGTGAAATCACAGAGGAACATCTGGAAAAATTTCTGAAATGCCAGATCACTGCTGTTGTTACTGCGTGATCGGGAATCTTTCGTAGGGAAGTCCTCAAAATCACTGGCTTTGCCTGCTGTGGGCGACTAAGATGGAGGCCGAATCGTTCGGATAGAGATGGCGCTCAGTACTCGGTGTCAGAGAGCTGATCAGAGCTCGAAGTTTTTGGATGACTCAGAGTCAGACCGTGGTCAGGTATGGCAGGGAGAGTTTTTCTTCCTTCTCCCGTCTGTGTGAGATGTGGGACATTTGAGAAACTTTGAATGTTTTACTGTACTCATGGACTTCTTCATCAAGTTATGCTATTGTTGCACTGTTGTAACTATATGTTATAATTATATGGTTTTGTTAGTTTTTTTCAGGCTTGGTCTGTCCTGTGTTTTGTGATATCACACCAGAGGAAATATTGTATCATTTCTTAATGCATGCATTACTAAATGACAATAAAGGAGGACTGTGTGTCATCATAATCTAAGGTTTGCAGGCCTTAGACTCATAAAGTGAAACCTAACATCGTGAATGGCTGTTATGCTTCACCCTCAGATGAGCTCAACACCTTTAATGCACGCTTTGAAAGGGAAAATAAAACTACACCTGTGTGAATCCCTGAAGCATCTGGTGACCCTGTGATCTCTGTCTCTGAGGCCAACATCAGAACATCTTTCAAGGGGGCGAACTCTTGCAAGGCATCAGGCCCTGGTGGTGTACCTGGTGGGGCCTTGAAAGCCTGTGCCAATCAACTGGTGGGAGAGTTCAAGGACATCCTAAATCTCTCACTGCTGCAGTTGGAGGTTCCCACCTGCTACAAAAGGGCAACAATTAATGCCCAAAAGAAGCCTCAGTGCTTATCAGTAGCTGAGGCGCAGTGAGATCGGCGCCTGGCTCGAGAATGGAGTTCCCAAGTTCAATCCAGTGACACACCGCTCCTGAGCGCGCTCTCCATCCGTACTGGGTTGATGTTGAGCTCACAACTCAACCTCGTAAAAAGAAACTGCCATCTCCAGTTTAAATTCCAACATGGAATATTGTGGAGGATCAAATACCCAAAACCCAAACCTACTCACATCTACTGTGATGAAGTGCTTTGCGAGGTTGATCATGGCTAGAATCAACTCCTGTCTAAGCAAGGATCTGGACCTGCTGCAATTTTCCAATCTCCACAAAAGGTCTACAGTGGATGCAACCTCACTGCACTTGGATCACCTGGACAATAGTAATACCTACGTCAGGCTTCTGTTTATTGATTACCACTCAGTGTTCAACAGCATCATACCCTTAGTTCTAATCAACAAGCTTCAAAACCTGAGCCTCTTTATTTCCCTCTGCAACTGTATCCTGACTTCCTCACTAGGAGACCGTAGACTGTACAGATCAGAAATAACACCTCCTCTCGCTAAGAATCAACACTGGCACATCTCAAGGATGTGTGCTTAGCCCACTGCTCTACTCTCTACACCTACTACTGTGAGGCTAGGCACAACAAATACACCATCTATAAATTTGCCAATGACACAACTATTGTTGGCAGAATTTCTGATGCTGATGAGGAAGCATGGAGAAGTGAGATCTATCAGCTTGATGAGTGGTGTCACAGCCACAACCTTGCACTCAATGTCAATAAGACCAAGGAATTGATTGTGGACTTCAGGAAGTCGAGGGAACACACACCAGTCCTCATCGAGGGCTTAGAAGAGGAAAAGGTGAGCAGTTTCAAGTTCCTGGCTGTCAAGATCTCTGAAGATCTATCCTGGGCCCAACATTGTTGCAATTACAAAGGCAGGACAGTGGTTATATTTCATTAGAAGTTTCAGGAGAATTGGTATGTCACCAAAGACACTCACAAATTTCTACGGATGTATTGTGGATGGCATTCTAATTGGCTGCATCATCATCTGCTATGTATGGAGGAGTCACTGCATAGGAGATCAGAAAAAGCAGTAGAAAGTTGTAAACTCAGCCAGCTCCATCATGGACACTAACCTCCACACCATCTAGGATACCTTCAAAAGGTGATGCCTCAAAAAGGCATCATTAAGGACCCCCATCACCCAGAATGTGCCACTTCTCATTGCTACCATCAAGGAGGAGGTACACACTCAATGTTTCAGGAACAGCTTCTTTCCCTCTGACATCAGATTTCTGAATGGACAATAAACACTATCTCACTATTTTTTCTCACCCTTTTTCCACTACTTATTTAGTTTGATTTTTATATATACTTATTGTAATTTATAGGTTTTTAAAATTATTATTATTATGTATTGCAATGTATGGCACCCTCGAAACTATAAATTTCATGACATGTGGCAGTGATATTAAACTTTTTTTCTTTTAAATTCTGATTTTGAATCCTGTTGAAGATCATGTCAGTGTGCCTCTAGATGGACAGAATACTCACTGTGATTTAAGAAGCAGCTCTTTGACCACTGGAAGGAAGCAACTAATGGGGAGTGAGAATTGGAGGAGCAAATTTGTAAGGAGATAGCAGATATTAGTAGTAAGCACAAGGTTGTGATTGTGGGAGATTTTAATTTTCCACACATAGACTGGGAAATCCATTCTGTAAAAGGGCTGGATGGTTTAGAGTTTGCAAAATGTGTGCAAGATAGTTTTTTGCAGCAATACATAGAGGTACCAACTAGGGAAGGGGCAGTGTTGGATCTCCTATTAGGGAATGAGATAGGTCAGGTGACGGAGGTATGTGTTGGGGAGCACTTCGGGTCCAGTGATCACAATGCCATTAGTTTCAATATAATTATGGAGAAGGATAGGACTAGACCCAGAGTTGAGATTTTTGATTGGAGAAAGGCTAACTTTGAGGAGATGCAAAAGGATTTAGAAGGAGTGAATTGGGACAATTTGTTTTATGGGAAGGATGTAATAGAGAAATGGAGGTCATTTAAAGGTAAAATTTTGAGGGTACAGAATCTTTATGTTCTTGTTAGGTTGAAAGGAAAGGTTAAAAGTTTGAGAGAGCCATGGTATTCAAGGAATATTGGAAACTTGGTTCAGAAAAAGAGAGAGATCTACAATAAATATAGGCAGCTTGGAGTAAATGAAGTGCTCGAGGAATATAAAGAATGTAAAAAGAATCTTAAGGAAGAAATTAGAAAAGCTAAAAGAAGATATGAGGTCGCTTGGCAAGTAAGGTGAAAATAAATCCCAAGGGTTTCTACAGTTATATTAATAGCAAAAGGATAGTGAGGGATAAAATTGGTCCCTTAGAGAATCAGAGTGGACGGCTATGTGCGGAGCCAAAAGAGATGGGGGAGATTTTGAACAATTTCTTTTCTTCAGTATTCACTAAGGAGAAGGATATTGAATTGTGTAAGATAAGGGAAACAAGTAGGGTAGTTATGGAAACTATGACGATTAAAGAAGAGGAAGTACTGGCACTTTTAAGGAATATAAAAGTGGATAAGTCTCCGGGTCCTGACAGGTTATTCCCTAGGACCTTGAGGGAAGTTAGTGTGGAAGTAGAAGGGGCGCTGACAGAAATATTTCAAATGTCATTTGAAACAGGGATGGTGCCGGAGGATTGGCGTATTGCTCATGTTGTTCCATTGTTTAAAAAGAGTTCTAAAAGTAAACCTAGCAATTATCGGCCTGTGAGTTTGACATCAGTGGTGGGTAGATTGATGGGAAGTATTCTTAGAGATGGTATATATTATTATCTGGATAGACAGGGTCTGATTGGGAACAGTCAACATGGACTTGTGCGTGGAAGATCATGTTTGACAAATCTTATAGAATTTTTTGAAGAGGTTACTAGGAAAGTTGACGAGGTTAAAGCGGTGGATGTTGTCTATATGGACTTCAGTAAGATCTTTGACAAGGTTCCACATGGAAGGTTAGTTAGGAAGGTTCAATCGTTAGGTATTAATATTGAAGTAGTAAAATGGATTCAGCAGTGGCTAGATGGGAGATGCCAGAGAGTAGTGGTGGATAACTGTTTGTCAGATTGGAGGCCAGTGTCTAGTGATGTGCCTCAGGGATCTGTACTGGGTCCAATGTTGTTGGTCATATAAATTAATGATCTGGATGATGGGGTGGTAAATTGGATGAGTAAGTATGCAGGTGATACTAAGATAGGTGGAGTTGTGGATAATGAAGCAGGTTTTCAAAGCTTGCAGGGAGATTTAGGCCAGTTAGAAGAGTGGGCTGAAAGATGGCAGATGGAGCTTAATGCTGATAAATGTGAGGTGCTACATTTTGGTAGGACTAATCAAAATAGGACATACATGGTAAATGGTGGGGCATTGAAGAATGCAGTAGGACAGAGGGATCTAGGAATAATGGTGCATAGTTCCCTGAAGGTGGAATCTCATGTGGATAGGCTGGTGAAGAAAGCTTTTGGTATGCTGACCTTTATAAATCAGAGCACTGAGCATAGGAGTTGGGATGTAATGTTGAAATTGTACAAGGCATTGGTAAGGCCAAATTTGGAGTATTGTGTACAGTTTTGGTCACTGAATTATAGGAAAGATGTCAACAAAATTGAGAGAGTACAGAGAAGACTTATTAGAATGTTACCTGGATTTCATCTCCTAAGTTACAGAGAAAAATTGAACAAGTTGAGTCTTTATTCTTTGGAGCGTAGAAGGTTGAGGGGGGACTTGATAGAGGTATTTAAAATTATGAGGGGGATTGATAGAGTTGACATGAATAGGCTTTTTTCATTGAGAGTGGGGGAGATTCAAACAAGAGGACATGAGTTGAGAGTTAATAGGGAAAAGTTTAGGGGTAACATGAGGGGGAACTTCTTTACTCAGAGAGTGGTAGCTGTGTGGAACGAGCTTCCAGCAGAAGTTGTTGAGGCAGGTTCGATGTTGTCATTTAAGGTTAAATTGGATAGCTATATGGACAGGAAAGGTAAGGAGGGTTATAGGCTGAGTCCAGTTCGGTGGGACTAGGTGAGAATAAGAGTTCGGCACGGACTAGAAGGGCTAAGATGGCCTGTTTCCGTGCTGTAATTGTTATATAGTTATAACTATGGAGGACTCTGAAGTTATTTACTCTGATAGGCACTGTGGGGATGGAGGGAGGAGCTCTGTAATTAGTGCAATCAGATTTGTCTCCTTTATAAAAGATGGTCACATTGCAGGGTTTGTGAGGACACCTGGCACAGCTCTCAGTTCTGGGATGTGGGCAATGAGGTTTTAGAACTTTAGAAGGAATGCCATCTGCAATCAAGATCTTGTGTTTATGTTTACGTATACAATATATGAGGCATATAGCCGATTCAATGTGGTCAGGATAGTTTGCTGTGGAGTCATGGACACTACTGCCAAGAACTGAGTTACAGTTGATGAGTTTTTCAGTGTTTCTTCCGGTGGATGTTTCCCTCCCTTGATAAGTTTTGCATCTTAGATCTCTGAAGAATGGGCAATCAAGAGCCTCCCCTGAGCTCGAAGCATGAGATCAATTTATTTGAGAATGAAAAATCTTCAGCATTATTGGTCTTTCTCTAACCAGGACAGTGTTGTGAATTTTTTTATTCAGTTCACTGGACACGTATTTGCTTAGGTTGTAGTTATAGGAATAGTCTTTCAACTATCACCAGCAGAAATGTTAACTTTGGTAGATACCAGAACTTTGGATGTTGCTGTAAGGTTGGTGACTATCGTTGAACAGAGAGGCAGATGAGTGTCAACATAGAGGACAGACTGGATAGAATTGTAGCTTTCCATTCTAAAGGAACCAGATGGAATTTATGACAGTTCATTAGTGTCAGGTTGTATAAACTGATACTAGTTTTTTTATTCCATATTATATATAATTGTTTAAATTGAACTCTGCAGTGGAGAAAGGAAACAGTGATGTCTTTCATGTAATATTGGCAACCCTCAGGAGCTTGTTGACTACTTGAGCAGCACAGTGGTGCAGCTAACAGGCTGCTTCCTCACAACTCCAGCAGCCTGGATTCCATTCTGCTCTGGTGCTGTTTCCATAAGAATTAGCACATTCTCCCTTTGGCTCCACGTATTTTCCTAGGGGCACCAGCTCTTTCACAGATCCCAAATATTGCTAGTTTAATTGGCCAGTTTAGAACATAGAACATTATAGCACAGTACAGGCCCTTCAGCCCACAATGCTGTGCCAGCCTTC
This sequence comes from Mobula birostris, assembly GCF_030028105.1. Classification (NCBI taxonomy): domain Eukaryota; kingdom Metazoa; phylum Chordata; class Chondrichthyes; order Myliobatiformes; family Myliobatidae; genus Mobula; species Mobula birostris. Next base: position 163,044,229 of record NC_092373.1, read on the forward strand.
TAACCGACTCTAAGATCAATCTAACCCTTCCCTCCTACATAGCTCACCATTTTTCTATCATCCATGTGCCTATCTAAGAGTTTCTTAAATGTCCCTAATGTATCTGCCTCTACCACTACGGCTGACAGGGCATTCCTTGCACTGTTTAATTTGCCCTCAGTGTCCAGGTGAGTAAGGGGGAACAGATTAGAATGTAAAGAGAGTAAAATAGGATTACTGTAATTTGGGTTTGATGGTGGCATCATCTCGGTGGACCAGAGGTCCTGTTCCCTCACGCAACATAGAATATATATCACACTTACAGGAATAGGACTGTAGTCCCACATGTTATACTGAACATTAAGATAATTAATCAGTGTGGGTGGTGGGGTGGAGATACCGTATGTCTCTACCAAAGGAGGTGTAAGGCACTCCTTTCTTCCACTGGCCTGCAGGTCATCCTTGGGCAAGGTGTAGCACTTGCTTAGACACCCAATCAGGGTCATGTGAAGCCTTGGGAGCAGGTAGTGGATGGTCGTACGAGCAGCTGGTGCATATCATGAGTCCTGGTTATGTGACCACTGACGCCAAACAGACAATCTCAGTAGAGTATTGATAATGGCTGGTGTCTTCTGTCTCAGAAACATAGAACATAGAAACATAGAAAACCTACAGCAAAATACAGGCCCTTCGGCCCACAAAGTTGTGCCGAACATGTCCCTACCTTAGAAATTACTAGGCTTACCCATAGCCCTCTATTTTTCTAAGCTCCATGTACCTGTCCAGGAGTCTCTTAAAAGACCCTTTCGTATCCGCCTCCACCACCGTTACCGGCAGCCCATTCCATGCACTCACCACTCCCTGCGTAAAAAACTTACCCCTGACATCTCCTCTGTACCCACTCCCCAGCACCTTAAACCTGGGTCCTCTTGTGGCAACCATTTCAGCCCTGGAAAAAAGCCTCTGACTATCCACACAATCAATGCCTCTCATCATCTTATACACCACTGTCAGGTTACCTCTCATCCTCTGTCACTCCAAGGAGAAAAGGCTGAGTTCACTCAACATCTTTTCATAAGGCATGCTCCCCAATCCAGGCAACATCCTTGTAAATCTCCTCTGCACCCTTTCTATGGCTTCCACATCCTTCCTGTAGTGAGGCGACCAGAACTGAGCACAGTACTCCAAGTGGGGTCTGACCAGGGTCCCATATAGCTGCAACATTACCTCTCGGCTCTGAAATTCAATTCCACAAGTAATGAAGGCCAATACACCATATGCCTTCTTAACCACAGAGTCAACCTGCGCAGCTGCTTTGAGCGTCCTATGGACTTGGACCACAAGATCCCTCTGATCCTCCACACCGCCAAGAGTCTTACCATTAATACTATATTCTGCCATCATATTTGACCTACCAAAATGAACCACCTCACACTTACCTGGGTTGAACTACATCTCCCACTTCTCAGCCCTGTTTTGCATCCTATCAATGTCCTGCTGTAACCTCTGACAGCCCTCTACACTATCCACAACACCCCCAACCTTTGTGTCATCGGCAAATTTACTCACCCATCTTCCCATTTCCTCATCCAGGTCATTTATAAAAATCACAAACAGTAAGGGTCCCAGAACAGATCCCTGAGGCACACCACTGGTCACCGATCTCCATGCAGAATATGACCCGTCTACAACCATTCTTTGCTTTCTGTGGACAAGCCAATTCTGGATCCACAAAGCAATGTCCCCTTGGATTCCATGCCTCCTTACTTTCTCAATAAGTCTTGTATGGGGTATCTTATCAAATGCCTTACTGAAATCCATATACACTACATCTACTACTCTTCCTTCATCAATGTGTTTAGTCACATCCTCAAAAAATTCAATCAGGCTTGTAAGGCACGACCTGCCCTTGACAAAGCCATGCTGACTATTCCTAATCCTAATCACATTATACCTCTCCAAATGTTCATAAATCCTGCCTCTCAGGATCCTCTCCATGGAAAGCGGCCAGAGCGTGAGTGGGCCAGTGAAGGAGTGGAGCTTTGAGGCTTTGACTCGAGAGATTCTGGCAGTTTTGGCAGTTGGTTTGTGCAATCAAGTCAATCAAGATTTGAATAGCTCAGCAGAAAGCCGTTGATTAGACAATCAAGATTTGAATAGCTCAGACTCAGCAGAAAGCAGCTGATTGGGCAGTCGAGGTCAGGTGACCAAACATTTTGAAAAGCTCAAACAGATAAACAGAGGGATAGCTCAAGCGAAGTGGCCAGAGTGTGAGTGGGCCAGTGAAGGAGTGCAGCTTTGAGGCTTTGACAAGAAGAGACGGAGGACAAGGTAGCTCGCAGTTAGTCTTTACGATGCCTCCTGAGACGGCGACGTGCATCTCATGTGAGATATGGCAGTCTTGGGGGAATGCCCCTCTCCCGCAGAGTCACATCTGCCAGAAGTGCATACGGCTGGGCGATCTGGAAGACCGTGTAAGGAATCTGGAGCAGCAGCTGGATGACCTTTGACTCATAAGGGAGAATGAGGCAGTCATAGATGAGAGCTACAGGGAGGTAGTCACACCTAGGCTGTCGGAAGCAGGTCGTTAGGTGACAGTCAGAGGGGGGAAAGCGAAGGTGAGCAGACAGGTAGTGCAGAGCACCCCTGTAGCCATTCCCCTGAACATTAAGTTTACCGTCCTGGATACTGTTGGCGGGGACGACCGACCAGGTGTGAGCCACTGTGGCAGGGCCTCCGGCACTGAGTCTGACCCTGTGGTGCAGAAGGGTGGGACAGAGAATAGGAGAGCTGTCGTCATTGGAGACTCTATAGTCAGGGGAGCAGACAGGAGATTTTGTGGACGTGAGAAGGACACCCGCATGGTTTGTTGCCTCCCGGGTGCCAGGGTCCGGGATGTCTCTGACCGGATGCACGACATCCTGGTACAAGAGGGAAAGCAACCAGAAGTCGTGGTACATGTTGGGACCAACGACATAGGCAGGAAGAGGGATGAAGTCCTGAAGTATGAGTTTTGGGAATAAGGCAGAAGGCAGAAAAACAGGACCTCAAGGGTGACATTCTCAGGATTGCTGCCAGTGCTACGTGACAGAGATGGTAAGAATTGGAGGAGATGGCAGTTGAATGCGTGGCTGAGGAGCTGGTGCAGGGAGAAGGGTTTTAGATCTTTTAGATCATTGGGAGCTCTCCTGGGGAAGGTGGGACCTGTACAGATTGGATGGGTTGCACCTGAACTCGAGGGGGAGCAATATTCTTGCAGGTAGGTTTGCTAGCATGGTTCGGGAGGGTTTAAACTAATTTGCGAGGGGGATGGGACCCAGAGCGATAGAGCAGTGAAAGAAGTGCATGGAGTAAAGCCAGATCTAACATACAGAGAGGCTTTAAGGAAAGAGAAGCAGAATAAACGGTGTAAAGACAGTAAGGTAGAAGGGCTGAAATGTGTGTACCTCAATGCAAGAAGCATCAGGAACAAAGGTGATGAACTGAGAGCTTGGATACATACATGGAATTATGATGTAGTGGCCATTACAGAGACTTGGCTGGCACCAGGGCAGGAATGGATTCTCAATATTCTTGGATTTCAGTGCTTTAAAAGGGATAGAGAGGGCAGAAAAAGGGGAGGAGGGGTGGCATTACTGGTCAGGGATACTATTACAGCTACAGAAAGGGTGAGTAATGTAGCAGGATCCTCTTTTGAGTCAATATGGGTGGAAGTCAGGAACAGGAAGGGAGCAGTTACTCTACTGGGGGTATTCTATAGGCCCCCTGGTAGCAGCAGAAATACAGAGGAGCAGATTGGGAGGCAGATTTTGGAAAGGTGCAAAAGTAACAGGGTTGTTATCATGGGTGACTTTAACTTCCCTAATATTGATTGGCATCTGATTAGTTCCAAGGGTTTAGATGGGGCAGAGTTTAAGTGTCCAGGATGGATTCCTATCACAGTATGTGGACAGGCCAACCAGGGGGAATGTCATACTAGATTTAGTACCAGGCAATGAACCAGGTCAGGTCACAGATCTCTCAGTGGGTGAGCATCTGGGGGATGACCACCACTCCCTGGCCTTTATAATTATCATGGAAAAGGATAGAATCAGAGAGGACAGGAAAATTTTTAATTGGGGAAAGGCAAGTTATGAGGCTATAAGGCTAGAACTTGCGGGTGCGAATTGGGATGAGGTTTTTGCAGGGAAATGTACTATGGACATGTGGTCGATGTTTAGGGATCTCTTGCGGGATGTAAGGGATAAATTTGTCCCGGTGAGGAAGATAAAGAATGGTAGGGTGAAGGAACCATGGGTGACAAGTGAGGTGGAAAATCTAGTCAGGTGGAAGAAGGCAGCCTACATGAGGTTTAGGAAGCAAGGATCAGATGGGTCTATTGAGGAATATAGGGAAGCAAGAAAGGAGCTTAAGAAGGGGCTGAGAAGAGCAAGAAGGGGGCATGAGAAGGCCTTGGCGAGTAGGGTAAAGGAAAACCCCAAGGCATTCTTCAATTATGTGAAGAAAAAAAGGATGACAGGAGTGAAGGTAGGACCAATTAGAGATAAAGGTGGGAAGATGTGCCTGGAGGCTGTGGAAGTGAGCGAGGTCCTCAATGAATACTTCTCTTCGGTATTCACCAATGAGAGGGAACTTGATGATGGTGAGGACAATATGAGTGAGGTTGATGTTCTGGAGCATGTTAATATTAAGGGAGAGGAGGTGTTGGAGTTGTTAAAATACATTAGGACAGATAAGTCCCCGGAGCCTGACAGAATATTCCCCAGGCTGCTCCACGAGGCAAGTGAAGAGATTGCTGAGCCTCTGGCTAGGATCTTTATGTCCTCGTTGTCCACGGGAATGGTACCGGAGGATTGGAGGGAGGCGAATGTTGTTCCCTTGTTCAAAAAAGGTAGTAGGGATAGTTGGGGTAATTATAGACCAGTGAGCCTTACGTCTGTGGTGTGAAAGCTGTTGGAAAAGATTCTTAGAGATAGGATCTATAGGCATTTAGAGAATCATAGTCTGATCAGGGACAGTCAGCATGGCTTTGTGAAGGGCAGATCGTGTCTAACAAGCCTGATAGAGTTCTTTGAGGAGGTGACCAGGCATATAGATGAGGGTAGTGCAGTGGATGTGATCTATATGGATTTTAGTAAGGCACTTGACAAGGTTCCACACGGTAGGCTTATTCAGAAAGTTAGAAGACATGGGATCCAGGGAAGTTTGGCCAGGTGGATTCAGAATTGGCTTGCCTGCAGAAGGCAGAGGGTGGTGGTGGAGGGAGTACATTCAGATTGGAGGATTGTGACTAGTGGTGTCCCACAAGGATCTGTTCTGGGACCTCTACTTTTCGTGATTTTTATTAACGACCTGGATGTGGGGGTAGAAGGGTGGGTTGGCAAGTTTGCAGACGACACAAAGGTCGGTGGTGTTGTAGATAGTGTAGAGGATTGTCAAAGATTGCAGAGAGACATTGATAGGATGCAGAAGTGGGCTGAGAAGTGGCAGATGGAGTTCAACCCGGAGAAGTGTGAGGTGGTACACTTTGGAAGAACAAACTCCGAGGCAGAGTACAAAGTAAATGGCAGAATACTTGGTAGTGTGGAGGAGCAGAGGGATCTCGGGGTACATGTCCACAGATCCCTGAAAGTTGCCTCACAGGTGGATAGGGTAGTGAAGAAAGCTTATGGGGTGTTAGCTTTCATAAGTCGAGGGATAGAGTTTAAGAGTCACGATGTAATGATGCAGCTCTATAAGACTCTGGTTAGGCCACACTTGGAGTACTGTGTCCAGTTCTGGTCACCTCACTATAGGAAGGATGTGGAAGCATTGGAAAGGGTACAGAGGAGATTTACCAGGATGCTGCCTGGTTTAGAAAGTATGTATTATGATCAGAGATTAAGGGAGCTAGGGCTTTACTCTTTGGAGAGAAGGAGGATGAGAGGAGACATGATAGAGGTGTACAAGATAATAAGAGGAATAGATAGAGTGGATAGTCAGCACCTCTTCTCCAGGGCACCACTGCTCAATACAAGAGGACATGGCTTTAAGGTAAGGGGTGGGAAGTTCAAGGGGGATATTAGAGGAAGGTTTTTTACTCAGAGAGTGGTTGGTGTGTGGAATGCACTGCCTGAGTCAGTGGTGGAGGCAGATACACTAGTGAAGTTTAAGAGACTACTAGACAGGTATATGGAGGAATCTAAGGTGGGGGCTTATATGGGAGGCAGGGTTTGAGGGTCGGCACAACATTGTGGGCCGAAGGGCCTGTACTGTGCTGTACTATTCTAACTTACCAACCACTGAAGTAAGACCCACTGGTCTATAATTTCCTGGGCTATCTCTACTCCCTTTCTTGAATAAAGGAACAACATCCACAACCCTCCAATCCTCCGGAACCTCTCCCGTCCCCATTGATGATTCAAAGATCATTGCCAGAGACTCAGCAATCTCCTCCCTCACCTCCCACAGTAGCGTGGGGTACATCTCATCCGATCCCGGCAACTTATCCAACTTGATGCTTTCCAAAAGCTCCAGCACATCCTCTTTCTTAATATCTACATGCTCAAGCTTTTCAGTCTGCTACAAGTCAGCACTACAATCACCAAGATCCTTTTCCATAGTGAATACTGAAGTAAAGTATTCATTAAGTACCTCTGCTATTTCCTCCGGTTCCATACACACTTTCCCACTGTCACACTTGATAGGTCCTATTCTTTCACATCTTATCCTCTTGCTCCACATACTTGTAGAATGTCTTGGGGTTTTCCTTAATCCTGCCCGCCAAGGCCTTCTCATGGCCCCTTCTGGCTCTCCTAATTTCCTTTTTAAACTCCTTCCTATAAGCCTTATAATCTTCCAGATCTCTAACATTACCTAGCTCTCTGAACCTTTTGTAAGCTTTTCTTTTCTCCTTGACTAGATTTATTACAGCCTTTGTACACCACGGTTCCTGTACCCTACCATAACTTCCCTGTCTCATTGGAACGTACCTATGCAGAACTCCACACAAATATCCCCTGAACATTTGCCACATTTCTTCCGTACTTTTCCCTGAGAACATCTGTTCCCAACTTAAGCTTCTAATTTCCTGCGTGATAGCCTCATAATTCCCCTTACTCCAATTAAACACTTTTCTAACTTCTCTGTCCTATCTCTCTCCAACGCTATTGTAAAGGAGATAGAATTATGATCACTATCTCCAAAATGCTCTCCCACTGAGAGATCTGACACCTGACCAGGTTCATCTCCCAATACCAAGTCAAGTACAGTCTCTCCTCTTGTAGGCTTATCTACATATTGTGTCAAGAAACCTTCCTAACACACCTAACAAACTCCACCCCGTCTAAACCCCATGCTCTAGGGAGATTCCAACCTGTCTTGTAAAGACACTGCCCAGAAGAAGGCAATGGCAAACCACTTCTGTAGAAAAATCTGCCAACAACAACCATGGTCATGGAAAGACCATGATCGCCCAGGTCATACGACACAGCAAATAATGAACAAGCATCCAATGACTTCTGTCTGCACATGGTCCATTTCCCACCATTCTCTACGTATTCATGTGCCCACCCAAGAGCCTCTTAAATGCCTTTCTTATATGTGTTTCCACCACCACTTTTGGTAGCACTGGCCTGTTGGGGGAGCTTGTTGGAGACAAAGACATTACATCCTTCACATTTCCCTGGCTTTCAAAGTTACTTATTACCAGCCAGTGAAAATGGCCCTGATTGAGTACCATAACTTCATGGTAGAATGCAAGATCACTTTCTGACATAATTTCAGCTCCTAAGCAAATACATAGAACAGTTTGGACAATAACTTTCTCCACTTCTTTCACACTCGTGACTGTCATGTGAATGCAAATCATTGCTTCCAGGTTTGATCTCAAACACAGATGTGGAAAATGCTGATTTGTTAGCAGCCTGCAATCTGATACCCTGCCCCCCTTATCAAGGAAAGATGTGGTTTTGCATTCTGTTTAGGCTAACAGATATTAAAGCAACAGCCCACTTGTTCTTGTGCACTGAAAGAGCTCATACAATTTAGCTTTGTACAGCACCTCGACGCTGATTGCTTATCAGACGTCGTCAAAGCTCAGAGTTCATACAGTTGAACAAGTCCATTTCTGTGGTAAGTGATCAATTACCTTTGAGTAGATGGCATTGCATTCTTTGAATTTCAAAATATTTAAGAGAGAAGGTACTTAACTCAGAAACATCAGTGGTACATTTTTAAAGTGCCCTACTGTACTTTGTAGGTTCTCTGAACATTTGGCTTATGTAAGGAGACTCAAGGTAAAAAACAAAACATGTTAAAGAAATACTGGGGTGAGGCTCAGAAACAAAGAGAGGAGAAAACAGGATACATCAGCATTAAAAACAAGGCTTGTCTGATATTTGGAATAGATAGGAGTATAGAAGAGTTGAAACACTGCTTTCTATATTCAGCAGTGTCAAAGAAGATAAGAGAGTATAATGTTAGGCTTAAATATAAAGACCAAGAGGAGATAAGTAGTGATTCATAATTTAAATTTTAGTTTATTATAGATAATGTATCAATTGTTTTTAAAAATGTGACTAATGTGTAAGATGATAGAATCATAATTTAAAGGAAGATCTTAGATTAATGGTTGCAGTCAAAAGAAAAATGTTTGTATCTTGCTTTGTAATTGTTAGTCTTTTTATACAGCCCAGGTAGAACTAGGTCTTGGTACGACCTGCATTAATCATTGCTTGAATATAGTACTTGAATTGACAAAGTCAATGTCTTATAGTTTCTGAAAATTTGATTCTTTAAGCTTTGCGATAGATAACACTTGTCAGAATTTTTCTAACTTTTCTTGATGTGTTTGAACCCTCAGTACATTGCTGAGTCCCTCTTCAGAACTTGTTTGTGTAGAGCATATCAGCAGTTTTACATGAGTAACTACTGTGTGGAACAGCCTAATTGGACAGACAGCAATGTGTAACTGTCTGATAGATTGGCTTTCTTTCATAATCTGTTTTTACTCCATTTTAAATTTTACTGATTATCTGAAGGAAAATATTTCAATATTATGGATAAATCTTGATAATTACACCAACAAAGTAGGATTGCAAAATATGAATTTAACCATTTCAGTGCTGGCAATGGCAGGTCAGGTAGAACAGTGCTTTCTTGGAACTCAAATGCATAACATGGGAAATCCTCCTTGCATTGATTCAGTATAGGCATTGAATCAATGTTTGGTGGAGCCTGTAGGGAAGGTGCTGTTGTCCAGAGTAAAAGATTCTATTGATTTTCCCCCAAGCAAAACCTTCAAACGATCATTGTAGTCTTTCTGGATATTGTGGGTCTTGATGCTTTCTGAAATGCACTGTAGATTTTAACCAGTGGAAGTCAGTGCCCTAAATAGTATATTCTTGCATTAACTTAACTCTCTGAATCCCAATTAGATGGCAGAATATATCTCTAAAATGTTGACTAACAATCAGAAGGCAAAGTGTGACTATTTCTAAGATAATTACAATTATACTCAAAAGATTTCAATATGAATTACAGCTGAGTTATATTGAGAATAATGATTCTGTTAATTTTCTTCATACATACAGTATGTTGGATAAGGGAGTTGCCAGTAGAACCAGCAATTCATGACCATCTCTAGTTTCCCTTGGGATGGTAGTGGGAAATTGTCTTCTTGAACCATTGGAGTCCTTTCTGAAGAAGTTTTCCCTCAGTGTTATTGGTAGGGGAGTTCTAGGAATTAAACCAATGTTGGGAAGTCACAATATTTCCATCTTCAGGCTTGAGTGAATTGGAGAGGAACCTGCTAGTAGTGCACGTGCACCTACCTCAATTATCTTTGAAAGAAGACAAGTTTGAAAAAGACTGTCAGAAACAACTAACTGTACTTCACTTTGGAAACTTTATCCAAGTTAAAGGCACTACAGAAGGTTCATATTTTCTAGTTGCTGCTGTGACCTTCACTTGAAAAAAATTATAAAGGTGAGCTGAGAAATCTGACTGTAATGCAAAGGTTTCAGCTGAGTTTTTTGGGTTTTCATTCATGCTTTCCATTTTATAGTTTATCTGTGGTACGGTTACAGTGCTGACAAGTTGTCTTGTGATTCATCATGTAAAGTGTCAAGTCCATGCACAGAAACAAGTAGCTTAACGTTTTTGTTACTTTTCACTCTTATTGAGAACCCATTAACTTATTTTTTCATTAGGTACGACAGCCATCTAGGTTTGTTATATCAATATTTATTGAACCAAAAAATGGATGATGCAATCAAAAGTCAGGGGGTTTAGGGATAAGAGGAAAAGGTAGGTCTGACTGGGGAGAGATATTACAGGAAACAGCAGGCCTGTGAAAACGGCAGTCAATCTTAATCTTAAAGTCGGGCTGCAGTCTCGAATGATGGATCAATCAAACTGTGGTTGATCTCATTTCCTCAGTTACCCCTGTGAATGAGTTGGATGAACAAATAAATAAATTGTCATTTGCTTGGAAAGTTTTTTTGGGTCTTTACTAACATGAGAAAAAAAATCTTTCGGGTGTTATGTCTCCTGTTTCAAAATTAAGGGATAGAATTAGCCATAAACGATCTGTCTACACTGAAGCATTCTCATTTGCAGTGATTGACAACAACACAGAAAGCTGTCCTAAGCCAAGGGCAGGGATACTGAGAGAGGCCAACAGAAGCATGTTGAAAAAAAATCATAGATTCAGTATTTTACCTTCAAGGGGGGAAAGTATATGGGTATTTGAAGGAGCATAAGCTACAATTGCCCTGCAAAGGCAAATGAAAAGGAAAATGCATATAAGGCAATTGCTATAGTTTTGAGGAGAATGATTACAAAAAGTGCATGATCCCCATTCACAATCAGTTACCTTCATTGAGTTTTTATTTTAGTGTTGATGCACAAACAGTGAGGAATGGAATCAAAAAGCAAGAATAAAATCCAGCATATCAACACAAACTCTGACAGTTTGAAAAAGTTCACGATACCTAGGAAAAGGACCACTGACTCAGGTAATTTGCCAAAAGATCAATTGCAAAGGTGTGACCTTCTACTTACTTCATTGATCTTGTGATGTGTATGATACAACTTTATTACCCATTCACTCCATGCCTAGCTTATGTTAAAGCAATCCTTGGATCCCCACAATTTTTTCCATTCTGCTGTGTTTTGACTTCTTCAAGTATTTACCTAATTCTTCGGAAGCTCGAGATTAAATCTGCTTCCACCACTCTTTCATGCAATGAATTACTGATCATGACACATGTTTTTGCCTCGTGCCAAACTTTGAATCTTTTGCCGATCTTCTTAAATATGTATCTGCTCTTTTCTCAACCCTTTGGCCAACAGATGCTTTGTCTGGACCCTCCAGAACTTTGATCACCTCCATCTGTTTGAGCAATTTGTTGCACTCCATTCCTCAGTTAGGATACACAGTAGCTTTACTGGATATTTGAAGTAGCATGTGGTTAGCTAAATTTTAGCTGCAACTGTAAAATTAAACCTTGCTGCTGTTATATTTTGAAAACTAATTGAAAGAAAAATACAGGAGCTGGGGATAAAATGTGTGCTCTTAGTTTTACTTTCGTGAGGTGCACGCTAATGACACGATAATGTAATGATGTATGCCATTCATGTATGACTTGTATATAACCTGTAATGTATTATGTAAACAAAGAATGCGTAATCAATAATATATTGACATTACTCAAATATTATGAAAAATTAAATACACAACAGTTGCAAGTGAATCTTACCAAAACTTTAATTTCAATTACATCTTCTTCCAAAGCCTATTTAGAAATCTGTCGTACAGATTGGCGTGAATATAGTTTCATTCAATCAACTTTAGAGGGATCAAAACTTGACAGCAGTAACCAATTGAACCTCCTCTGGAACTTCGGCGATGTTAAACTCATACACAATGTGAAAATTGAGCAGCGATTTGCAGCGAAGAGGTATGAAAATGATGGTCTAATTATGGAATCTACAAACACCCAAATTTCTCAGATACTGGGGCAAGACTGGAGTGGCCTGATAGGATATGGTTTTGATCAAAGTGGGGTTTGTAGCCCCTAACCTTGTACACAAAATGGTTGCTTTATTCCCTGTATTACACTTTAAGCATAGTTCATTGGCTGCAAGGTACTTTGGAATATCCTGAACAAGATGTGGAAGGTGCTATTTAAATGCAAGTCTTTATTTCAGATGTTACTCTGGGGCCAGTGTGGGTGGAAGTGAGGGAAACCATTGATGTATATTCTGTCCAGTAGTACTGCATCTGTCTGGCTCTCTCACTTGGCTCTTTTCAACCCAGTTAGAACCACATACATCGAGAATTAGTGCAGAAGACACAAGAGACTGTAGATGGGGTGGAGGGAAATGGCCAGTTAACAATTGAGGTTGAGATTCTATATCTCAGGGATAGAAGTGAGGTAGTCAGTATAAAGAGGTGCGGGGAATGGGTGAAGCAAAATTTGGCAAGCAATAGGTTGATGCAGGTGAAGAGAGGGTGATAGGAAAATTGAGGAGGGGAGAGTGGAAATAATGACAAATGGTGGGAGGTGGTAGGTGGGGGCAGCAAAGGGGTGCAGATGGTGGAATCTAATTTGAAAGAAAGTTAATACATGATCCTGATGGAGGTTAATGTATGAGAAGTATCTGATGGTTTGGGGCCTGTACTCAGTGGAGTTTGGAAGAATGAGGGGAGATCTCATTGAAACTTATCAAACAGGCCTAAGCATGGTGAACATGGAGAGGATGTTTCCAATAATGGGAGAGTCTAGATAGAACTAGAGGGCACAGCCTCAAAATAGATGGATGTCACTTTAGAACAGAGATGAGGTGAAATTTCTTTAGCCTGAGGGTGATGAATCTGTGGAATTCCACAGCTGTGGAGGCCAAGTCATTGGGTATATTGAAGTTCTGGATTGGTAAGGGTGCCAGAGGCTATCAGGTAAAGACAGGAGATTGAGATTGAGTGGGAAAATAAATCCTAAGTGATTGAATGGCAGAAGAGACTCAATAGGCCAAGTAGCTTAATCCTGCTCCTACGTTTTATGTAACACACATAAAAGTTGCTGGTGAACGCAGCAGGCCAGGCAGCATCTCTAGGAAGAGGTGCAGTCGACATTTCAGGCCGAGACCCTTCGTCAGTACGAAGGCCTGAAACGTCGACTGCACCTCTTCCTAGAGATGCTGCCTGGCCTGCTGCGTTCACCAGCAACTTTTATGTGTGTTGCTTGAATTTCCAGCATCTGCAGAATTCCTGTTGCCTACGTTTTATGTGCTGGGGAACAACCAGGGATGCAGAGTATTAATGATAATCCCACGAATGACAGGTGTCTGCCCCAAATATTGGAGTAACACCATGCATACAGAGCCATGCACCAAGGTGGATGCAGAGGGCAAATGCTCCTGCCCCATAATAATCATTCAGCACACTTAGATATATGTGTACATTTGTATATACAGTATGTACAGTACAAAAATTTGAAATACAACTGCAAGAGCAGTCAAATTAAAATTGTTCCAAAGTTTCCCCATCCCCTTTGCTCTAGAATTTGGGACGATGTCAGCAGCCAGACAGAGCAGCAGGAGGAAATTTCTGGGGCAAAATAGTTTCAACTACAAGCCATTACCTATTGAAAAGTTTGCAGAAATGTCACCTAGTATTCCAGATACAAAAGCCTGTCTTATTATACAATGTCAGGTGAGCAGTTCAGTGGCAGTTTTAAACCGTGGACCAGCATGTAAAATCAATTATGCAGAAAATTTCCACGAAGAGCAAATGTATACTTTAGTGTTAGGATGAGATTAGACTTGCATGGGATTTTGACCAGCCTGCAAGCACTTCCTGGCCAATATATGAGGAAGGCTACTGGAGATAGCATTATGCTACCTCCAATATCCCTATTGGCTGTACAGAGACAGAATTTGGAGTGTTGTGAAGATGTTCTTCACCATTTTGTGTTTGAAGCCTTTAATGCTGTCTCTAAATATCTAAATATCAATATCTTACTGTTCAAAATAGATTTTAACAGTAGCCATTTCTCACACCAGATCAGAGATGCGACAGGAAGGAAGACGAGGGAAAGAAATGGAAGAAATTACATTCTTCTTCGTGACATCCCAGAAGTCAGCTTTAAAATTGTACCAGGATGGATTGAGCATTAATTCTTCTGACATAAATGCACTGGGAAATCCAGCTTATGGTGTATATCTTCATCGACACATTGATGTTCTCCTGAACTACCATAAGCGAAACAACCTGGCTGCAGAAACTGTTCTGTTTTTTAAGGTATGTTCATTTGATTTTGACAGAAGTGTTATGTTCATCTCTTGGCCATGACCTTTCTCACTGCCATTCGGCCCTGGGCTCCCCCTCTCCCGCCACTACTCATAAACCCCAAATCTTTAAATCCCCCATCACCTTTTTCATCCTCAGAGCCTCCATGTTCCTCCCACTCTACCTTCCCTGACCACCCTAAACCTCCCCTTTTCTCTCACATCTACAGCTCCAGACCAAGAATTCCACCACCACCCAACTCCAGTTACAAATACCACAGATACCTACAGACTGCGGATTGCCTGACCTCCAGCTCCAACCTCAACTGCATCCACCTCCAGGCTGACCTTTCTCTCTGCCACTGGGACCCCAGGCTCCCCTTCCCCCACCACTGCTCCGCAACCTGTGTTCTCTCAGATTCCCCTGTCACCTCTTACATCCTCGGAGCTTCCATCTTCTTCCTACCCTATCTTCCTTAAACACCCCAACCGTCCCCTCTTCTCAGATGCCTCCAGCTCTCTTCCTCCCATAAGACCATTAGATATAGGAGCAGAATAGGCTATTTGGCCCATCGAGTCTGCTTCGTCATTTCATCATGGCTGATCCATTTCCCTCTCAGCCTCAATCTCCTGCCTTTTCTTCATACCCCTTCATGCCCTGACTATTCAAGAAATGATCAACCACTGCCTTAACTTTACCCAATGACTTAGCGACCTGTGGCAACAAATTCCACAGATTCACTCCTCTCGGCCTAAAGAAACTTCTCCTCATCTCCTTTCTAAATGGATGCCCCTCTATTCCGAGACTGTGTCCTCTGATCTTAGACTTTCCCACCATAGGAAGCACCCTCTCCACATCCACTCTGTTGAGGCCTTTCAACATTCAATAAGTTTCGATGAGATCCTCATTCTTCTAAATTCCGGTGAGTAGAGACCTAGAGCCGTCAAACACTCTTCATATGACAAGCTGTTCAAACCTGGAAACATTTTCGTGAACCTCCTTTGAATCCTCTCCATTTTCAGCACATCCTTTCTAAGGTAAGGGGCCCAAAACTGCTCACAATATTCCAAGTGAGGCCTCGCCTGTGCTTTTATAAAGCCTCAGCGTTACATTCGTTTATATTCAAATCCTCTCAAAATGAATGCTAACATCGCACTTGCTTTCCTCACCACCAACTCAACATGCAAATTAAACTTTTGGGAACCCTGTACAAAGACTTCCAAGTCTATTTGCATCTCAGATTTTAAAAATTTCTCTCCATTTAGAAGACAGTCTACACTTTTAATACTTCTACCAAAATGCATGACTATACACTTCCTGACACAGTATCCCATTTGCAACTTCTTTGTCCATTCTCCTATTTTGTCTAAGTCCTTTTGTAGTCTCCCTGCTTCCTTAAAACTACCTACCCCTTCACCCATCTTTGTATCATCTTCAAACCTTGCCATACAGCAATCAAATCCATTTTCCAAATCATTGATATATAACATAAAAATAAGAGTGGACCCAACATAGACCTCTGTAGAACACCGCTAGTCTCCAGCAGCCAACCAGAAAAAGTTACCTTAATTCCATTCTTTTCCTCCTGCCAATCAGCCAATTCTCTATCTACACTAGTATCTTTTCTGTAATACCATGGGATCTTAACTCATTAATCTGCATCATGTGGGGCTGAAATCTGAAAATCCAAGTGTTATTTCTTCAAAGAATTTCTTCAGATTTGTCAGATTTCCCTCGAGGAAACCATGCTGAGTACTGCCTATTTTATCATGTGTCTCCAAGTACCCCAAAACTACATCCTTAACAATCAACTCCAACATCTTTACAATCACTGAGGACAGGCTAACTGCCCAATAATTTCCTTCTTGTGACTCCCTCCCTCCTTGAAGAGTGGAGTGAAATTTGCCATTTTCCAGCGCTCTGGAACCATGCCAGAATCCATTGATTATTGAAAGATCATTACTAATGCCTCCACAATCACTTCAGCCAACTCTTTCAGAACCGCAGGGTGTACCCCATCTGGTCCAAGTGATTTATCAACCTTCAGACCTTTCAGTTTCCCAAGCACCTTCTCGCTAGTAATGGAAACATCACACACTTCTGCCCCCGACACACTTAAACTTCCAACATACTGCTGGTGTCTTCCTAAGTGAAGATTAATGCAAAACACATACAATTTGTCTAAGCAACACACACAAAATGCTGCCTGACCTGCTGCGTTCCACCAGCATTTTGTGTGTGTTGCTTGAATTTCCAGCATCTGCAGATATCCTCATGTTTGCAATTTGTCTAAAATTTCTTTGTCCCCCATTACCACCTCTCAAGCAGCATTATCCAGCAGTCCAATACCTACTCTCACCTCTCTTTTACACTTTAAATATCTGAAGAACCTTTTTGTATCCTCTTTAATATTAATGGCTAGCTTATCTTTGTACTCCTTCTTTTCCTTCTTAATGACTTTTTTTAGTTACCTTCTGTTGGTTTTTAAAAGCCTCTGAATTCTCTAACTTCCCACTAATTTTTGCTCTATTATATGCCCTCTCATTGGTTTTTATGTTGGCTTTGACTTATCTTGTCAGCCACGGTTGTGTCATCCTGTCTTTAGAATACTTCTTCTATTTATCCTGCACCTTCCAAATTGCTTTCAGAAATTCCAGCCATTACTGCTCTGCTATCATCCCTGCTAGTATTTTCTTCCAATCAATTTTGGTCAGCTCCTCTCTCATGCCTCTGTAATTCCCTTTACTCCAATGTAATACTGATATACTTGATTGTAGTTTTTCCTTCTCAAATTGCTTGGTGAATTCTATTATATTATGAACACTGACTCCTAGGAGTTCATTTATCTTAAGCTCTCTAATCAATTCTGGTTCATTACACAACATCCAATCAAGAACAGCTGATCAACATAAAACATAGGAACAGAATTAGGCCATTTGGTCCATTGAGTCTGCTCCACCATTCAATCATGGCTGATCCTTTTTCCCCTCCTCAGCCCCACTCCCCAGGCTTCTCTCCATTACCTTTGATGCCATGGCAAATTTTTGCCTTTAAATACACCCAACAACCTGGTCTCCAGAGCTGCCTGTGGTAACAAATTCCACAAATTAACCATCCACTGGCTAAAGAAATTTCTCCACATCTCCGTTTTAAATGGATGCCCCTCTATCCTGAGGCTGTGCCCTCTTGTCTTCGACTCTCCCACCATGGGAAACATCCTTTCCATATCTATTCTGTCTAGACCTCTCAACATTCAAAAGGTTTCATTGAGATCCCCTTTATACTTTAAATTCCAGCGAGTACAGGCTCAGACCCATCAAATGTTCCTCATATGATAACCCTTTTGTTCCCTGGCCTCCTTGGAATCCTTTCCCATGCCAGTGCATCTTTTCTTAGGTATGGAGCCCAAAACTGTTCACAATACTCAAGGTGAGGCTTCATCAATGCCTCATAAAGCCTCAGCATCACATCCCTACTCTGATAGTCCAGGCCTCTTGAAATAAATGCTAACATTGCATTTGTCTTCCTCACCACCGACTCAACTTGCAAGTTAACCTTTAGGCACAAGGACTCCCAAGTCCCCTTGCATCTCAGATTTTTGGATTTTCTCCCCATATAGAAAATAGTCTGCACATTTATTTCTTCTACCAAAGTGCACAACACTCAGTTAGCCTCTCCCACACAGGAGGAATTCATGTCCTGTTCAAGCAGGGTTATCAATAAAGTTCAGTTGAATACCCTGCATGCAAGTGTCCTGATGTGCTCTGCACCGTCCCTCAATACAAACACAACATGACGTCAGAAGTGATTTATTGTCGATGAATTGGTGTTACAGACCAAGTGAGATATTCAACAAGAACAAATTTACAGTAAGACTGTTCTTGTTCACATATATCTATGAAAAATATCCAGTGACATACCAAATAAAATGCCTATGCTAGTTTGCTATCTGTATGCACAATGAGGCATGAGCTGAGAAAATGCCAGGGTTGCTAGGCAATGCCTTCAGCTTCACCCAAAAGTAGATACATTGTATAATCTCTGGGCCACTAGCCGGAGGAAGGGGACAGAGACGTAGACACAGCAGAAAAGTTAGTCAGAGTCTCAGGGAGAGAAAAGAAGACTTCTGTAGTCCAAACAGATAAAATAAGAAATAAACAAGCAAACAGGAAAATGGAGCAAATGCCTGCAGTACGTACATCTATTTACCTAATAAAGCCCTGCCAGACAACAGTGCATATGGAAATCTGAGAGATGAGCTCATTAGAAACAGGATTGTTGTGGGGCTACTAGGCACCAAGTTGTCAGAGAGGCTTCAGTTGCAGGCAAATCTCACACAAAAAAAGCTATTACTATGGTCAGGCAGAGTGAGAATGTTTGTCGGCAACAAACAGAACCCTGGCACGAAAAGTATGCAGAGGTAAAGCTAGAAGCTATAAAAAAAAGGGTATAAACAAGGTGCAGTCAGGAGTGGGAGAAGTTTATTCTGCCCTCTGTTGAGCATGCGTACGGTATGCTGAGCAGAGCAAAGTTCCTCACCAAACTTAGGGTTCTGGCAGATCTGTTTAGCTCGCAAACTTCATCACACCACCTTGATGCTATCCCTTCAAGAGAATCCATTTTGGCACCTCATCAGCCCCTGAACGCTTTCAGATGAGGATGAACCATACTTTGGAGGGGCTGGAAGGAGTAGTCTACCACATGGATGATGATATACTCATTGGAGGCTCAAGTGAACTACATGACAAAAGAGTGGAAGCTACCTTGGAGAAACTGAAACAGGCTGGAATCACCATGAACAGAAAGAAAGGTAAATTTGCAAAGTTGGAGGTGAAGTTCTTAGTCCACCAACTGTCCTCAAAAGGAGTGCAACCAGACTCAGACAAACTGGCAGGAGTTCGTAACATGGAACAACCTACAAATGTTTCAGAGATTTGCAGTTTCCTTGGCATGGAAAACCAGCTGGGAAAATTCATTCCAGAGCTGGCAGAGAAAACAAAGCTAATCCATAACCTTTCTCTGAGGAAAGTTTGGACCTGGGTGGCACCACAGGAGAGGTATTTCTCATGACTTAAAGCAGGGCTTATCTCTCTGTCAACATTGGCATTTTTTGATCTGAACAAAGCAACTAAGGTCTCAGCAGAGGTCTCTTCCTTTGGCCTAGGGGGAGTGCTCATGCAATTCTGCAGTGGTGTATGGAGACAGGTGGCATATACATCAAGAGCACTGACTCCTACTGAACAATGTTACACACAAACCAAAAAGGAGACACTGGCTCTCGTATAGGGTTGTGAACACTTCTGCTGCCACTTTATAGGCACTAATATCCTAGTTGAAACAAGCCACTTGCCAGCCTCCTCGGCTCGAAACTCTTGGATGACTTACCTCCACGTCTGCAAAGATTCAGAATGAGGTTTATACGATATTGTTATGACACTGAACATGTCCCCGGCAAATCTCTGTTGAGGATGCCATGCAAAAGTGAGTGGACAGAAGCTGACTCTGCCCTCATGGAAAATAGCAACGTCTACTTAGCTCAGGTACATGAAAGCTTTCCTGCATCACAGAGTAAACTGGATGAAATTCACACTGAGTTGAAAAATGCCCAAATCTACAGCAAGATCATGCAATACCGTGAGCATGGATGGCCAGCTGTTCCAAAAGGAGCTCACAAACTCAGACCTTACTGGCTTCAAAGTAACACAGTCATCATTCTTGTGAGTTTGCTAAAGGGCCCCAGACTCATCATTCCTGCTTCTATGCACGCTAAAATCATCAGTCAAATTCGCCAAGGACAACAAGCTATTGAAAAATGTTGCCTAAGAGCAAGGCAATCCACGTGGTGACCTGGTCTGAGCACACAGCTGGGAGGTTATGTAAAGCATGCAGAAAACTGCATAAAAATCATGCTGAACCTCTTTGTCCCACAGAATTCCCAGACTTTCCATGGCAAATTGCAGGCACAGACATTTTTTGAGCTGAAAAGAAACAAATATCTTCTCACTGTGGATTACTTCTCATGGAAAGTTGAGCTATCCAAGCTGTTCACTACATCCTCAGCAGCAGTTATACAGCATCTGAAAGCTGTATTCACTTACCATGAAATACCAGAGACACTTGTGTCATACAACGGTTCACAATTGCTGCTCAAAATTCAAAGCCTTTGCTGGGGACTATGAGTTCAAACACTAGTCAAGCAGCCACAGTATCCACAGGCAAATGGAGAAGTGGAAAGAGCAGTACAAACTGCTAAGAGTCTCCTACTGAGGACAGAAGACCCCAACAGGGCACTGCAAGCTTATCACTCCACACCGCTTGCAAGAGCTGTCAATGGCCCAGAGACTGAGGACAAGCCTGCTCATTCTTCCTTCTCTTCTTCAACATCACTTACCAGATTTAGACAAAGTGGGATATTGTGAGACAACGCAGTGTGAGAAAATGCATGATCTCAGACACAGAGCAAATGTCAGCCACTCAGGAGTAGTGAAGTGTGCTTGGGTATCAGACCAATTCACCAAAGGAACAATGCAAAGGCAGCATGCACCATGATCGTTTGGTAATCAGAACATCACAAGGTGAAATCAGACAGAACAGGCGTGCACTCGTGCGCCTTCAAAGTTCCCGAAAGGCAGAGGAAGAAATAGAGTGGCCTGATACCTATAACAAGGACCACTTATCCGAGGTGGACACTCCTGTTCGAGAATCTCCATCCGCTCCAACACTTTCAGGAACCTATACCAGATCAGATTGTTTATCTGTCCCACCACAGAGTATACTCCATAGCCTAATATCTGAGGGCAAGTGACTAAAGAGGCAGAATAATCCTCTCACTTTGCCAGAATGTTAATGTAGTCTATACTGAACTTCATTAGATTTAGTGTTTTTTAAAAAGAGATCCCTCTTGTCCTTACCTACCACCCCATCAGCCTCTGTATCCAACATATTAACCTCCGCAATTTCCATCATTTCCAAAGGGACCCTACCACTAAACATATTTATATCTCCCTCCCCTTCTCTGCTTGCCACAAGGATTGTTTCCTTTGCGATTCCCTTGTCCATTTGATCCTCCCCACTAATCTCCCTCCAAGCACTTAACCCTGCAAGCAGTCTAAGTACTACACCTCCTCCCTTGCCTTCTTCCAGGGCCCCAAACAGTCCTTCCAGGTGAGGCAACACTTCACCTGCAAATCTGCTGAGGTCATCTATTGTGTCCAGTGCTCCCAATGTGACCTCCTCTACACTGGTGAGACCCATTATAAATTGGGGGACTGCTTTGTCAAGCACCTCTGCACCATCTGCCACAAGCAGGACTTCCCAATGGCCATATATTTTAATTTCCATTCACGCTCCAACATGTCAATCCATGGCCTCCCTCTTGTGGCAAAATGAGGCCATTCCAAGGGTGCAGGAGCAACACCTTATATTTCATCCAACCTGATAGTATGACTATGGATTCCTCATTCTGGTGAACAAAAATTACCCCCTTTCCCCACCCCACCTTCCTCTATTCCTCACACTGACCTTTTACTTCTTCTCACCTGCCTATCACTTCCCCTCCTCTTTCTTTCTCCTATTGTCCATTGCCTCTCCTATCAAATTCCTTTTTCTCCAGCCCTTGACCTTTCTCACCCACCTGGCTTCACCTATCACCATCCAGCCAGCCTCTTTCCCCTCACCCACCTTTTAATTCAGGCATCTCCCCCCTTCCCTCTCAGTGCTAAAGAAGAGTCTTGGCCCAAAATGTCAGCTGTTTACTCTTTTCCATAGATACTGCCTGACCTAATGAGTACCTCCAGCATTTTGTGTGTGTTAACCTCGTATTTCTTTTTTTTTCCAAGAAGGGGAGATATAACAGTAGTTAATAGTGTTATTCGTATGCCACTCAGTTAGCCACTCCCACATGGGAGGAGTTCACATATGTACAAGCAGGGTTATCAGTAAAGTTCAGTTGAATGTCCTGCATGCTAGCATCCTGGTGTGCTCTGTGCTATCCCTCAAGAATGAACACCATATTAACTACATCTCATCTTTTACATAGCTATTTTATTTCTCCCTCACATACTCTTTATTCTATTTTCTCTTTCAATGATAATACCTGCGTCTTCTCTCATGGATTTCTTTGAAAGTCATGGATCTGAAACATTAATTCTGATTCTGTCACTGGATCGGCTAAGTTACTTTTGGCATTTTCTAGTTTTATTACTTTTTAAGTGTGGCACTGTGAACAAGCAAGTCAATTATAATGTAACTTAATGGCAATGGCTGATGAAATCCCTTGCTTATCTTCAATGGTATCATGAGGAAATTTACAAGAATGTTGCCGGATCTGAAGGACCTGAATTCTAAGGAAAGATTAAATAGACTAAGACTTTATTCCTTAGAATGTAGAAAATTGAGAGGACATTCGATAGAGGTATACAAAATTATAAGGGGTTTAGATGGGGTAAATGCAAGCAGTCTTTTTCCATGAGGTTGGGTGGGACAACAACCAGAGGTCATGAGTTAAGGGTGAAAGGTGAAATGTCCCCTTAATGAGGGGAAACTTCTTCACTCAGAGGGTTGAGAGAGTGTGAAAAGAGCTGCCAGCATGAGTGGTGCACATGAGCTCGATATCAACGTTTAAGGGAAGTTTGGATAGGTACATGGAAGTAGGGGAACGAAGGGCTATGGTCTCGGTGCAGGTCGATGGGAATAGGCAGATTAAATGGTTTTGGCATGGGCCAATGATGCGACATTTTATATTCACCAGAGAGGGGATATGGTTGCTTGTTTAATGACTCTATTGGATCAATGGAGAAAGAGGAAGACATTTTGTAGAAGCATTTAAAAATAATGAGAGACATGGAAGAGGTAGATTGTAACCGCCTTTTCCTCAGGGTAAGGGAGTCCAAAACTAGGGGTTTAGGGTGAAAGAGAAAACATTTAAAAGGGAACTGAAAGGCAACTTTTTCATACAGAGGGTGGTGAGTATATGGAATCAGATACCAGAGGAAGTGGTTGAGGCAGGTACATTAGAATCATTTAAGAAACGCTTGGATAGGGGCAGGGCTCAGAGGGATATAGGCCAAAAACAGGAAATTGGGACTGTCTGGAGAGCACGGTGATCAGCAAGGACAGGTTGGACTGAAGGGCTTGTATCTGTGCTGTATTGCTCTATGGTTCTATGACTCAATGTAAACCAGCTTCTCCACAACAATCAGCACAGTACCCAGGTGCCAACCTGCCTTATGTGCTCAAGACCCTAGAGGTGAGCTCTATTTAAAACTTTCTGACTCAGAGACAAATGAGCTACTACTGAGCCAATAATGACACTGCTGTAAGGGCAGGGCAATCAGACTGCTCAGGCCTTTCGATTGGCTCTCCATATCTATCATTCACTCTGTGGTGTGTTCCCAACTTTGCTAATCACTGATATGCATTTTCATTTCATTTTTGTTGATTATTAAAGGTGTTGTTAGGAAGAGTGAGGACAATTCCACCACGTAAGGTCACGGATAAGACTGATATCAAACCTACAGCAAAATTTGATTGTCATATATCCCAAATTCCAGCCAGCTTGAAGGACCCAATTGATATTCAGGCTATCAACTCTGCGGTGAGTAATCTTTTAAGAATGATTACTGAAGGGGTGGATATTGTAGATTGGCTCATCCACATCATTGTCCTAATGTACAAAGTGCAGCATCCAGATGGTTACTAGCTTGGGCCCAGACAATATAACCAATGTCATAATTTGCATGTCCAAAAACAGCACTGTTAGATACACTTGAACAGAGATGTTAGGAGCAGGATTAGACCACTGTTGTTAAACTAGCTGGTCTGTGGATTCCTGTTTTCTTCCATCTTTAAAGAATGAAGTGATGTCACAAACAGGAGAAAATTGGCAGATGCTGAAAATCCAAGCAATACATTCAAAATGCTGGAGGAACTCAGCAGGCCAAGCAGCATCTATGGAAAAGAGTACAGTGATGTTTCAGGCCATGACCCTTCGTAGATATGGAAAGCCAATTGAAGGGTCTCGGCCTGAAACGTCAACAGTTTACTCTTTTCCATAGATGCTGCCTGGCCTGCTGAGTTCCTCCAGTATTCTGAATGAAGTGATGTGTATCTTTTTTCAAATGATGAACAACTCTCCTGAATTTAGGGAACCATTACCCAAATTGTTTGCCATTACCTTCTTTGTCCTTTTGTGTACAATATTTAGGTTTACTTGTACGAGTTCAATGAATTGTATGAAACGATGGAATATCCAAGGCATTGCTTGCCTTACGCTCTTGTTACAGTGAAATTCATGGGTCAAGACATGAAATCTGCTGAGGTGCCTTACAGGCACAGATTTGCTGCATTGCCTGGTAAGAAAACACAGGGGTCCAACAGGCCTCTACCTCTATATCAAGTTTCATTATTATATTGGAATCCTTTTGGTGATCTATATAGTTAACAAAGAAATTCATTAAGCTGGATACAGGTCATTTCCAGATTTTGGCAAGAGTTCTGTTCTTGTTTCAAGTCAGATATGTGCCTGCAAAGTGACTTCCACCCAGCAAATGATGCCTTCAGCCTATTCGTGTCCTGTATGTCACTTATACGTTGCTTGAATGTACAAACTGTACATCAGTTGGGCATTCATAAGCTGGAGAGGACCTGTCTAGAGAAATGGTTTTCTGTAATTGAAAGTTCATAATAAAAAAATCAAAAGATTAATATTGTTATTTTTTGTAACTCCAGAAATTAATTGAAAGAAAAAACACAAGAACCAGGATTCTTGCCTACATAGTTTTCCTTTCCTTTTTTTTCCATGAGGCACTCATATATGATGTGGTGGTGTAATGACGTATGCCATTCACGTACTTCTTACATATAACCCATATTGAATTATGGAAACAAACAAGGAATGCTTAATAGACAATAGACAATAGATGCAGGAGTCAGCCATTCAGCCCTTTGAGCCAGCACCGCCACTCACTGTGATCATGGCTGATCATCCACAATTGGTACCCTTTTCCTGCCTTATCTCCATATCTCTTCACTCCGCTATCTTTAAGAGCTCCACCTAACGCTTTTTTGAAAGAATCCGGAGAATTGACCTCCACTGCCTTCTGAGGCAGAGCATTCCACAGAACCACAATTAAGCATTGATTGAATACTTAATCAAATGATATATTTACAATATTACTCAAATATTACTGAATATTAAATACTACAAAGATCACCACAAATTTTCTAAATTCACGGAGCGGGAAACCATAAAATTAACCTTTCATGGGCCGTTGTAGTGCTATCAAAAGCAATGTATGTTGGCTTCCCAGTTGGCTGCTCCACCACTGTCATTTACAAAACTGGTCATGTGGCAAAGGTGGAAAAATATTTTAAAATGAGCTTTGGAAATAGAGCCCGGTCATTCAGGATTCAAGGGGTTCTTTGCACATAAACCAAAGTGAAGATTCTTCCTACTGAAGATTGTAGATTCTGAGAATAATTTCAAGACAACGGAAAAAGATTTTTCTTGGGTATCAAGAGATAGGGATTACTGACAAGTAAAAGGAGATGAGTCATAGAGAGATACAGCATGAAAATAGGTTCTTTAACCTATCAAACACCTATTTTTTACATGAATCCTATCCTAATCCATTTTAGTTTCCCCTCCCCACCCCACCCCACCCCCCAGATTGTACCACTCGTCTACACTGTAGGATCATTTGCAGCAGCCAGCTGATGTACCGACCTCTACACTTTTATGATCTGGGAGGAAAGGGGAAGTCCATGCAGTCACAGACAGAACATGCAAACTCCACACAGACAGCTAGAGTTAGGATTGAACTCGAAGTGCTGGAGCTATGAGACAGCAGCTCTGTCACCTGCACCACAATGTCTCTCTTACAGATCAGCTGCAAACTATTTGATTGAGTAACTTTCTATTATCCTACTTTCCTCCATTATACAGTAAAAGGGCTTAGGTAGCTAGGTTTTCAGTAATACATGGCCATAATCACAGACCTACAATTTTAGGTGGCCCCAACTTTCACCGTAGAGTTAGATGGGTCACTGAGGTTAATGGACAATGCTGTTTAGATGTCTCCCTCTGGCTGGGAAGGTTTCTTCCAGCCTTTCTCCCCTCCCACCATCCTCTTTCCCAGTGTCATTGATCTCTGGGTCTGTCAATACCAATCACTCAGTGATGTGGAGTTCTCTCCGCAGTCAAGGAATGTTTGCAGGCCATCCTGGTCAACTGATGCTGTGGCCTCAATTGAACCTGTTCTCCTCTGATGCCTCCACGAACATGTGGCTGATGTTGACTAGTCAGCATCAGGAGGATAAACCCCTCCAAATTATACCTCCCCCAAAGCAGAGCACTGACCTCAACCATGTTATCCCCATCTCTGGGAATACATGGGTCAGTTTATTGTAATAATAAGACCAGATGACAGAAATAGCTTATTAGGAGGAAAGGCAGCAAGTCAGGCAGGTTTAACAATTTTAATCATATCTATTTATAAACATTTAAAGAAGCTTTACTGCTTCTCACCATCTCACTCTCTTCACCACTTAATTTATTTAAAATGAGTTGCAAAGTTCTCAACATCTGTCTCATAGGACCTGTTTTCACACAGTGCCCAGGCATTTATACTGACAAGGCTTATATCTCCTGGTGACACTAGTGCTGACCTTTCAGAACAGCATAGGGTTAACTGGAGACTGGGGAGTTAGGGGAACTTGCCTAATTCAGGCTGCAAATAGCACACCAGAGTTGCCACACAGCTGCCTTTCCTGTGAGACTTTGTGCGAGGGGAGAAGGTGCAGGCTTTTAAGACCAACAGGTTTTCTCTTTGTAGTGACTGGGGCAAAAGGAGCACTGGGAGGTGGGACTGCAGAAAGTAAATACATTTCAAAAAGTGCTTTTATCTTTTGGGTATCCAAGTCACAGTTCATGGCTGGAGCAAATATCCCTCCTCCAAGCCCTCAGATGATAGTCGTTATCCTCCAGGTTTTCTGCTTCTTCTTGATACTCCAGTCTTTAAAAACTAGCCAGAAGCTAGAGCTGCTGTCTCCATGGTGCAGAATCCCCGCCTCATCTTTTCACTGGCTTTATTTCAAAATGGGATGAGTCATAGATTTACACCACTTCAGCCTAACTTATCCATGCCAACCAGGTTATCTAAATGAGCCAGTCCTATTTGCAGTAATTTGACCCATATACCTCTAAAACTTTCCTGTTCAGATGTCTTTTAGATGTCATAATTATACCTGTCTCTACCAAGCACTTTTGGCCAATTATTCCATATACTCACTACTGTCTATGTGGAAAAAGATGCCTCTCAGGTCCGTTTTAATTTTTTTCCATCTTATTTAAGTTTATGCCCTTAAGTTTCGGATATTCCTACTCTGAAGAAAAGACTATGACCCTATCTATGCCACTCAAACCTCTATAATGTCATCCCTCAGTCTCCTAACGCAAGGGAAAGAAGTCTCAGTCTATCCATTCTTTCCTTAAAACCCATGGAAAAAGAATGGTCAAAATAACACTTCATTTCCCCCACCCCTTCCCCATCTTGCTAAACAATCCCTGAAGTAAACCTTGCAATGAGCCATAGTACAGATGAATTGGAATCAAGTTATCAGGGTTTTCAGGTTTAGATAAACAAGAGAGATCCAGGTAACCAAATAATTGGGGACTGTTGAAAGCAAAAATTATTGTAAGATACTGTTGGCCCTTAGGGTGAAAATATTCAAACTAACATTTAGTTTATTGTCCTTTTATTTCATCAATAAACTCAACAGAATTGCCCAGATTGAAGAGCTGCACTGTCGCCAAAAGACTTGGCAAAGGAAAAAATGCTAAAGTTGTGTACAAGAAAGTTTTCGAAAAGATGAATCCACCTGCTTCTCCAAGTAACAGTTTTGGCAACATAGTTACTTCATGTGCGAGCCAGGATCCAAGGCTAGTGAAGAGGGGTAGTTATGTGGAGAGTGGAAAGAAACATTTATTCCCTGAAACGATTTCATTGTCTGCAAAACAACTGAAAGATATTAACACCTTAATAAGGACCATTTGCTTTTTGAATGCTTATTCCTCCCTGCTTCCGCAGCAGCGGTATGTGAATGAAGCCGAGCAGCCAGTGCTGAACAGAGCCGAGGAAGATGAAGCACAGAGTCATGACTTGAAGAATGGAGCAGAAGACCGTAAAAACTTGGAGCCTTTGGAAATGTCGGTGTTGGTCATGACATCGGCCAGTGGTGGATCCCAGAGCACCAC
This sequence comes from Mobula birostris, assembly GCF_030028105.1. Lineage (NCBI taxonomy): Eukaryota > Metazoa > Chordata > Chondrichthyes > Myliobatiformes > Myliobatidae > Mobula > Mobula birostris. The sequence continues at coordinate 163,072,734 of NC_092373.1, forward strand.
AGACAGTGCTGCAATAACTTCTGAAGCTAATATTTGTCATGAATTTAAGCCAGTAGAAAAAGAAAATGCCCTTTCCTCATTGACAGAGTTAGACATGAAAAAGGACTCAGACACACAAAAAAGTACATTTCCTTCCAGGTTAAATGCCACTGAACTTTCTGGGCAGCCCTACTTTGAAGATTTAAACTTATATGAAAGCGAGGTGAAGAAAAAATTGAGGAAGTATTCTGCCTTTCTGGTGTTACCTGATAAGGAGAGACTTTCAAGGATCAATTCACTACAGATGCTTAATCAGGGGGATAAATGGACCTTCTACTGCAGATTAAAATTATATGAGAAGTATTATGAAAGATATAGAAATGAACTTGGACTTTGTGCATGCAGCAATGCTGTTCCATCCAAAGCCAATGACAGCCATTCGCTGTGTAACTCTGACGGTTCCTCAGCACAAGATGCAAAGCCAGGCTCATGTGCATTGTCGCATTTGGACATTTCTTGCGGATGCAGCACTGACTTGGTCACTGCCTGCAGACTCTCAGAGTCTAAGGGGCTTGGACAAAGTGCAATCACATTGCCTGATGTAAAAGTGAAGGAAAAGCAGTCAGTGGGAGGTCCTCAGACCATTATGACAGCAACGGACCATGTCTTACATGATGGAAATGAGCTTGGCTGTGGCCTATTATACAATACAGAAGCTGTAATCACAGAACAGTCTGGTGCTGAAGATATTCCTGGAATGAGCCATGTGGCTGATGTGTTACAGAGATCCGTTGATAGTGGAAAGACAAGGGTGACTCAAGATGTGTCAGCCATTACCATATGTCAGCCGCAGGCATCATCTCCTTCTGTTGCTTGCAATTATGGGGGAGATGAACAGTTCAGCTTCCTCAGTGACATTCACCATCCAGATGATGGGAGTATAACAAATGTAGAGATTTCAGATAGTTGTGAAACAGCTGACATATCCAAAGTAAAGGTAAACATTGGGATAAGTGATAAAAGCAGAATGATAGGACAAATACAGAGCTCTTTGGAAAATGGAGGAACTGGCAACACTGAAGAAAGGTCAGTTCCTGATACTCATCTCAAAGAAGTGCAGACATTGGTTACTTCAGTTAAGTACATTGAAAAAGCTTATGGAAAATCATCAAACACGGACCCTTTGCTCATTTTCCTAGGAGCGCGGATTGATTGGGAGAAGTTGTTTGAAACATCCAGAGAGGATGAATTGCAAATAAACGTAGACTCAGGCACAGCCACAAAAATGGACAATGATGAACAGCATGTTCCACTACCATCTGTAACTGAAGCTAGTCAATTGGTTCCTCATTGTTCAGAGGCTCCAGGTGGTGAAGATAATAAAATCCAGTCGAACTCTGTGCCCATCAGTGAAAGTTTACCAGTCTTAAGCAGTCAAATAGCAATTGCCAGTCTGCAAATGACCTTAAGCAGTGGTCTTAATGCATTGTCTGATTCACACCCTGATCTAACAGGGTTAACTGATCATATTGCTAATCATCCAGGCATCTCTGAAGCATCTCACAGACTGATGAGAACCATCAGTGAAAGGCAAAGTGAGAGCTGCCTGAAAACAGCTGAGAAAGCCTGCAATATGGTTTTCCATGGATTACTTAGTAAGCCTGTATCAATGCTTGTAAACTTAGGATTTCGAGAGACGTCGCAGACAGACATCAAAGAGTTAAGTACAGAAGGTGAAGCATGTGATCTTATATCTAAAAATGGTTTGCATTGTTCTTCAAACAAAACAACATTAAGCTGCCCTGATCCACAGATAACCAAAAATTGTAGGCAAACAAATTTGTTTTGTGCTTCGCCAAGGGATATTCAGCCTTCTATGAGTGGACATGAAGGCAGTCCAAATAATTGTGATTGCAACATGGCAACTAAGTGTGTTGAAAAACTGGCAGATATCCAGTCTGAAATGGCAGAGGTAAAGAGTTCAAGTGACTCCCATGATACCAAGAGAATTCACATAGGTAGTCATACTAAGTCAAAGAGGGATAACCCAAGATTAGCTGACAGCCTTTCTGAAGAATCAGTGTTGAGGAAAAAGAGTAGGAAAATGTCTGCATCAAAGCCACATGGGAAAGATGTGGAGAAGTTGAACCACCATTCTAAGAAACAACATAACTTGAAAAAGAATTCCAAAGTTACCTCAAAATGTGGTATTGCATTAAACTTTAAGCATATGAGTCAGGAACTTTGTATGAGCAGAAAGAGCACTGACAAAGATAATGGAGTGTCTGTTCAACAAGAAATTGCTTCCCCAACAGACAGAGAGCACAAACCTATTAAGGAAGACAATCAGGGTCAGTTTTCTGATAAAACCAAAGGTATATCATATTGTGATAAAAATGTTAAAACGTTAAGAGAAAATAATCACCTAGAAAGCAAAGCTGTGGCTCTGCTTCAACCTAAATGGTCTACCAAGTCTATGTCACAAGTGCACATGTCTTGCACAGATGATGATAAAAGGGATTTCAGAGGGGCAGGCAGTTCCACTGATAACCTCTATTCTCTGTATAACGATCGTGTTCATGCTTTCAACAGTTGTCAAAAAAAGATTGCCCATGCAGTATCTGTTCTGTCAAGCGAAGCCTCCTTTAGCAAAAGCAGCCGACTGTCAAAGCTCCTTAGCCGTGCTGTGAGGGACTTAAATAAAGCCTTTAAGAAGGTTGATAAGTCTTCAGAAATTGTAAGAAGAATTGGTATGAATTTGAACCAAAATTTACTGCCAAAATCCTATCAAACTAACTGCAATAATTTTTGGGAATGTTATGATATGTATTTCCGGCGACATCGTAAAGAACACCGGAAGCGGTTTATTTGGAAAACTGAGACAAGGGATAATGGGGTCACCAGCGAAGAGCAACCGAAGAGTTTAGTATCTGAACTGAAGCAGTTGTGTAAAAGAAGGCTATGTGCAAAAGGCAGGAAAAGTGAGTGGACCGCAACAAGCAATGTAAAGCCTGCTTCAATAGCAAGCTTAGTAGTAAATCCACGGGTGTGCTTAAAATGCATGCAAAATATACACTACCCCTGGACTATTGTTACACTAAACAATCATGTGCAAATCACACAACAAAGATTAAGTCATAGAGTGCTTCACAAATCCAAGAAAATGCATCTCCCCAGTGACTTATGTGTCCAGACTGCACAGACTGGAGCTGGATCCACTTCAGCAGATCCTCAAGATGATTGCTGCCTGATGAGTGCTGAAGAAATGGGAGTCTCAACCGATCCCAAGCCATTGGAATCCTCAACTACCTCTACACTTGCAAAATCCCAAATTAAATTAGATGTTGACTCCAAAGAGGGTCGAATGTACGTTTGGGGGAACACAGACTTGGTAACAGTATTGGAATTTCCCTTTGGTTCCCCAGTGGTAGAAGTTTGTTTTGACTCTCAAATGGGAAAACGTTTAAACAAACCTCAAGAATTGGAAGTACCTTCTGAAACCCAATCATTGAAGCACTTGAATTCAAGGCATCCAATAAAATCCTCTGAACTGACAAAGACACGAAGTAATTTACAGCCCCAGAGTGAATATGAATCAAGAACAACATTAGGCAAGAACCAGGGAGCCTACTGCAAATCCAGTGGTTCAGAACTGAATTCTCCCTGTGGTTGTCAAAATTTGGACTGTCTCCTTCCTATTAAGATGCCCAAATCCTCTGCTGAGTTTGATGCATCACAACACCTACTCCATCCCCAACCAGTGGAATTCCAAACTAGATCGTTCGAGAAACCCTTCCTTGTTGACGCTGTGCCACAGTGTTTCAAAGCCAAATTCCCTGTTATACCTATTTCCACAGGATCAAAATTGCCATATCTCACAGACTCACAGCAGACCAGAGAGAACTCATATATTGTGGCGTCTGACATGGAGCCAGAAACAGCCAAACCTCGTGTGAAATTAAACACAACTGAACTGCAAGCAGGAACTCCACACAGTAACTCCCAATTTGAATTCAATATGACAAGCCAAGTAGCAGGATCTTGGATTGATCCTATAATCACGGGAAATGGGGCAGAGATGGGATGTCCCACTGCGGTTCAGGTTGGCAAGTCTCCTGCAGCTTACCAAGCAGAGCAGTGCACTAATGATCTCCAAATGGTGGAAACCCAAACCGAACCTGGGGCGGTAGTGCTGCAGGAGGGACCCAGCATGGTGAAATTCCAAAATGATTCCTTTGTCAGACTTAGAAATGAGGATTTAACAGAAATGAAGGAGGAGGAAGGGGAAACTGCATCTGAGAATGGGTGTGGAGTGGTAAAGATCAGAATGCCTGGCATCAGTCACAAGGCAGGCAGGGCAGAAGCACAAAGTTGGGGCCATAAAATCAGACACTCACCAAATACAAAGGAAACCCAGCAAGCTGGTGTTCTTGTAGCCAAGATATCTGAGATTCTGTATCAAGCTGACAGCACGTCACTGCTGGAGAGCTTAGAAAAGTTGAAAGTGAAGTGTGAGAGAATGCTGCCTGCATTCATCTTGGCGTTTGAGCAGTCACAGGGTGTGTCTTTTGCAGAGACCGTTATTTGCAGAAACTGGTTGCTGCGAAATGGCTTGCACAGCGCTGCGAGCGTAGTGTGCTTAAAACCCAGTGCCCTGGAGCCATACGTGGAGCTGCAGATGATGATGGAAACAGTGTGGTTCTTGAAAAACAAAATCAGCTTCTTGCGAGGCGGCCTGACGTTGCGAAGCCTGCTATGGTATGATGAGACCTTGTTTGGAGAATTGCTGACCAAGAAGATGGGTTATCAGCAGCAGTCTAGCCTGTACCCTTCTTTCCAAGAGAGAATAGCAAGTGGCTGTTTGCAGGCACTAAGTGACTACCAGACGCAGATACTGAAATCGTGCCTGACAGAAACAATGCGGCAAAATGCTTATTATGTCTACCTGAAGCACAGACGGGAATTGGATGAATGCTCGTCAGTAAAACAAAACCTCTCGGACTGCTCCTGCTTCTGCCTGTCTGTCCCAATCACGTGCAGTATTAACTATGGGGCCAGTCTGGGAGACTTGTCAACACTGCACAAAAATGTGAGGGCACTGATAAGCAGGCTTGCCAGCCTACCCAAAGGCCAGCACGATATGGCCAAGTTGCTGCATTTATGGGTCATTGTTGACTTTGTAAAGGGGAAAACGCGGTACATCCATGAGAACTTGGTGCCTAATGAAGAGCTCAGGTGGTTTGGGCTGGAGCATCTTCAGTTCAATGTAGCCAAAACGCTAGTTTGGCAGATGAGGGGAGAACGCAAGTTACGGGGTGGCAATAAGGACTGGAGTCAGACAGGCAATACAACAAAGCGAGTCTCAGAGTTAAACAGAGAGGCACTGGACTTGTACAATAGCTATAGCAATATAGGAAGGATACCCCTGAATGGCAAAGAGCAAATGGGCGTCACCCAAGTGGCTGACAAACTACCCAGGACACTGGGTACAATATCTTTCCACTCAGTAGAGGATATCCTCCCAGAGCACCCAGAGTATGGACTGAACGATTGCCTCCAGAGTTGCTTCCAACTTCCTTCGGAGCAGTTTGATTCTGTTGGAAGAATCCTGGAGCATTCCCGGGGGGCTCAGCAGGCAGAATTGGACCAGCTCCTTGTCAAGTGCGAATGTCATGTGGAGTCTTTGAAGAAACTTTTCCAAGTGCTCCAGGAAGTCGAGACTGAAAATGCCCTGGTGACAGAAGCCAATGTTTTTGACCCATTTGCTGCCCAGGACACCAGCCCTATTCTCCTGAACTCTAAAGCCACTGAAATCTACATCGAGCTACTCATGATGTTCGAAACAGCTCAGTACCTAAAGAATCTGATAGCTCATCGTGCAAGCAGGCCAACATACAGAGGAATGCTGTGGTTTGACTCCTCCTTGCTTCCTGAACTTCTTCACATTCAACAGTACAACTCGAATTTCTCAAACTGCCGCAAAGAATATCTGCAGGACTTGAGTGATGAACTGGAGCGAGCAATCTCCCGCCTAGAACAAGAGGTGGATTTAATCTTTGAGTACAGGGAAAGCAGCAACTATGCCTATGCAGTTCAAGTTATGTCAAGGCAGCTGTCTGAAGTGATAGCAATTAGGGACTACATTTATCAACATAACCTTAGTGTTAGTGAGTATGCGAACATGGTGCCTCATACAGCAACCATAAACTATGGCAACACTGAATCAGACTTGGACCACAACTATAGGCAGCTGGCGGCCCTTTTGGAGAAGCTGATCAGGGCGCCTGTGAAAGATTTTGGGAAGATGGCACACATCACAGTAGTCCTGAAGAGCATCGCGGACATGAGGCAGGTGGCTGCAGAACGCACATCATCCACCCTTCACATTCTCACCTACCAAATGCAGTTCAACAGTAAGAAGAGGAGGCTCTTAGAGGATGTTGAAATGGTCCTGAATTCACATAAACTGAGGAATCCTCTGGACCAGCCAGACACAGTCCAGAGGGGCACACCTGTAACTGTCACTCCAGGGTACAAGCATCTTAGTGGAGCCTTCGCTGGCAAGAGAAAAAGGCAGCGTTCTAAATCTCCATTGGTTCCAAATCGAGGAGAACTTGGGGTAGACAGTGCTCCTAAAGAAGTATGGTAAGAACAGTGTCACAGAAATTATAAGACAGAAATAGGCTACCCAACCCACCCGGCTTATGTTATTGTTTAACCTCTGCAGTACAACCAATGATCCTCAACACATGATATGCTCAGATCACAAATGATCTCCCACCCCCTGACCATCCTGCTGTTATATATGTATTTGGCCCAGATCTTAGCACAGAGGTTAAACAGAGTGGATGTAATGGGAATATGGGAGGGGCAATGCGGCAAAAGACGGTGAATGGGCAACCTCATGGAACAGGTAAGTATGGCATATTTCAACAGGAATCGCAGGTAGCGGTGCTGAAAATGAGGTAGCTGGTTTACAGACAGATGCAATGTGTAGTGAGGAGAGGCGGTTGACAGGAGAAAATTGCAGTCAACAGGACGAGTTGCAATGTAAAAGGTGTAAAGAATGGAAAAGGGTGAATATAGGACTGAATGTGTTATATTTGAATACGCAGTATACGGAATAAGGTAGATGAACTTGTAGCACAGTTGCAGATTGACAGGTATGATGCTATAGGCATCACTGAATCACGGCTGAAAGAAGATTACAGCTGGGAACTTAATGTCCAAGGATACATATTGTATTGAAAAGACAGGGAGGAAGTCAGAGGAGGTGACGTTGCTCTGTTGGTAAAAAAATGAAATCAATTCATTAGAAGGAGGTGACATAGGGTCAGAAAGTGTTGAATCATTGTGGATAGAGCTAAGGTACTGCAAGGATAAAAAGACCCTGATGGGAGTTGTATACAGACCCCCAAACAGCAGTAAAGATGTGGCCTACAAATTACAATGGGAGACAGAAAATGCATACCAAAAGGGCAATGTTAAAATAGTCATGAGGCACTTCAATATTCAGGTAGATTGGGAAAATCAGGTTAGTGCTGGATCCAGGAGGGGGAATTTCTGGAATGCCTACAAGATGGCTTTTAAGAGCAGCTTGTGGTTGAGCCCACTAGGGGATCAGCTATTCTGGATTGGGTGTTGTGCAATTGACTGGAAGTGATTAGAGAGCTTAAGGTAAAAGAACCCTAAGGGGAAATTGATCATAATATGATAAAATCCACCCTGAAATGTGAGAAGGTGAAGCTAATGTCAGATATATAAGTATTACAGAGGAGTAAAGGGAATTATAGAGGCATGAGAGAGGAGTTGGCCAGAATTGATTGGATAAGAACATTGGCAGGGATGATGACAGAGCAGCAATGGCTGGAATTTCTGGAAGCAATTCAGAAGGCACAGGATATATACACCCAAAGAGGAAGAAGTATTCTAAAGGAAAGATGACACAATCGTGGCTAAAAGGAGAAGTCAAAGCCACCATAAAAGCCAAAGAGAGTGCATATAATAGAGCAAAATTAGTGGGAAGTTAGAGGATAGGAAGCTTTTAAAAAAACAACAGAAGACAATGAAAAAAGTCATTAAGAAGGTAAAGATGGAATATGAAAATAAGCTAGCCAATAATATCAAAGTGAATACCAAAAGTTTCTTCGGATACATAAAGTGTAAAAGAGAGGTAAGAGTGGATATCGGACTGCTAGAAAATGATACTGGAGAGAGAGTAGTGGGGGAGAATGAAATGGCAGAAGAACTGAATAAATGATTTACATAAATCTTCATGTGGAAGACACTAGCAGTATGCTGGAAGTTCCAGGTGTCGGGGCAATGCAGTGTGTGAAGTTACCATAACTAGAAAGAAGGTTCTTGGGAAACTGAAAGGTCTGAAATTAGATAAGTCACCTGGACCATATGGTGTACACCCCAGAGATCTGAAAGAAGTGGCTAAAGAGATCGTGGAGGCATTAGTAATGTTCTTTCAAGAATCACTAGACTCTGGAATGGTTCCTAAATACTGAAAAATTGCAAATGTCACTCCTCAAACAGGAAGAGAGGAAGAAGAAAAGAAACTATAGGGCAGTTCATCTGACCCCAGTGGTTGGGAAGATGCTGGTGTTGATTGTTAAGGATGAATTTTCTTGATAAAGTAGGCTGGAGTTAATGTGGTTTCCTCAAGGGAAAATCTTGCCCTACAAATCTATTGGAATTCTTTGAAGAATTAACAAGCAGGATAGACAAAGGAGAATTGGTTGATGCGTACATGGATTTTCAGAAGGCCTTTGATGAAGTCTCACATATGAGGCTGCTTAACAAGCTATGAGCTCATGGTATTACAGGAAAGATACTAGGATAAAGCAGGAGACAAAGAGTGGCAATAAAGGAAGCTTTTTCTGGTTGGCTGCAGGTGACTATTGGTGTTCCATAGGGGTCTGTGTTGGGACCGATTCCTTTTATATTATATATCAATGATTTGGATGATGGAATTGATGGTTTTGTTGCAAACTTTGCAGATGATATGAAGATAGGTGGAAGGGCAGGTAGTTTTGAGGAAGTAGGGAGGCCACAGAAGGACTTGGACAGATTAGGGGAATGGGCAAAGAAATTGCAGATGGAATACAGTGTCAGAAGGTGTATGGTCATGCACTTCTGTAGAAGAAATGAAAGGGCAGACTATTTTCTAAATGGAGAGAAAATACAAAAAACTGAGGTACAAAAGGACATGGGAGTCCTTGTGCTGGATTCCCTAAAGGTTAACTTGCAGGTTGAGTCTGTGGTGAGGAAGGCAAATGCAATGTTAGCATTAATTTCAAGAGGGCTAGAGTATAAAAGCAAGAATGTAATGTTGAGATTTTATAAAGCAGTGGTGAGGCCTCACTTGGAGTATTGTGAGCAGTTTTGGGCCCTTAATCTTAGAAAGGATGTGCTGAAACTGGAGAGGGTTCAAAGGAGGTTCACGAAAATGATTCCAGGATTGATTTGCTTGTCATACGAAGCGTATTTGATGGCTCTGGGCCTGTATTCTCAAGAATTGAGAAGAATGAGGGCTGACCTCATTGAAACCTATCAAATGTTGAAATGCCTTGATAGAGTGGATGTGGAGATGGTTCCTATGGTGAGAGAGTCTAGGACCGGAGGTGACAGCCTCAGAACAGAGGGACTTCCTTTTAGAATGGAGATGAGGAGGAATTTCTTTAGCCAGAGAGCAGTGAACCTGTGGACTTCTTTGCCACAGGTAGCTCTGGAGGCCATGTCTTTATGTATATTTTAGGCAGAGATTGATAAACAATTCTTGATTGGTCAGGGCATGAAGGGATACGGGGAGAAGGCAGGAGATTGGGACTGAGAGGAAAATTGGATCAGCCATGATAAAATGGCGTAGTAGACTCGACGGGCCAAATAGCCTTACTCTGCTCCTATATCTTATGGTCTTATAAATGCCTTCTGAACATTTTACTCTGGCTTGCACCACCAGCATTAGGCACGACATGGAATTGTGTGATGTGATATCCCTGTTGGCAATGAAGCGTCAAAGATATGTTGTTTCGAATGATAAAGGGTAGTCAGCTGCTTAGAGCACGAGGGCTAGGCAGGAAGTTCCCAAGCAGTTCGGCAGCAAGCTTGTAACCTCAGTGCTGTGAGCCATTTAGTGGTCAGATGGTCATGTTTGGAAAGGTAAGCTTGTGTCAATATTCTTCCATTTCTGCACTACATCTTCTTTCATTCATCCTTGACAGTCCTCCTCCATCCTTGCCATTCCTTACTGCCACATCATGACCAATGTACCGCTGGAAAATCTCCCTAATTGTGCTCTGCTCTTGCTTTGTCCATTCATCACTGTCAATAAACAAAGTCCTCACTGTGCTTCTTACCTGCTGAAAGTAAAGTGTGCATTATATTGCTGATGAACACAGTTTTTTGAATGAGATTTGATTTGCCTTTAGTATATCTATGCCAGGGATCGTTCATCGATCTGAAATAAAACAGAAAATTCTTAAAGGTACTTTGCAGACCGGGTAGCATCCATAGAGAGAAAAACAATATCATCATTGCAAAGAACACTTCAGAGAAGTATTTATTTGCAGACAGTGAAGGAAGTGATTTATGGTTAAGGTCACTGAAGTGAAATATTAACTGAAGGGAAATATTTCTCTCTCTACAAATGCTTCCTGATCTGTTGATTGTTTCCAACATTTTCAATTTTTACTTCAGCTTTCCTACATCTGCTCTAACCCCAGATATTCAAAATTTTAAAATTATTTTTTCTGAACAAGACCAAATTAATGTTTTAAATGAAAGACCGCACCTCCCCAACGCATTCTTAAATTCAGAGTTAGAAGATTATACTTCTGCCTCCTTTAAGTGTGTATGTCTTAGACAACTCAAAAGGACAGAAATGGCAGATTTTTTGAGTGTCTATTTATTAATCTAGGGAATAACTAATTACGTCCACAATTACTATTTATAAAAATTATCCAGCCGCCAACATTAGACTAGCTCTTGGTTCTCAGAGCTGTCTCTCCAGACCATCATTGAGCAGAGTGTAATTGAGTCTCCATCATTTATATTCTTATAAAATTGTACATACCCCATAGATCATAAACATGAGAAATTCTGCAAAAGCTGGAAATCCAGAGCAAAACGTACAAAACAGTTCAGTCAGCATCTACAGAAGTAAATAAACAGTTGAACATTTTGGGTGGAAACCCTTCTTCAGGACTGGAAAGGAAGAGGGAAGATGCCAGAAAAAAGGTGGGGGTAGGGGAAGATGGATAGCTATAAGGTGATAGGTGGGCAGGAAGGGTAAAGGGCTGAAGAGGAAGGAAGCTTCCAGGGGGAGGCGATAGGCAGGTGAGAAGAAGTAACAGGCCAGAGTGGGGAATAGAAGAAGAGGGGAGGGGGAGGGAATTTTATTTTAACTATAGAGAGAAATCGATATTCATGCCATCAGGTTGGAGGCTACCCCGGGAGAACTCATTGTGGCACAAGGAGGCCATGGACCAACGTGTCGGAAGGGGAATGGAAATGGGAATTAAAATGTTTGGCCACCGCTTTTGGCAAATAGAGCGAAGGTGCTCGATGAAGTGGTCCGCCAATTTACAATGGGTCTCATTGTAAGACGCTGCTTCAGGAACACCAGACAGCATAGCCGACCCCAGTAGATTCGCAGGTGAAGTGTTTCTTCACCTGGAAGGCCTGTTTGGGGCCCTGAGTGAAGGTGAGAGAGGAAGTGAATGGGCAAGTGTAGCACTTTGGCCATTTGCAGGGATGAATTCTGGGAGGGAGATTAGTGGGGAGGGAGTGATCCCTGTAGAAAGCGGAGGGGGAGAGGTAAAGATATGTTTGATGATAGGATCCCTTTGGAGATGGTGGAAGTTGATACTCCACAGATTATTTTGGTAAGCTGGTAAATTGGATTCATTGGTTCAAAGGTTCATTTTGTTATCCAAGTATACAACTCTGAAATTCTTCTTCAGATGGCCATGAAACCAAAAAAGAAAAGAAAGGCAGCATGGTCATTACCCGGAAATCCCTCTTCCCCACAAAAATAACAACAAAAATGGAACAGGCACACCAACCCCCAAAATTCCCCTCTCCCTCACACAAAAAAACAAGAAAGACTAGATGAAAAACACAGAATACAAAAAAAAACGATACGAATGAAAAAGTCCACATCCAAAACAGAGAAAATTTGGGCAGCATTCTCCTTCTTCACAGCAGAGCAATCTCACCAACGACAAAAAGGCAGGTAGTTTGCACTTCAGTCTCCCCCGTCACTTTAATCGGCGAAATGGAGTCGTACATTGGCTTGCAGTCATGAGGTTCCTGTATGCTGCCCCTACCCCCCAGAATCCTCTTGGAGACTGTGGAGTACTGAGACACTCAAATGATCTCCAAGCTGCAAATCACAGGCTCTAACAGTTCCAGAATCACATTCAAGATGAAAAAAAGAATGTAAAAGACTTTAAAGAAGTGGAATATATGCTATCATGATCTATCCAGAAGATGTCGACCAAAGGAGCATTGTACGCAGGCGCCATCTTGACCGGAAGTCAATGTGGTTAACCCAGTTCCACAAACTGGGTTAATAGGCATTTTTAAAATATCTGCAGCTCATGCATTTTGATTTGCCCTAAAAAGGTTTAGTGATAGATTCCTCAAAGAGTAATTGGGTTGCTCAATACCATCATTATTTATGTTTTTGCATAGGATCCTTCCAATGTAATCCAACAATGAGATAGCTTAAAAAACTTTTCTTTGGTCTTTGTACTTCTAAATACTCTTTGAGATAGTGGTGTTAAAGCATTGATGAAGTAGCAACACACATTTAATCACGTGCAGACTGTTAACAAAGACCAATTAAATTGTTGGTTGCTGGTCAGAATGGTGAACTGACTAATTCAGGAAGAACACCTATAGTTACTGTATTTCTTTTGAGTTGTCTAGTAATTTACTTCTAAAAGAGACGAGAAAGTAATTTTCTAACTCCTGAGTTTAGGAATGCTTTGGCAATGAGGACCTATGAAACAAATATTAGTTTGATCTATGTCCAGAAAAAGTAATTTTAAAGTTTTGATATATCTATTGTTTGAACAGTCTGGACAAATCCATCATTCATTCCTGCCATAGTACTGAATCTAAGTGCATGTTAATTCTTAACAGGTTCTTGGAGGACCACCACGTCTTACAGTAATATTTCAGGAAATTGTTCATGCAGATAATTCTAATAAAATTGACTCAGCTATAATCCCATACCATCAGGAAGAAAAAGCGCGAGTGCTCACAGACACCTTTTGTGACACCAGGGATACATGGCACATGTGGCAGCGTATACAAACCGTAACAGATTACAAGCTCACCCTGCATGTCAACGACAGTAACGCATCCTTTCCTGATAGACTGAATGCCTTCTATGCATGATTTAATACAGGGCATAATGTGGCATCGAGGAAAGCCCCCTCTCCCCCCGAGGAACAGGCACTCTGTCTGGCCACAGCCGAGGTGAGGAGTATCCTAGCCAGGGTAAGCCCAGGCAAAGCTGCAGGGCTGGACAACATACATACCTGGTCAGGTGCTGAGGGACTGTGTGTCCCAGCTAAAAGTGGTCTTAATGGAAATTTTTAATATCTCTTTGAAATACTCCACTCTCCTTACAGGCATCAAGGTAGCCGCTATTATTCCAATGCCCAAAAGAGCGACAGTAACTAGCCTAAATGAGCCTAACTAGCCTAACCACCCAGTGGCACTGACTTCAACAATCATGAAGTGCTTTGAGTGGCTGGTAATGGATTGTGTAAAATCCCACCTTCCAGCTACACTGAACTCTTTCCAGTTTGCCTACTGCTCAAACCGGTTGACTAATGATGCATTAGCCTCGGCCCTCCACTCCATCCTGTCCCACCTAGAAAATGATGCCTCATATGCCAGAATATTGTTCATTGATCTCACCTCAGCATTTAACATGATCATCACTCAGTGACTGGTGGGTAATCTATTCTGATTGGCCCTCAACACCCCTCTCTGTAACTGGATTTGGACTTCATGATGGAAAAATCCAGTCAGTTCGAGTTGGCAGCAATACCTCGAGCTGCATCATGCTGAGCACTGGTGCCCCCCAGGGCTGTGTGCTCAGTCCACTGCTGTTCACGACTGCACTGCCAGATCCCGCTCAAACTGCATCATCAAGTTCGCTGATGACACAACAGTGGTTGGCCTCACCAACAACAATGATGAGTCAGCATACGGAGAGGAGGTAGAGAGGTTTATCAGATAGTGTGAGAACAACAACCTGAGTCTCAATGTGGACAAGACAGAAGAGATCTTCTGGAAGGTGCAGGTCAACCATGATCCATTGCACATCGATGGCTTTGCTGTGGAGAGAGTGAAAAGCACAAAGTTCCTTGGTGTTCACATAACAATCAATCTAACCTGGACCCACAACACCTCCTCATTAGTTAAGAAACACAACAGTGTCTACATTTTCTGAGGAGATTGAGTCCTGCAAAGCTCCCCACCCTCACTCTAACAACTTTCTACAGCAGCACCATTGAGAGGATCCAGTCGGGCTGCATCATTGTGTGGTACAGAAGCTGCAAGGACCCTAAAGAGGAAAGTAAAAACTGCCAAGAGGCTCACCAGTATCTCCCTCCCCACTATTTGTGATGTACTGGGGGCATTGTTGCGAAAGACCCAAACCATTGCTGAGGACCCCTACCACCCATCCCTCAATCTCTTTGACCCACTACCATCAAGAAGGAGGTACAGGAACATCAGGACTCAGAATGTTAGACTGCGTAACGGTTTCTTCCCTCCAGCTGTGAGATTAATGAATACCCTGCCACCACCGAAGTCTTGTCACTAAGACAACAAGCTGTTTGCTGTTAACTGTTTATCTATGCTGCACACTGCATGCATTTAGAACAATATTTTATTAACCTTTTTATACTAATACAGTGTGTGATGTATCTTTTGTGGGTGCACTGTGGTCCAGAGGAATGTTATTTTGTTTGGTTGTACGTACATTTAGTCAGATGACAGTACACTTGAACCTGAACTTGACTTGATTAGTGTGACCATGATATTTGCTACTTTAGTAGTAAATGAGGCAAAGTATCTACACAGCTTATCTCTATGAGAGGGCTAAAATTGACTGAACTTTTTAAGGAAAGGATAAATAGAAAAGGCAAGTAGATGGAGTGGAGGGACAGGTCACCTTTGTGGGCAGTAAGGTTGAATAATCTGCTCCTATTCTTATGTCAAACACAGGAAAGAGAATGCAGTTTCACTTCCATTGTGACTGTTGTTCTTCTCTTTGCTGATGTTACCGGGTCTGGCGAGTCTTCTTTCTGAGGCCTTCCGTCAGTCGAGGTCCACCAACGATATGAGTCCTATCTGTCTACAAGATACGCAAGCCAGGACAGTGCATTATGAAGCGCAAGCTGTTGCTCATGCAGCAGGCTAACCCTTTCCATGCAGCTGATAAATCCAAAGGAACGGCAGAGACTGATACAGTATGGTACTATCACCGCCGCAGGAATGGCCAAACAGTGTTGTGCTCAACATTGGACAGCCTTCGGGACTCCAGCACTGGATTTTTCCTTGGGGTTTACTTCTGAAACTTTCCCCATGAGGGGGTATAGCCACAAGGCAGCAGAGGTTTGAGATCAGCGTTTTCCTTCTAGATGAGCTGCCAACCATGGCTGAAGAGCGACTGGTTTTCAGGCACAAGTAACCCACCTTTGCCACTTCTGTTAGTAAGAATGTTTCCACTGGGCTTAGTAGCTAAGCCACACGTGAAGGCCAGGAGTTGGACTTGGTTGTCAGAGGCTATTTGAGGCACACACCATTAGGAGCATTTAATAGGTAGTGGGAGATTATCCCCACTGCTCCCACCCCCCCCCCAGCTATGACATCCCGAAGGAAATGGTCTGCCAAGTACCTTCAGAGCTTTCTGTTTTTATTGCAGGGGAATAAATGATATCCGGCACAGATATATTTGGTAATTGATTTATTATGGTAAGATGTACGGAGGTGTGTGTATTGAGGTCCACACAGATCATTTCTTTACCTCAGTACATTGAGGTAGTACAAGGGAAAGTCAAAGTAACAGAATGAGAAATATAGTGCTACCACTGCAAAGAAAGTGGAGGACAGGCAGACAATAAGCTTGCTTTCATGTGGATAATACAGCAGCATAGAAGCTCTCTCTGAGCCTGGTGGTATGCACTGTCAGATGTGAAACATAAATCTATGCATTAATCTAACATTTTATTAACAGAAACAATATTTAACAATTATTTGTTTCACATAATAGTTAACAAGTCTGGATTTTACTTGTATACTTTACTGTATTTGAATTTAAATTAATGGTGGTTTTAAAATGTTTCAGTTGAAAACTCATTATGAACTTAAGATGACATTTTTTGAAGTTTTATTGGGTCTGCTAAAGACCCATTAGGTGGTGCTGAGGGAAAAAAAACCCGACACTTATATATCTGTCTCCCCCGCCCCCAGCACTTCTATATCTGTCCCCTCCCCCGGCACTTGTATATCTCTGACCCCTCCCCCGGCACTTGTATATCTCTGTCCCCTCCCCTGGCACTTGTATATCTGTCCCCCCCCCACACACTTGTATACCTCTGTCCCCTCCCCGGCACTTGTATATCTCTGTCCCCCTGGCACTTGTATACCTGTCCCCTCCCCCAGCACTTGTATATCTCTGTCCCCTCCCCCAGCACTTGTATATCTGTCCCCTCCCGGCACTGTTCCCCCCCGCCAAAGCACTTGTATATCTCTACCCCTCCCCACCGGCACTTGTATATCTGTCCCCCTGGCACTTGTATATCTGTTCCCCCCCAGCACTTGTATATCTGTCCCCTCCCCTGGCACTTGTATATCTGTCCCCTCCCAGCACTGTTCCCCTCCCCAAAGCACTTGTATATCTCTGTCCCCTCCCCCCCCCCCCGGCTGTCCCCTCCCGGTACTGTTCCACCCCCCCCCCGTCACATATATCTCTGTCCTCCCCCCCCGGCACTTGTATATCTGTCCCCCCTGCACTTGTATATCTGCTCCCCCTCCCCGTCACTTGTATATCTCTGTCCCCCCCCCTCCCCGGCACTTGTATATCTCTGTCCCCCTGGCACTTGTATATCTGTCCCCCCTGCACTTGTATATCTGCTCCCCCTCCCCGGCACTTGTATATCTGTCCCCCCCCGGCACTTGTAGATCTGTTCCCCCCCCCCAGCACTTGTATATCTGTCCCCTCCCGGCACTGTTCCCCCCCCCAAAGCACTTGTATATCTCTGTCCCCTCCCGGTACTGTTCCAGCCCCCCCCCGTCACTTGTATATCTCTGTTCCCCCCCCCCCCCCGGCACTTGTATATCGCTGTCCCCCCGGCACTTGTATATCTGTCCCCCCTGCACTTGTATATCTGTCCCCCCCCCCCCACCCCCGGCATTTGTATATCTCAAACACAAAATACTCTGCAGATGCTGGGGTCAAAGCAACACTCACAACATGCTGGAGGAACTCAGCAGGTCAGGCAGTATCTGTGGAAACGATCAGTCGACGTTTCAGGCCGGAACCCTTCGTCAAGACTGCAGAGGGAAGGGGCAGAGGCCCTATAAAGAAGGTGGGGGAGGGTGGGAAGGAGAAGGCTGGTAGGTTCCAAGTGAAAAACCAGTAAGGGGAAAGATAAAGGGGTGGGGGAGGGGAAGCAGGGAGGTGATAGGCAGGAAAGGTGAAGAAAGAATAGGGGAAAACACAATGGGTAGTAGAAGGAGGCGGAACCATGAGGGAGGTGATAGGCAGCTGGGGGAGGAGGCAGAGTGACATAGGGATAGGGGAAGGGAGGGGGAGGGAATTACCAGAAGTTGGAGAATTCTATGTTCATACCAAGGGTCTGGAGACTGCCTAGACGGTATATGAGGTGTTGCTCCTCCAACCTGAGTTTGGCCTCATCGTGGCAGTAGAGGAGGCCATGTATGGACGTATCCGAATGAGTATGTGAAGCAGAGTTGAAGTGGGTGGTAACTGGGAGATCCTGTCTGTTGTGGCCAACGGAGCGGTCCCCCAATCTGCGTCGGGTTTCACCGATGTAGAAGAGGCCACACCAG
Source organism: Mobula birostris (assembly GCF_030028105.1). NCBI lineage: Eukaryota > Metazoa > Chordata > Chondrichthyes > Myliobatiformes > Myliobatidae > Mobula > Mobula birostris. The sequence goes on from NC_092373.1 coordinate 163,090,821, forward strand.
GAGCACCGGATGCAATAGATGACCCCAACAGACTCACAAGTGAAGTGTTGCCTCACTTGAAAGGACTGTTTGGGGCCCTGAATGGTGGCAAGAGAGGAGGTATAGGGACAGGTGTAGCACTTACGCTTACAGGGATAAGTGCCAGGTGGGAGATCCGTGGGGAGGGACGTGTGGACCAGGGAGTTGCGGAGGGAATGATCCCTGTGGAAAGTGGAGAGGGAAAGATGTGCTTAGTTCTGGGGTCCTGTTGAAAGTGGCGGAAGTTGCGGAGGATAATGTGCTGGATCCCAAGGCTGGTGGGGTGGTAGATGAGGACAAGGGGAACTCTGTCCCTGTTGTGATGGAGGGAGGATGGGGTGAGGGCCTAAGTGTGGGAAATGGAGGAGATGTGGGTAAGGGCATCATTGATGACGGCAGAAGGGAAACTACGATCCTTAAAGAAAGAGGACATTTGAGATGTCCTGGAATGGAAAGCCTCGTCCTGGGAGCAGATGTGGCGGAGACGGAGGAACTGGGAATAGGGAGTAGCATTTTTGCATGTGGCAGGGTGGGGAGAGGTATAGTCGAGGTAGTTATGAGAGTCAATGGGCTTGTAGAAGATGTCAGTGGACAGTCTGTCTCCAGAGATGGAGACCGAGAGATTGAGAAAGGGGAGAGAAGTGTCCAAGATGGACCAAGTGAATTTGAGGGCTGGGTGGAAGTTTGAAGTAAAGTCAATGAAATTGACGAGCTCAGCATGGCTGCAGGAAGCAGCACCAATGCAGTCATCAATGTACCGAAGGAGAAGTTGGGGAGCAGTACCAGAATAGGTTTGGAGCACAGACTGTTCCACCAATGAAGAGGCAGGCATAGCTGGGGGCCATGTGAGTGCCCATAGCTACACCCTTGGTCTGAAGAAAGTGGGAAGAGCCAAAAGAGAAGTTATTAAGTGTGAGTACCAGTTCCGCCAACCAGAGGATATCTCTTGTATATTTCTGTCCCTCCCCCGGCACTTGTATATCTGTTCCCCCCCCCCCAAGCACTTGTATATCTGTCCCCCCCACCTTTTATATCTCTGCCCCCCCCCTGCACTTTTATATCTGGTTTCCCCCGCCCCCAGCTTATATATCTCCGTTTCTGTCTCCCTGGCACTTGTATATCTGTTCCCCCCCCCCCGCACTTTGCATATCTCTGCCCCCCACCTTGTATATCACTGTCTCCCTGGCACTGGTATATCTCTGTCCACCCCCCCCCACCGGCACTGGTATATCTCTGTTCCCACCACCCCACCGCCCCCCAGCACTGGTATATCTCTGTCCCCCCCCCCCCCACCGGCACTGGTATATCTCTGTTCTCCCCCCCCCCCAGCACTGGTATATCTCTGTTCCCACCACCCTCCCCGGCACTGGTATATCTCTGTTCCCACCCCCCCCCCGCCCCGGCACTGGTATATCTCTGTTCCCACCACCGCCCCCCCGGCACTGGTATATCTCTGTTCCCACCACCCACCCCACCACCGGCACTGGTATATCTCTGTTTCCCTTGGCAGTTGTATATCTCTATTCCACCCACCCACCCCCCCCCCACTAGTACTTGTATATCTTTGCCCCCTACTTGACACTTGTATATCCCTGTCCCCCTCTCTCCTACTGTTGCTTACATTAGGAACAAGAGTCATTCTGTTTCTCTACCAATGTGGTTTGATTGAACCAAAATGGTCACTTATAATATTTGATAAATTATTTTAGATATTTTCTCAGAGAAAGTTATCACAGGTAAGATAAAGATTTATGTATATTTAACCAGCTCAGGTAATAGCTGGCTCCCAATTTAGGTAAGCAAGGCTTATGTTAATATTTTCCCAGTTGTGTTCCTTGCAAGGAAGTCTGAAATACATTGGGAGGATCTTCAGCATCAGTGCCTGAATGCTAATGATTCCTTTGATTCAATTAAATTATTTTTATTATTTATTTAGAGATACAGTGCGGAATAGGCCCTTGTGGCCCTTCTTGCCACACCACCCAGCAACCCGCCAATTTGACTGTAGCCTAATCACAGGACAAGTTATAATGGCCAATTTACCTACTAACTGGCACATCTCTGGACTGTGGGAGGAAACCCAGATACACACATGGGAAGGCACATACAAACTTGCTGACTGAGGACACAGGAATTGAACTCTGAACTCCAGTGCCCCGAGCTATAAAGTGTTGCGCTAACCACTGTGTAATGTGGCGCCGCATGCAGTTCAGAAAATTAATTAATGGAGTTTATTAATGGGAGAATTAAAGGAAGTTCAGAAAATCTGGAGCAACATAAAATGCATTAATTTTCTGTACTTGCTGCTCAGAATAATAGTTCATGAAGGAAGTTCCTTGTTTTCAAAGAGATACTTTCTTCACAACCAGATCTATAGAGAATGAATTTGAGACTTACAGGAGTGAATGGTAACAAGCAATTCAGTAGGATCCTCTGCAGGTTGTCTACTGTACAATCCCGACCTTGACTCATTCTATTCAATGACTGAAAGCTAGGCATGTGGTCTATCATGTAGAGGTATTTTGTCTTTCCCTTGATTCCATAACATGTACATTTTTTCAGTCCTCTGGTTCCTGTGTCTGCTCCATTGCTTGTAGGTTCTGATGTGCAAGCTGCAGAAGTCATTTTAAAAGTAACATTTCATTGATTTTGTTTGTGGGCCATTTCACTTTAAGAGGACGGATAGTGAAATCAGCTCTCATGACTTCTGTGAATGAAGCCTAATTTTCAGGAACTATACTTCAAAGGGACTGTGAGCCTCCAAATGACTAATGTAGGAGAGGAGAGACAGTTACATCTGTATATCCCCTAGACTACCGTAAGCAGGTGGAATCATGTGAATAATTTGCTTTCACATTTAAGTGTAAAGTGAGGCGCTATACCACAGGAAAGACTGTAAAGCAATGGAGAGTACTTTGTACAGGTTCACCAGGATGCTGATTGGTGCATGGGAAGCAAGAAAGAAAAGTTGGAGCATTTTAAAAGTTAGAACAGGAATGGTTTGATATTGTTAAAAATTAGAAAATACAGGAAAAGGTAGGTAGAAATAAACTGCATCTAGTGTTTTCTCTGCCTGGACCATGAGGATGGAGAGTAAAGTAAAAGATTTAGGTTGAAAAGTGAGATGCACTGTTTTATCCAGAATCCATGCTTTGTGTCAACGGTTGAAGCTGGGATCATGGCAAGATTTATGGATAAAGGATCAAGAAAGGTTATGACACGACGTCACGTATAATTTTTGGGAAGTTACTTCCACCAGAAGTTTGGATGACGATTAGAAATCAGAGTTGTAAGACAATTACAAAGATCGGTTGACTGAAATTTTCTGAGTCCTGTCAGGAATGTTGATCTTACTAGCTACGTTCTGTGCTGTAAAACTATATGAATAAGTCATAAGCAGGGAAGGCTCAAAGACAAACATACTTTCACTCACCCGTATGAATTCATTGACTATCCTGTAAAACCACTCTTGAGGAAAATATATCCTGCACTTCATCATCAAGTCCTATGAGCAAAAGTTTAATAGATTAAGCTGCAATGAACATTATTATTTATACTTATCATTCTGAAATGATAGTTTTTTTTCTTTTCCTCAAATTGAAGAATGAATTTCTATTATTTTAAATTTGCAGATTGTAACCAATACGAAGAGTCCAAAGTGTGGAAAACCCTCCTACACATTCCTGTCTTCTGTGTGCATTTTCTGACCTCTGATTAAAGTGGAATGACATGTGTTGATATAAAATTAAATTGAAATTTCCATTTTTTAAATAAATCAAGAAATAGAAAACAGTACGATGAATTCATACCAATGAATTTATATTTGAACCAGGATTTGTTTGTAACTTATTGTCAGCAGCTTGGTACTTACAAGTTATTTTAAGTCAGGATACAATTAATAGAGAAAGTACCTTGTAAATTCATTCATATTTACACATTTGTAAAAATAAATGGGAAGATTTAAGGTATTTGGAAAAGGCAGAAAGTAAGTGGTAGCAGGACAAAATAAATGATCAAGTGAATTATGACGAGCATGTTTTAAAAATAAGTTCAAATAAAAGCCCAGCAAATGCAGGCTTTAAATTTTCCATTGGTCTTACTGGGGTTGGGGGGGATTAAAATGTGTGAAGAACAATGACTTGGAGTTGATACAAGTTGAGAGCAGTACAAAATATTCTCAACCTTGAGAGCATTTAATCTCTGAAAAATTAACTGGTGTTAGTTGAATGGATTTTTGGTACATTTGTGGTAGTTTAATTGTATAATGCTTTATTTGAAAAATAAAAAAAAGCCAAAATGAACTAAAGTTTAATCACAACAAATTTGTTATGAGCAACACACAAAACACTGGATGAAGTTTAACACGTGACCAAGGAATTGGTGCAGGAGGGAGGATGTCAGATTATTGGATCATTGGGCTGTCTTCCAGGAAGGTGGGACCTGTACAGATGAGACAGCTTGTACCTGAACTAGAGGGGGACCACTATCCTAGCAGGAAGGTTTGCTGGGTCTGCACAAGTGTGAGGGTGTGAGGGATTAAACTAGAGTAGAAGTGGGGATGGGAACCTGAGTGCCAGAACAAATAGTGGGGAGGTTGTGGAGACAGCTGTTGTTAAGACCTCAGACAAAGTCAAGAATCAAAATATTGAGCGTTGTGCAAGTAACGTCCTGAGCTGCGTATATTTCAATGCAAGAAGTATCGTAGGCAAGGCAGATGAGCTTAGGGCATGGATAAACACATGGAATTATGATGCGTGTAGCCATTAGTGGGAGTTGGTTGCAGGTTGCAAGAGGGATAGTACTGGCAGCTCAGTATTCTGGGGTTCCATTGTTTCAGATGTGACTAATCAGGGAAAATGTGACAGCAGTGTTCAGTCAGGACTGGAGAATTTGTCTAGTGAGTCTTTATGGGTGGAACTGAGAAATAAGAAAGGTATGATCATGTTAGTAGGGCTATATTATAGATCACCCAACAGACTGTGGGAACTAGAGGAACAAACTTGTAGAGAGATCGCAGACTGTTGCAAGAAACATAAGGCTGTTGTTGTGGATGATTTTAACTTTCCACACATTGGCTGAGACTCTGTTACTGTAAAAGGACTAGATGAGGTAAAGTTTGTCAAGTGTGTTCAGGAAACTTTCCTTAATCAGTTTGTAGAAGTTCCAATGAGAGAATGTTTGATACTTGATTTACTATTACAGAATGAGACAGAGCAGGTGACGAAAGTTTGTGTGGGGGAATACTTTGCATCTAGTGATCACAATGCCATCAGTTTCAAGGTAAAAATGCAAAGAGACAGGTCTGGTCCACAGGTTGAGATTCTAAAATGGAGAAAGGCCAATGTCGATGGTATCAGAAAGGATCTGTCAAGTGTGGATTGGGACAGGTTGTTTTCTAGCAAAGGTATACTTGGTAAGTGGAGGCCTTCAAAACTAAAATTTTGAGAGTACAAAGCTTGTACTTGCCTGTCATTATAAAAGGTAAAGATAACAGTTTTAGGGAACACACATCAAAGTTGCTGGTGAACGCAGCAGGCCAGGCAGCATCTCTAGTTAGAGGTACAGTCGACGTTTCGGGCCGAGACCCTTCATCAAGACTAACTGAAGGAAGAGCTAGTAAGAGATTTGAAAGGGGGAGGGGGAGGGGGAGATCCAAAATGATAAGGGATGACAGGAGGGGGAGGGATGGAGCCAAGAGCTGGACAGGTGATTGGCAAAAGGGATATGAGAGGATCATGGGACAGGAGGCCCAGGGAGAAAGAAAAGGGGGAGGGGGGGGAAACCCCAGCGGATGGGCAAAGGGTATAGTCAGAGGGACAGAGGGAGAAAAAGAAGAAAGAGAGAGAAAGAATGTGTGTATATAAAAAAATAACGGATGGGGTACGAGGGGGAGGTGGGGCATTAGCGGAAGTTAGAGAAGTCAATGTTCATGCCATCAGGTTGGAGTCTACCCAGACGGAATATAAGGTGTTGTTCCTTCAACTTGAGTGTGGCTTTATCTTTACAGTACAGGACGCCGTGGGTAGACATATCAGAATGGGAATGGGACATGGAATTAAAATGTGTAGCCACTGGGAGATCCTGCTTTCTCTGGCGGACAGAGCGTAGGTGTTCAGCAAAACGATCTCCCAGTCTGCGTCGGGTCTCGCCAATATATAGAAGGCCACATCGGGAGCACCGGACGCAGTATATCACCCCAGCCGACTCACAGGTGAAGTGTCGCCTCACCTGAAGGACTATCTGGGGCCCTGAATGGTGGTAAGGGAGGAAGTGTAAGGGCATGTGTAGCACTTGTTCTGCTTACAAGGATAAGTGCCAGGAGGGAGATCAGTGGGGAGGGATGAGGGGGACGAATGGACAAGGGAGTCGCATAGAGACGCAGAGTCTTTAGAAGTGGGGCAAAGCAGCAGCAAGATCATGGAACTTATAGAGATTATAGAGGAGGAGGTGTTTGCTCTCCTGAGGCAAATTAGGGTGGATAATTCCCCATGGCCTGACAAGGTATTCTCTCAGACCCTGTGGGAGACAAATGCAGAAATTGCAGGACCCCTAGCAGAGATATTTAATTCATTGTTAGCGACAGGTGTGATTCTAGAGGATTGGAGGATAGCTAATGTTGTTCCACTGTTTAAGAAAGGCTTTAAAAATAAACCAGGAAATTATAAGCCAGTGAGCCTGACATCAGTAGTGGGAAAGTTATTGGAATGTGTTCTAATCAATCAGATATCTGGGTAGTTGGATAGACAGGGACTGAGTAAATACACTCAGCATGGCTTTGTGTGTGGTAGGTCGTGTTGAACCAATATTATAGAGTTTTTCAAGGAAGTAACCAAGGAAGCTGATGAAGGCAAGGCAGTGGATGTTGTCTACATGGACTTTAGCAAGGCATTTGACAAGGTCCCACACGGGAGGTTGGTCAGGAAGGTTCAATCGCTTGCCTTTCAAGATGAGGTAGTAAATTGGATTAGACATTGCCTTAGAGTGGTAGTGAATGGCTGCTTCTTTGCCTGGAGGTTGGTGACTAGTGGAGTCCTTTGTTGTTTGTTATCTATATCAATGATCTGGATCAGCAAATTTTGCAGTTGGCACCAAGAATGGGGTGCATGGACAGTAAGGCAGACTATCAGAGCTTGCAGCCGAATCTGAAAAGTGGAAGATGGAATTTAATGCAGACAAGTGTGAGGTGTTGTAGTTTGGTAAGACCCACCAGGTTAGGTCTTACATGGTGAACGGTAGGCATTGAGGAGTGTGATAGAAAGGTTCAAAGGTTCATTTTTAGTGTCAAAGTATGCATGTATAATACAATTCTGCTATTCATCTCCTTCAGATAGCCATGAAGTACAGAAAAACCACATGTGTTGTTGAAAGAAAAGACATCAACCCCCATCCCCGCATGAAAAAGAAAAGGAATAACACTCGCAAACCTGAAACCCACCAGCCCTTGCTCACACAAAAAATGTAGTAGATTGAACACACAGAAAACAGCAGCTGGAACACCGAACCCCAAATCCCCCAAACCCCCCAAACCCTCCCTCACACAAAAACCAACAGATTGGCCACCCCGAAGACAGCAGCCAGAACATCAAAAACCCCAAATCTCCCAACCCCTCCCTCGCAATAAAAACAGTAACAACAATATCAAACCCCTAAACCCCTCCCAGGCAAAAAATAACAGTGCCAACAGCACCAAATCCCAACCCCCTGTCCCACACACAAAAACCAACAAATCGCCTAGACACAAAAAACAAACAAGAAAATCAGATCCCAAATCCCAACCCCTCCCTCGACAAAACCAACACATTGCCCACCCATAACCCTAACCTGCCAATCGGAAACAAGAAAGAAAAAACAGAAAACTGAAGGAGAGTAATATAAACTACAGTCCAATAATCACATAAATCCCAGAATTTCAAAAACATCTCCCCACCAGAATAGAGGAGCCTGTCCACTTGAACTCTGTCCTTCTATGAAGAGCAGCCGCCATGCTGCCAACCTGCAGCCATCCGACCACTGTGCTGCTGATCTATAGCCTTCTGACCACTGAGCCACTGGCCTGGCTACCAACTGCTGTGGACCCATGGCCTCTGTGGAGAGTGACCGCTGACCTCCTCTGCATTCGCCTCGATGCTTCGAAAGGGAGTCAATCATGGCCCTGGACCATCTCTGGTCTTCTGTACAAGGCAGGTCATGCTTGCCGTCCTCTCCAGGGACACCAGATTGCCAGGTCATTCAGTCAAATTCCAAACTACACGTCACAGGCTCCAACAGTCGCCAAAACACAATCAAGACCAAAAGAACAAGCAGAAGGCATAGAAAAAGTGAAATAATTGAAGAGATTGGCTATCTGAAAGGTGTCACCCAAGGATTCATTGTTCGCTGGCTCCACCTTGACCAGAACTGATAAACAAAGGGATCTGGGAACACAGGTCTGTAATTAATTGAAAGTGGCGTCACAGTTAAATTGGGTTGCAAAGGAATCTTCTAACTCGTTGGCCTTCATAAATCAAAGTATTGAGTACGGGAGATGTTACGTTGAAGTTGCATAAGACGCTGGTGAGGCCTGATTTGGAGTATTGTGTGCAATTTTGGTCACTTACCTACAGGAAAGATGTAAGGTTAAAAAGGTACAGAGAAAATTTACAAGGATGTTGCCTGGACTTGAAGGCCTCAGTTATACAGAAAGATTGAATAGGTTAGGACTTTATTCCTTGGAACACACAGTAGAAGCCTGAGGGGAGATTAGATACAGGTATGCAAAATTATGAGGGGTATAGATAGGGTTAATGCAAGCCGACTTTTTTCCACTGAGGTTGAGCGGCACTACAACTAAACCTCATCTTTTAAGGGTGAAAGGTGAAAAGTTTAAAGGAAACATGAGGGAAGCTGCTTCACTCAGAGGGTCTTGAGAGTGTGGAATAGGCTGCCAGCGCAAGTGGTGCATGGAGCTGAATTTCAACACTTGAGAAGTTTGGATAGGTACATGGATACTGGGGGTATGGACTGTCATGATCAGGGTGCAAGTCGACGGGACTAGGCAGTTTAAATGGTTCAGCATGGACTAGATGAGCTGAATAGCCTGTTTCTGTGCTGTACTTTTCTATGACTCTAGAAAGTTCTGGCAGCATCTACGGAGGGAAATGAACAGTGTCTTATGTCAAGCGCTTTCATCAAAGTTCAAAGTAAATTTATTATTGAAATACTGTAACCATTTACAACCCTGAGATTCATTTTGTGTGGACATACTCAATAACTCCAATAACCATAATAGAATCTATGAAAGACCACACGGATTGGGTGTACAACCGAAGTGCAAACGACAACAAACTGTACAAATACAAAAAGAAAAAATAACAATAATGATAATAATAAGCAATAAATATTGAGAACATGAGTTGAAAGGGAGTCCATTGGTTGTGGGAACATTTCCATGATGGGGCAAGTGAAGTGATCCCCTTTGGTTCAACAGCCTGATAGTTGGGGGCATAATAACTGTTCCTGGATCTGGTGGTGTGAGTCCTGAGGCGCCTGTATCATCTTCTTGATGGCAGCTGTGAGAAGAGAGCATGGCCAGGGTAGTGGGGACTCCTGATGATGGGTGCTGCTTTCCTTCAACAGTGCTCCATGTAGATGTGCTCAATGGTGAGGGTGCTTTATCCAAGATGGATTGGGCGATATCCACTAGTTTTAGTTGGATTTTCCATTCAAGAGTGTTGGTGTTCCAATATTGGACTGTGATGTAACCAGTCAGTATATTCTCCACCACACATCTGTAGAAGTTTTAGATGTCATGCAGAATCTTTACAAACTCCTAAGGAAGTTGAGGCACTGCTCTGGTTTCTTTGTAATTGCTGTTATGTACTGGGCCCAGGAGAGGCCGTCTGAAATGATAACACTGAGGAATTTAAGATTGCTGACCCTCTCCTCCTCTGATCCTCCGATGAGGGCTGGCTCATGGATCTTTGGTTTCCTCCTCCTGAAGTCAATAATTAGCTTCTTGGTCTTGCTGACATTCAGTAATGAGTTGTTGTTGTGGTACCACTCAGCCAGATTTTCAATCCCTCTCCTATAAGCAGATTCGTCACCACATTTGATTCAGCCACCAGTAGCGGTGTCATCAGCAAACAGGACTGAAAAGAAGGAGTAGAGGAAGGGCTGGCAAGTGATAGGATTATGCAGGTGAGGGGTGTGATAGGTAGGTGAGGAAGGAGGGAATGATGTACTGTAGAAGCTGAGAGGTGATAGGTTGAAGTGACAAAAGGCCAAAGAAAATGTAATCCAAAGATGGAATCTCAGCCCAAAAGACCAACTGCCTATTTACCACTTTAGATGTTGTCTTACCTGCTGAGATTCTCCGCATGTTGTGTATTGCTACAAATTTCCAACATCTGCAGTTTCTTGTGTCTTTAAAATTTGTCATAATTTTTCTTGTGAGAATTTCCAAGAAACATTATGTTGAGCTTTGCAAGTGGCTGAGGTAGGTATGAGGTATGGTAGGTGCAGACAGCTCTTTACTCAATGTATAAAGAAAGGCAAAACTTTTAAGAGGTTTGCAGTTTTGCTTTAGACACGGATCCCTTGCTTAATGGTGTTGGTCCATGGCATAAAAAAGGTTGGGAACCCCTGCTTTAGAGTATCCATGACACTTAAAGGCCTGCCATTCTCATTGGAATATTGTTGAATTTCTTAAGGCTAAAAATATACTCTGTGCCACAAAAAGTCAGTTATATATTAGTCATGTGGATATTTAGATTCCTGATAGAATCATCTTTTTCAACATTTTTACATTCTATTTGCAAATAGACTGATGAACAGATCCAGACCCGGATCTGGGCCGTACCCTCCAAATATCCAGACCTGCCTCTCGGTTTTTTTGCACTACCTTACTTTTCCTTTTCTATTTTCTATTTTTGATTTAAATTTTTAATATTTACTATCGATTTGTACTCCAGAGAGCTCAAAGCGCAGAATCAGATATCACAGTGATGATTATACACTCTAGTATCAATTGTTTGGCGACAGTAAAGTAATTAGTAAATAAATTTGAATATATTAACGCAAACACGAGGAAATCTGCAGATGCTGGAAATTCAAGCAACACACATCAAAGTTGCAGGTGAACGCAGCAGGCCAGGCAGCATCCCTAGGAAGTGGTACAAACTTCCGCTAATGCCCCACCGCCCCCTTGTACCCCATCCATTATTTATTTATATACACACAGTCTTTTTCTCTCTCTCCTTTTCCTCCCTCTGTCCCTCTCACTATACCCCTTGCCCATCCTCTGGGTTTCTGCCCCTCCCCCTTTTCTTTCTCCCTAGGCCTCCTCTCCCACGATCCTCTCATATCCCTTTTGCCAATCACCTGTCCAGCTCTTGGCTCCATCCCTCCCCCTCCTGTCTTCTCCTATCATTTTGGATCTTCCCCTCCCCCTCTTCTTTCAGTTAGTCCTGACGAAGGGTTTCAGCCCGAAACATCAACTGTACCTCTTCCTAAGGATGCTGCCCGGCCTGCTGCGTCCACCAGCAACTTTGATGTGAATATATTACACAGCTTTCCTCATTCTGTTGTCACTGTTAATGGACTCGTCATGCACACTAATGTGATGTGAGACACCTCTTTGAAAAACATGAGTTGGTGCTATTTTTATCTTTTTCTAAGTTCACTTGATGGATAGACACATTTGATACAGTGTCTATTAAATGTTTATTTAAATATTTCCTTTCAAAAAGCATTATAATTTTTTCAGAGCTGACACTGAGTCTATCATAAACTTTCAAAAGATCCATTCTAAACAGATCCTGCAGAAATTAATTTACACAAACTTGTTACTAAAGTTGCCACTAGTCCACTTCAGTGTTCTTAGAGTATCCACATTAAACCTTTCTCAGTGTGATAAAAACTCTGCATTAGGGTTTATAATCCTGAAATAACTTAAGAATTTGTATTTGTACTGTGTTTCAAAAATTCTGGATCAGAATCGGGTTTAATATCACCAGCATATGTCATGAAACTTGTTGTCTTTGTGGCAATAGTACAATGCAATACATAATTTAAAAAACTGAATTACAGTAAGTATGTATGAGATTGGGGTGTGCATTGAGGAGCATAAAACTAAGCCCTTCAGCCCATCAACTCCATGTGGAACTGTTATTCTGCGTAGTCCATTGACCAACACCTGGACCATAATCCTCCACTCATTCGCTTATTCAAACTTCTAAGTGGTGCAATCGAACCTACATACACAACTTCCACTAGTAGCTCATTCCACACTCACATAACCTTGAGTGAAGTTCTCCCAATCTCAGTGGGAAAAGCCTGTTCTTCATTATGTACCTCATAATTTTGTATACTTTTATCTCACTACATTATGTCCCTTATAATTTTGTATATTTCTATCAAATCACTCTCATTTGCTTTCAATGAATTGTAAAATAAATAAATAGTGCAAAGAAAGGACTAATGAGGCCCTCGACCATTCAGAAATCTGATGACGGAGGGGAGGCAGCTGTTCCGGAATCATTGGGTGTAAATGATCGGTCCTGTACCTCCTCCGTGACGGAATTTCGTGTTGCACTGTAAATCCTGCATCCTCCCAGCAGCAGGTGGCGCAAGGAACCGGTGACTGGAGTTCCGCGGGACCCTCCGTGTCGGGTGGGTGGGGGACGACGACGTACATGCCTGAGCAATGACGTCAGGAGAACGTTGGGGGGGAGGGAGAGGCGAGCCGGACGGACGCGTGCGTGCACGCGCTCACTCTCATTCAAACCTTAACGGAGGGCCTCGCGTGCACGCGCCCGCCCACGCTGCGCGCGCGCGCGCCACGAGGCAGTCTCCTCGCTCTGTCTTTCCCTCGCGCGCGCGCGCACGCGGGTGCTGGGTGTTTTTCGCTCTGGTTTCCTCTCACGGACACTGCCGGGTTCTCGGATCCATGTTATTGATCGATCGCCGCTCCTTGAACCGCCGGGGCTTGTTATTTTTTTGTTAACCCGCACCCCTTCCATCTCATCGAGCCACCGTTAACAGAAGCGGCGGCCGCCTCGGCCGGCAACCATGGAGAACAAGGCGTTCACCAAGGAGCTGGACCAATGGATCGAGCAGCTGAACGAGTGCAAGCAACTGAACGAGAACCAAGTGCGGACGCTGTGTGAGAAGGTGAGTGGGGTTGGGGGTGGAGATAGATCGAGGCCGGGAATTGAACCGGCCCTGCTGTTGTCTGACCAACCGGGTCTGGGCCTTCCGAGGCTAGGCCACGTTTACCCCGCCAGATTGTGCGCCATAGGCCGGGCGGGGCGCCGCTGCTTCCGGCTGCCAAAGAGTGGGCCCCAGATCACGCCCCCATCCTCCGGTCGCTGCGGACATCTTCGGTGCTGAGGTGCAGCCAAAGGATTTCATACTCTCCCGGTCCACGAGTGTAAAGGCAAATGATAACAGCTGCTGGGAGGCCGAAACAGATTTGAGGGAATGGAAGTAATAATGAAGTCAAGCGGCATCTGTGGATTGAGAATCAACACTGACCTTTCCCAATTATTGTCTTAAACCTGGTTTCCCTGTTCAGGGAGGCTGTCTGACCTCCCGAGTAAGCCTAGAATTTTCAGCCTCTTGATTTTACCATAGATATGATGAAATTGTTCTGTCACCTGTCTTGTGTTTTTTCTTCTCTGGTAAACTTGCTGTATAATTTTGAGGGCTTTTTTTCAATATACTGTAGTACATGTACACAGACATAGTTAAAAACTTATTTACAGAGAACATAACAGAACTATCTACTAATGCTGACTGACTTGTTGAATATTTCCAGCAATTTGATTGTTTTCAGTTTTCCAACATGCATTTATTTTGTACTAGTAACTTTTTTACTAAGTCACTTTCCAAACAAATTGTTCTGCATATTCAGTAGATGGAGTGATAAAGTTAACATTTCATGATAATGACCCTGAGGTGGAGAAAAAACAGTTGGATTTTAAGATTCCCTCTGCAACTTGTATATTTTTCCAATATTCCTGTTTTGATGATGGGTCATTAATCTGAAAGTTAAACTCTGTTTAGTTCATAGTATGCTGAACATTTCTGGCTGTTTGCTCTTATTTACAATTTCATCACCTGCAGTTATTTAAAAATTTCTTTTGAAGATTGGTGGCTTTACAAATGAACACGGTTTAGTGCAGTCAACACTTATGTTCCAATTTAAAAGCCTATTAATGTTTTAAGTATTAAATATATTTGAGTTTAATGTCTATATATTGTTTAGAATCATCCAATGCTGCAGCCATTCAAGCTTAGTTTGCTAGCCTTTTGAAAGATCGGCCCAATTAGTCTTGTTATTTGTGCTTTCCCAGAGGCTCACAAATCTTTACTGCTAACGTATTTCGACATTTTCTTCTTGAAAGTTGCCAGTGAATCTGGTGTCATTGCCCTTTTGATCATCCTGTTCCAGTCTGCAACATCTATATCTCCCTGCCTTCCTTCTGGTTCTTTAACAAATAATTTTGAACATCCAGTTGGATTCTGCTCTTAAGTCTGCTGTGTTGCAGATAGAAACACAATTTCTGATGTGACCCCAACTAATGAAAGCTGTACCCATCATCATCATTACTGTTCTAAGATTTTTACTCTACAGTGCTCCATTGATAGTGTGTTTGTTTTGGCTATCATTTACCTTTGTGTGCAGTTTCCTGCCTTTTTACTCTTGCATTAGAGAATGCAGTTGGCTCCAGTAATTGAGCTATGGAAAGAGGGACTGGTTAAGCTACCTTGTTTTCCCAGGAGCAGTGGAGGCTGAGAGGCAACCTGATAGAAAAATACAAAATTATGAGCGCATAAGTAGGTTAGATGGTAAAAATCTTCATCCCTAGTAGGTGTTTCAAAACAGGATGACATAGGGATCTGCTGCCAGAGAAGAAAGTGGGTTTGGATAAATTACTACATTTGGGGCATTTATCCAAATACTTAAAATAGACAAGGCACAGAAGGATACAATCTTGATAAAAGCAAAATGGTCAAGATGGACCTGGTGGGTCAAATAGCCAATTTCTCAGCTGTATGACTCTAGCTCTTTGGCATCATCTTTTATCAACTGAACACTTGCCCATTCATGAGTGAAAATGCTTGATACTAATTTATAGGTAATAATGAAAGAGGGAAGCTTTTGGTTTAATACACATGCTAAAGCTATTGCAGATTTCAGTTGTTCAGCTTTAGGGAAATATTTCTGGGACAAATGTGACGAAGTTCTTAACAGAACCCTTTACAGCTGGAAAGAAATACTTCATCCAATTTGTGCAGGCTGGTTTATGACCCAGATGTGAAAGAATAAATGTTTTAGCCTAACTCTATTTTATGAAACTTCTTGCTTAGATGGTATATGTGAGAGGCTGCCACTTTGCCTTTTTCCTGTAATATCAAATCTAGGTATGGGTGATGTTCATGGATATTCATGTTGGTGTTGAAGTGCAGTATATTATACTGGATAGTATGAAGTTTCCAAGAGAATTATGTCTGTTCAGGTTAGTGCTTCCTAGTTTAATTTCATTAACGTAATGGCATCATTCTATTAATATTTAGGATATGTACTTCTGTGGCATCAAATTAACTTCAAAAAATGAAATTTTACTTGTATGAATAATTCCGTGGTTTTTTTGGTCTTTTGATAAATTTCTACTTAAACCAAAGTTTCTAACAGAATATTTTAAGTGATCTTCGTACTCTATTCTGTGAATGTATTTAATATTTTGTAGAGTTCTGTACAGTCCATCCAGGTAATGGCTAAGACCTTCCAGGCATTTGCTTCAAAGTACATAGTACTTTAAGTTCTGAGAGTGATTGTTTACAAGTCTCCTCAACTGAGTTGATATCACGTGGTAGATTTTCCTGGTGATAGTGAGTAGCAAAACTAATCTCTCTTCCTCCTCATAGCCTGATTGAGATGTGTAGCTTGATTTGAAAATTGCTGGTATTGTTTCCTCTATAAATGCAGTGATATATAACATTATCATGTTTGGTTTTGAACTGAGAAATTACTACTGTAAAACATATTTTGCCTCTAAGAATTTTTGTCAGAAAATCTTTCTTTTTATTTGGGATTCTATAGAAGGATGTTGTGGTGGGTTATCTTAAGGTTACACGCATTAATTTCAACCATATAGCCAACTAAGATCAATTGCAGGGACATTCATGTAACAGACAGTAATCTCATCGGCTTTATTTACAAGTCATGGGATGTCATGTGAAATCAGGAATGACATTCAATTTTAATGCTTGGAGAATATCTTTAGAACCAGTTTTTCAATTTCAAGAATAAGTGGAATGCAAATCTGACACTTTGCAACTGAACATTTTTGCTTGTTTGTGACCTCTGGTTGTGCATTCAGAAGACTGTAACTGAGCTTTGTTACCCGTCAGTATCATAAATTGGGTCTCTGTCCCTAAAGAATAACTAAATTCAGCACAGTGCATCAAAATGAAAATAATGTCATTGGATAAAATATTTCTGGTGAAAGCTTTATTTTTGTTTGACCTAGACAGCCATAAGGCTGAAGGTAGTTTTTGGTTCATGTTTCAGGTAGGATGTGCGGGGGGAGAAGAAAATATGTACGAATAAAGGTATTAAAGGGAATCGAGATAAAGGCTGCAGAGAGCCATTGTCACCTTTCCCTGCTTTAGCTGCTAATAGAATGTAATTATATATTTCTAAGGCTCTATTTAGTATTATATACACCTACTTCAGATGTTTTGTGTAGAATCTATATCAATCAACTGATTGTGCATCTGTTCATGTTTATTTGAGAAAGTTATCTATGAAGCATCACCAACTGAATATTGCATTAGCTTTGCACAATTTTGATTTTAGTTGCTATGTATGGTTGCAGAATAACTGCATTCCACTGCAAAGATCAGTTTAATCAATTTGAAAACATTGTATGAACCCTCAGTATGAGCAATACCCTTTTTAATAGCTTTTAAACTGCTATTTAAAGCCACAGACAATGACAAGTAATATTTTGATAGTTTGAAATTGCAGGGCACGTAAATCACAGTGCTCTCAACTGCTGTATTTCTATTATCCATCAATGAGATCTCTTGTTTTGCCTGAAACATGAATAAGCACCCTCTATACCCTCTACAAACATGTCAAGCAACTGCAGATAAATCTAACGTTTAATTTATTTATTCTGGATTTAAATCATTATTAATAGATTAAAAGTTCTAATTGATTTCTAAAAGCTGAATACCATGAATGATAGATGTGTACACTTGGTCCATTAGCATCTGCAGTGAAATAATCATAGAGTTGTACAGCAGGCAAGCAGACCGTTGGGCTCATCTCATTCATGTCAACCAAGTTGCCTATCTGAGCTAATCCTATTTGTCTGTGTTTTGCCCGTGTCCCTCTATTGGTATTGTTTTTTTATTGTCACGTTCTGAGAGACAGTGAAAAGCTTTGATTTTTCATGGCATTCAGACAGATCACACTATACATAATTACGCTGAGATAGTAAAAA
The DNA here is from genome assembly GCF_030028105.1 of Mobula birostris. Lineage (NCBI taxonomy): Eukaryota > Metazoa > Chordata > Chondrichthyes > Myliobatiformes > Myliobatidae > Mobula > Mobula birostris. The sequence continues at coordinate 163,108,334 of NC_092373.1, forward strand.
GAAAATAGAATATAGTAAAAAAGAAAACAATGAAAAATATAGTAATTGCAGTTGTAGAGTGCAAGAGCTGTGAAGCAGTAGATTGGATAATAGAGTTCAGTGCATCTTTTAACATGCAAGGTCAGTTCAAGAATCTGATGGTATAGGAGCTGTCCTTGAGTCTGGTGGTGCATCCTCTCAAACCTTTGTATCTTCTGCCCAATGGGAGAAGAGAGAATAACCAGGGTGAAAGATGTCCTTCAATATATTAACTACTTCCCGAGGCGACGGGAAGTGTAAGCAGTCAAGTCCCTATTCATATAATTGTCTAAATGTCTTTTAAATGTCATAATTATACCCTAGCCCTGCCACTTCCTCTTGACAGTTCGTTCCACATACCAGTCACCCTCTATGTACAAAAAGATATCCCTCGGCTGCCTTTTTAAAAACTTCCAGTCACCTTAAATGTATGACTCTAGTTTTAGATTCCCCTACCGTGTGATAAAAGATTGTCTATTCATCTTATCTATGCCCCTCATGATTTTATGTCTCTATAAAAGTCACCCATCAGTCTCTTGTGGTGCAAAGTGGAAAGTCCCAGCCTCTCCTTGAAACTCCAATCCTCCACACCCAATTATATCCTTGTGAATCTTTTATGTACCCTTCCCAACTTGGTGACATCCTTATAGCTAGGTGATCAGAACAACAACTTGGTGACGTCGTTATAGCTAGGTGATGTCTCACCAACATCTTGCACTTTGTAGCGTAGCTCCCCGTTCTGTGTACTAAAATTCCCTGGCTGACGAAGACAAGCAGGCAAAATTCACTACTCTCTCTCCTTATGTTGCCTCATTCAGGGAACTGTACTTGTTTCTCTATTTCTCTTTGTTCTACAGCATTCTCTGGGACTTTGCCATTTATTGTGCGTCCAGCCTTGGTTTAACTAACCAAAATGTGAGACTTTGCACTTGTCCAAGTTAAATTCCATGTCCCAGCCCTTGGCTCACTTTCCTAGCAGATCTAGATCATTGTTATTAACTTAGATAACCTTCACAATCCATAATACCACCAGTTTTTGTGTCATAGGCAAATTTACTAATCATGCATACTATATTCTCATTCAATTCGTTATTATAGATGACAAACAATGGACCCGGTACTGACCTTTGGGCCACACCACTGGTCAATAGCCTCCAATCTGAGAAACAGTCCTCTACTACAGCGGTCCCCAACCACCTGGCCGCAGAGCATTTGCTACCGGGCCTCAAGGAAATGATATGATTTGGCGATAGGAGTCAGCAGCACCTTTCCTCATTCCCTGTCATGCCCACTGTTGCGCTTGAACACACGCGAGGTCATTAACAGCGCATCATCCATGTCAGCGCGGGAAGAAGATCAACTCCTCGAGCTTGCAAATGATGGCGGGCTGAAAAGTATGTTTGACATAACATCTCTGCCGGCATTCTGGATCAAAGTCAAGCCACGAAAGAACTGAAAACGTTGCTTCCATTTCCAACATATCTCTGCAATGAATGCGACGAAAACTAAATAGACTGGACATAAGGAACCTCCTTCGAGTATCGCTGTCTCCCATCACCCCTCGATAGGACTGTCTTGTTGCAGGGAAACAAGCCCAGGGTTCCTACTGATTCAGCAATACTGGTGTGTTGGAATGATTTTATATGTTCATACGGGGAAAATATGTGCTGTGTGTATAATATCCAAACGTTACTTAAAATGTTATGATGCTATTGACTGATAAGTGACTGATATAACCATATAACAATTACAGCATGGAAGTAGGCAATCTCGGCCCTTCTAGTCCGTGCCGAAAGCTACTCTCACCTAGTCCCACCGACCTGCACTCAGCCCATACCCCTCCATTCCTTTCCTGTCCATATACCTATCCAATTTTTCTTTAAATAATATCAAACCTGCCTCTACCACTTCTACTGGAAGTTCGTTCAACACTTCAAGCTCCCTGTCCTCCCTTGATGATTGACTTATCACTATATTCATGCGAGGAAAATATGCGCTGTGTGTTTAATATTAAATTCGTTAGATAAACCCTTTTAGAAACGAAATTGAGTGTATTAGTCCCTTATTACCAATATTCCAGTCGTGATGAACACCCCCCCCCCCGAACAGAATCGCCAAAAACGCTTTGCAGAGAATAATATTGGCAGGTACACATATGTGCAGGTCACGCATGCGCACTGGTGCCTGCGCAAGGCTTCAAGGTCATTGTAGTCTTTCTTTGACTGCTACTCTTGTCCGTTGGCAACCCTGCCCGCCCCCCGGGTCGGCTGGTCTGCAAGAATATTGTCAATATTAAACCGGTCCACAGCGCAAAAATTTGGGGACCCCTGCTCTACTATCACTCTCTTAATCCTACTACCAAGCCAATTCTGTGTCCAGTTTGCTAGTTCACTCTGGATCCCTTGTGATCTAACAGTTGTGACTCGTAGATGATTAAAATCTTTAGAAATTGTTTTCTTACCCTCATCAATCCTCGTCACTGCTTCACTCAAATTCTTGAGCCACTATTTTTCATGCACATAGCCATGCTGGTTATCACTAATCAGTCTTTGCCTTTCCAAATGCAGTGTGGAATCCCCTCCAGCAACGTGCCCATGACTGAGATTCGGGTCACTAGCCTTTACTTAATGGCCGCAACAACAAGCTAGGGAACAACGTCTATTCTGTCTTTTGCTACTTTGCCTGTAATTAACAATTTTCCAGAGTCCTAGCAATGTTTTGGCCTCTCTCAATGTCCTAGAATACTCTTGGTCAAGACCTCAGGACTTATCCACTCTATGCAAAAGTGGCTCCTCTTTTGCATTGTGGATATGATTCGAGCCAGCTTAAAGGCTAACTTTTGATGCAAGCTGTTTCATGCAATATCTATGAAATGAAAGGGCCATCCATACACATGAAATTGTAGTTATTACACTGTGTCAGTTAATTGCAACAATATCTCTAAATAGTCCCTATGTTTGTTCCATTAGCAAAGTAAGGAAGCATTCAAGATGGTACACATCTAATTAAGCACCCAGTTTGCCTTTTTATTGTAAGAAATTAGTCTCACTTAAATTTCATATATCTTCAGGAAACATGAGGTAGTGACTATATTATATAAAACCGTAACAGATTAAATTTTACTATAAGGTGTAAAGAAGAGTAAAAGACTGGTCACTATATTTGTTTGAAAACAGACAACTTCTAATGCATATTTTGGACGTCATGAACATAAGAAAGGCTAATTGATCTATTTAGTAGCATGTATTAGATATTAATTCTCCAGTTCTAACTATTTTCCAGCCCATACTAGGGGATTGTAATCCCTAAAAGAGTGTAATACAATAATTAGTATAGCAAAGTAACACATTTTATTTTAGCTTGACAGAATACAGAATTATTGGGAAGCCGTCAATTTAAGAAGAGGTGGAAAGAATTTTTGTACAAAGTAATTAGCGAAGTGGCAGAGATGAAATCTGTGTACTGTATTTGAACAGTAACTGCTTTCTGTGTTGAATCTTTCTGGGAGAACAATCTACATGCCTGTCAAGCTTATTCATCTTGCACAGATGGGTGGGGCAGCTGCTGCTTCTGAGTTGAAAAATTCTCCATGCCCTTGGACATCTGGTTCATGAAATGAAAAATACAGTATTGATTTGGTGGAAGTGGTTTACTGAGCTATGCTGTTTGCAAAGAATAAACATAGCTTTTATGTTTCATCCAGCTGTTAAAACAGACTCCCTGTTCCACATAATAACTTTGCCAATGCAGAATCTTGCTTTGAGTATTTTTGAGGCATCAGTGTCTTGCACCACGCAGTAGGTGCTGCAGGTTCACTTTATACAATGCAGACAGGAAAGAGGAACACTGTTGCAATAGGTACTATGTAAAGGAGACAAGACCATGAAATACGTTCTTGTGAAGATCCTGATTCCTGCTGAGAGATGGAGTCAGAGGGCTACTGTCATCAGTGAAATTTTTTGACTATAATAGTCACCACATTGTTTAATATCTGATATTTCCAAAATTATTCCCATTTGCCACTGCAAATCATTAAATTAATTTCAACTGGCTATCTTTTTTTGCATAGAATACAGCCATACTATTGCTGGTTCATATTTTATGCCAATGTACAGGTTTCCCCAGCGATCCGAAGATGGAGCGTTACTATGAAACGGTTCATAAGCCGGAATGTCATAAAGCAATGAAGCAATTACCATTTATTTATATGGGGAAAATTTGTGAGCATTCGCAGACCCAAAAATAACCTACTAAATCATGCCAAATAACACATAAAACCTAAAATAACAGTAACATGTAGTAAAAACAGGAATAATATGATAAATACACAGCCTATATAAAGTAGAAATACTTCTCTACAATCATTGCTGCACTGTTCTCGGTAGCAAAAATCTCACGCAAGCACTCCCGGCAGAAACACTCTCTCCAGTAACCTTTAGCCAAATCATACTAAATAACGCATAAAAATACACAGCCCATATAAAGTAGAAATAATGTATGTACAGTGTCTTATCACTTACGGGAATCTGGAAGACAGCGCCGAGCACGCTGACGATGGTGTGTTAGGCTGTCGTCGTGGGAGGTTGGGGTGGTGCAGTGGCCCTCACCCTCTAGGCCACCGACTAATACCGATCTGCAAAGCATGCAGTGGTGCAGCAGTGGCCAGGACGCACCCAGCACGTCTTTAAGAAAAAAGCTGAAATAAACATGCTAATTAATTAGGTGCTGCCCGGCACATAAATGTCGGCCCAGATCAGAGGCGACGCAATTGGCAATCGCCTCTAATCTGGGCCGACATTTACGTGCTGGGCGGCACCTAATTAATTAGCTTGTTTATTTCGACTTTCTTCTTAAAGATGTGTTAGGTGCGTCCCAGCTACTGCTACATTCTCCGTGGCAATGTATCGGTCCGCAGCCTGGGGGCTGGGGTGTCATCTCATCGTCGTCTCTTACCATTAGGGCAGGCAGATCATCATCTTCGATGTCTGCCTGCCTCGATGGCAAAGGTCGAGTTTCGTCTGCTGTGGCTGATTGGAAGGCTTGCTTGACTGCTTAGCCTCGCGCATTTTTCTATCATACAGTTCTTTGTAAGCACTCAAACCATCTTGCAAATATGCCCTAAACCGACGTACCCTTTCAAAATTAAAGTCGTACTTTATCATTACAGCGAAAATCTCACGCAGTTGCTTCACGTTCAGGTCCTGGACGACTTCACTTTCGGTCCGTTTGCTACTGCATTCTGTTTTGATTGTTATCCTTTCCTCTTCCAATTGCATCAGCTCTTCATCTATCTGTTCTTGGTCATGGGATGCCAAAACCTCTTCAACATCATCTTCGCCAACTTCCACAAGCCAAACTCATGTTGTCCTTGCTTCGTTCACCACGATCGAAACGCTTAATTATGTCTAGTTTTACGCTAAGTGTAACACCCTTACGAGCTCTTTTAGGCTTTTCCGATACTTTAGAACTCACCTTGCTAACAGCTGCTCACAGGCACGTGCTTAAGCAATGCCAGCTCAAATGCAGTTCCGAATCTGGGGGGAGAAGCAGCTGCTCGGGGCGTGCGCTGCCTTTTTTCGTAACAGTGAAAACACCTTCTGTTAGCGAAAACAGGGAACAATGTAAGTCTTTTGTAACAGTGAGGTTTCGTAAAGCGAATGTTTGAAAGGTGGGGGACACATGTACTTTTCACTCCTGTTGGCAGTACTGCTTTACATTTGCACAAAGTAAATGTATTCTCAATTGATTTATGTTTTAAAAGGGTGTGCATTTAATAGATTCCATGGAAAACAAAATACACCAAGCAGTGTTCCTAGGACTCATTAAAATACTAAGTCGCTTTAGTTTGTGATATTTGGTCAGTCTTAATACTCATCTTTTGTGTGTGCTGTTTTATTATTTATTGGATCTCCAGAACTTGTTACTAAATTTCCTCCCTGTTTTCTTCTGTAGGCTAAAGAAATTCTTACAAAAGAGTCAAATGTACAGGAAGTACGATGTCCCGTCACTGTCTGTGGTGATGTTCATGGACAGTTTCATGACCTAATGGAACTGTTCAGAATTGGAGGCAGATCTCCAGACACCAATTATCTTTTCATGGGAGATTATGTTGACAGAGGTTATTATTCAGTTGAAACTGTGACATTGCTCGTAACACTGAAGGTATGTTATTTCCTTTACTATTTCGTATACTCCTTTGTTATGTTATATTTGGCTTTATCATGAATGCTTACTTTGCAAGTTACTATTTGAACTACTGATAAAACTGCTTATGGTTCTTTAATAGTTGGTTCTAAGGCATAACTAGTGAGAACGTTGTTCCATATTAATTGTTGTATTTTGATAGGTTAGATATCGAGAACGCATCACAATATTACGAGGGAACCATGAAAGCAGACAAATCACACAAGTATATGGGTTTTATGATGAATGTTTAAGAAAATATGGAAATGCTAGTGTTTGGAAGTACTTCACAGACCTGTTTGATTATCTGCCCTTGACAGCCTTAGTAGATGGTCAGGTGAGTAGAGTTATTTATTTAAGTAAAATCATTTTTTGCGCGTTTTTAAGGCTTCTTTGAGTGGTTGTACTGTATTTAAATCCTCTTCAATGGTTTGATTTGAGCAGGATATCAAATTGTTTTTCTCTTGCTATCAGTAGTATACTTGCACAGAAGGCACCAGTCTCTAATTCCAATATATTTTGCCAAGTCTCATGATTGAAAATCAGCTTAAGGGTTCATTCCCTGCAAAATAAGCAAGGTGGTGTAGTAAGTTGGTGTTTTTTGTTTTCTCAAAATGTTTTTCAAACTTTGTTTTCTACTATACTAATCAATTTTAAGATTAAATCGTAGATTGTTACAATGAATCTAATGAATAGGCAATACAATATTAGCGACTCCTAGGATGGATAGAGATGATTCTTATTAGGAAGATTTCTTTCCTGTTGTAAAAGACCCCACTCAGGACCATCAGGACATTGTTCCTGCACCATCACAAACCTTATCAAATCTGGAGATCGCCAATTCACTGCTACCAATCTCATATTTCAGTTACTCCACGCTGTTCATTTCTTCCACCTAAAGATCCACAGACCTGACTCTCCAGGTAGGCCCATTGTTTCTACCTGCTTCTGTCCCACTAAACTTCTCTCCATATACCTTGACACCATTTTATTCCCCTTGGTTCAGTCCCTTCCCACTTACATTACTTAACATGCTCTCTATCTTCTCAACAACTTTCAATTTCCTGGCCCTGATCACCACATTTTCACCATGGATGGCCAGGCCCTATACACTTCTAACCCCATCAAGAGGACCTTAAAGCTCTCTGTTTCTTTAATCTCCACCACTATCTGGCAGAACTGGTCCTCACCCTCAACAGTCTCCTTCCACTTTATCTAAACTCAAAATGTAGCCATGGACACCCTCATGGGCCCCAGCTACGCCTGCTTTTTCGTTGACTCTGTGGAGCAGTCCATACTCCAAGCCTTCCCTGGTAACGCTCCCTAACTGTTTCTGCACTGCATTTCCGATTGCATTGCTGCTGCTTCATGCACCCATGTTGAGCTCATCAATTTCATCAACTTTACCTCCAACTTCCATCTGCTCTGAAATTCACTTGGTCCATTTCTGGCACACCTCCACTTTTCTCTATCTCTATTTCCACGTATGGAGACAAACTATCTACCGATATCTTGCCTACTGATTCCTGTGGCTATCTTCGCAATATATCTTCCCACCTGTCTCCTGTAAAATTACCATTTCCTTTTTTCAAATCCTTTGTCTCCAATGTCTGTTCCCAGGATGAGGCATTTCTTTCCAGGGCATTAGAGATGTCCTCCTCCTTCAAATAATGGGGTTTCCTTTCCTCTACTATTGATGCTGCCCTCATTTGCATCTCCTACATTTCCCGAACATCTGCGCTCACCCCATCTTCTCACCGTCTTCACAGGGATAGAGTTCCTCTTGTACTTAACTACCACCCCATGAACCTCCACATCCAACACATCATTCCCTGCAACTTCTGCCATCTTCAATTGAACCCCTCCACCAAACACATCTTAACTCCACCACCACTTCCAGCAGCAATCTTGTGATTTACTCGTCCATTTGTTCTTCCCCACTAATCTCCCTCCTGGCTGTCATCCCTGCAAATAGAAATGGTGCTCCACCTGCCCATTTACCTCTTCTCTCACATCCATTGGGGGCCCCAAGCAGTCCTTCCAGGTGAGGCAACACTTGTGAATCTGTTGGGGTTCTCCACTGTATCCGGCATTCCCAATGCGGCCGCCTCACCATTGGTGAGACCTGATGTAGGTTGGTGCATTGGTATCTGATCATATGAATAATGATTTCTCCAACTTGTGGTAATTTTTTTCCTCTCCACTTTCCCTGTTTTTCAATTTCCCACTCTAGCTCTCCCTCCCCATACCTCTCTTCCTTACCTATCTATCACTTCCCCCGGTGCCCCTCCTCCTTCCCTTTCTCCCAAGGTCCACTCTCCTTTCAAATTCCTTTTTTTTTCCAGCCCTTTATCTTTTCCTTCTATCACTTCACATCTTCTTGTATCATCCTACCCACCTGGCTTCATCTATCACTTTCTAGCTTTTACTGCTGCCCCGCTTCCCACCTTCTTATTCTGGCATCTTCCCCATTCCTTTCCAGTCCTGATGAAGGGTCTCGGCGTCAAGTGCTAATCTTTATTCCTTTCCATGTATGCTGCCTGACCTGCTGAGTTCCTCCTGTACTTTGCATGTGTTGCTCGATATTTCTTGCAATCCCTTTTCTGGGTTGGTGCATTTTTAAATGGATTTTGTCTTGTGACTTGGTCTAATCAATGAGGATTATGAAGGACAAGGATGTTACTCCGAATCAATTGCAAATAAAAGAAAAACGTACACAAAAATTTGTTCTGCTATCTTTAAAGTAATTAACATTTATTGTGTAAGCTTTTTAAAGTTATCATTTTGTAGTGATCTGAGTATTTTTCCAGTATACCCAGTAGATAAGTTTTTAAAAATTACTGTTTTGTAATCCACAGATATTTTGCCTGCATGGTGGACTTTCTCCATCCATTGACACATTGGATCACATTCGAGCCTTGGATCGGCTGCAGGAAGTGCCACATGAGGTAAACTGCCTACAATTCTGTCTGGTTAGCACTAATTACAAAGTTATTTTGACGTGGTGCAATAAATGTAGAGTGCAGCTAGGGAGGTTGCTGTCCTACAACTCTTAGTGGCCTGGGTTTCATCCTGTCTTCTGTTATTACATCCTGTATTCTGTTACTGTGTTGGGCATGTGGCCAAGTGGTTAAGGCGTTTGTCTATTTATCTCAAGGTCGCTAGTTCAAGCCTCAGCTGTGGCAGCGTGTTTGTGGCCTTGAGCAAGGCACTTAATCACACATTGCTCTAGTCTGTGCAAGGAGTGGCGCCCCACACAGACTTCCAATCTGCGCCTTGTAAGGCATGAAAATGCCCGACGCAGGCCTCTCATGGTCTGAGTCGACGTTCCCTCCCCTCCTCTGTTATTACCTGTGGAGACAAACGAAGTAGCAATTCCAGAGCAAGTTTGAATCACTGAAGGATGCTTGACAGTTGTGGCAGCACCTCTTACATAGTGAAACCAAGCGACATAATAAGTGACAAGGTATCGCTCCCAGATAAGGTCAATGTATTTTATCCTAGTTTTTATAGTCAAAACATCAAGGCTCCTTTACGAACTCCCGTAGCCTACAACAGCTCTGTTATTTCATTCTCTGAGGCAGATGCAAATGCATCCTTGAAGAGGGTGAAAGCAGCATGCCTAGATGGGGTACCTGGCCAAGTACTAAAGACCTGTGCCGATCAACTGGCTGAGTGTTCACTGACAGCAATGTTTAAGATGCAGTTAGACAGGCACATGAACTGATGGGGAATGGAGAGGTGTGAACCATGTAAAGCAGGTGACATTATTTGGATTGGTGTCATGACTAGCAAAGGCCTTGTGGGCTGAAAGCTTGTTCCTGTGCTGTACTGTTCTATGTGCTAGCCTTCTGCTGTACATAGCATAATTCTGCTCCAATATCTTATGATACTTGGCCCATTGTGTCTGTTATACCATTTCATCATGGTTGATCCAATTTTCCTCTTGCCTCCAATCCCCTGTCTTATCCCTGTCTCCCTTTAGGCCCTGACCAATCAAAAATCTATCAACCTTTACCTTTAATATACATAAAGACTCTGCCTCCATGTCTGCATGTGGCAAAGAATTCCACAGATTCACCACTCTCTGGCTAAATAAATTACTCCTCATCTCCGTTCTAAAAAATGCCCCTCTATTCTGAGGCTGTGTCCTCTGGTCTTAGACTCTCCCACCATTGGAAACATCCTCTCCACATCCACTCTTTGGATAGGTTTCAGTGAGGTCACCCACTCGTTCTTCTGAATTATAATGAATACAGGCCCAGAGCTATCAAACGCTGTTCATATGACAAGCGATTCAATCCTGGAATCATTTTCGTGATCCTCCTTTGAACCCTCTCCAGTTTCAGCACATCCTTTCCAAGATAAGAGACCCAACCCTGCTCACAGTACTCCAAGTGAGGCCTCACTTTATATTTTATAAATTCTCAACATCACATCCTTGTTTCTATATTCTAATCCTCTTGAAATAAATGCTAACACTATGTTTGCCTTTGTCATCACAGGCTCAACCTGCAAATCAACCTTTAGGGAATCCTGCACAAGGGCCCTCAAGGCCTCTTGCACCTCACTTTTGTTTTTGTATTTTCTCTCCATCTAGAAAATAGCCAATCCTTTGTTTCTTCTACTGAAGTGCATGGCCATACACTTCCCAACACTGTATTCCATTTGCCATTTCTTCACCCAGTCCCCTAATCTGTCTAAGTCATTCTGTAGCACCTCTGCTTCCTAAATACTACCTGGCTGTCTGCCTATCTTCATATCATCTGCAAACTTTGCAACTAAGCCATCAATTCCATCATCATTGACACATAACGTAAAAAGAATCGGTCCCAACACACACCCCTCTGGAACAGCACTAGTCACTGGCACCCAGTCAGAAAAGACTCCCTTTATTCTTACTATTTGCCTCTTGCCAATCTGCCACTGCTTTATCCATGCTAGAATCTTGGGCTCGTACCTTGTTAGTGTTGCACCTTGTCAAAAGCCCTCTGAAACTCCAAGTATACAGCAGCCAATACTCCTTTGTCTATCCTGCATGTTATTTCTTCAAAGAATACCAACAGGTTTGTCGGGCAAGATTTCCCCTTGAAGAAGCCATGCTGACTACAGCCTATTATGTGGATCCAAGTGACCCTGGAACCTCATCCCTAATAGTAGACTCCAACATCTTTACAACCTCTGGGATCACACTAACTTCTGTATAGTTTGCTTTCATCTGCCTCTCTCCCTTCTTGAAGAGTGGGATGACATTTGCAATTTTCCAGTCTTCTCAGAATCTAGTGATTCTTGAAAGATCATTACTAATGCCTCTACTATTTTCAGCCACCTTTCAGAGCTCTGGGGTGTACATCATCTGGTCCAGGTGACTAATCTACCTTCAGACCTTTCAGTTCCCCAAGAACCTTCTCTCACTTCATGCCCTTTATTAACTTCTAGTGCACAACATAAATTTACTAAGACAAAGGTTTTCTAGTGACCAAATACTTGGACTAGTGTAAATGTACTAGACCAATATGAATTGAATGGCTTAGTTTTATAATAAATTGACAGGCTGCTGACATTTCCCCGTATAACTTTCAGTAATTTTGGTATCTTAAATGCAGAATCTCAAATTGCAAACAAACTACTTAAACTACTTACAGTTGTATTTTCCTGTATAAACATCAATGTTAGATGACTCTTGGGAGTCTAGCAAGAAAACCCAAGTATTTCACCATCTGTTATATTAGCAAATCTGTAAGACCATCCAGTACTAGGTTGCACCTGGCACAGATTAATTCTGTTGAATTCAGAGAGGACAGCTTTGACAGGTTAAAGTATTTGTTAATTTAGATTTTGTTTCAGTTTGAGAGTATTTAAGCATTTTAAAGTGGACAGTCTTTTAATTATTGATTACGCTAGTTGCCTAGGGTTCTTTTGTATTTAAATTTTTTCAACTGTTTAGAATTGAGCCTAAAGCTAATTTTATAGATAAGCTGCTAGGAGAAGAGCAATTGCATCAGCGGTGTTTACCGTAGATGTCTTGTGTCTTTATATCCCTTACAGATCATTAAACTGAAAGTGTTGACTGTTTCTGCTCCTCTACCCCCTCCCCCAATATTTTAGGTAATACCTAATCTGAGATTTTTTTTAAATTCTGCCTTTTTCTGTTCCATTCAAATAGGGACCAATGTGTGATCTGCTCTGGTCTGATCCTGATGATCGTGGTGGTTGGGGAATTTCTCCTCGAGGTGCCGGCTATACTTTTGGACAGGACATTTCTGAAACTTTTAATCATGCAAATGGGCTCACTCTGGTGTCTCGGGCTCATCAACTTGTAATGGAGGTAGGGAAAATGCACTTAACTTGTATATTGAAGTAGAACTGTGAACTCTTAGATTGTAAATGAGATATAAGAAGCACAATATTTATTTATGCCTTTTATTAAAAATCTCGTTCTGTTTCAATTTAAAGTTAATGAAAAGGAAGTGGAAATTTAGGTGCAGCTGGTCTAGGTCTGTCAAGTACTGAAATCAGAGAGAGCAAAGTTAACTCAGCATCACATGCATTAGCTTTATATGCCTGTTTGGCTTAGAAAGATAAATGTGTTCGGTAATACTTTACAGTATAGAGTTGTCTTTTGGTGCTGATTTGCAGTGTGGTTTAAGCAGTTGCAGTATATTAAATAATACCAAGCCTATTATATACGTAGTCTGTTACAAAGTTCTGGTTGTGGGGGGGGGGGGGAATGTTTGCAATGTTTTGAGCAAAAGATCATCCAGTGAACTTTTGGTGTGAAAAGCACTGTAACTCCTGAAAACTTCAGCTGTTTTTTTTTAATTCATGGAATCTGTATTCATAATTTGAGTTTTACTTAACAATTAATAGCAAATTTGGAGGGGCTGATAAATGGCTAGTTTTATCAGATAGCAAAACCAGATGGCATTATTAGACAGTGTATTGATTTTTTTCTAGTTTTTATAACTTGCTGTATATGAAAACCATGCTGACCAATTGTTACATATAAATGCTTCTGCAAAATTTTAGATCAAGATATTAGCTAATCTGATTGAAGGCCAAGAAAATTGTTCTATTTTAATAGGCAATTATATAAATCTAGACTATTATTATAAGAAATCCTGTTCATGATAAATATACATGAATCAGATTTGTTACCTATGACTTAGATGACGTGAAATTTGATTTGTGGCAGCAGTACAGTGCAAAGGCATGATGCGGAATTTTAAAAGTGCATGTGATGCTGAGTTAACTTTGCTCTCTATGATTGCAGTACTAACAGACCTAGACCAGCTGCACCTAAATTTCCATTTTCTTTTCATTAGGTTTAAATTGAAACAGAACACGTTTTACTTAAGACTAAGAAGCTGTCTGCAAGAACAAATGGACAATCTTGGCATTACCTGTGTTTAGGAAAAGAAGGGTATCCAGTGGTGTACATACAGCACAAGTTTAATCTCCTGACCCTGAAGTAAAGATGCAAGTTTTCAGAAAAAACTTGTAAATTTGGCTTGTGTAGATAAATCTGTATACAATCCTAGTATTTTTAAATAGCTATTGTAGTAACACTCTTAACATGCCCCTTCAGTCCTCAATCATCTTTATTTACTTGATCTTTTGGTAGACGTATGAAAACTTATAAAGGGACTGGAGGATTTGCTGAATGACTCATGCTGTACAGAAGAAATTTATTCTGTTGATGCTATTAAAATAATGTAATAGGATCTTTTGTATTGGGAATAGTGATTCTGTTTTACGAGATAAAGAGCTTTCATCTGCTTCATCTCAGGGATACAACTGGTGCCATGACCGAAATGTGGTGACAATATTCAGTGCTCCCAACTATTGTTATCGCTGTGGTAATCAAGCTGCTATTATGGAACTAGACGATACACTGAAGTATTCATTGTAAGTATCTGATAAGTATTAAACTGATTAGTTTTATGAAAAGTTGAGATGAAAGCTATTGAACTGCAGATCTTTGAAATCTGAACAGAAAAAGGAAATGTTGGAGACAATTGAGTCAGACAGTATCTGGAAAGATAAGTAGTCAATATTTCAAGTTAAAGAGCCTTCATCAGAAATTTGCATTGCTCCTAAGTTTAAGTAATACTAAACATCCCACAAATCCTGAAAAATTTAATACCTAGTTTGATTATTTGACCTGAAATATTAGCTGTTTCTCAGTTCAGATATTGCCTTTATTGCCAGTATTTTGTTTTAGTTGAAGCTATAAAATGTTGATTTGTATGTTTAATAATTAACTTACTAAGTTTAAGTCCTAGTTTAATTTTCACCGGGTAATGCTTGTATCTAGTAATGTGTTCAATCATTTATGTGGAGCAAGGTAAAAATTAGGACAATGGGCATAAGAAAGTGACTCATCAGTGTACATGATGCAAACTTAGTTTTACAGCTTTCTTGAAGGGCTAATTACAATTTCTCGCACTGATATGAAGACAAAATAATTTAAATCATTTTTGGTTCTGTATTTCTAAGCATCTGAAGGCAATTAGAGATGAAATAACTTGCACATCAGGCAATATGCAATGAATGAAGTAGTAAAAATATTGGTTCAAAGTAAAAAAAAATTGGATCACTCAAGGCTTTAAAAAGTAATTTCGATAAATTAAACTACAAAGTTTAAATTTTTAAGATTAAAAAAGATTGCAGAACTGGAGCCAAATTTGTAAAGAATACTTAATCACAGGATATAGGTTTAAATTAACAACCTTAGCTAATTGTATAGGTAAAGCAGCTCCCAATAACGAGGTTAAATAAAACTGTTTTTACAACTTTCAGTTCCAGTTTTTTACTTTGGAAAAATAAAGGTATTAATTCTTTTTTGGATTTATTTAAAGAAGATTGATGTCTTTTGAACAATTAATTGATAAATATTCTCCTTCTTACTCACACTTCCTCCAATACCTTCAAGTTAGACGTTTTTTACAAAAGTATTTAAGTAATTTTCCTTACATATTGGAGGCTGACCTGTTAATTACTATTATGAGTATGAATCCTTCGATCAAGGGTTCTGTTGGAAGAATAATAATTTATTATTACAATGGGATACGCGTCCTTTATCTAAGATTAAACAGGATTGGGAAAAGGAACTCAATTTGACTTTTATGATGGAGGATTGGATGGAGATTTTGAAGTTGGTTAACTCTTCAATTTGTGCTAGTCATTCATTGATTCAATTTAAAATTGTACATCATTATCATTTGACGAAGGTGAGACTTTCTAAAATCTTTTCTAATGTTGATTGTTATTGTGATAGATGTAAAACTGAGATAGCTACACTGACACATATGTTTTGGTCTTGTTCTATTTTGGAACAGTTCTGGAAGTCAGTTTTTTCAACAATTTCTAAAGCACTTAAAATTAATCTACAACCTAATAAATTAACTCTGCCTTTTGGAATAATTCCTCAAAATGTTCATGGTATTTGAGTCTGAACAACATGTTGTTGCATTTGTTACATTGATAGGTAGGAGGGCCATTTTGTTGAAGTGGAAGGATACATCAGCTCCCACTTTGTCACAATGATTCTCTCAAGTGATGCTGTCTTAGTTTGGAGAAAATTAGAAGTCGAACCTTTGAACCTTTATTTGATTTTGAGAAAAGATGGGGCTTATTTGCTTGTTATTATCATCTGAGCTAATTGATAGATTTTTTCCCACGGTCTAATTGTAAATTTTTTGGTATATTTTCTTTTCTTGCTGGCAGTTTGATGTTTATTTTTAGAAGCTTTTTGTATGACGCATGGCTCCGGGGTTGTACGCCTAATGGGTTTTTTTTCCTCACTTTTTCTGCTTAGGTTTTTTTTGTTATCACAATTTTTTCTTCAATCTTTAAGATAATGTCTTTTTTGAGACATTGTAAGTGTTGTTACTTCAATATACTGGTGTTATTTCTTTTGTATAATATAACAATAAAAAGATTTGAAAAGAAAGAAAGATATTGGTTCAAATCTTTTTCACACTTTTTATTTCCAGTTCCTGCACTCAACTTCTCAGGCAGTTTCTTTTTAAAAAATCTTAATACTTCTGTTAAGTTATAGTTTTCCATGCATTGTTCCTTGGTGACTTGTTCCATGTGCTGTACAGGGTATGCTGGTGAGCCTTTGATTCCTTTAATCCAGGGCTTTTACTCAGATGTGTAGCCTGCAATTATTTTTCTATGTATGCATTTTAAACAAATTTGTTTCTATCAAATTTTTTTTTCTAGCTCTCTTCTCTGTTTTTGTCCTTTATGGGTTGAAACCATAAGGTATAGGAGCAGAATTAGGCCATTTGGCCGAGATTCTGCTCCAGAATCTCATCATAGCTAATCTATTCCCCCAGCCCCAATTTCCTGCTTTCTCCCCTTATCCCTTCATGCCGGAACTAATCAGGAATCTATCAACACGCCGGAGGAACTCAGCAAGTCAGGCAGCATCTGTGGAAACGGAACAGTCGACATTTGGGGCCGAGAACCTTCGTCAGGACTGAAGAGGGAGGGGGAGGAGCAGGGGCCCTATAAAGAAGGTGGGGGGAGTGTGGGAAGGAGAAGGCTGGTAGGTTCCGGGTGAAAAACCAGTAAGGGGAAAGATCAAGGGGTGGAGGAGGGGAAGTAGGGAGGTGATAGGCAGGAAAGTTGAAGGAGGAATAGGGGAAAGCACAATGGGTAGTAGAAGGAGGTGGAACCTTGAGGGAGGTGATACGTAGCTGGTGGAGGGGGCAGAGTGAAACTACCCCCTCCCTTCCCCTATCCCTATGTCACTCTGCCCCCTCCCCCAGCTGCCTATCACCTCCCTCAAGGTTCCGCCTCCTACTACCCATTGTGCTTTCCCCTATTCCTTCTTCACCTTTCCTGGCTATCCCCACCCCCACCCCTTCATCTTCCCCCTTACTGGTTTTTCACCTGGCACCTACCAACATTCTCCTTCCCACCCTTCCCCCCACCTTCTTTATAGGGCCCCTGCCCCCTCCCTCTTCAGTCCTGACGAAGGGTCTTGGCCCGAAACGTTGACTGTTCATTTCCACGGATGCTGCCTGACCTGCTGAGTTCCTCCGGCGTGTTGTGCGTGTTGCTTTGTCCCCAGCATCTGCAGAGTATTTTGTTTTTAAGAATCTATCAACCTCTGTCTTAAATATACCCAAGGTCTTGGCCTCCACAGCTGCCCATGGTAATGAATTCCACAGATTCGCCACCCTGTGGCTAAAGAAATTCTTCATCATCTCCGTTCTAAATGGATGTCCCTTTATGTTGAGGATGTCCCCGCTGGTCTTAGACTCCCCCGCCATAAGAAACATCCTCTCCAAATCTACTCTATTGGGGCCCTTCAACATTTGCTAAGTTTCAATACTATCCTCCCTGATTCCTTTGAATTTCTGGAAAGAGGATCAATGCGTTATCTAATTTAGGATTGCTATTTTTAAACCTATGCAAGCAGTTTATTGACAAACAAGGTTTTAAAGTTAGGAGCAATGCATAAGATGTTGCTTCAAGTTAAAACCTTTTCTCCAGCATGGGACAGTACAATACAGGCAATTCAGCTCACAATGTTGTGCTGACCTACCTATAGACTTGGACCACAAGATTATGCCATTACCTTTGCACTCTGCCTTTGAGTTTGACCTTCCAAGGTATATGACTTAATACTTTTCCAAATTGAACTTTGTCTGCCACTTCTCCCAGCTCTACATCCTGTCTATATCTCATTGTAACCAACACCTGCACTATCCACCACACCACCAACCTTTGTCATCTGCAAGTTTACTAACCCACCTTTCTGGTTCCTCATCCAGTGAGATTTATTGAAATCACTGCTGGATTTCCCAAACAGATCCCTGCAGAACACCACTAGTCACCAGAATGTACTAGTCTGACAGGCAGAATATGCCCCATATACCCCTTCTGCCTTCTGTGGACAAGCCAATTCTGAATCCACACAGCCAAGTTTCCATTGATCCCATCACTCATGATTTTCTGAATGAGGCTACCACGGGGAACCCTGTCAAACAACTTACAAAAATCCTTATGCACCTTAAAATTCAATGCTTTACCTTCATTTTGTTTTGTCACCTGCTGAAAGTACCTCAATCAGGCTCTTGAGGTATGATCTGCTCTCTCAAAGTCATGCTGACAACCCATTATGAGGCTATGCTTCTCCAAATGTTCGTAATTCCTGTTGCAAAGAATCCTCTCCAATAGTTTACCCTCCACTGACGTAAGTCTCGCTCATCTATAATTCCCAGGAATATCTCTATTACCTTTCTTGGAACAATGAAGCAATATTTGCTATCCTCCAAACCTCTGATTTTACTGCATCCAGAAAGGACGTAAAGATCATCGATTCACCAGTAATTCCATCCTTTAGCCAGGAGTATATCCTATCTGGCCCCAGGGACTTGTCTAGCTTAATGTTTTTTAGAAGCTCTAATACAGTCTCTTAACCTTGACGTGCTCCAGCACATTGGTCAAAATCCCTCTCCCTGGTGAACAGTGAAGCAAAGTATTCATCATTAACCTTCTCTCACTACTCCACCTCCAGGCACGTTTCCTCCTTTATACCTGAGTGGTCCTACCCTCACTCTAGTAATCCTCCATTTTCACATGTTGAATACCTTGGGCTTTTTGTTAATCTTACTCACCCACGCCTGATGTTTCCATGTCGCTCTTAAACTCCTTCCTGGCAACTTTGTAACAAGGGCCCTCAGGATTTTATTTTTGCTTCCTCACTGTCTCAATGAGGCACACCTATCCAGAACCCCATGCAATTGCTCCCTAAACAATTTCTACATTTCTGCAGTGCATTTGCCTGACAATATCTGTTCCCAATTTACACTCCCAAATTCATACCTAATACTGTCTTAATTATCACCCCCCCCCCCATAAATGGCCATAGTGTTCTTGCACGTCCTTATTCATGGCAATGCTAAAGGTTGGAGTTCTGGTCACTGTCTCTGAAATCTCCACCCACTGAGAGGGCTGTCATCTGACCAGATTCATTGCCTAGTGTTAATTCCATTACGGCCTCTAGTCAGTTTGTTCACATACTGTATCAGGTATCCTTGAATACTTAACATTCTGTCCCGTCTAAACCTTTGGGACTAAGATGGTGTGAGGGAAGTTTAAGTCATTCATGACAACAACCCTGTTATTTTTGCACCTATCCAAAATCTGTCTACTTATTTGCTCCTCAGTGTCCCCATTGCTATGGGGGAGCCTATAGAATACTATCAATAGTAATTGCTGTCTTCCTGCTTCTACACTTCCACAGTGATTCAGTAGATGATCCCTCCATGATGTCTTCCCTTTCTGCAGCTGTTTCACTATTCTTACAAATACCACTCCCCCCTCCCCCATTTTACTTTCCTCACTATCTTTTTGAAATATCTAAACTCCTGTAATGTCAAGCGACATACTTGTGACAGCCAAGTTTCTGTAATGACCATAACATCGTAATTCCATCTATTAATCTGTGCTCCAAGTTCATCACCCTTGTTCTTAATGCTTCTCATGAAAACACATTTCAGCCCATTTCGAGTTCACATGTAACCTGTCCCATTTATACAGGCCATACCTTTCCTAGGAGAGATTACAATGATCCACAAATCTGAAACCATGTCCCCGCAGCACCCCAGCAGCTTTGTATTCACCTGTCATGTCATCCTGTTTTTACCTTTTCTGATGCATGACACAGGGAGCAGTCTAGAGATGACCATCCTTGAGATCCTGCTTTTCAGCTTCTGTCCTTAACTCCCTATATTCACTCTTCCGGACCTTATTCCTTTTCCTAGCTATGTTGTTGGTACCAGTGTCTACCGGCTGCTCACTCTCCCCCTTAAGAATGCTGTAGATTCAGTCTGTGATGTCTCCGATCCTGCCATCTGGAAGGCAACCTACCATACGGAAGTTTTGCGATTGTCCATAGAATCTTTTGTCTGTTCCCCTAACCAATGAAAGCCCTATCACTACTGCTCTCCTCACACCCACCCTTCTCTTCTGAGCCACAGAACTAGGCTCTGCCAGAGACCTGGCCACTGTGGCATCTTGTATGTTGCTCCAGATTCTAGCATCTGCAGTCTGTTGTGTCTGGATTTTAAACTTTACAGGTATGTGGGACATTTAGTTTTTAGGAATTCAAATTTATATAACATGGTATACTTCTGTTTTGTGTTCATAAATCTTTGTTTACAGAGGCATTGTTAATCTGAATGTTATGCCTATAGAGGATTGTCATATTATAAGCAAAACAATTGCATCTTTAATGATGACAAGCTGTTCAGAGGTTTAAAGTAGATTTAGAAATTTACTGCATTGCAGTATATGATTGAAATAAATTTTAGTTTATGTTTATATTATTCATTCCTTAGTAGCCTTGTAGTATATAACTTCCAAATCCTTTTTACAAGTTGTAACGTCTGGAATATTAGTTTTAAAATGGACTTTATTGTAATCTATATTACTCTAATTTGAGTTGATTGTAGCTGATGTGTTATATTTTATTGCAGAAATTTTATCACTTATATTGAATTGAAAGTAAGAATTTTTGATTTTTGACTTTGGAAAAAAAACCTGTATGTGGTACTTGTGATTTTGATTTCACACAACATCAAAAGCATTTTAGCACCATATATTGGCACAATTTTTATGATTTGAAGTGTTGTTGAACTTGGTAATTTTTTTGAAACCACACTCTTGTCATTGCAAAGCACCAATGTCCCATTTGACATGAAGTGGTAAATTTGTATCTTAATGCCAATCAATGTTCTTTCTTATGTTAAGTGCATCTTTTCCTCTTGCAGTCTTCAGTTTGATCCTGCACCTCGCCGTGGAGAACCTCATGTCACTCGACGTACTCCAGACTATTTCTTGTAAAGAATTCTTTCGTACACTACAACCACGCCAGCAGTTCATCTGCTCCAGAAAAAGCAACAATAATTTAAATGTTTCTAAAATTACTTTTGTTTGTCACAACATAATAGCATTAACACGGACCAAATATGCTGTACTAAAGGCAGTCCAATGCCTGGAACATTGAGCACAATTTGGCGATGATTACTTTTGTTTCTAAGTGGAAGCAAATGGTATTTGGTCATAATCAAATTTTGCCTGCTGTCATTCGTCATTTTGTTTTACCCAGATACTGTGAAATATTGATGTAAAGATGGTATGATAAACAGGACAAAATGCAACAGTCATGACATTATAAGTTGTAGTTTTAGCAGGCATGTATTGGTTTTCAGTATCATTTTTTAAGCAAGCCACACATGTTCTGAATGTATGCTACCAATGCTTGAAGGAGACACACAATGTTCCTTCTGGAGTGTTAGAGAAATGTCCCGTTTTGATGTTTGAATCACTGTTGTGTTACTGTACTTTTTTCTGTATATATTTGACAAAGAATGCTTGCAACTTGGTGTATTTGAACAATAAACTACTTCACATAATCAGTCATTGGGTTTCTGGAAGGTACTTCAGGCAATTAAATCATAATTTGTATTTCTCTCCCGTTAACAATGAAATCAGTGTTGAGAATACACTAAAACTTCTGATTTCTGTTTTTCCCCCACACTAGCATATTTTATTTACATTTCAGTATTTTTAAAAATACTTTTGACACTAACCTCTTCAATTCTACCTTGTGCTTTTAAAGATTTTTGGATGCCAAAGCCAAAAATGTGACATCCATCACTAAGGACCCCTATCACCCAAGACACATACTCTTCTCATTGCTACCATTGCTGAAGAACAGTTTTTACCTTCCACCATCAGATTTCTGAACAGACAATGAACCCATGAACACTACCTCAGTATTTTCCCCTCTTTTCTGCACTACTAATTTAGTTTTTTATATTGTTTTATTGGAATTTAGTTTTATATATTGCAATGTACTGCTGCCAAAAAAATAACAAATTTCACTGCATACTTTATGCCTGTGATATTAAATCTGATTCCTCACCATCCAGCATTCTCTACTCTTACCAGCCTTGGCCTTCACTAACAGGTAGATGCAGATTTTGACCTTTCACTGTCTCACCTTGTTTGTGGTCCCTTTACCTGCTAACTGCCTTTACCAATAAACCTTAACAAGCTCCTATCTAATACTGTGAAAAATTTTTGCCTTGCCCCAGTTTAGAGCTTGAACTTGTGGACCAGTTCTGTCCTGTTCCATAACCATTTTAAAGCTATGGTAACTAGTCCCAAAGTGCTCCCCCATTGTCATCTCAGTCACTTTCCCAGCCCTATTACCCAAAAGCAAGTCAAGCTTTGCCTTCTCTCTAGTTGCAAAAGGAAACTTTCCTGAACATGCTTAAACTCCATCCCTTAACAGTATTGTTGTCCCAGTCTATGTCAGGGTAGTTAAAATCCCCTATTATAACAATCCTACCATTCTTAAAACACTGCACAATTTCCCTGCATTTTTGTTCTTCTAATTCTGTTGACTATTTGGGAGTCTATAGTACAATCCTAACAATGTGTCATCCCCTTATTTCTCACTTGTCACTGGTGATCCTTCAGTAATGTCATCTGAGTCCTCCTCCTCTTTCTCACCTAAAGCGCCTCTACTCCAGAACATTAAGCTGCCAGTCTTGTTCCTCTCTCAGTCACGTTTTCATAATGGCTATATCCCAGTCCCATGTAACATCCAGGTCCTAGGTTTATCTGCCTTACCTATAAGTCCTCTTGTATTGAAATAAAGCTTAGGTGGCACAGTAGCCTATTCAACTTGTTTTCACTGACTTCCCTTACTTTCTATCCTTTCATTTGCCTCCCTGATATTTGGAATCACACCTCTGCCAATTAGCAAATGTGCCTGCTAGAATATTGGTCATGCTGCAATTCAGATGTGATCCATCCCTCTTGTACAGGTCACTTCTGCTCCAGAAGAGATCCAATGGTACAAACATCTGAATTCCTGCTCTCTACACCAATTTTCTAGCCATTTATTTTACAGATCCTCTAATTCTTACTCTCACTGGCATAAAGTATCACAAGTAATCCAGACGTTACTAACCTTCAGGCCCTGCTTTTCAACTTCTTTCCTAGCTTCTTAAGTTCACTCCACAGAGCCTCATTCCCTTTTTGACTAATGTTATTTGTGCTAATATGCACAACTTCTGGCTGCTCACTCTTCATCTTGAGAATGTTTGTAGCTGCTGTCTAGCGTTAGGAAAACAACACACCACTCTGGACACAGAATCTCCAAATTATAAAGTCCCCTATCACTATAGCACGTTCAGTCTTCGCCCTTCCTTGCTAAGCCTCAGAGCAAGTCCTGGCAACATCTACCTTCTAAACACAGTCATACCCCCAACAATATCCAAAATGGTGTACTTGTTTTCAAGGGGAATCTTGCACTATGTGCCTACTCACTTTTCCTGTCCTGCTGGGCACCTATTTTCTGCCTGATCATCTCATTAAAACTCATTTATAACACTCTGAGCATCTCAGATGACCCAGAGCATGCCCAGCTCCTTCATGTGATCAGTAATAACCTGCAACTGGAACATAGAGTCATAGAGCACAGAAAAAGGCCTTTTGACCCATCTAGTCCATGCCAAACTATTAATCTGTTCACTCCCATCGAGCTGCATCCGAGCCACAGCCTCCTTGCCCTTCTCATACATTTATATCCAAATTACACTTAAATGTTCAAATCACACTCATCCGCTGGCAATTTGTTTCACACTCTCATCAACCTCGAGTTAAGAAGTTCCCCCTAAACATTTCTCCTTTCACCCCTATCCCATGACTCTAGTTATAGGCTCATCCAATCTCAGTGAAAAAAGCCTGCTTACATTTATACTATCTATACCCCTCATAATTTTGTATACCTTCATCAAATCTCCCCTCATTCTCCTACACTCCAGGGAATAAAATCTTAACCTATTCAATCTTGGTCTTCAAGTCCCGCAACAACCCTGCAATTTTTCTGCACTCTTTCAATCATTGATATCCTTCCTGTAGGCAGGTGACCAAGACTACACACAATACTCCAAATTAGGCCTTGTCAACTCAAAGTAGCATCCCAACTCCATAAATCAAAAGTATTGAGTACAGAAGGCCAATGTGCCAAAAGCACTCTTTATGACCCTATCTGTCTGTGACACTACATTCAAGGAGTTATAGATCTGCATTGCCAGATCCCTCTGTACTTCCACTCTCCTCTACGCCCTACCACACCTACCCTGGTTTATCCTCCCAAAGTGCAACACCTCATACTTGCCTGCATTAAATTCCATCTGCTATTTTTCCAGCTGGTCCAGATCCCGCTACAAGCTTTGATGGTCTTCCTCACCATCCATTATAACCCAGATAGTATCATCTGCAAATTTGTTGATCCAGTTTACAACATCATCTAGATTATTGATATAGATGACAAACAGCAATGGACCCAGCACCAATCCCTGCAGCAAAGCACTAGTCACATGTGTTAAGACCATAAGATATAGGAGCAGAATTAGGCCATTCAGACCATCGAGTCTTCTCTGCCATTATGGCTGATCCTGGATCCCACTCAACCCCATACACCTGCCTTCTTGCCATATCTTTGATGCCCTGCCCAATCAAGAAACTATCAATTTTCACTTTAAATATACCCACAGTCTTGGCCTCCACAGCTGTCCGTGGCAGAGCATTCCACAGATTCCACTACTCGTACCTAAAACAAAAATTCTTCTTTACCTCTGTTCTAGAAGGTCGCCTCTCAATTTTTAGGCTGTGCCCTCTAGTTCTAGATACCCCCAACATAAGAAACATCTTCTCTACATCCATTCTATCTATTCCTTTCAACAATTGGTAGGTTTCAACAGAATTACCCCTGCATTCTTCTAAATTCCAGTGTCTACAGGCCCAAAGTTGCCAAATGCTCCAAATATGTTAACCCCTTCATTCCTGGAATAATCCTCATGAGCATCCTCTGGACAGCACATCCTTTCTGGCATATGGGGCCCAAAACCGATGACAATACTCCAAGTGCAGTCTGTCTAGCATCTTATAAAGGCTCAGAATTAGTCATAGTCATACTTTATTGATCCCCAGGGAAATTGGTTTTCATTAGTTCCACAATAATTAAATAGTAATGTGTAAATTATGCCAGGAAGTAAGTCCAGGATCAGCCTATTGGCTCAGGGTGTCTGACCCTCCAAGGGAGGAGTTGTAAAGTTTGAGGGCCACAGGCAGGAAAGACTTCCTATAACACTCAGTGTTGCATCTCGGTGGAATGACTCTGGCTGAATGTACTCCTGTGCCCAACCAGTCCATTATGTAGTGGATGGGAGACATTGTCCAAGATGGTATGCAACTTGGACAGCATCCTCTTTTCAGACACCACCGTCAGAGAGTCCAGTTCCATCCCCACAACATCACTGGCCTTACGAATGAGTTTGTTGATTCTGTTGGTGTCTGCTACCCTCAGCCTACTGCCCCAGCTCACAACAGCAAACATGATAGCACTGACCACTACAGACTCGTAGAACATCCTCAGCATCGTCCAACAGATGTTAAAGGACCTCAGTCTCCTCAGGAAATAGAGACGGCTCTGACCCTTCTTGTAGACAGCCTCAGTGTTCTTTGACCAGTCCAGTTTATTGTCAATTCGTATCCCCAGGTATTTGTAATCCTCCACCATGTCCATACTGACCCCCTGGATGGAAACAGGGGTCACCAATGCCTTAGCCCTCCTCAGGTCTACCACCAGCTCCTTAGTCTTTTTCACATTAAGCTGCAGATAATTCTGCACACACCATGTGACAAAGTTTTCTACCGTAGCCCTGTACTCAGCCTCATCTCCCTTGCTAGTGCATCCAACTATGGCAGAGTCATCAGAAAACTTCTGAAGATGACAAGACTCTGTGCAGTAGTTGAAGTCTGAAGTGTAAATGGTGAAGAGAAAAGGAGACAAGACAGTCCCCTGTGGAGCCCCAGTGCTGCTGATCACTCTGTCGGACACAGAGTGTTGCTTTTATATCCTTGCTTTTATTTTCTATACCCCTTGAAATAAATGCTAACATCGTATTTGCCTTCTTTACCACAGACTCAACCTGTAAATTAACCTGTGAGTCTTGCATGAGGACACCCAAGTCCCCCTGCACCTTTGATGTTTGAACCTTCTCCCTATTTAAATAATAGTCCACACTATTGTTCCTTTTACCAAAATGCATTATCATACATTTCCCAACACTGTATTCCATTTACCACTTTTTTGCCCATTCTTCCAATTTGTTGTAAGTCCTGCTGCAATCGCATTGCTTCCTCAGCACTACTTACTCCTCCACCTATCTTTATATCATCTGCAAACTTTGCCACAAAGCCATTAATTCCATTATCCAAATCACTGACAAACAATGTGAAAAGTAGAGGTCCCAATACTGACTCCTGAGGAACACCACTTGTCACTGACAACCAACCAGAAAAGGCCTTTTCGATTCCCTCTCACTGCCTCCTGCCTGTTAGCTATCCTCTATCTATGCCAGTATCTTTCCTGTAATGCCATAGAATTTATTTTGTTAAGCAGCCTTATGTGTGACACCTTATTAAATGCCTTCTGAAAATCCAAGTAAATGACATCCACTGCCTCTCCTTTGTCCTCCCTACTTGTTAGTTCCTCGAAGAACACAACAGATTTGACAGGCAAGATTTCCCTTTACAGAAACGATACTGACTTTGACTAATTTTATCATTAGTCTCCAAGGACCCAGAAACATCATCCTTAATAATAGACTCCAGCACTTTCCCAACCACAGAGGTTAGGCTAACTAACCCTAATTTCTCTACATTGCTTTCCTCCCTTCTTAAAGTGGAGTGACATTTACAGTCTTCCAGTCCTCTAGGACCATGCCAGACTCAAGTGATTCTTGAAAGATCCTAACCAATGCATCTGCTTTCTGCTCAGCAACCTCTCTCAGGACTCTGGGCCAGGTGACTTATCTACCTTAAATCCTTTGAGTTTGCCTAGCACCTTTTCCTTTGTAAATAGCAAAAGCACTCACTCCTGCTCCCTGACACTCACAGACCTCTAGCACACTGCTAGTATCTTCCACAGTGAAGACAGATGCAATGTACTCATTAAGTTCATCTGCCATTTCTTTGTCCCCGCACCCCACCCCATTATGACCTCACCAACATCATTTTCCAGTGGTTCAATATCAAGACTCACCTCCATTTTACTCTTTATATAACTGGAAAAAACTTTTGGTATCTTGCTTTATATATTGGCTAGTTTGCCCTCATATTTTATTTTTTCCCCTTCTTATAGCGTTTTAGTTGGCTTTTTTTTTAAATTTTAAAAGCTTCCCAATCATCCAACTTTACACTCACTTTTGCTCCCTTATATGCCCTTTCCTTGGATGTTATGCAATCTTTTTGTCAGCCACGGTTGCCTACCCCTGCCATTTGAGAACAACTTCCTCTGTAGGGCCTGTCCATCCTATGCCTTGTGAACTGTTCCCAGAAACTTCAGCTGCCTCTGCTGTGCCATCATCCCTACCAGTATCCTCCTCCAATCCATCTGGGCAAGCTCCTCTCTCATGCCCCATTATTCCATTGCAATACTGATACATGTGACTTATGCTTTTCCCTCTTCAATTGCAGTATCAATTTAATCATACTATGATCACTGCCTCCTTTACATTAAGCTCCCTAATAAGTTCTGGGTTATTACACAACACCCAATCTAAGATAGCTTTTCCCCGAATAGGTTCAAGCACAAGCTACTCTAAAAAACCATCTCGTAGGCATTCAAGAAATTCCCTCTCTTGAGATCCGCTACCAACCTGATTTTCCCAATCCCTATGCATGTTGAAGTCCCCCATTACAATTGCGTCATAACCTTTGTGATATCTCTAATTGCCTTATTCCAATTGCTACGTGTATTTAAATACAGCACCTTCAGTCCTGCAATATTTGCCCGTTTGAACTTTGCCTCTGTGGTACAATTTAACTCTTACCCAATCATTGGTTTGTCCTTCCTTACATTCATATTACACCCATCATCTACTTGTAAACCTGCTGGTTCATCCTCAGCTCCATCATACTGGTTCCCGTCCCCCTATCGTATGAGTTTAAACCACTCCCAACAGTTCTAGTAAACCTGCCCACAAGAATATTGGGCCCCCTCGGATTCAAATATCTGTACAACCCGTCCCTTTTGTACAGGTCCCATCTGCCCCAGAAGAGGTCCAAATTATCTAGAAATTTGAATCCCCGCCCAGTGCTCCAATTCTTCAGCCACGCACTTATCTGCCACCTTATTCTATTCCCATCCTCCCTGTCACATGACACAGGAAGTAATCCTGAAATTACTATCCTTGAGGTCCTGCTTCTCAGCTTCTTTCCTAACTCCCTATATTCTTTTTTCAGGACCTCCTCCCTTTTTCTTCCTATGTTGTTGGTACCAATATGTACCACAGCTTCTGTCTGCTCACCCACTTTTTTCAGGATATTGTGGACGTGTCCAGAAACATCGCGGGCCCTGGCACTTGGGAGGTAAACTACCATCAATGTTTCCTTTTCACGTTCACAGAATCACCTATCTGTCCCCCTGGCTAGAGTTCCCTATGACTGCTGGCATCCTCTTCAGTTCCCTCCCCTTCGGAGCCACAGGGCCAGACTCAGTGCCACAGGCACAGCCACTGTTGCTTCCCCACATGTTCATATGTTGTGACATGAACAAAGTCACTGAAGCTAATGGATATAAAAGTGTTTTATTCAGCAAAAACAAGCAAAAGGCATCATATTGAGACTCTTGGAAAAACAGGTCCTCTCAATCCAATATTAAATGACATTTTTATATGCTAAAGATCAAAGGTATCAGCAGGACAATTCTATAGTTACAATGCATCTACAATCTTTGAATTACATACAATTTTCAAACACCTTTCTTCACACCCACACACCAGACACTCAAAATGAATGTTACTCTCCATTGACCCTAGGCCGCATTCATGCATATGCCGGCAGTTGAAGTCTAGTTGTTCTGAGCTCTGCTTTAAATTCAATCTGCAATCCACATTCAAATCTGAAGACCAGTTGCTGGTGAAATTAATATTTGCTATATATCCTAACTCCAGAATACACCATAACAACAGGTATCAAGTCAGAAAGGCAACCATCTACTACCACTCTGACTTCTGTGAAGATACTGTCTAATCCAATTTACTACCTCAAACTTGAATGCGAAGCAACTAAACCTTCTTGACCAACCTCCCATGCAGGCCCTTGACAAAGTCCTTGTAGACAGATCCACTGCCTTGCCTTCGACTTTCCTAGTAACTTCCTCCAAAAACTCTATAACATTGGTTAGACATTACCTACTGTGCATAACGCCATACTGGCTATCCCTAATCAGTCCCTGTATATCCAAATACTTAGTTGTGTACATACGCCTATTGATGCTTCTGGACACATCTTCAGTGATGTTCCTGGAATCATCGGGTGTTTCGGGTCTTTCAACATCATACTCCAGGTGACCCAGCTAGGGCTGATCACACCCCAGCTTGTGTCCAGATGGCTAGCTACTTATGACTCCATGGCTCCCTTCTTTTGAGCCACAACCATCTTGAGGCCCTCTCTGCCGCATCGGTGGTACTGCGGATGGCTTTCCTCTTCCTCTCTCCCTCGATGCCCAAAATGCTGAAGGCTCTAACTAAAGAACGGGCTACGAATCCCCTACAACCAACCTCCACTGGGAGACACCTCGCTCTCCATCCAGCCTGCTGACAGTTGCTGACCAGTCCTGCGTTCCATTCCCTTCGAATACCTTCCAATAATTTACTCACTACTGATGTTAGGCTTATAGGAGGTTAACCTATAATTAGCTATCCTCGGCATCTCACCTGGTGGTTAGGGCGTTTTAAATCACTCTGCTAGGGCCCCTGCAATGTCTGCACTTGCCTCCCACAAAGTCCAAGAAAACACACTATGGAATGGTCGATAGTTTAATCCCATTAATGAGGACACCCCTTTTTTATTCCCTAGTTACAGCTTTCTTGTTTCTTATACCTCAACAGACAAGTTCTCCAACCCGCTCCGTCTGATTAATCCCTCCTGCTCTATCCCATCTAAAACAATGGAACCCCTGATGATTGAGCTGCCAATCATACCCCTCCTGCAATCAAGTCTCACTGATGGTAACAATGTCATAGTCCCACGTGCTGATCCAGCCCTAAACTCATCCGCCTTTCTTACAATCCTCTTTGCATTAAAATATATACAACTCGGAACATTACTGCCCCATGCTTAACCTTTCGATTCCTGACTTTCTACGTAGGCTTACCAACATCTTTCCCTACAACCGCTAGACTATCTGCTGTTCTCTGGTTTCCATCCCCTTGCAACTCTAGATTAATACCTCCCCCGCCCACCACCGTGCAGCACCGGCAACCCTTCCAGCAAGGAAAAGGAGGGATATTAGTTGCCCTCCAATTCAGATGCCAAATACCTCATCTGTACAGATCCCACCTACCCTGGAAGAGAGCCCAATGATGCAAAAATCTGAAACCCTCCCTCCTAGACCATATTCTTAGTCACGTATTACACTGTATAATCTTCCTACTTCTCTGGCCTCACTAGCACGTGGCTCTGGTAGCTATCCTGAGCTAACAACCCCGGAGGTCCTGTCCTCTAACTCCCTGTGCTCACGCTGCAGGGCTCCAACACTCTTCCTACCTATTTCGTTGGTACCGCGGCCTTTGACTCCCCGTCCTCCCACTGTGGATTCGATCTGAGATGTCCTTGATCATGGCACACGGGAAGGAACATACCATCCGGGAATATTGTTCTTGTCCACAGAACCTCCTGTCTGTTCCTCTAACCATCGAATCCCCTATCACCATATCTCGCCTCTTCTTCCCCACCTCACCCCCTTCCCTTCAGAGCTAGAGTCAGTGTGGGAGACCTGACCGCCGTGGCTTTCGTCCGCTATGTCACCCCCTCCCCTCATCAGTATCCAAGGCAGTATACCTGTTATTGAAGAAACAGCCTCAGCAGTAGTCTGTCTATCCCCTTTCTCCCTCCTGACGGTCACCGAGTTACCTGTGTCTGGTACCGTGGCGGTATGTCTTGTCGATATAGCTAATTCTCAGTCTCTCGAATTA
Source organism: Mobula birostris (assembly GCF_030028105.1). Lineage (NCBI taxonomy): Eukaryota > Metazoa > Chordata > Chondrichthyes > Myliobatiformes > Myliobatidae > Mobula > Mobula birostris. Next base: position 163,139,623 of record NC_092373.1, read on the forward strand.
TCTGCAGTACACCCAGCTCCAGCTCTAAGTCTTCAGCACAGTCTGTTAGAAGCTGCAGCTGGATGCATTTCTTGCAGGTGTAGTTGTCAGGGACATTGGAGTTCTCCCTGCCTTTCCACATCCTGTAAGAGGAGCATTCCACCATCCTGTCTGGCTTCCCACAAGTGAAGTCCTTAGGGGCAGTGGGCGTCTCCCTAATCGCTCATATCCAGTAGGAAGAACATGTCACTGCCCTAACAACCATCTGAATGCACTAAGGCTCAAAAAAGAAATAGAAGGTACCTTGCCTGATTGTCCACTCAGTTGCAGCTTGCTTTCATTTTATTGACCAATAAGAAATGCTTTTCCCTAATTATTTAATCCGACGTCCGCTTTTTTTTTAATAGATTCGCTCTCTGCTCCGCCTCCTGCCCCTCAGGGCCCTAAAACTAGCAGTTATGGCTCCTCTTTACGCTTTTCGTTCTCCATAATATTCTTGGTTCTGTTGTTTTCACCCTTCCAACATCTGCATGCTTCGTCTATTATTACCCAATTCTAATACACAGTGAAGTTCTGATAATCTGTTACTCAGCTGAAGGCCATCCCATTCCCCGTAATGCATAGGTTCTTTTTACACATAGATGTCTTTCAATCGATTCTGTCCATAAATCAGAAAATACACAAAAATACTCAATAATGCAACCACGCCTCAATATTGTAATGAATGGGATCAAAAGACCGATAAAGAAAATTACTAAAGGTATATAGGGAGACGAAACTAATTCTATCGTTCATAGTCTACTTACGTCAGACTTTTAAAAATTGAATGTCGTGGAAATTCACTGGCATGTATGGGTGTCCTGCCGAAGGGTTTCGGCCCGAAAAGTCGACCGTACTTTTTTCCATAGATGCTGCCTGGCTTGCTGAATTCCTCCAGCATTTTGTGTGCGTTGCTCGGATTTCCAGCATCTGCAGATTTTCTCTTATTTATGGGTGTCTATACCTCAGGCTTTCATAACCCAGGAAGGACCTGTATTCGGAAGTCCTAATCATTTGGCATCTGTTTGACCAGGTGATGTTTGCCACACGTTATTGTAAAACTATCTGCACACTGGCAAATTTATTATAACGTTGTGTACTATTTTAAAACATGAATTAAAATGTGTTGCACTCATAAAATCTGCTAGGCCGGCATCGCAAAAGTCCTAACGTGTTCAATATGCGGACTTGTCCAGAATAATGTTCATCTAGCTACACAAAATACCTTACTGGGTTGGCTAGTGCACCCTATCTCCTTGCAGCCATGGCCACCTGTCTATTCAACTGACCAATCAATGCCGCTCCTTCAAGCCACAGCCACCTGGTTTGTGTATCCAACTGACCAATCAATGCCACCCCTCAAGCCACAGCCACCTGGTTAACCAACTGACCAATCAGTGCCACTCACTCAAGCCGCAGCCTCCGTGTATCCAACTGACCAATCAGTGCCACCCCCTCAAGCCACAGCCATCTGTCTATCCAACTGACCAATCAGTGCCACCCCCTCAAGTCTCGCCAATCAATAGTCAATAATACAGAGGCGCGTAAAGAGCAATATGTCGGCACGTGCCTGAAACTGTGGGGCGAGCCAGCGCCCGATTGGCTGTCCCTTCTATCCAGAGTGAGCGCTCATCGCGAACTGCGCAGCCGCAGACGTTACAACACGATGGACGGAGTGGCTGCACTCGTGTAGCGCTGGTGTCTGCCGACTGGATTGGCGTACGACGCCTTGCTGCTCTCAACCCTTAGGCACAGTGAAGTTGGTCAGAGAGGAAGATTTGTCGACAGTTTTTATTCACCCTGTGTATCCTTTGTGCACCTCTGCAGATGCTGGAAGTACAGAGCAGTATGCAAAATTCTGGAGGAACTCTGGAGGTCAGGCTGCATCTTTGGAGGGGAGTAAACTATCTATACGTTTCGTGCAGAGGCTCTTTATCAGGACTGATGGGGGCAAGAAGTCAGAATAAGAAGATGGGAGAGGGGAAGGAGCGCAAGCTTGCAAGCGATAGGTGGAACCAGGTGAGGGGGAAGGTAGGTAGGTAGATGCGTGGGGAAGATAGGTGGAAGAGCTAAAAGACTGAAGAAGGAATGATTGGAGAGGAGAGTGGACCATGGGAAAAGGGGAAGGAGGAAGGGTACCAGAGGGAGGTGATGGGCAGATGAAGAGCAGAGACAGGGTAAGAGGAGAGCTGGAATGGGGAATGTAAAAAGAGAAGGCAGAGGGTTGGGGGGGCGTAGAGAGAAAATACCAGATGTTAGAGAAATCAATATTTAAGCCATAAGTTTGGAGGCTACCCAGATAAAATACATGGTGTTGCTCCTTCAACCTGAGAGTGGCCTCATCATGGCAGTAGAGGAGGCCATGGGCCAACATGGCAGATTGGGAAGTAGAATTAAAATGGGCAGCAACCAGGAAATCACACCTGTTTTGGTGGACAGAGTGAATGTTCTTGACAAAGCGCGCCCCCAATCTACATTGGATGTCAGTGATGTAGAAGAGGCCACACCAGGAGCATCAGATACAGTAGATAACCCTGACAGACTTGCAGGTGAAGTGTTGCCTCACCTGGCAGGACTGCTGATGAGGGGAGGGGTGAAGCAGCACAGGCAGTACTTTTCTCGCTTGCAGGGTTAAGTGCCAGGAGGAACACGAAGACAAGGGAATCATAATTGGGGCAGCATAGCCAGATAATGGTGGCTATGCTACGATGAATTGCATGCCTTGATACTGCTTGGTTTAGTGGGGACTGGGTTGTAGGAACCAGGTCGCCTTTTGGGAAATCAGCATGAGGTCTCTTGCGATTAGTCCCCCTCTCGATGTTCCCAAAGAGAGGGAGCCTGGTGATGGTGTGATCTCAGGTGGGTGTCAGATGGCAGCAATGATATTCTGAAGAAGGTATGGTGCCCTGAGACATCGTCAGTTCTTGGACACACAGGAGTCTGCAGTTGCTGGAATCTGGAGCAACACAAAGTGCTGGGGGAACTCAGTGGGTCGAGCAGCATCTGTGGAAGGAATTGGGATGTTTCGCGTCATGGCCCTTCATGTGTCTCATCCAGTGGTTTCTAAACTGTAATGTTCTAAATCTGGGGCTCCCAACCATTTTTATGCCATGGAGCCTTGCTATTAACTGAGGGGTCTGTGGACCCGTTTGGAGACCTCTGGTCTAAATCATGTAGTGGCAATCCCTTTAAATCTGGAGTATTCCTATAATAAGTTTTTATTTCGCTGTTTATTTTAATACTGTTTTAAATGTGACCTTTATGAACTTCTAAGACATTCTCATGTGCTTGTTTTCCCTTTAGTATCTTTTTGAGGACATCAGTCCAGCAACTGAAACTACAATGCATTTGTGCATTTTTCAGGTGTCCAAGGCCAGCTTACTCAGCAGCTTTGTTCATGTCCAGCTGGAAATAGCTTGTGGTTGTTTCTTCCTTTGCCTTATCCCAGATTATTTAATGCTGTCTCGATGTGACTTTGTTTCTCTGGCACATCTGATCTGTTGCTATTCTTGTGCTGTTGTTTTAGGCTAAGAATTCCAGAATTCTGAACAATTCTCAAAATCTAGCAATACCATTTGGCTTCTACACTATCAGATTTAAATTGTTCATCTTTTCTTGGCAATTTCATTCTTCCCACTTTCATGATCTCCTTGAAAATCTTGTGGACGCTCTTTGATTTTTCATTTTCAGAGCTCCAAGTAAATTATCAAAATTCATGTAAGTCACCCTACCCTAGAATCATTTTCTCGTAGACATTCACAGTAAAACAAAGAAATATAATAAATTCAGTGAAAAACTTCACACAAGGATGGACAATCAGCCAAAGTGCAAAAGAAGATAAACTGTGCAAATAAGTAATACTAAGAACATGAGTTGTAGAGTCCTTGAAAGTGAGTCCACAGGTTGTGTTCAGTGATTAGTTCTGTGTGAAATTATCCATGCTGTTCAGGAGTCTGATGGATGAAATGTTACAACATGGTGGTGTGGGACCTAAGGCTGCTGTACCTCCTTCCTGACGGTAGTGATGAGAAGGGACCGTGGCCTGAATGGTGGCCTTGTTCTCTTCCTGCTGTATCCATGTTTACTTTGCCCACCCCAGTGGCGTTGTTTTCAGCTCTCTTATGTGTTAAATTCTGGACGTGTCTTTCTAAACCCCATTTTAAAAAAAAAAGTTTTTCCTTAATCAAGCTTTTAATCGCTTGTCTAAAACGTTGCACGGGGTCTGGGGATTTCTTGCAGCATGTTGTAGAAATGCACATTGCTTACAGGAGGCACTGTGGAATCTGTCAGGGAATACTGTTCATTGATAAACTGTAGTCTGTCCTATTTAAAATAGCAGAAAGTGACAACGCGGAAACACAATATAAAACAGAAAATGTTTGAAATATTCAGCAGAAATAGGTTTTCTGCCTGAAACATCAACTCTATCTTTCCACAGATGCTGCCTGACTTGCCAAACACTTCTCTTTGATTTTATTTCAGATTTCAGATTTCTAACATCTGTGACTTTTTTTTTGTTATTCATTTAAAAAGAAATACCACTGCATTAAACAGATGTGCTGGGTAATCTGCAGAGCAAGATAGGAGGTGGATTTTGGTATAGGCTAGAGCTGAGCTCTGATAGGTTGTAATTTTTTATATCCTTGTGTATGTTGTTAAAACCTATTTTTGCTTTGTAGATTTCCATTGAAAAGACTAACGGGTTAAGGCAAGAACTTGAACGGTTGACCATTACACCAGTTTGGGAGGGAAATACAAGGCCTATATGGCAGCATAGAAAAGGTATGTTTAACATTTTCATTGAGCAAAGCTCTTTGCTGTCAAGTTTGCCAGAATCTAAAGCTCATTTTACATAGTGTTGCAGAAGTGTTTATCATTTGCAAAGATTTATTCCTTAGAACTTGATTAGAATTTTCCTGTCAGTGAAATTGAACAAAATTTAATTCCCCTGTGAAACAAGTGTTAGAAATTTGGCAGTCATTATTGAAAACTAGAAAAGGTGAAAAACAAATTGAAAAATGAAAGCAATCCTAGGCATGGATTCACTAATCTGTTTTACAAGCCTTATAAAGTGTAGATAGAGTAAGCTTACAATAATACAGTGAGCTAGGAATTTAATTCCTGTGATGTACATTGGGATGTTAAAACATTTGGAAATATTGGTGCTTTACCAAGATTCCAAACTTGCTGCCCCTGCTGTTGTGATACAAGTATATTAAGTGTTTTGAGCATTTTAAAGCTAATTCGCTGGTAGTTAAATGGCATTTTGTGCACTTCCAAACAGGTGTGTGAGAGAACGCATCTCCTCTGTCCCTCCACACCAACTTAACTCTGCAAAAACAAAACTACTGCTAGAACGATCTATCTCCAGTGTTACAAAATTATTTAGTTTAGTATTCCTGAACCCCAATCTTCACATATGCTTATGCAAGTTAGTGTCTAAAAAGTAAAACCTCAAAGCCATAAAACTGAGTTACCTGAGGGAAATGCTGCAAAGAAAATTCAAGGCAGGCAACGTTTTAAACTACTAGGAACGTCTGGAATACAGACTGAAAATGTACCTGTGAGGAACCTGACATCATTACAAAATGAAAGGGAACAATTTTACTGATATCTGCACATGAGGTGGCTTTAGGCTCTCTGATCATTCAGTAGGGGAAAATATCATTCAACTGTTTTAAGGAGGAAAGCTCAATATAGTTCTAGTAAATTTAAAGTAAAAATAATACCATTTGTTTCTCAAGTAAAAATTCAGTGATGTCTTCCAGAGGGACATTAATGCAGTCTGGGATTTATTCTATTAAATGATGCATAATGTCTGTGTGGACAAGTAAAACCATATTGGTGTCTGATTGAATGATTGAACTTCAGTAATATTGGAAGATGGAAAATTTGTTTCTTTGTTCAAGAAAGGTATTCGAGTTAATCCTGGGAATTATAGACCAGTGAGTCTTGCGTTAGTTGTGCAAACTATTGGAGAGGGTCCTTGGAGACAGGATTAGTGAGCATTTAGAGAAGCATGGCTGATTAGGAATTGTTAGCATGGCAGGCCGTGCCTTATGAGCTTGCTTGACTTTTTCGAGGAGGTGACAAAACAAGGTGAAGATAGAGCATTGAATAAACGGTGTACTTAGATTTTAGTAAGATGTTCAACGAGGTTTGCTATAGTAGGCTTATTCATAAAGTCAGGAGGCATTGGATTCAGAAGTGGCTTGCCCATGGAAAGCAGAAGGTGCTTGTAGATGGAGCGTATTTTACCTGGAGGTCTATGGTTAGTAGTGCCCTGCAGCGATTTGTTCTAGGAACTTTATTCTTAGATGCGATGGTTAGTAAGTTTGCAGATGATAAAGTTGCTGGTCTTGTGGATAGTGTTGAAGGTTGCAGTAGATTACAACGGGACATTGACAGGATGCAGAGCTGGGCTGAGATGGAGTTTAATTCGGAAAAGTGTCAAGTGATGCACTTTGGAATGTCAAACTTGAAGACAATACAGGGTTAATGGCAGGATTCTTGGCAATATAGAGGAACAGAGGGATCTTGGGGTCTAAGTCCACAGATCCCTCAAAATTGCTGCACAATGTGATAGGGTGGTTAAGACAGTGTATGAGATGACAAGGTATAGATAGATTGGAGAGCCATTGCCTTATTCTCAGGGTGACAGTGGCCAATATGAGAGGACATACTTGTATGGTAATTGGAGGAAAGTGTAGGTAAGTTATCTGTCCGCCAGAGAAAGCAGAATCTCCCAGTGGCCGCACATTTTAATTCCACGTCCCATTCCCATTCTGATATGCCTCTCCATAGCCTCCCCTACTGTCAAGATGAAGCCACACTCAGGTTGGAGGAACAACACCTTGTATTCCGTCTCGGTAGCCTCCAACCTAATGGTATGAACATTGACTTCCGTTAATGCCCCTCCTCCCCTTCTTACCCCATCCCTTATTTATTTATTATTTTTTCCCTTTTTTTCTCTCTTTTCTCTCTCTGTCCCTCTCACAATCACTCCTTGCCTGCTCTCCATCTTCCTCTGGTGCTCCCCTCCCCCTTTCTTTCCCCTTCGGCCTCCCGTTCTATGATCCTCTCCTTTCTCCAGCCTTGTATCCCTTTTGCCAATCAACATTCCAGCTCTTAGCTTCATCCCTCCCCTGTCTTCTATCATTTAGGATGTCCCCCTCCCACTTTTTAAATCTCTTCTTTCAGTTAGTCCTGATGAAGGGTCTTGGCCCAAAACGTCGACTGTATTTCTTCCTATAGATGCTGCCTGGCCTGCTGCATTCCACCAGCATTTTGTGTGTGTTGCTTGAATTTCCAGCATCTGCAGATTTCCTCATGTTTGCGTGTGCAAGTTATCAGAGTTAGTTTCTTTACATAGTGGTAAGTGCATGGAACGTTTTATGTTCTTAATGATCCGATCTTGCAGTCCCTCTTCTGTGCCTCCAACCTTCAGTTTGTTTCCTGCTTTTTTAAAAGATACAAATGCATATTGTCAAAACAGTGCAGAATCTATTTCATCAACAAGCCAAATTATATTGAACACTCCCATTGCATTTGCAAATGCTTATCAGTAACTTGTTTAACCCATTGTGCACTTCCTACATTAAAGCAATGACTGTGTGTCAGAGGATATCATTGACTGTAATTCACTTCGGGATAATTTAAGATTGTGAAGACAATTGAAGAAATACAAGTCTGCCTTTATTTCCCTTTCCCTTCCTGTCATTAAGCACTTAGTGCCATCAGCTTTACCTCAGGACATATAAATAAAGGAATTATAATTAATGGCCATTTCTTGTTTGAGCTATTACACACAAGGTGCACAAAGTAAACAGGTTATCTGGAGTGTACAATGTTTGACAGTAACTAAATATACTAATTAGCACCAAAACCTGAATTACTGACCCTTGGCTGATTAAGAAGTGAGGATCTAACCAGAATAACAAACTCCTTCCCTGGGAAAAGGTCTAATTTTAACAACAGTATGAGAGATTAGAGCCATGATAGCCATCTACTGCCACCTCAGTGTTTTGTGCTTCCATTTTTGCCATTCCACCTATCGAGGCACAGCAAGCTGATTGGTTTTGGAGGGTAGATTTTTTTTCTAAGTCATGGGGAAGCTATCATAACATTAATATCACACTAGGACATTGTTCTCAATTTTAACTGTTTTCAGGATTTGCTCCCTGTATTATTTATTTCTGTGACTGAAAATGAAGACTTGATTTTTATTGTTGCGCACTCTTGTCTATACTACACCAATCTTAGAATCATAAACACGAGAAATTCCATAGATACTGGATATCTTGAGCAATGCACACAAAATACTAGAGGAGCTCAGTAAGTCAGGATCATTCAAAACAGAAACAGGTCATTTACTAAGCTTGTGACAGTACTTCCATACTCTTACATGTTGCTACAGTATATCTAGTTCTCATCTGAAAGTTTCAATAGATCTTTGGACAGAGCATTCCAAATCCTAACCACTTATATTTAGAGAATACTTTCTTGCTCTTGGCGCTAATGGTACTTGTATCAGTCCGCTTAATTTTATGTGCTTTGAAATGTGTTGTCAGCCTTTTTAAAAAATTACTGTGTAAATCTTGCTCTACTGATCTTTCCAAATGCATCATCTTACACTTGACTAAATTAAAATTTGAACCCTTAATTATAAACACATCAATAAATTTCAATTCAGCCTAAAAATAATCCCACCTTCCATTGATAGGTGTAATTTAGCGAATCTCTTCAGTGCCCTCTCCAAAGAGTTTGTCCTTCTAAGTGGCCAGAACTGTACTTATGAATAGCATTAGTAATTTAATGTCAGTTAAAACTGAACAGTTGAAAAGTTATAATCTGTTAATGGTTTCAGAAAACTGTTTGACAATACCTAAACTGCCTTCATTTAAGATGATTACAATACCATCAATTATCACTGTCTTTCTTCAAACTGGATTTGAATGCACATAATCTTACATGAATTGAAAGTTCATTGTTGTAAATGCCTCTACACTAAAAATATGAAAAAAGACCTGTTGATTTCAAACGTGCAGCATTTTAACTTTTTTAAATAGATCAAACAAGAAAGGACCAAGATGGTACCCTTGTTTCAGATTCACAACATTTGGAGCTACAGAGCACCTCTCTCTCCAGCACAGAAGATGAAAATGAACTAGAAGATGATGAAGCTGATGATCGTGACTATTCAGACGGTGACCTAAGTGACTATGATATCTCTTCAACTCCAGAGGCCAATTGTTTGTCTGGAATGGGTGTTGAACTATTTTCTGAGAAAGAGGACTGGGAGAAAGAGCTTAATGAAGCTTGTCCCTACGGTAATGTATTTGTGAAGGGCTCAGTCATTGGTTAGTTATTCCACAGTATTCTGTAGTTATTGAAAATTGCTTCTACATAGTTGCATGTTTAACCTGGGCCAATGTTTTTGTTTAGGGTAACAGGTGCATAGATAGCTGGCTTGTGTTTTGTGCAATAAATAGGTTTATAGAAATTGGAAGTTAAATTGGCTTTCAGTTATTGTGAGCTATTAGACTGTTTTTCATATTATCAATTTTTTTTTAAATCTGCGCAATGTTAAATAGGATGGGTTGGTGAGAGAAGAGGATTCTCAGTCAAACTGAAGATGTCATACTGGAGAGCTCAGAGGTGCTATCTCACCCAGGTTCAGTCCTCTTCTCCCAAGGTGGGGGGGGGGGGTGCAGATTGCATGTTTCCTCTCTAACACCATGGATTTCCCTCAAGTGCTCCATGTAAAAGATATGCTAGTAAATGAATTGAGAATTTAAATTGCCCCTTGTATGTTGGAGAATGGTGGAGTTTCAGGAGCTGAGAATAAAATGGAGATTAGTTTAAAAGGTTGGTATGGACTCCTTTCTGTCAGAATTACTCAAATAGGTAAATCTGCAGCTTAATTTTATTTTCATCAAATGTAGATGTATTTTTGGATATTTTAAAACAAAAGCAGGAAGGATCTGACTGACTGTAGATTAAATGCCAACACTGACTAATATATTTAAAGTTAATCTAATTTTCTGTATGAACAATCTCGGTAAGCATAAATGATGAAATGCTTGCATTTTACCGAAAAGTGAATTAGTCTGGACCATGTACGTTTAGAAATCACTTTCATTCTGCATTTCTTACACTTATTAAGCATTATTGAAATTTAATCTTAAACTTCTTTATAAACTTGTGATTGGCAAGATCAGTGGTGTAAGTCAAATCTAGTTAATGAAACACCTGCACTTACAAAATTAATTTATAAGAATGAGTTAATTTGGCTATAGGTTCATGCAAGCTCCAGATTTATGATGGAATCTTGGAAAGGATGTAACAGCCAGGGAGACAGACTGATTGCATTCGTGTTCATTTCAGGAGTTGAAATTTGAAAGTGCGTTAGAGTTGGGAGAGAAGTTCAGGTTTCTGTGATGTTTGAAATTGGAGCATTGTAATCAATGGGATCAAAAAAACATTAAAGGTGCATGGAGGAAACTAACAAGCCATTTGTCCATTTTTACAAAATGGATATGAAGTGGGCAACAAATTGGGGTGAATGTTTTACAGGTGGAAATACAGTTGTGATCCTTGGTACTCATAAGCCTAACTGTACACTACAAATGCGTTGGAAGTTATGCTAAAAACCTGAATGAACTCTAGAGAGATTGCAAAGGAAATTTACCAGGATGCTGCCTGGATTAGAGAACATGTCATATAAGGGAAGGTTGAGAGACTTGAGGCTTTTCCTTTTGGAATGAAGAAAGATGGGAGGAAACAACAGTTGTCTCCTCAGTAGTGCAAAATGATAAGAGGCACTAATAAAGTGAGCAGCCAGCACCTTTTTCCCAGAGTGGCAATTGCTAATACGAAAAGGTGTGGTTTTGAGGTGATTGAAGGAAAGTATAGGGGAGATGTCAGAGGCAAGTGTTTTACAAAGTGGTAGAGGCAGATACATTAGGGACATTTAAGAGATGTTTAGATAGGCACATGGACAAAAAAATGAAAGGCTATGTGGAAAAGAAGTGTTCAAATGATTTTGGAGTAAGTTGAAAGGTCGGCATGACATGGGCTGAAGAGTTTGTACTGTGCTGTTCTGTTGTATTTTATGAACCATTGATCAGAAGTAAAAGTAGAAAATACTGGAAAGATCTGAGCAACATCTATGGAGAGAAAACAGTTAATAGTCTACATGAGACAATAGACTGCAGATGTTGAAATCTGGAGCAAAACCTAAGATGTTGGAGAAACATAGTGGGTTAGGTAGCATCCACGGACGGAAATATTCCTCTGGATTAAACAATAGAGGTGAGGTTGCCGGAGTAAAAAAGGATGAAGCAAAAGCTAGCAAGTGATAGGTGGATCCAGGAGAGGAGCGGTAATAGGCAGATGGGGGTGGAAACAGTGACAAAAGCTGGAAGGTGATGGGTGGATGTTCTGTTTCTTTCTCCAAAGATGCTGTCTGAAGTGTCTAGTGTTCCTGGTTTTTTGTGTTTTCCTTCAGATTCCCACTGTGCTTTTCAATAATCCTGTGCCTCGGCTCAAATTTTGTTCCCATTTCTAAATGCATATTTAGAATGGCCTTAAAGTTTAGAAGAGGTTTACTGTAGTTGGTATTAGACTCTAATGGGAATTTGTTTCCAGTAGTGGAAAGACTATGTTAGATGTCTCCTCTGACTAATAATTGGAAAAAGTTCTGGGGATGGTATGAGTGGACAAAAATAAGGTGGAGAGCAAAGACCATTCCTGTAACTATTAAAGATTGTGTGCAGTTTTGGTGTGCTTGCATGTGTTTGTCATTCTAGTCAGCAAATCAAATAGATGGTAAGATAAGCGAGTATTCTATTGATTAGAAACAAAAAGGCTCGGTGACAAAGCCAGAGAAGTGTACTTACGCTATGTAAGAAAATAAAAAGTGGTTTTTAAAAAATATCATAGTAGCAAATGATTACTTTTGCAACAAAATTCATTCCTAAAGCTAAGTTAACTCAATTGCCATTCTTTATGTACCTGCAAACTTTGCCTCTGAAGATGGAATTTGAGGAATTGCATTAATTTAAGGACTAGACTATGGAGAGCAGCGCATTGCACAAAAATGTTAATTAAACCAAAATTGCAAATACATCAGGTCAGGGCAGCATCTGTAGTGGGAAAAATAGATAAACATTTCAAGTCAAAGATCCTTTAAGTTGCAAGTGGTCTATTTAGAAAGTCCTAAAGTACTACCATGTTTTCCAGTTTGTATAAATATACTGTAACTTCCCTTAACTTTGTATGTAGTATGTGCTTTCACACAGTATGATACATTCACTTTATACTGTGTAGTAGCAGAATCAAATTTCTTCTTTATCTATCTTTCTTTGGGTTTATTGCTGTGGTACCAGTACAGAGTCTGCCAAGTCTGATTATCAAGCAATTTAAAATTCGATGTGTGTATACCCTTTTAAATCTTAAGCATCTAAATAAGATTTCTGCTGGACTTCATTTTCTCTAGATAATCCTCAGTAACTCTTGTGCAGCATTTTCTTTGAAAGCTATAGGTGGGAGTTTTATTAACTGAATCCAACACCCCGAGCAGAAGGATTCATTGATTTTGGTGTTTGTAGGATTTTTTTTTAATCGCCTCCTATGTTTGCCTATTTAAGAATGCTGATTGTAGATGAAAATATTTTCTTTAAAAACTGCACATGAATCAAAACAGTTCTCATGACAGTCTTCAAGCAGTAATGTTAACTTTTCTTTCTACAGAATGTGATGATGTGTTATGTGTACTGTAATTTATTTCCTGATATATTCAAGGTCAAAAGAAATATCAAAAGCTATTCAAAGAAAAAGGTCTCGTTTTTAATTTTACCTCATCATTGAGTTTGACATTTCAGAATACTTGTGTAAAATTGTCATTTGTAGACACTATACTTACAGACTATCAGACTACTGTAGAAGTTGATTGCTTTCCTAAAGTGAATAATTTTGACTATCTGTCTTGGGTCACATTAAGGCATTTCATTTGATTCATACACCATAAATGTTACACAGTCTCTTAACTGTTGTGTTTTCTTCCAGATGAAGATGACCTAGAAATAATCTATAGAAAAAGTTGTTGTGAAGGACCACTTGTTTGGCAGGATGATGAAATGTACAACCCAAGCCATGATCATGCTCCTTCATCAAGAACAAATGTTGTAGAAATTCCCATTGTGCAGGGACAATTTGATGATGCTGATGAATAAAGTTGGAAAGTCACATCCTGAGGGAAGAAGCGATGAATAGCAGTTTCTATTTCCAAGTTATTTTCTTTAATTTTTTGACCTAACTGTACTTTGTAATGGAAAATGTCTCCTGAGCTGCGCCTTTCTTTTGCTTTTCGTTGACATAGTTCAGTTCCAGCTTGCAGAACTTAAAGGAAATTCAAAACCTTCATTATTGTAGTATGCTTTTTTTTTGTTTTTTTGGGGAATTATTGTGATAAATGTAAAGAAAAATATTTTAAGGTTGTATACAGTCATAATGGAGCCTGGAGTATTTAGTTATTTTACTCAGAAGGAATGTAAAATTAGCAAAAGGAATAAATGAATGGCATGCACATTTCTTTAGTTACCAGAGTTGTTTTTAATGGCATTTTGAAGTATTTTGAATCCCACCATGCTTGAAATGTTTCATTCTGTGCAAGCATACTAATCTGTCAGTTAATTGAGCAGATGGCAAATGTTGTTTATAGTGGTGTTTTTTGGGTTTCCAATACAGAAGAAATTGCATATTTCTGAACCATGGTTATAACTTCTGTGACATCAGAAAAATGTTCCTTTGTCATAGTTTGTCAAGTTTTGTACAGAAACCGCAGGAACCATGTATCAATTTTCTGTCCATTGGAGCCATGTATCTTTTTTCTGTCATGTAGGTTGGGGCACGGTAGAAGTAAACGGATACAGTTACGTATTCTTATTTCGTTAGTTGTTTAGTTGAGGAGTGGTAAGCCACGGAGAATTATTCTTTTCGTTGACTATTATTAGTACGTGTAGAATGCTAATTTAGTTCAACCACTTAGGCTAATTGGGAAGTTATTGGAATGCTAATTGGATTGCTGACTTCGCTTAAATATGTTAGTTCAAGTGCTAATTTCGTTACTTTGCTAATTTGAATGTTAAATTGCTAATTTTGTTTCATTAGTTTTTTCATCACTACAAGATCGTTCATCTTTGGCTTTGTAATAAAGGATTTCTACTTTGGAACTTGGTTATTTCAAGGTGTGCCATACAGTGTTGATCTCCTGGCTTGGTGTCTCAGCGGTTTGTTTTAATGTAACCGCTACAGGACTTTGTCTAATTTGGAGGAAATTAGAGGAAATTATTTTTGAGGAAGGTATTATTAAACCAATTTGAATGAGTTGATGAAAGTTTTATTTATTCAGAAATTGCAATGTAATATACTAGATTTAATTATTATTTGAAGTCTTGACCAGTTTCTCCTTCAATAATTCATGATAGAAGTGGTTTAGGTCTGACAAATCACATGTAATTTCTCACCAGTCAGACCAAACTGATGAAAAATTATCACAGGCAATTACTGAAGGCTGTCCAAGGAACTTGTCTCAGTAAACAATTGAAGACTCCAGGAAGAGAATTTTGTTGGAAAATTTAAAAAAACAGGAAATTCAAGCAACACACATAAAAGTTACTGGTGAACGCTTACAGGCCAGGCAGCATCTCTAGGAAGAGGTGCAGTGGACATTTCAGGCCAAGACCCTTCGAAGGTAACTACCCCCACCCACCATGTACATACAGTTCATCATAGAGGGATGCAGCATGAAAATTGATCCTTCAGTCCACCAGTCTGTGCTATCAACAACCTATTTACACTAATCTCAACATTCTCATCAACTTCCCCCTACTCACCCATGCATTAGAAGCAATTTACCAATTCAGTTAACCAACCAGCTTGCATGTCTTTGGGAAAGAAACTGGAACATCTGGAAGTAATGTGCTCAGGGTCATTATTGAACCTGAATCTCTAGTGCCATGAGGCTGCAGTGCTTCTGTTTTGCTACTGTCCTACCCACATCTTCATTCAATCTTCATTTGGATTCTCATTAAACATCCTTGAGGTCTAATCTGAAAGAAATAGGTCACTACATGCATATTTGTTTTAGAGAGAACAAACTCAGAACTATTTTCTGTGTAAATCATTTTGCTTTTGCCTTTTCCACTTTTAAAAGTCTCCCACACTAAAAAAAAGACTTTGTATTTAATAATGCCTTTACTTCCAGCATCTTATTCCTTCAACTGGTACTTCCCTTCAATGAAACCTGCATCTTTCTTTCCTCAGTCCTATTCCACTATTCCAAACTTATTTAATCCATAGAGTTTAGCATTTGGTCCTGATGTACCCCCCGCTTGTCATTTCTCATCCTTGCTGCATTCAAAGTAAACACCTTGTTCTTTTGGTCCCCACCAGACTTTCAGCTCTTACCTGTGGCTCCAAGTAGCAGTTTGCAACTGACAGCGGTCACACCCTGGTACACGGCATCAACAAGTGGGCTAAATCAAGGGAGGGTGGCTGTCTGGGCTAGTACCCTGGTGAGATAGGGATGTGCCTGTCCTACATTTGAAGGCAGACTGGGCAGATAAAATTAACATCTTACAGGAAGGTGGTTCTGCAACAGTTCAAGGGGGCAGGGTAAGGCACAGTAGTAGTCCTGGCTATCCAGTGCAAACAAGGAAGATCCCATTTGTAACAAGCACTCATACCATTGCATCCAAACTTCCAGGGTCAAGAGAGTGGATCTGCCTTAGTGCAGTGACTTTTCCACTTTAAAAACTTCCCTGCACTCTCATTGTTGGATATGACAGACAACCAATCTTATAGTTTGATCAGGCAATCATATTGATCATATGTACCACTTTGATCTCAGATAACACTACTGCATGTTTATACTGTCATTGTGTTCATGTTTTCATTTGAAATTTTCTTAATGCAATATTTCTGAAGTAATTGGGATTACTACATCTGTCTTATTGATGTTCTCTTGAAGTTCTTACTCAAATGACAAACGTGGCAAGAGTATATTCCCCTCATTTGGCTATTACCTATAGATGACGTTGTAAAGGCTTGAAATAGGGTAGGAGAAAGAATATGCCCTTGAACACGGTTCAAGTATCTTCTGGTTCATACTGAAAATATTTCTTTGAAATTTTGATTGAACTGTATACCATGAGCTTACCATATAAAGAAGCCTTTGAACTCAAAGTAAATTTATTATCAAAGTACATACAGTGTACACTCAGAAGTCACTTTATTAGGTACATCTATATCACCATATACTACCTTGAGATTAATTTCCTTGAAGGCATTTACAGGTAAATAAGGAAATACAATAGAATTTATGAAAATATACATAAAGATCAACAATATGTAAAAGACAAATTTTGCAAATAAGAAAAATAAATAATACTAAGAATATGAGTTGTGGAGTCCTTGAAAGTGAGACTGAATGAAGTTATCCAGCCATGCCAAAGGGTTTTGGCGCAAAACGTTGACTGTACTTTTCTCTATAGACCATAGGATGTAGGAGCAGAATTAGGCCATCTGGCCCATTGAGTCTAAAAGGCTTCTGTGCTCGTGCCTGAGGGTATTATTCAGAGGTAAGGAGTTTGTACGTTCTCCCCATGACTGCATGGATCTTCTCCAGGTGCTGTGGCTTCCTCACACAGTCCAAAAATGTTCTGGTTGGTAGGTTAATTGGTCATTGTAAATCATCCCATGTTTAAGCTAGAGTTATACTGAGGGTGCGATGACACCATTGCCAAGCTGTATGGGTCCTAATGCCCTTCCCTTGGACAACATTGGTGGCGTGGAGAGGGGAGACTTGCAGCATAGGCAACTGCCAGTCTTCCATACAACCTTGCCCAGGCCTGCACCCTGGAAACCTTCCAAGGCGCAAATCCATGGTCTCACGAGACTAACGGATGCCTATAATATTGAAGGTTGCAGGGCAGTATGGCTGGGAGGGACAATTCTACACTGCATCTCAATAGATGATAAATAAGGGTGTATGGCCTGGATGGTGCTTTCTAGTAGCAAAGCTCCATGTAAATGTGCCTAATGGCAGGGAGGGATTGTCTGGTGGACTGGGCCGTGTCCACTAGAGCCTAACCAAACTTGCCTTATAGTTTTAACTGTGCAAAAAACAACAGAATTCAGGAAGTGTAATCCTCATTTTAAATAGAAAACTGCCGTAGCTTCAGATCTCATTGATTAAATTGGCTTAAATAAATCTTTCAGTTAAAAGGCATTAAGTTGTGCCTTTTTGATCCATGCACATTTACTGGGCTAAAATGTTCATATTGAGTGGCCTGCTACAGTTAAGGATCTTTTGTGGTTAGTTTGTAAATGATATTTTTGTGAATCTAGTGAGTGTGTGCCAGTTGCATAATGCAGTTGCAATCCTGATAAAGTGTTTCAGACTGAAACGATAACTTTCTCTTTTCACAGGTGCTGCCTGAATTGCTGAGCTTCTCCAGAAATTTCTGTTTTTCTTTCAGTTTTCCAGCGCCAGCAGTTTTGTGATTTTCATTGCAATGCTAAATGCTAGAGCTTTATAAAACTATGAGAGGAATAGACATGGAAGATTATCTTTTTTTCAGGGGTAGAAATGTCAAGTACCAGATGGCATAGCTTTAAGATGGGAAGGGGAAGTTTTTTTTTACACAGAAGGTGGCAGGTGACTAAAATGGGCTGCCAGAGGTCGTGATGGAAGCAGATACCTAAGTGGCATTTAAGAGGCAATTAGACAGGCATATGAACATTAAGGAAATGGAGAGATTATGGTTTCTTGTGCAGGTCAATAGGTATAGTACGTGTTGTCCTGTCCTCTGTTCTATGGCAAGGCACAATATGGCAGATCAAAACTACTTTTATTGAGGCAAGAAAGACAAACTGAAAACGATGTTTTTCACTGTATCTCAGTCCCTGTGGTTACCATGGTGACCAGACAGTGAAGCAGAGGGTATCAGTGAAGATTGATGGGGTCAGGGGCCTACATATTCATAGAGAATTAGCAATGAAGTGAGAGAGAAAGGGAATGAAAGTGGTTCTATTCTGTCTGCACATTTTCTGATACTGGCAAAAGAACCAATTATCACAACCATTAATGTAAACCTTAAAATATTGAAAGCTAGAAAGGATTAAATAAAAAGATTTACAAGGATGTTACCAGGTTTGCAAAGTTAAAACTATAAGGCAAGTTTGGTTAGGCTTGGACTTTTTCCCCTAGAGTGTAGGAAGCTGAGGAATGACTGTATTGAGATTTATAAAATCATGAGGGGTATCAATAAGGTAAATAGCCATTGTCTTTTCCCCAGGAATGGAGAGTCCAAAACTAGGAGGCAAAGGTTTAAAATGAGAGAAGGGAGATTTAAAAGGGACCTGAGGGGTAACTACTTCCCTCAGAAGGGTGTTGTGTATAATTGGAAGAGCTGCTAGAGGAAGTGGGAAGAGGAGAGTACAATTACAGCATTTAGATAGGAAAGGTTTAGATAGATATGGGTCAAATACAGGCAAATGGATCTAGCATGGTTAGACAACTTGGTCAGCTCAGATGAGTTCAGCTGGATGGCCTGTTTTCTATACTGTGTGCCTCTCTGATTGGGTCCTGTCCCTTTATTTAAAAGAACTGAAAGCTGAACTGCAAGCACCCTATTCAGAAACGCTGTCATAAGGCACAGCTTGTAATTGATTCATCAACAAGATTTCTTTCAGGACTACACAGGCACATGTGATGGCTGCTCAGATGACTGACACTGAAACAGTGTAAACACAAATATATAGAAAGTATCAGCTGAGTGGGCACAGATATGATCATAAAATTCCTAGTAGGTTTACTTGATTTCCAATGCCAACTGTTTATATCAGGAATTTTTGACAGAATCAGCAGTGCTCAGCTGTCAACCACATGTCCAGTGTGAATCATCCATGATGGCCTGTATTATTAACTAGAAGTGCAAGCTAATTTCTGACTGAGTGACTGTATCATTTTAACCACATGTTTTGGAGATGAATTCCTTCTAAACTTTGTCCACCATTCAGTGGAGTCGGCTTATACCCAATGATGAGATTTCACTGAACTTGCAACCATGAGGATCATTTTAAAAGCAAAATGATAGAAGGAAGAATGCTAGAATGACATTTTAAATGGGAAAATGTTTAAATGCCAATAATAATGTTGCTTTGACATAAGAGGTGGGACAAGTGAACACAGACTGTGTTCTTAGGAGCTTGTTTGTAAAGTAGTCACACTCCTAATGAAGCAACTCAACAGTCTGGAACCTAAAGTAGTGAGAGTGATATCGATAATTGGTTTATTATTGTCACACCAAAGTAGACTATTTTGCATACTATCTGGACTTCATTTCAATATGTACTACCTCAACGTACTCATAAAGGGAAAGGCAAGAACAAAATACAGAATATAGTGTTTTAGTTAGAGCAAGAGCAATGCTCGCAAGCTACAAAGTGAACGGCCACAGCGAAGTAGGTAAGAGCAAAAGTTCATCTTTATTGTAGAGGAAATCCTTTTAAGAATCTTTTAACAGCTGGACAGAACCGATCCTTGAGTCTTGCTGTGTATGTTTTTAAGCTTTTGTATCTTGTACTTGGGGTGAGGGGTGAGGTGTCTTTGATTATGTTGGCTGCTTTCCTGAGGTTCTGTAATCCATCAATTTTCAGTTCCCTTGGGTCATGTAATCATTGAAATTGGTTTTTGAGTGAACCTTGCACAGAAATAGCAGCACACATCAAAGTTGCTGGTGAACGCAGCAGGCCAGGCAGCATCTCTAGGAAGAGGTACAGTCGACGTTTCGGGCCAAGACCCTTCGTCAGGACTAACTGAAGGAAGAGCTAGTAAGAGATTTGAAAGGGGGAGGGGGAGATCCAGAATGATGGGAGAAGACAGGAGGGGGAGGGATGGAGCCAAGAGCTGGACAGGTGAATGGCAAAAGGGATATGAGAGGGTTATGGGATAGGAGGCCCAGGGAGAAGGAAAAGGGGGAGGGGGGGAAAAAAGCCCAGAGGATGGGCAAGGGGTATAGTGAGAAGGACAGAGGGAGAAAAAGGAGAGAGAGTAAAAGAATATGTGTATATAAATAAATAAATAACGGATGGGGTACGAGGGGGAGGTGGGGCATTAGCGGAAGTTAGAGAAGTCAATGTTCATGCCATCAGGTTGGAGGCTACCCAGACGGAATATAAGATGTTGTTCCTCCAACCTGAGTGTGGCTTCATAGTGACTTCTCTAACTTCCGCTAATGCCCCACCTCCCCCTTGTACCCCATCCGTTATTTATTTATATACACACATTCTTTCTCTCTCTCTTCTTTTTCTCTCTCTTCTTTTTCTCCCTCTGTCCCTCTGACTATACCCCTTGCCCATCCTCTGTGTCCCCCCCCCCTTTCCCTTCTCCCTGGGCCTCTTGTCCCATGATCCTCTCATATCCCCTTTGCCAATCACCTGTCCAGATCTTGGCTCCATTCCTCCCCCTCCTGTCTTCTCCTATCATTTTGGATCTCCCCCTCCCCCTCCCCCTCCCCCTCCCCCTCCCACTTTCAAATCTCTTACTCACTTTTCCTTCAGTTAGTCCTGACGAAGGGTCTCGGCCCGAAACATCGACTGTACCTCTTCCTAGAGATGCTGCCTGGCCTGCTGCGTTCACCAGCAACTTTGATGTGTGTTGCTTGAATTTCCAGCATCTGCAGAACTCCTCGTGTTTACAGAAATAGCAGGTGTGCTTCTGAGCTTTTAAAGAGATTATGACCCACTTGTAGGTTAATTGGAAAGTTAATTGATGTTCATTATGCTTTCCCAGATAAAATATAGAGTATCAAATTGCCAGCTCTGTGCAGAGTCTTGAGCTTGCTTGCCTTTCTTTGGTGGTTCAGTGGTTCCGAGGTGGAGGTGGACATAGAGAGCCCAAAGGAAGAAAAACAAAAAGATTCTGGATAGGAAATAAAAGCAAAAACTTGCAGCAGTACTCAATGTGTGGAGGGAGAAAAAAAAACAGAGTTAATGTTTTCAGGTTAATGACCTTTCAACAGAACCATAAGAGATTTGGAAAGCCTGACACCCAAGAGCCACAAATCCAATAATTTGAAGGACATCGCATTTGAGTGGAGTGATTTCCTAAGACAATTTTGGCCATAAACTGGGCTGTTTTGCCCATAGATGTATAACTCTGTCTCTGGATCATCCCTGGTGGTGATATCTGATAACATATCTTTTCAATCTGCAACTTTTTCATGAACATGGCATGTCACAGATACTGTCAGTTTGAGGAGAGGACATTCATTTCTGTAAGCACAGAGCAGATGTCACAGGCATGCATATTTGCCAATCATTCAATCAGGCCTAAGGATCATAGCACAATAAATTGCATCCGGCCTAAGATGTAGTAGTAGAATTAGGCCATTTGGCCCATTGAGTCTGCTCTACCATTTGATCATGGCTGATTTATTATTCTCTCAACCACATTCTATTGCCTTCTCCCCATAACCTTTGACACACTAATTAATTAAGAGCCAATCAACTCCATTTTAAATCTATCCAATAACTTGGCCACCACAGCCATCTGTGGCAATGAATTCTACAGATTTACCATCATCTGGCTTTAGATTCCTCACCTCCATTCTAAAGTTGTGCCTTCTGGTCCTAGACTCTCCCACTGTTGAAAACATGCCCACTCTACATGGGCCTATCAATATTTGGTAGGTTTCAATGAGATTCTCCTCCACATCCTTCTAATCTCCAATGACTACAAGCCTAGACCTATCAAACGTCATTGTGACTTACAGGAGAAAATTCAGTTTCAATGGTAACTACACTGCTAAAGTATGGAGTGTGGGTTTGCTTTTCCTAAACAGTGCCATAATTGAGTTTGTGAAGCTGGAGTAGGAAAGAAAAAGTTTTTTTTTTGTTTTAGAGAGCTTACCTTTTGACTGAAGCCAGATATCAAGCTCTCTTCCTTTTAGGGGACTCATATAATCATAGAAGCAAAATACTGCAGTTGCTCTAAATAGAAAATGAATAAAAACAAAAAAGTTGGAAAAATATAGTAGTTGGGCTGTATTTCCAGAATGAGAGAGTTAATCTATCCTTATACCTCTTTCCCTCCACTTTAAATCAACCTTAAAACTCAACCCTACTCCCTGTTGACCTCAAACGAGAAAATCTGCAGATGCTGGAAATCCAAGCAACACACAAAAAATGCTATAGGAACTCGGCAGGTCGGACAGCATAGGTGAAAAAGAGTACAGTCTATGTTTCCGGCCAGTACCCTTCATCAGGACGCTAAAGTGTCCTGCTGAAGGGTTTCAGACCAAAACTTTGACTGTACTCTTTTCCATAGATGCTGCCTGGCCTGTTGAGTTCCTCCAGCATTTTGAGGGTGTTCCCTGTTGACCTTGTCCACTTTGCTTTGTGTCCACTGTTGTCTGGTCTCACTCCCAGCTCACTCCTGGGGATGTTATCCTGCTTTAAAAAATGGTGTTGATTTACTGTTGCAACGCATGCTTTAAATCTGAAGGGTCACTTCCTGGCATCTGCTGAATTCCCAACAATGAAAATGGTAAGTAATCATTTGTGTTTCTGTTTACTGTGTTGTAGGGTAGGGTGCTATCTGAAGGTTTAGTTGATATTTAAATAAACCACTTTAATACTCTGCAGATTGCATGTTGGCCCATATTCAAATCTAATGTTTCATTGACTTTGACTTGCCAATCAAAAATAGGACAAACATGTCAACATGCAAAACAAGTAAAATAAATGCAGAAAGCTAAAGTACTGTTTGGGGATTCTAAAAAGTGATGCCTTCAGACCACAGTTCTTATTCCATTATTTTGGTAGAAGTATTAACACACTTAAGGTCCACTTAAGGTCAAATTAACATTCAGAATTATTGTCATTTCCAAGTTGGACTACCACAACGTTTCACAGAACGACATGGATATTTTTTCAGTCCACGGGTCCATTTATATTGTTAATTAATGATAAATATTTACACCTAGCATCACTTAGGAATTCAATCTCCAACTAAAATGTTTAATCTGACTATATTCTGCCAAGGTAATTTGTGCTTTTGCACCACAACTATCATAAGGAAATTTCTTACTGTATTGCAAGCTTGTTCCAAAAATTATAACTAGTTGCAGTGAAAAATGGTCCCAAGAATGATGCATTGATCAAGTAGAGAATGCACTGTTGTAGCAAGCTGATAATCATGTCCAATGCAGATATCTGCCTTTTATCTAATTCAATTGGAATATTATGTCAAACCACAGGAATATTTGGCAGGAGATCTAAAATATGACTTTAAAATGTAGAAATGACTGTTTAAGGAAAGTTAATGTACAGTTGTCCAAGAAGGACTCATTGTAAGTCTTCAATCTGCTGAATGAGCTTTCCCTCATTTGCTCTAAATGCCAAATTAAAAGCAGCCTTTGAGAAAAACCATATAGTTTGAGGTCATAATTCATTGCCATATAATAGGTTTTAGTTTTAATTTCTATTTAAATCTCCTCTATGACATTTTGAAAATCAAAGTAATGTCAACATATTAAATGTAATCTTTTCATGGATATGCATTAATCTTGTTTGGCCTGGTTGATTAAATTCCCCGATGTGATCAGAGTTTTGTTTCAATTCTCCCTTCGTTTAAGTGTATGAGACATAGGGGATAGGAGCAAAGTTGGCTACTTGGCCCATCGAGTCTGCTCTGCCATTCCATTGTAGCTGATTTATTGTCCCTTTCAACCCCACTCTCCTGTCTTCTCCTCTTAACCTTTGATTTGCTTACTGATCAACCACCTACCAACCTCTGCTTTAAATAGACCCAATGACTTGCCCTCCACAGGAATCTGGCAAAATAAATTCCTCCTCAACTGTTCTAAAGGGACATTGTCATATTCCAAGACTGTCCCCTCAGGTCCTAGACTTCTCTACTTTAGGAAACATCTTCTCCATGTCCACTCGATCCAGGCCATTTAATACTCAATAGGTTTCAATGTGATTACCCTCCCACCCCACCCATTCTTCTACATTCCAGTGAGTTGAGCCATCAAACGATTCTCATCCGTTAACCTTCTCATTCCCAGAATCATTCTGGTGAACCTCCTCTGTACCCTCTCCAATGCCAGTGCAAAGGGTACAAAACTGCTTGCAATACTCCAAGTGCTGTTTGATAAATGCCTTATAAAGCCTCAGCATTACACCCTTGCCTTTATATTCCAGTTCTCTTCAAATAAATGCTCACATTGCATTTGCCATCCTTACTACTGACTCAAGCTGTAAGTTAACCTTTATAGAATCCTGCATGAGGACTCCCAAGTACCTTTGCAACTCTGATTTGAATTCTCTAAAGTAGTCTACAGCGTTATTCTTTCTACCAAAGTGCATGACCATGCACTTCCCTGCACTATATTACATCTGCCACTTCTTTGGTTAGTGTCGTAATCAAAGTCCTTCTGCAGGTTCCTTGCTTTCTCAACACTACTTGCTCCTCCACCTATATTTTTTATCATCCATAAACCTGGCCACAAAGCCATCAATCCCGTCATTCAGATCATTGAAAAGTAACGAGAAAAGAAACAGCCCAACACCATCCCCTTTGGAACATCTCTAGTCACTGGCAGCCAAACAGAAAAGGCCCCCTTTATTCCCACTCTTTGCTTCCTGCCAGTCAGCCAATCTTTTATCTATGCTAGTATCCTTTCTGTAATACCATGGGCTCTTATCTTATTTAGCAGCCTCATGTGCAGCACCTTGTCAAAGGCCTCCTGGAAATCCAAGTAAATCCTTTGTCTATCCTGCCTGTTATTTCCTCAAAGAGTTCCAATGGATTAGCCAGGCTGAATTTCCCCTGAAGGAAAACCTGTTGACTTCAGTCTGTTTTACCACGTGCCTCCAAATACCCAAAACTAATAATGGACTCCAACATCTTACCAACCGTTGTACGGTGTTGTGAAGTACCAGGAAGTAAACAGCATGATCTACCCACCCCACCTTCTTGATCTTTCAGTCCTAGGTCTTGTCTTTATCTACTTGTTCTCTGAATATTCCAACCCTCTGGGCTAGGGAACTCCACAGACTTGCTACCCTTGGCCTTGATTCCGTATTAGTTGCTAAATTAATACTAATTGTTGCTAATTAATATAGATGTCCACATTTTGAATGAAATCCTTACAAATTTTCACTCACCCTGTGTTTGTGTTTGCATCCTGGCCTCAGTGGTCCAATTCTAAAGTCACTTCCCTTTGTTGTGGATGTCCCACTTGAGAAATGTTTGCTTCCCTATCAAATCCATTGCATCACCCCTTAACAAACTATATTTAAGGAAATCCAAGCCTGGTCTTTTTAACTTGGCTTCATCACTTGACTCCTTGTGCCTCAATAACATTCTCAATCTACACTGCTTAGAAGTGCATGGCAGTTGTTAGACAATGACTGTTTCATCTGTTTGGCCCTTATATCAAAATCTAGCCATATCTCCACCACAAAAGCTCAGGCAATGTAACTTTTGCAGCTGGCCTTGCCCTGCCAAGATTGGACTTGGGAGCTTATCCTTGGATTCAGTCTGACCATGGCTGGGGTCTAGGAGTGACAAAGCTCAGCTCTTGATATAGTGGTGTGCCCACTAGGATTGGATAATTGGCATTTAGGTGGGACCAATGAGGACATTCTGGCATTTGTGGCTGGAATTAGGGGTTAGGGTACATATCAGTTCTCAGTGAAAACCTAAACATTGGTTCCTTCATGTTGCAAGTTTAGAGTTCTGGCTTGTTTGGTTTCATCTTTCACTGTGGGAGAAATTGATATTTAATTGCAAATGTTGCTACACAATTGAATGGCCAAAGATAACAGATAGGCCTAAAATTGCCATTCTATTAGCCATTTTCATTAGTCCTTTTACTTGCATTCCTCTCCCTTAACAAATAAGCACATTCCATTTTTAAAATCTGTCTTTTAAAAATGTGATGACACCAAAGGTGATTAAATACTAACTGTGGCCTTACTTCCCTTTAGATTGCCCAGAGAATTTATATTGTGTTGCTTTGTACTTTCTTGGTTTTTTTCAGCAGCCGACTAATGTTTCAAACTCTTTGCCTGGGTTGGTTACTCTTTGGTCCTTGCTTGCTCGTAACATATATACTCTGAGATGTTTCTATTGCTGACCGCTTAGTAGCAACTGATGTGTGTTCTCCTGACTTCCCCTTCCTCAAGTCCACAATCAGCTCCTTGGTCCTTACTAATATATTCCTGAGTTAACCTATACTATGGTTAGATACGTGTGTAAGAATGTATGTTAACATAACATAGAACAGTACAGCACAAGACAGGAAAGGCCTTTTGCCCACTGTGTCTTTACTGACCATGACACTAAACTAAACAAAACCTATCTACCTGCACATAATCCATTTGATGGTCCAAAAGCCTTTTAAATTTTAAATGCTACTTTTGTAACCTCTCATTTCCTTGTTTATCAAGAACATACCTACCTCTATCTTAAATATATTCGAAGATTCTGCTTCCACTGCCCTTTGAGGAGGAAAGTTCCAGCAACACACCATCCTCAGAGGGAAAAGATGTCTTATCCCTTTTCTTAAGTGAGTCATGCCGTTTTTTTAAACAGCAGTCTCTAGTTCTGGGTCCTCCCACAAGAGGAGACATTGCCTACATGAGCATTCTATCAATACTTCCATCAATTTCCCTCTCACTCTTCTAAAACACACAGAGAACATGCTGGAAAATCTCAGGTGGCCAGGCAGCACCTGTGGGAAGACAAGCTGAGCCATGCCCTAAACTTGCAACATTGAAGCACTAATAGTTTCAATTACAAAATTCAAGATTCAAGTACATTTATTATCAAAGAATGTATAAGTTATACAACCTTGAGATTTGTCTGCTTACAGGCAGCCACAAAGCAAGAAACCAGAAGAACCCACTTTAAAAAAGACCATAAAAGAGGGAAAACACACACACACACACACACACACACACACACACACACACACCAAGTGACAGCATAGTGAACCAGACTGAATCCTCAGACCCCACTCCCCGGAGCTGCCACAGTAGGCACAGGCCATCTCAGTTCATCACATTAGCAGGGTACAAGTGCTGCAAAAATCGCAGAGACGACAGCTGCGAGAGAGAGGGGTCAACATCATGGAAGAGCGAGCGAAACCAGCCCAACCCTCGCCTCCGGTCCCGACACTCGAGATTCCCGCTCTCACTGGGCAGCTGTTTAAAAGGTGAATCTTCAGACATTCACATAAAACTTATATTAAGCACACAGTTCATTTGGCCCAACAATTTTATGCCACTGTGTGTAAACAGTATTGCAGGTTTTCGCAAATAAAACTGTTTTACGTTTGAGAAAAAAAACCATATGAGCTCATTTATTGAACTGCAAAATACTGAACACAAAGTGTGGTAAAGGTAACTTAATGTAATTATGTAATCATGTCAGACCCACCTCTGAAAGTGAACCCCAACTCAATTCAGTGGTTGTGAATTCTGAATGTTTCCACCAATTCCATTACCTAACAGTATCAAACATTTGTACACCCACTTTTGCTTTCTACCCTGTTCCCATAAACTTGAAATTGAATGGAATGGCTTCCTACTGGTTTATTGTTACATGCACCAAGATACAGTGAAAAGCTTGTCTTGCATACTGTTCAAACAAATCAAATCATTACACATGGCATTGAGGTAGAACAGTCTAAAACGAAAACAGCATGCAGAACAAAGTCTAACAGCTACAGAGAAAATGCACTCCATCTAGATAATAAAGTGTAAGATCATATAAGGTAGATTGTGAGGTCAGAGGAGTCCTTACTTTCATTCAATTCTCCTTCATTTTATCCAGCTAACCTTTTAAGGGCATAGCTTTGTTTAAAATCTGTCAATGAACCCAATACATTTTGGAGCTTCATTGGATTATTGACAGAGAGAGTGAGGATTTGTTTTAGAAGTGTGGAAAAGGACTGGGCATTTCCAGTTGCAGCATATGCTAGAGATAGGGTGACATGAATAAGTGGAGCATGTTTGTCTTTTTACCACTTTCTCTGTTAATTATCCTGTTGTCTTCATCAATCACACTAGTTTGGTTCATTATCCTGAGTCATGTGTAATGAAAGTTTAAATGCTGATGCTGCAAAAAAAACCCTTTAAGTGTATTTGCAATGAATATTCATAAACCATTTTTAAAATGCTGCCCATTACACTGCCTTTCAGCAGAATTTGAGAGGGATTGGCGGCCTGTCACTTTCCAGAGAGACACAAGAGAGTGCAGATGCTGGAATCCGGAGCAACAATCTGCTGCAGGGATTCAGCAGGTCGAGCAACATCTATTCGGGTGGTGTGTGGAAGGAAAGCCACCTTCCAACTGGTTTCAACACTCAACAGCTCAATTCCATTGCTGCCGTATAGGGATCTGAACACTGGCTACTGGATTGCTAGGTCAGGGAAGTGTGAACTCTAATCCCTGTACAATGGACAAATTGTGAGATTTACAGACTTTTGCTAGGGTAAGGGATTCAAGGAATATTGAATTGAGGCAGGTAAACAGAACTGAAATAAATTACCCACAAACTACTTAAAAGGCAAAGTGAGTTTTGAGAGGCAATGGTGCGGTTGGCTTCCTCAGAATCATTATTCATTTCACCTGAAAATGATGGAGGATTCCATTCTGTATCCTCTCCTCGAAGTCTTTAGTCATTAGCTGCCATTGACCCAGTTGATCTATTGCCGTAGTCTGTGGAAGGGAGACTGAAGTTTGGATCTGTTAAGGGGCATTTCCCTGAGGAAATGCGAATAATTCCTGTTATTCTTCTGAACTTCAATGATCAAACAACACAGATCTTATGTGATTCTTGGAGTCATACAGACTGGAAAAAGGCCATTTGTCCCATCAATTTGACACTGACCAGTGGGCACCCATCGATTAATCCCATCCAGCACTTGACCATCCTATTCTTAGGCAGGTCAAGTACTTGTCCCGACCCTTCTTAAATTCCATCAGTTTCCACCACTTCCTCAGGCAATCACTGGTAGAAAAGGTCCCCTGCAGATCTATTCTGAATCCCTTACAGAGTGAGTGTTTTGAGTTTGGAATATACCTGTACCTCCAGGGTAGAGGTGGATACAAATTCAACTGAGGTATTCCTAAGGGAACGGAGTAATATGTGAAAGGAAGGGGTTTTCGGTTGTTAAGGGAGACGGCAGAATTGTTCTTACACAGAACCAGCAACTGATTGGATTGTCCCACTCAGAATCAATATAGACTTGTTGGGCCAAATGGCAAATGTAGTATCAACAGGGCTGGATTAACCTAGTGCGGGGCATGTAGCATATGTTATAAAGGGGCCCTAAATTTTTAAAATGCACATAAGTATTAAAGCATAAATTATTTACTTGCATAGTAAAGTAATTCAAATTTTTCATTTGCTATACAGCCAGATAATACGACAAATATTGGACACTTCAGTAATAGTATTACTTACATGTAGGTATCAATTTCAAATGTCAAAAGTAACAGAACTACAATTTAAAAGTTACATTTGCTAGATACAGCATGAACAAATTTGTTGGTGATACTGGAAATGTCTATTTCACGCAGAAGTTCATGTTCAATGCTCATTAGGGTGAGATTGTTCAATCTGTTTTGACCCATGGTGCTCCTTAGTTCATTTTTAATCCTTTTCAGTTTTGAAAGTGAGCGTTCTCACTGCAGTTGGTAACCATGAGTGACAAATAGATGTGCAAGGCATTTTCTACATTTGGAAAACATGACTCCAAAGAATTGTCAGTTATCAAACGGTACAACTGTAACTCTACAAGGTCCTGCCTGGCACCAATATGAGAAGCAAGATCAGTTTTCAACAGTTCAGTAAACTACACAAATTATTCATCAAGACTTTCTTCCAGATCTTCCGGATTTGATTTAATAAGATTTGATGACCTCTTTACAATCTCTTCAGGTGTAAATGACTGCAATTGATGAAGGAATCCAAAAACATCATTCACCTTTAGATAAGCTTTCTGCCTTTTTCACAGGGCAGAAAGCAAGCTGTAAATAATGGCAAGAAATGTTCGGCTTTTAAACTTCTGAGAAGGTGCTTGAGATTCGACAAGTGGATCCAAGAGTGCTGGAACCACTGAAATCATCATATGCATGATTTTGCTTGTGTTTTCTTTGAGTTTGCTGTTGATAATCTTCACATTTAGTCAGATCCTTGGCCTTTTGCTCAATATCTGAAAAAGTAGACCACATAACTTGAATATATCCATGCAAGGATTCATAGAATGCACAAGCTGTGTTCAAGTCTTGGCCAGAAGATTGCAAAGAAGCACTAGTCATTTGAAAACGCTGTAATACTTGATCCCACAATACGACCATTATTCCTGTTTCCAACTTCATCATGGTTGAAAGCAGTCCACGAGCCTATTGTGGACACTCTGCCTTCTGATCATTGTTATTTGAAATGTCATCCCAAGACTTGCTTTATTGCAGAAAAGCCGTGTAAAAGTGCTTTTGTTGCATCTGCACGAGCTGACCACCTGGTATCTGACATTCTTTTCACAACGGGCAAATGAGCACCACCATCAGATAATGCAGCAGAAAGGAGATCCCACCGATAAGTAGAAGCAGAAAAAAATGTGTACAGGCTTTCTACAAATTGAAAGAAAATTAATGCTTCTTGACAACATTCAGCAGTACATTTTCCAAACAAATTTAGTGAATGTGCAAAACATGGAATGTAATCCGCAAACTCATTCAGTCCTTTAATTCGTGTTTGTAAGCCACTATACTTGCCACTCATGTTGCTGGCATTGTCATACTTTGACCACGGCAGTCTTTTATATCAATGTCATTTTCCTTTAAAAAGTCAAGTAGACTTTGAGCGAGCTGTTCAGCACTATGACCTTCCATATCCAAAAACTTCACAAATCTTTCAACTGGTTCAGACGGCAAAACATAGCGCACAGTCAAAGTCAGCGGCACACCCTCCAGTGGCGTAACAGCGCATGCTGCGGCGGCTTGGGAGCATGGGAGATAGCACAAAGGTCACCACGACACAGTAAGGAGCCAACACACACCTGCACACACATACCATGCAGCATGCAGCTCCCCCGACATGAAAACAACAGCGTGCCAGATCGTCATGAGAATACGGTGAGATGCCAATTTCACCAGACTGCAGCTTGCAAGCATTTAGTGCGGGACCCTCGAAAATGCAGGGCCTGTAGCATATGCTACTTTTGCAACTAGGTTAATCCGGCACAGGCTATCAATCTGCAACTCTAGTTTTCTGACTGACCCAGAAAGCCACGCTGTTAATCCTCGTTTCTTCTCAGACGCCTTTTCTGTTGGTCAACCACATAACCTTTGCTCGACACGCTGTATCAACTTAAGTGAGGTAATTGCACAACAGAAAATAAACTTCATAAGATTACAAAAATACACAGAATCACAAGTTCATATGTAATGTAGCCTGCAGGGAAAAAAAATCTCCTTTTATGGTGATGTAACCTTAAAGTTGATCACTGCATGAGAAATAGGGATTTGAAGGGGCATTATGAAAATAGAACATATCTGTCCCCAAAAAACCCTCATCTTTCTTGCTGATTAGCTACTTGCCAAGGGAACAGATGCTTCTTTACCAATGCAGATGACATTAAACATCTTCACTGAACACGCTGATAACCTGCGGGGTGCTGCATCTCGGAGCTCTGATCTGTTATAGGGATCTTCATTCTGCAGTTCAAATATTTACAGATCCGTAGCCCAACACACGAACCAAAGTCCAGATGGACAATTTGTGAACCAGGTCTGACACTGATAATTCATGATGAAGACATCTCTTGGGCTGTGCTGAGATGCTGGTGCAGGCCACTGGCACCCTTAAAGGAGTAAGTCACTCTCAGCTGGATGTAGAGAGACTGCCTCTGACTGGTGGGGCTGCCTCCTGGCCGGTATGGTGAATGTGGGCCTTTGACTGGCAGTATCATAACCAAGTGTTGATGGACTGAATCATAATATGGCGCTCTCTCTCTCCCTCTCCCTCTCCCTCTCCCTCTCTCTCTCTCTCTCTCTCTCTTTCCTATTGGATGAGATAGAAGCTGCAGTCTCCACTCTCCTTGTTTGGTTGCACAGATCTCCCTGCACCCAGAGTTTCTCTATGATGATAAACGCAGTAGCTTGTGAAACCAGCAAGGTTGCCACCATTGCGAAGGTGCAGAGAAACCTAGGGGAGTCATTCGACCAAAGTCGCCCCACCTTTTTCGGTGGTGATGTGTGGCCTGTGGACAATAGTGAATGATGGCAGCACTCTCATTCAGATGAAGATAATGCCCTGGCAGTTGTGTAATTCAGCATGCTCTCATAGAATACGTCCTGCTGTAGCTTTACTTAAAGCTGCCGGTTCAGACTTGGAGGCTTTCTGCGAGACTCTGCATCAGACTGTGGTAATGGCAGTTCTGGTTGATTGGCTTCCCTAGGTTTCATTGCACCTTCTCTACAGCGACAAATTCACTGGCTTCAGCAGCCACCGAGATTGTCTTCACAGAGAAAATTCTGGGCACAGAGAGCTCTGCACAGCCATTAGCTATCCCTTCTCCTCCACCGAAGCTGTTTGACCTGCTGAGCAGTGTGTTAGTTTCTCCAGATTCAAGCATCGGCGGTCTCTTGTCTCTTCACGATAGTGACATCCTGGATTTTCAGAATGGAATGGCTATGAAATGGAGCTGAGGTGACTTTTTGCAGGGAATGAGAGAACACTGAGTCACAAACCCCAGAACCTGTGTTCCACTCTGCCCTTTGCAAGCGTTTAAAATCCTGGTGGCTCTTGTCCATGAACCTCAAGGAAACTAATCTTCCCAGGGCAAGTAGAGGGTTCATTCCAAACAGATTGGTTTTGTTTAAGAGTTGGATTCTCTAGTTTGCAAACATCCATTGGTGTGAATCTCCCCACAATGTTTCATTTCATTAGCTATCATCACTGGAATATGCTCAGCCCTAGGGTTACATTAACACACTTCATACCTTGATGCACCTTCCATTGAACTGGACTTTGTAGTTCATATACACACTTTCCAAGTCAGCTTGTCTTAATATTACCATGTTCACTCCTAGCAATAAAGCCCACTCCAGAGGCTCCAGCATATTATTTGCTAGCACTTGAAGGATGCCGAGTCAAACAGGGTAATTCTCCTCAGTCTGCTATACATAATCTCAGATCATGTACCTTGGCCAAATTATAAACATCGGTCAATACTATTAGCACAAGTTGTGGTAAAACTCTAATAAACTGGTACCCAATGCTTCAGAAATCCCTATGGGTTGACATCTGGCAGCGGTGAAGCATTTCACTGCACTGAAGTGCTTTTGTGGTCGAGTCTCTGAAGTGGTATTTGACTTTTCTGACTCTCAGCTGAGGAAACTGCCCTGATCTGAATCTGGAACGGCTGTGCTTAGCGCTCCTACTCCAGGTCTGTGATTTACGGAATCGGAATGGTTCTTAATAGTTTTGCTTCAATGTAATGCAACACATAACTTCAGTAATCTGCAGAACTCACTCCAAGATAGCTAATCACTGTGATGGAATAAAATCCAGATTAATTCCAGGGAGAGGCAGATCACACAAGTTTAAAACTGGGACTTTGCAGGCCAGTTGTTGTAATTTGTTGTGCATCTCGCCAGCAAAGGCCCAGGTCCAAACCTGCTGCTTGTCTCCATCAACTGGCCACAAATTTGTTCAGTACGGCCAGCAACAAAACTGACTTTTCATCTCATTGTCACTGGTGCCAGCTCAAGCATCTTCAAGTTTTGTTTTCTTCTGTTCCACTTTCTGCAAAAATGTTAAGAAATTAGTAAGTTGCAGACAGGCTTGTGAATATGTGGGGAATGGAGGGATATGTACAGGCAGAAGAGGTTTAGTCTAATTTGGCATCGTCTTTGGTGCAGACATTATGGGCCAAAAGGCCTGTTCCTGTGTTGCACTCTGTTCTTTGTAGTTAATCTTTGGAATTTGCTACCGGATTGGTTATGGAAGCTTAGTCACTGAGTGTACTCAAGGATGGAACTGATACGTCTTTGAACACTAAGGCTGTGCTCGCCTGTACCTGTTCACCATAGTTCCCCAGATATACAGAGGATGTGTAAAAAGCACAGGGTTAGCCACAAATGTTTTGACCAACAGAACAGGCTTGAGGGCTGATTCAGTTTCTAATTTTACCACCAATGCACAAAAGCTCAAGTAAGAAAAGAGCAGTTCATTTAACCAGCCTGTACAATATAGCTGAAACTTCTTATCAGGTCAAAAAACTACTTTCGCATTTGCAACCAGGTGGACCCCCTGAGAAAGTTGAAAGCATGTATTTAAAACTAAGGCCAATTAGGGGAAAAGCCCAGGGAATTTTTTCTCCAATCCTTCTGGATAACCGGAATTTGTTCCAGACCATGTTGATTATTACCCACCTTTTGTGTGAAATGACAGGATTCTGCCAGGCTCTCTCTCTTGTACGGTCATCCAGAAAGTAGGTAGGTTTGTGCCAGAGGTGCAAAGATGAGAGAAGCATTTTCAATCACCATTCAGTCCTGCTGGAGCAGTGAAGTTCTATGTAGAGACGAGATGACCCATCATTTAATAATGGAGATGTTACTAAACAAGCAGTGGGAGTTTCAACGGATATCCTTTCTCAGACAGGATCCAGATTTCACAAGGCTAGTACTTGAGAGGCAATGCTTTCTTCAGGCATTCTTTTTAGCCTACATTACTGTTCAGCAGCATTTTCCTACAGCGGTGCTGTCTTGACTGAGAGATCTTCAGCAAGTTACAGATAGATCCTCCTGCTGGAGCTGATCTTGATGAGTCATCGTCAGTGGGAGCTGGGTGTTGCAGTCACTCATGTTAGTAACAGAAATGCTTTGAAAATTGTCTTGGCAGCTCTGACATGAATATGTAACAAAAGTCTCCGTATCCTAAAACGACCTCATCTGTTCGAAGCATTCAAGACAGCTGTTGATTATCCCCCCAAAAAAAATAACAACCGGAGGAGTTCAATTTCTAAGAAGAAATAAAAAATATTTATTCAGTTCCCAGAAATCACCAATTGGAAAAAGAAAGTAGTTTTTAAACTAACATACACAAAATGCCAGAGGAATTTAGCAAGTCAGGCTGCATCTATAAAAAAGAATAAAGAGTTGAAGTTTCATACCAAACCCTTCATCAGTACAATTCTGATAAATTGGCCTGAAATGTTGACTCTTTATTCCTTTCCATGGATGCTGCCTGACCTGCTGAGTTCCTCCAGCGTTTTGTGTGTGTTGCTCTGGGGTTCCAGCGTCTGCAGAATCTCTTGTGTTTAGTACTTTTTAAAGATCCTTTGTGAGCTGCTCATTGGCTGGATGGCCTACCATTCTTTACCCTCGGAAGGCGGTGAACGCAGCAGTTCAGGTTCACTACAACAGTGACTGTATTAATACTCTGTGTACCAGTACACCGTGAGTCACCGAGCACTTTGGGACATTTCGAGAATGTGAAGATCGGACAAGTGCGAGATCTCTCTTTAAGGGCACCATGGTAGCAAAGTGGTTCGCACGACACTATTACAGCTCAGGGTGTCGGATCCCTGTGCCCTCTGTAACGTGTTTGTATGTCCGACCTGTGGAATACGTGTTTCCTCTGGGTGCTCCAGTTTCCCCCCACAATCCAAAGACGTACTGGCTTATAGGCTAATTGGTCATTGTAAATCGTCCCGTGATTAGGTTAGGGTTAAATCAGGGGTTACTGGCCTGTTCCACACTGTATCTCTAAATAAATAAATACAGTAACTCACATCAAAGTTGCTGGCGAACGCAGCAGGCCAGGCAGCATCTCTAGGAAGAGGTACAGTCGACATTTCAGGCCGAGACCCTTAGTCCTGACGGTTGAAGTTTTGGATGGAGATCCTTCAGTGAGATAGCCTTTGGAAGCTGAGCACTCTTGCTTGATTTTCCTTGGCCAAGGTTGCACTGAAATCCCTTGGAGTTCTCGGATCTGACTTTATTTCAGGAGTTCCTGTCGTTTTGCACAACATTAAGCCCATAAGATACAGGTACAGATTGAAGTTAATTGGTTCATGGAATCTGCTCCACCATTCAGTTGTGGCTGAATTATATTCCTCTTTCAACCCCATTCTCCTGCCTTCTCTCACCACCTTTGATGCCCTTATTAATCAAGTTCCAAGATGCCATCTGCCATATTGTCTGGGCTTTGGTGTCTGGGAGAATGCAAATCAGCAGGTAACGTCCAGGTGAACCGGAGCTCACCCTCCAGCCACCATTCCACAAAATCAGCAGCAGGAACAAACCATAACCTATAACCCACACACGTTCAATCAAGGATCCTCCTCCCAGGACCACTTCAGATGGAGTGCGTCATCCTCTGCAAAGTGGTCCGCTGGTATTGTGGAGGTCTGCTTTAGCTTCACAGTGCCACCATCAGCCCTTGCCTCTGGAGTAGGAGGTAGAGGAAGCATAGGGGGTGGGGAGGCAAACCAGGCAGACTTCAGGTTAAGATGGCGCTACCGAACGCATGCGATAGCTCTCTAGTAGTTAAAAGTTAAGAAACCTGACTGAAAACATCACTAAAAATCCCTTTTCTGAGGTAAATTGTGTTAAATTATTGGCGCAGACAGTGAAGGGGTGAGCAATGATGAGGTGAGTTTTGGGGATGAACTGAGATGCAGAATCATTGCAGATAGAGTTCTGATGCCCATACGACTGGCCCTGGTGCGAGTTTGGATCACTCTGGGTGCCAAGAGGAGAAGTCGGGGCGTGGGCAGAAGTGATCTAATGTCCGTACAACTGGCCTGGGTGCAAAGTTGGATTGCTTTGGGCACCGAGCTGATTTGAAGAACTTGAACGCGGCTTCGGGCTGGGTGGCAAAATCTGGGCCTGGAGCGCGTCACCGGGCTGTGTGGTCTAGGCCCCAAGTCCTTTGTAGTAGCTGTGTCCTAGTGCGAGGTACGATCCACTGTTTAGACAATTTAAACTCCAGCCCAGATCAGAGGTGAGAGCTGATTTCACCCACTCTCTGTGATGTTCACTCCTCTCTTCAGGGCCCGGAGGTGTTCTGTTGTTTGGTCTATTTAAACACTGGCCCAGAGAGACACTTAAGTCAAGGTGTCGGGATCCGGGGCGAGAGACAATTTCACTCATTCTCTACGATGGTTGCTTCTCTCTCTCTATGGTGCTGAGGCTATGAACTGCTCCATGCCCGCTAACATGGTGAACTGATCAGCGAGACTTTGGGTTTATTCCGGGCTTCTCCGGCGTTCAGATACGAGGACTCAGTCTTGGTTTGGATAAAAGCAACACACAAATAAGATGCTGGAGGAACTCAGCAGGCCAGGCAGTGTCTATGGAAAAGAGTACAGTCGACGTTTTGGGTTGAAACCTTCAGCAGGACTTGGTTCGGAATGTTGTTGTTCACTTCAATTGTTGCAGGATTTGTGCTTTGTTTTCTCTTGCGCATCTCGTGTTGGTCTTTTATTTTTTTCTTTAACCATCAGGTTCTTTCGAGTTTCTTGCTTTGTGGCTACCTGTCAGCAAACAAGTCTTAGGGTTATATAATTTGTACATTCTTTGATAATAAATGTACTTTGATTTTGCCTGGCCAGGATGTCGGCGTCAAATTCTACCACGCTATAAATAAAAAAACTGCAATTCCCTATACATCATCGATTCCAATGCATTACTCCTCTGCAGTTCCCTATACATCATCGACTCCAATGCATTACTCTTCTGCAGTTCCCTATACATCATCGATTCCAATGCATTACTCTTCTGCAGTTCCCTATACATCATCGATTCCAATGCATTACTCCTCTGCAGTTCCCTATACATCATCGATTCCAATGCATTACTCCTCTGCAGTTCCCTATACATCATCGATTCCAATGCATTACTCCTCTGACCGAATGTTACAATTAAAACTGATCTTCAAACTAAATTTATGAATCAGTGAAGACACAAGACTGTAGATGCTGGAATCTGGAGCCACATACAAAGCGCTGGAGGACCGCTATGTGTGAACTGCATTTATGGAGGGAAATAGACGGTTGATGTTTCGCTTGAGACCTTTCATGTGGACTAGGATGAGTCAGAGTTTAGCTGGTTACATATAAGTGGCAACTAATCAATGTTGTGCCTTCCCTTAGCACCTGCCTTTCATTGTTCAACTGTACCCACTGGAGTGCTGATGAATGTTGTTTGATTTGCCAGTGGTTGGAACATACTCAGCGAAAAGCTGTTAGCTTGTTTTGTAACCTTCCGCAGTTCACCAGGGAGAGCAAACTCACTTAACTCTGGACTGGGATTGTAGGATTTAAAACTGCTGAAGCTCAGCCTGAGCAACAACAACATGGATGTGTTAGTAAAGATAGGGGGTCATGAACACTGTTCCTGAGAATGAACTACACAGAGGTAAGAAACATAGAAACCTACAGCACAATACAGGCCCTTCGGTCTTCAAAGTTGTGCCGAACATGTCCCTATCTTAGAAATTACAAGACCTACCCATAGCCCTCTATTTCTCTAAGCTTCATGTACCTATCCAAAAGTCTCTTAAAAGACCCTATTGTATCCGCCTCCACCACCGTTGCCGGCAGCCCATTCCACGCACTCACCACTCTGAGTAAAAAACTTACCCCTGACATCTCCTCTGTACCTACTCCCCAGCACCTTAAACCTGGGTCCTCGTGGCAACCATTTCAGCCCTGGAAAAAGCCTCTGACTATCCACACGAACAATGCCTCTCATCATCTTATACACCTCTATCAAGTCACCTCTCATCCTCCGTCGCTCCAGGAAGAAAAGGCCGAGTTCACTCAACTTGTTTTCATAAGGCATGCTCCCCAATCCAGACAACATCCTTGTAAATCTCCTCTGCACCCTTTCTATGGCTTCCACATCCTTCCTGTAGTGAGGTGACCAGAACTGAGCACAGTACTCCAAGTGGGGTCTGACCAGGGTCCTACATAGCTGCAACATTACCTCTCGGCTCCTAAATTCAATTCCATGATTAATGAAGGCCAATACATCGTATGCCTTCTTAACTACAGAGTCAATCTGTGTAGCTGCTTTGAGCATCCTATGGATTTGGACCCCAAGATCCCTCTGATCCTCCACACTGCCAAGAGTCTTACTATTAATACTGTATTCTGCCATCATATTTGACCTACCAAAATGAACCACCTCACAATTATCTGGGTTGAACTTCATCTGCCACTTCTCAGCCCAATTTTGCATCCTATCAATGTCTTGCTGTAACCTCTGACAGCCCTCCACGCTATCCACAACATCTTCAACCTTTGTGTCATCAACAAATTTACTAACCCATTCCTTCACTTCTTCATCCAGGTCATTTATAAAAATCACAAAGAGTAGGGGTCCCAGAACAGATCCTTGAGGCACATCACTGGTGACCAACCTCCATGCAGAATATGACCTGTCTACAACCACTCTTTGCCTTCTGTGGGCAAGCCAGTTCTGGATCCATAAAGCAATGTCCCCTTGGATCCCATGCCTCCTAACTTTCTCAATAAGCCTTGCATGGGGTACCTTATCAAATGCCTTGCTGAAATCCATATACACTACATCTACTGCTCTTCCTTCATCAATGTGTTTAGTCACATCCTCAAAAAATTCAGTCAGTCTCGTGAGGCATGATCTGCCCTTGACAAAGCTACTTCCATATTCTTCTCCCCTTGATATTGCTTGCATTCTTTCTGGTTGGCTTGGTGTGTATCAAGTGTTGTGCATACTCCTCAACATCTGAGACCTCTGCACAAAACCTGTGTCTAACCTGGCTGTCCATGAATCTGACACTGGTACCGCTTTTCTCTGCTTTCCATAAACACCAGGTGACTCACCGGGTGGCGATCCCCCAGGCAGGGAAGGGAAGACTGTGATCCATTTTCACTCTGCTATTGCTCTTCTACTGCTGCTTGGTCAGCTGTGGTGCTTGAAGGATGGGATGATTGTGAGGAGCAGGCTCACACCAGCTGCAGCTTGTGAGTCAATACAGATTGTGAGAGGTGGGATAACGGAGGAGGATAAGCTATGACAATTCTGTTGCTTCACCTGACCGTGGACCCATATGAAATGCACAGCCTCTTCTCCACAGCAAGAAGGTGATGCAGGTGTTCACACTTCCCATTGGTTTGACGCTGCTCCGTCTTGCTTGTCCTGCAAGAGAGAAGGCAGTGCATCTGTAACCGACATGCCTGGGGTTCGGTTAACGTGACGTGGTTGAATAGCTAGCTACATAAAAGAGAGAGAAAAATCATAAGCTTGTTAGATAGTCATTCTGATTGATGGAGCTAATTGGTCGGTGAGCGAAGGAATGCGGTGCATTGGGTACTGGAATAATTGATGGCAAATATCATTTGATTGATCAAAGGACCTTGACCATTGTGTAAAACCATTGGGCTCTTTCTGGCACTGAAACCTAATGCGTGCCATTAGCATCACAGGTAGTCTTCTGTCCTGATATGTCTGGTCATCATCATCATCATCAGGTGCCGTGCCCAGTTTGAGCTGCCATGGTCCACACACTCCTATTTCGGGTCAAGTGGATCAATTCATTGATAATCATTTCCAGTTCCCTGGCTGCTGTCTCCATCATCATTTGTCTTTGTCTTCCTCTTGCTTTCTTCCCTTCAATCTTTCCCATAATTACCGTGCATTCTAACTCCTCTTTCCTAATCACATGTCCAATGAAGTTACGTTGCCTTTTCATGATCTCTTACATTATTTCTCTTTTTGTGTTTGCTCTGTTCATGACATCCTCGTTAGATATTCGTTTCGTCCATGATATTCTTTGCATCCTCCTCGAAAACCACATCTCTGCTGCTTCAATTCATTTCCTCATGTTACTAGATATTCTCCAACATTCTGAGCCATATAACATAACTGGATAAACGTAACATTTCAGTACT
This sequence comes from Mobula birostris, assembly GCF_030028105.1. Classification (NCBI taxonomy): domain Eukaryota; kingdom Metazoa; phylum Chordata; class Chondrichthyes; order Myliobatiformes; family Myliobatidae; genus Mobula; species Mobula birostris. The sequence goes on from NC_092373.1 coordinate 163,180,675, forward strand.
CTGAGGCAGGTTGTCGTGCCTAGTTTAGTACTGGTCAGTATACTCTTCATTCTCGTAAAGGTATCTTTTGCCATCCCTATTCTTCTTTTGATGTCCATGTCGCACCTGCCATCTGATGTCACCCAGCTTCCTAAGTAGCAAAAATTCTGTACTTGTTTTATGACTTCCCCGTTTATTCTCAGCTTGCAGATAGGATTCTATTTCTTTTTGGATATCACCATACATTCTGTCTTTTTGTAATTGATAGATAGACCCATTTTTGCACTTTCTTCATCAACTATATCAATTAAGTTTTGTAGTTCTTCCTCTGTACTTGCAATTAACACAGTGTCATCCGCATATCTGAAATTATCGATGTTTTCACCACCAACTTTGATTCCCAAGATGTCTCGTTTTTTTTGTAATATTGTTTCACTGTACACATTAAATAAATCGGGGAGAAAACACACCCTTGTCTAACACCTCTCTTGATTTTCGTAAACTGACTCACTTCTCCATCTATTCTTACAGCGGCGGTTTGTTCCCAGTACAGATTTCTGATTAGACAGAGGTCTTTCGAATCTAGATCGAGAGTTTTCTGTAATGTTTCACATAACTTATAGATAATAGAATAATAGAATAGTTCAGCACAGTACAGCCCCTTCGGCCCACAATGTTGTGCCGACCCTCAAACCCTGCCTCCCATATAACCACCCCCCACCTTAAATTCCTCCATATACATATCTTGTAGTCTCTTAAACTTCACTAGTGTATCTGCCTCCACCACTGACTCAGGCAGTGCATTCCACACACCAACCACTCTCTGAGTAAAAAATCTTCCTCTAATATCCCCCTTGAACTTCCCACCCCTTACCTTGAAGCCATGTCCTCTTGTATTGAGCAGTGGTGCCCTGGGCAAAAGGCATTGGCTGTCCACTCTATCTATTCCTCTTAATATCTTGTATACCCCTATCATGTCTCCTCTCATCCTCCTTCTCTCCAAAGAATAAAGCCCTAGCTCCCTTAATCTCTGATCATAATGCATACTCTCTAAACCAGGCAGCATCCTGGTAAATCTCCTCTGTACCCTTTACAATGCTTCCACATCCTTCCTATAGTGAGGCGACCAGAACTGGACACAGTACTCCAAGTGTGGCCTAACCAGAGTTTTATAGAGCTGCATCATTACCTCACAACTCTTAAACTCTATCCCTCGACTTATGAAAGCTAACACCTCATAAGCTTTCTTAACTACCTTATCCACCTGTGAGGCAACTTTCAGGGATCTGTGGACATGTACCCCGAGATCCCTCTGCTCCTCCTTATTGTGCTTCACTTTATCAAATGCTTTTGTGTAGTCGATAAAACAAACAAACAAATCTTCTTGCACTTGAGTAGCTCGTTCTGATAGCATCCTTAACATCAATATTGTCTGGTAGGGCCACATTAACATAGGGCATCTTTGCAACCCTCTTTGAGGCTTCTGATGCAAAGTACAAGGGGTGATTGATAAGTTCGTGGCCTAAGGTAGATGCAGTCAATTTTAGTAAACCTAGCGCATTTATTGTTCATATGCTTACACACTTAGTCCAGTGGTCGTGGAGCATATGGATCCCATCTTTGTAGAAGTCAGCGTCTTGGACCTCCAGAAAGTGGTCCACAGCAGGGGTGATTGATAAGTTTGTGGCCCAAGTTAGAAGGACATGAGTTATTAACTTCAAACTTTCTGCATTATCACTTAAAGAGTTGAACTGCACGTGCATGTAACGAGAGCTGTATAACTCATCTCCTTCTACCTAAGGCCACGAACATATCAATCACCCCTGCTGTGCACCACCTGGAGGTCCAAGACACTCTCATTACATGCACGTGCAGTTCAACTCTTTGAGTGATAATGCAGAAAGTTTGAAGTTAATAACTCATCTCCTTCTACCTTAGACCACAAACTTATCAATCACCCCTGCTGTGGACCACTTCTACAAAGAAGGGATCCGTATGTTCCACGACCGCTGGACTAGGTGTGTACATGTAGGAGGGGACTATGTTGAAAAATAAATGTGCTAGGTTTTCTAAAATTGACTCCTTCTACCTTAGGCCACAAAATTATCAATCACCCCTCGTATATGCAGCCTGCTTCCTCCTTAGTTATGGCATTATTCAAAGTTTCAAAATTTAAATTATTCGAAAGGAATGGGTTCTTCTTGAGCTTGAAGGGGAGCAATGTACTTGTGGGCAGATTTTCTAGAGCTGTTGGGGAGGGTTTAATCAAGTTTGGCAGGGGAATTGGAACCAGAGGGAAAGGTCAGTGGATGGAGCAGTTGGAGTAAAGGTAAATGAGATGCATAGAGATACCACGGCGAAGTGGATAGGGCATAAATCAGTCAGTTGAATGAGTGTCTACTTTAACGGACAAAGTACCAGAAGCAATGGTGATGAACTTAGAGCATGGATCAATACATGGAACTAAACATTGTGGCCATTACAGAGACTTCGCTGTAACGACGGCAGCAGTTCAAAACAGGTTCAAAACTTCAAAGTTCAAAGTAAATTTATTATCACAATACATATATGTTACCATATGCAACCCTGAGATTCATTTTCTTGCAGGCAAACTAAGTAAATCCATGATAGAATCGATGAAAGACTGCTCCTGCACAGTCACATCTGGTTTGTGCTACTGTCCAAAGTTACTTTCTACTCTTTCTCAGTTGACCTTCAGTTAACCTTGTTTATAAAACAAGTAGTTCTAATCCCTGGTATATTTGCTGGTCAAGAAATTAATCCACATGCCACAGGGCAGTAACTTAACACCACCATCAACTGCGCAGTAAATCTGGCCCATTGCCAGTATCAGGCTCTGGGGAAGCTCATTCATTCCCAGTCACGTCGACTTAAACCAAATGTTCTGTACACAAGAGCCCTTCCAGCCTCCCTTGCCATTGGCTGGTGGGTCAAAAGGAAAATTCTCCACTTATAAAACAATGAGCAGAACTATACCTACAGACCCATATCGTTGTTCTGTACTTTGTTTTACAAAAGGTGGGAATGTTCTTAGTAGGTGAAACCAGGTAAGACTGCGGGTCCTAAATAATGAGTTGGTCAAACTGGGTTTGAGCTACTCTGCCAATTGTTTATCATCTTCCCACATAAAAATGGCTGCCTGCAGAAACCTAACAGAAAGAGGCACTGGTCACAAAAATAACAGAAGAGTCTAGTCACAGGAGGGTGTGGCTCAAAGTTCATAGAGAGATACAGCACAGAAACAGACCCTTTAGCCCACTGAATCCATGCTAACCATCAACCACCCTGTTATGTTAATCCTAAACTAAATGTGTTTCTTTGTGTAGAGATGTCACAGAGAAGGTGCTGTAAGCACCACAGGGGGAGGAGGATTGCATCACCTGTAGCATGTCTGGGGACAGTCGACTGCTGAAACCACAGCTAAACAAAGTGTGCTGAAACCTTTAAGTCTTACTATAGTGGGTTTTTATTTACTTCTCTTAGACAGTTCAGCACGGTAGTGTAGTGGTTAGCTCATCGCTTTACAGCATCAGTGGTCACCCGCTGACGTTCAATTCCTGCCGCTGCCGGTAAGCAGTTTGTACGTTCTCCCCGTGACCATATGGGTTTCCTCCAGGTGCTTCAGTTTCCTCCCACATACCAATGACATACGGTTAGGTAAGTTGTAGGCATGCTACGTTGGCACTGGAAGCATGGCAATACTTGTGGGCTGCCCTGCAGAATCCTTGCTGATTTGATTTTACACAAACACTACATTTCACTGCATCTATGTGACAAATAAAGCTTATCTTTCATCTTTAAAGCCATTCCATTTTCCCCCACATTCTCATCAGCCTCCTCTGAATGCACAGAAATAGAGTGGAAGCAACTCCACATCAAGGAACTGCTCAAGTGAACCTATTTTAGTAAGACTTAAAGATTTCAGCACACTTCATTTCATCAGCTGACTGCTCCCCAGACATTCTCAGCTCATACAATCCACCTCACTCGTTGGTGCTTATGGCCATCTTCTCTGTGACACTCCGACACAGGGATCACATTTATTTTTCCAAATGCTTCCTCCAGCAGTACTTCAAACAGCCTGTGTTACCCATTTCTTCTCAAAGCTCTTTTTAATATGAGTAAATTTTGTTTTATGTGCCAGAAACTAGTTGAGATTCACCTACCTTGTATTCAGCCAGCACGTGTAGACTGGACCGCAGACTCCAACACCTCCCCAGCACCGAAAGCCCCATTTTCCAAATCAATCGCCTGACCCTAGACTAGAAAATGCCAAAAGTACATTCATGCTTGTTAGCATAGAGTGAAAACAGTCATGCAAGGATAAAGACTGACTTCTAACATTTTCAGAGAAAAGCAAGCCTTTGAGTAAGAAGTCACAAATCCTCGGATTAAATGAGACATGCACACAGGCAAAGATTTTAACAGCAAATGTATCTGCAGCTGAGCCAAATAAATACTGGCTGCAGTTTCAGAATTAGTTGTGTTGTTTGGAGCCCATCCCACTCTGACCTGCCAATTCTGAACCCTAGCTGGAGTCTCCAGGAATTGATCATTAATCTCCTGGACACTAATGCCAGCAAGGCAAGAGAAACATCAAAGAAGCTTTAAAAATAATGGCATGTGTCCTTATTTTCTTTAAGCATGTCCACATGCTAGTTCTAATATCTAACAGGGATGAGGGAAAGAGTTTGCAGTGTGAATGAAGGACCACTTACATTTATAAGTAGTCAAACAAGTACAATCTAGGAAATGTCAATCTGGGCACAGCAAACTCTCACAAATAGTGGTGTGATAATGAGCAGATAATGTTTCAAGAATGGTGACTGTTTTATTGTTGCCCTCTGCTTTTGTACACAGTTTGAAAGTCCTGTCAACGGCGCTGTCACTCTATCTCTCTCTCACCCTTACATGGTCCATCTCTGACTCCTTTCATTCCCCCCGCCCCCCCCCCCAACCTCTATCTCCACCCCAGGGAATCACTTAGCAAGCAATATCTATTGCATTCCTCTGTTCACACCTTCTCCCACCCTGATCTCATAAGGACTCTGTTCCATTCTGTCAGTTTCTCCATCTCTGTTGTATCTGCTGTCCTTAGTCAGCCTGGCCTCTACGTGTCTCCAGAGCCACGTTATTAGGGGTGAAACATGATTCTGATCTTATCATCTCCCTGGTGTGGTCCTACCCTCCCACCTCAAAGAACAAGGGCAATTCAGGGCAAGCAATAAATGCATCTCTTGCAGGTGAACATGAATCTAAGGGCTGTATATGGTGACATATATGTACGTTGATAATAACATTTTTCTTTGAACTTTGATGCCAACCAGGGAATGAAGAAATAAGAAAGAGTCTGCTCAAGCTGGAAGCCCTGAATTCCCTTCTGATGCTAGATATCCCTCGCAGAAAAAGGAATAAAAATAATGCTGGAGGAAGATCTATGGTGGAAGTAGACAGTTGAGGTTCTTCACCTGGATTGAATGACAGAGGGAGGGGAAGGAGTGGAGCAAGAACTAGTGAGTGAAAGGTGGGTCGAGGTGAGGAGAGATGAGTGGAATTGGTGATAGAGGCTGAAAAGTGATAAGTGGGAGTTAAAAGGGCTGAAGATGATAGAATCTGGCAGGAGAGAGATATAACCTCTGTCATCTAAGATATCTGGCAGCCTTTCCAATTGGTATTACATTCAAATGACTGCCAAGATCATATGAATAAAACCCAATTTAAATATCATAATAATGCAGGCCTGTCTCTCCAAAATAAGTAATGTTTACAAAGATATTGTGTAGAATGCAGGATCTTGGAGCTTCAGGTCAGTTGCATATTTCCTAAAGTATAACAGTATACTCCACTCCCTTACGTTTCCCATCTGTCAATGAATCAGGTTTAACTCCCTTCTTTTATGCATGAATCTAACATGTTTATGAGAATGAGTGTAATCAATAACTCAATTAAACAACACAGTATTGGAAGGATTTCTGTCCTTGATATGAAGCTCAGAGTCGGCTAAATTTGACACTATGGTAAGGGATTTGTGTAAATATAGGCTGAAGACAGGTGGACAGCAGGTCATGTTTATATATGCTATGAGATTTGGAATGAGAATAATTTGGAAGGATTTGCTCCGAACAAAAACTCTCATTGTTGAAGAATGAGGATCAGAAATTCGCCTTTTGCTTCTCCAATTGATACATTCCTCTGGCTCTGGAATTTCCTGGGGTTAACTGTGCAAATATAGTGGGACAGACAGGAATGGATCCATGACATTTTTATCCCAAATTCTGTAGACATTAGGACAATTGTGATTTTTGGAAATGAGATTGACAAATCTTTGTCTGTTGAAAGATTTCACAGATCTAAGCAAAGTAATTGATGCTGAGGTGATCTTACTGGAATTCTGAAGCAAAGAGAGATGGAATGGACTGCTGTTGCTCCAGACCACAATGCTGGGTTTAACAAGGTGAGTGAAGACAATTCTGTGATGGATATTTGCTTCCTGGGCTGGGAGCCTCATGTTTTGCAAAGCTTGGCTTTCTAAACACAGCGGCTCCCACTTGTAAGTTCAAAGAGGTGAAAATAAACTTCCAACTAACATTAGCAGGAACAAGTCTTCAGTTCATAAAATGTAAATGGCAAATAGTAATCAGTTTGAAGGTAAAAAAGCACTGCCTATAGAGCAGCTTTGCAAACAAGCTCTGTATAGAGCCTCAGACTTGCTGGCTCATACCATGACGCTAACTTCTCAAGAGGTGCAGTATAAAACAATGGGTTATTTAAACTAGCTTGTTTCAAAACAGACAATACGGACTAAGTTGCTTAGTTCAAGGAAGTTTGCAGACCAGATGGATACAATCATTTAGCATATCAATACCTGATCTATTGATGTTGGAAGTTTTATGTATTCAAGGAAGTTAGCCTCACAGCATTAATGGTAGGTAACTGAGATCTGTGTCTCCAAAAAGCTTTTAGATTTTTTTGTGTAAAAACGGTATCTGATGAAATATCGTATATGTGTGGTCACCCAAGTGACAAAGTAAAGAGTATAAATATAGAGAGCTGTTCAGGCTTATTAGGAATGGGATAAGGAACACTAAGAAGCATGAAAGAAAGACAGGGTGAACTAGAATCCATTCTTCTGGCTTTGATTTCTGCAATGGATGATTCATTCAACTGCATCATTGGTTTGTCTTTTTAGTTTATAGGAATTGTATCTGTGTTTGGAAATCCTTTCTTTTTAGGAAAGCTTTGTGTTTTAGAAATAGCTTGTAATTTGGAAATGTTTAAGACATGGTGCAGGAGGGAGGGCTTCAGATTTATAGATAATTGGGCAGTTTTCCAGGGAAGATGGGACCTGTTCCAGCGGGATGGTTTACATCTGAACTGGAGGAGGACAAATATTCTTGCAGGTAGGTTTGCTAGAGAGGCTCCAGTGGATTTAAACTAGATACAAGGGGGGAGGGGAACAAGCTGTCTCCAGAGACAGAGACAGAAAAATCTAGAAAGGGGAGGGAGGTGTCGGAAATGGACCAGGTAAACTTGAGGGCAGGGTGAAAGTTGGAGGCAAAGTTAACAAAGTCAACGAGTTCTGCATGCGTGCAGGAAGCAGCGCCAATGCAGTCGTCGATGTAGCAAAGGAAAAGTGGGGGACAGATACCAGAATAGGCACGGAACATAGATTGTTCCACAAACCCAACAAAAAGGCAGGCATAGCTAGGACCCATAAGGGTGCCCATAGCTACACCTTTAGTTTGGAGGAAGTGGGAGGAGCCAAAGGAGAAATTATTAAGAGTAAGGACTAATTCCGCTAGATGGAGCAGAGTGGTGGTAGAGGGGAACTGATTAGGTCTGGAATCCAAAAAGAAGCATAGAACTTTGAGACCTTCCTGATGAGGGATGGAAGTATATAAGGACTGGACATCCATGGTGAAAATAAAGCGGTGGGGGCCAGGGAACTTAAAATCATCGAAAAGTTTAAGAGTGTGAGAAGTGTCACGAACATAGGTCGGAAGGGATTGAACAAGGGGTGATAAAACCGTGTCGAGGTATGCAGAAACGAGTTCGGTGGGGCAGGAGCAAGCTGAGACAGGCTAAAGGTGTAGCTATGGGCACCCGTATGGGTCCTAGCTATGCCTGCCTTTTTGTTGGGTTTGTGGAACAATCTATGTTCCGTGCCTATTCTGGCATCTGTCCCCCACTTTTCCTTCGCTACATCGACGACTGCATTGGCACTGCTTCCTGCACGCATGCAGAACTCGTTGACTTTATTAACTTTGCCTCCAACTTTCACCCTGCCCTCAAGTTTACCTGGTCCATTTCCGACACCTCCCTCCCCTTTCTAGATCTTTCTGTCTCTGTCTCTGGAGACAGCTTATCCACTGATGTCTACTATAAGCCTACTGACTCTCACAGCTATCTGGACTATTCCTCTTCTCACCCTGTCTCTTGCAAAAATGCCATCCCCTTCTCGCAATTCCTCCGTCTCCGCCGCATCTGCTCTCAGGATGAGGCTTTTCATTCTAGGACGAGGGAGATGTTTTCCTTGTTTAAAGAAAGGGACTTCCCTTCCTCCACTATCAACTCTGCTCTTAAACGCATCTCCCCCATTTCACGTACATCTGCTCTCACTCCATCCTCCTGCCACCCCACTAGGAATAGGGTTCCCCTGGTCCTCACCTACCACCCCACCAGCCTCCGGGTCCAACATATTATTCTCCGTAACTTCTGCCACCTCCAACGGGATCCCACCACTAAGCACATCTTTCCCTCCCCGCCTCTCTCTGCATTCCGCAGGGATCACTCCCTACGCAACTCCCTTGTCCATTCGTCCCTCCCATCCCTCCCCACTGATCTCCCTCCTGGCACTTATCCGTGTAAGCGGAACAAGTGCTACACATGCCCTTACACTTCCTCCCTTACCACCATTCAGGGCCCCAAACAGTCCTTCCAGGTGAGGTAACACTTCACCTGTGAGTCGATTGGGGTGATATACTGCGTCCGGTGCTCCCGATGTGGCCTTTTATATATTGGCGAGACCCGACGCAGACTGGGAGACCGCTTTGCTGAACATCTACGCTCTGTCTGCCAGAGAAAGCAGGATCTCCCAGTGGCCACACATTTTAATTCCACATCCCATTCCCATTCTGACATGTCTATCCACGGCCTCCTCTACTGTAAAGATGAAGCCACACTCAGGTTGGAGGAACCACACCTTATATTCCGTCTGGGTAGCCTCCAACCTGATGGCATGAACATCGACTTCTCTAACTTCCGCTAAGGCCCCACCTCCCCCTCGTACCCCATCTGTTACTTATTTTATGCACACATTCTTTCTCTCACTCTCCTTTTTCTCCCTCTGTCCCTCTGAATGTACCTCTTGCCCATCCTCTGGGTTCCCCCCCCTTGTCTTTCTTCCCGGACCTCCTGTCCCATGATCCTCTCGTATCCCCTTTTGCCAATCACCTGTCCAGCTCTTGGCTCCATCCCTCCCCCTCCTGTCTTCTCCTATCATTTTGGATCTCCCCCTCCCCCTCCAACTTTCAAATCCCTTACTCACTCTTCCTTCAGTTAGTCCTGACGAAGGGTCTCGGCCTGAAACGTCGACTGCACCTCTTCCTAGAGATGCTGCCTGGCCTGCTGCGTTCACCAGCAACTTTGATGTGTGTTGCTTGAATTTCCAGCATCTGCAGAATTCCTGTTGTTTATAGTAAAGTTGTTTGCACCTTTAGTGATAAACAGAGAGTAAGAGGTGGAAAATTTCTTAAATGCATTTATTTTAATGCTAGGAGCATTATAAGAAAGGTGGAAAAGCTTAAAGCATGGATTGATACCTGGAAGTATGATGTGGTAGCTATTAGTGAAACATGGTTACAGGAGTGGTGTGATTGGCAACTAAATATTCCTGGATTTAATTGCTTCAGGTGTGATAGAATTGGAGGGACAAGAGGGGGAGATGTTGCATTGCTTGTCAGAGAAAATATTACAGCGGTGCTCTGGCAGGATAGATTAGAGGCCTCATCTAGGGAGGCTATTTGGGTGAAACTGAGGAATGGGAAAGGTGTAGTAACACTAATGGGGGTATATTATAGACCACCAAATGGGGAGCGAGAATTGGAAGAGAAAATTTGTAAGGAGATAGCAGATATTTGTAGTACGCCCAAAGTTGTGATTGTAGGAGATTTTAAATTTCCACACATAGACTGGGAAGCTCATACTGTAAAAGGGCTGGATGGTTTGGAGTTTGTAAAATGTGTGCAGGATAGTTTTTTGCAGCAATACATAGAGGTACCAACTAGAGAAGAGGCAATGTTGGATCTCCTGTTAGGGAATGAGGTAGGTCAGGTGACGGAGGTTTGTGTTGGGGAGCACTTCGGGTCCAGTGATCACAATGCTATTAATTTCAAAATAATGATGGAGAAGGATAGGTCTGGATCCAGGGTTGAGATTTTTGATAGGAGAAAGGCTAACTTTGAGGAGATGTGAAATGATTTAGAAGGAGTGGATTGGGACAATTTGTTTTATGGGAAGGATGTAATAGAGAAATGGAGGTCATTTAAAGGTGAAATTTTGAGGGTACAGAATCTTTATGTTCCTGTTAGGTTGAAAGGAAAGGTTAAAAGTTTGAGAGTGCCATGGTTTTCAAGGGATATTGGAAACTTGGTTCGAAAAAAGAGTGATATCTACAATAAACATAGGCAACATGGAGTAAATGAGGTGCTCTAGGAATATAAAGAAAGTAAAAAGAATCTTAAGAAAGAAATTAGAAAAGCTAAAAGAAGATATGAGGTTGCTTTGGCAAGCAAGGTGAAAATAAATCCCAAAGGTTTCTACAGTTATATTAATAGCAAAAGGATAGTGAAGGATAAAATTGGTCCCTTAGAGAATCAGAGTGGACAGCTATGTGTGGAGCCAAAAGAGATGGGGGAGATTCTGAACAATTTCTTTTCTTCGGAGGAGGATATTGAATTGTGTAAGATAAGGGAAACAGGTAGGGAAGTTATGGTAACTATGATGATTAAAGAGGAAGTAGTGGTGCTTTAAGGAATATAAAACTGGATAAGTCTCTGGGTCCTGACAGGATATTCCCTAGGATCTTGAGGGAAGTTAGTGTGGAAATAGCAGGGGCTCTGACAGAAATATTTCAAATGTCATTAGAAACGGGGATGGTGCCGGAGGATTGGCGTATTGGTCATGTTGTTCCATTGTTTAAAAAGGGTTCTAAGAGTAAACCTAGCAATTATCGGCCTGTGATTTTAACGTCAGTTGTGGGTAAATTGATGGAAAGTATTCCTAGAGATGGTATATATAATTATCTGGTTAGACAGGGTCTGATTAGGAACAGTCAACATGGATTTGTGCGTGGAAGGTCATGTTTGACAAATCTTATTGAATTTTTTGAAGAGGTTACTAGGAAAGTTGACGAGGGTAAAGCGGTGGATGTTGTCTAAATGGACTTCAGTAAGACCTTTAACAAGGTTTCACACGGAAGGTTAGTTAGGAAGGTTCAATCGTTAGGTATTAATATTGAAGTGGTAAAATGGATTCAGCAGTGGCTAGATGGGAGATGCCAGAGAGTAGTGGTGGATAACTGTGTGTCACATTGGAGGACGGTGTGTAGCGGTGTGCCTCAGGGATCTGTACTGGGTCCAATGTTGTTTGTCATATACATTAATGATCTGGATGATGGGGTGGTAAATTGGATGAGTAAGTATGCAGATGATACTAAGATAGGTGGAGCTGTGGATAATGAAGTAGGTTTTCAAAGCTTGCAGAGAGATTTAGGCCAGTTGGAAGAGTGGGCTGAAAGATGGCAGATGGAGTTTAATGCTGAAAAATGTGAGGTGCTACATTTTGGTAGGACTAATCAAAATAGGACATACATGGTAAATGGTGGGGCATTGAAGAATGCAGTAGAACAGAGGGATCTAGGAATAATGGTGCATAGTTCCCTGAAAATGGAATCTCATGTGGATAGGGTGGTGAAGAAAGCTTTTGGTATGCTGGTCTTTATAAATCAGAGCATTGAGTATAGGAGTTGGGATGTAATGTTGAAATTGTACAAGGCCTTGGTGAGGCCAAATTTGGAGTATTGTGTACAGTTTTGGTCACCAAATTACAGGAAAGATGTCAACAAAATAGAGAGAGTGCAGAGGAGATTTACTAGAATGTTACCTGGGTTTCATCACCTAAGTTACAGAGAAAGGTTGAACAAGTTGGGTCTTTATTCTTTGGAACGTAGAAGGTTGAGGGGGGACTTGATAGAGGTATTTAAAATTATGAGGGGGATAGATAGAGTTGACATGGATAGGCTTTTTCCATTGAGAATGGGGGAGATTCAAACAAGAGGACATGAGTTGAGAGTTAAAGGGCAAAAATTTAGGGGTAACATGAGGGGGAACTTCTTTACTCAGAGAGTGGTAGCTGTGTGGAACAAGCTTCCAGCAGAAGTGGTTGAGGCTGGTTCGATGTTGTCGTTTAAAGTTAAAGTGGACAGCTTATGGACAGGAAAGGAATGGAGGATTATGGGCTGAGTGCAGGTCGGTGGGACTAGGTGAGAGTAAGTGTTCGGCAGGGACTGGAAGGGCTGAGATGGCCTGTTTCTGTGCTGTAATTGTTATATGGTTATATGTTATATGGTTATAAGATAGAAATCTCCTGTGAGTTTTAAATGTGTCTTAAGAATGTTGCTTGAATTTAAATGTGTATCACTGAAAATATATGGACTGTGTTTTAAACTACTTCATTACCTGGAAGTATCTTCTCTTTGATAGGCAGGGGGACCCACCACTCTAATAGTGGGTATTGGCAGCTAACCTCACCATGGGAAATAAACAGGGAAGTGAGCTTGTCTTTGAAGATTAGGCAGTTACAGTATAGTCTCCCTGTTGTGAGACCACTCATAAGTAATTAAGTCTGATTGGGCTTAAGGTCTTTATTTGAGTTTAGAACCTGACGATCAGCAAGCACAGTACCATCACAAATGAGATGAAGTTTTAACATTTGGTGAAATGAAAAGATGCTTCAATGACGGCCTTTGTGGAAGGAATTTTATTGGACTCCCACTGGACCTGCAGACCCAATGGCTCTCTGATTCAACGATACTCAATGCATGCATCAATACTGAATTCAACTAAACACTCTCCTGCTTAACCGCAGATTTTGACTGGGCCTTTCTGTGACTCCTCATACTACATCAGTCTGTGTTTCTGAGCAATTCTGGGACTAATGTTGAACTGGAAGTATTTGTTAATGAAAGTCAAAGTTGAGTTTATAGTCATATGCACAAGTGCAACTATGCACAACGTACTTGCAAAACATCACTGACACATAGCGTCTGATAAGTAACATTCACAAGAAAAAGGTAAAATAAACATAAATTATGTGCATTTTCTTTTAGATAAAAAATCATTAAAATCATTAGAAAATGTGATGCCCAGTATGAATCATCTTGATTCAACAATTTGATTCATACTGGGAAAAATGGTTTAACTACATAACACCTCATAGGTCTGATTTTATTCTTAGAAGTCAATGAATATGTTGTAAAAAAAAAACACTCCCTACTCTGTACATACTTTTCTTCTTTCGGTTGTTCTTCCTTTCCTTTCCTTTCTATAAATGTATACCTCAGATAAATGCAAAATACTCTGCAGATGCTGGGGTCAAAGCAACACTCACAACACACACTGGAGGAACTCAGCAGGTCAGGCAGCATCTGTGGAAATGATCAGTCAACGTTTCGGGAAGGGTTCCGGCCCGAAACGTTGACTGATCATTTCCACGGATGCTGCCCGACCTGCTGAGTTCCTCCAGCGTGTTGTGAGTTTTGCTGTACCTCAGATAAGTATTATGTGGAGATTTGTGACAAATATGATTATGTGATTTTTATGTACAGTATCTGAAATACATCTTATGGAAATGTTTGTTTGATGATGAAATTCAATAAAAAATAAATTACAAAAAAAAAAGAAAATGTGATGCCTGTTGCTTGGTATTGTATTCAGATAGAATTTACCGTCTTGGGTTTCCAATCTAAAGATAACCAAAAATCAAAAATCTGCAGTGGCTAGATATCTGAAATAAAAATAGAAAATGGTGGAAACACTCAGCAGGTCAAGCAATATTTCTAAGCTGAGAACAGAGTTAATATTTCAAATCAAGGACCTTTCAGAAGAAATGGAAAGCAAAGGTCTGTTTTGATGAACATTCTCTTATAAGACCATAAGGTCATAAGGCATAAAAGCAGAATTAGGCTATTCAGCCTATCGAGTCTGGTCCACCAGTTGATCATGGATGATTTATTTTCCACTTCCACTCCATTCTCCTCCTTTCTCCCTGTAACCTTACTAATCAAGAACCCATTAACCTCCACTTTAAATGTACCCAATGACTTAACCTTCACTGTTGTCTGTTGCAATGAATTCCACAGATTCACCATCCTCTGGCTAAAGAAATTCCTTCTCATTTCTGCCCTAAAGTATGTTCTTCTATTCTGAGGCTGTTTCCTCTGTTCCTAAACTCTCCCACCTCTGAAGACACATCCACTCCAAACCGGCCTTTCAATATTCAATAGGTTTCAATGAGATTCCCCTCCCATCCTTCTTATTTCAAATGAGCACAGGCCCAGAGCCATCAAATACTCCTCATACCTTAACTGTCTCATTCCAGGATCACTCTCATAAACCTTCTCTAGACACTTTCCAATGCCAGCACATATTTTCTTAGATAAGGGTACAGAATTACTCGCAATACTTCAAGTGTAGTCTGACCAATGCCTTATAAAGTCTGAGCATTACACACTTGTGTTTATATTCTAGTCCTCTCAAAATGAATGTTAACATTACATTTGTCTTCCTTAGCACTGAATGAACCTGCAAATTAACCTTCAGGGAATCCTGTACTAGGACTCCCAAGTCCTGTTTCGGCTGTGATTTCTGAATTTGCTCCCTGTTTACGAAATAATCTATGCATTTTATACTTTATTTATTCCTTTTATCAAAGTGATTTGGCAATCAGAGAAAATTCACAGAATCACAAACTAATTGCAAGAACATTTCATGAAAAAAAATCTTTCCTTAGCATGAGCTGAAATCATGAGTCAAATTTCAAGCCTGCATTTGAGCTCCTGATCTTACCTGACAGTTTAATGCAGAGCAGAGAGGGTGCTCTTTTGTTGAAACTCCCATCTTCCTTGGAAATACTTAATATTTAATCAACATTAGCAAATGCAAATTAACTGGTCATGTTTCTTACTGCTATATTTAGAGCTTTCAGTAATGTATTAGTGCCAATGGCTCTCACAAATTATTGGTTGTGAAGCTCCCCAGGATGTCCAGAAGGTGGCATCATATAAATGGAAGCTCTTTCCCTTTTGGGTGATTGTGCATTTGGAGTTTAAATCTCTACCTAAAGTCTATGAAAACCACTGGTTATCTTCACTATCTATATTGTGCTCTGAAATATTGCTTTCCTGGTCATTATCCCAAGTATTGTTGAGAAGCTTAATAAAGTTAATATCCCTAAAGTACCAAAAAATGCCAGCGTTAGTGGAAAGTGGATGGCAAAAAATTTCATGCGGTCCACTACTTCTTCTTGTGCTGGTGCTAATTAACCTTTTTAGTTGACAAATGATGGAGGAACTCTTGTTTCTGGATTAAAAGGTTGTGGGTTAAGTCCCTCTCCAACATTTAGACATGAGAAGCAAGTGAGCCACAGCAGGAATGGAACTACAATATATCAGAATTAGAAATATGTGATTTGGGGTTCATCTTGAAGCCATATATGACACCATTTAGAAAGTGGCCAGGGTTCATTTCAAATAGATATCAGAGGAACAGATGGACTCAAATGGCTAGGGAGGAGAGATTGGACTGAAGACAAAGTCTTTTGTATTTTTAGTAATTAGTATTCAAGTAAAATATTCATACAGTACAGGGTGTTGGAAAAAAATCTTAAGCTAGAAAGAGTGCATAAGAAAGGCTTATGAGGATGTTGACAGGTATTGTACAGGCTGGGACTTTAGTCACTGGAGTGTAGGTAATTTCACCACATCAGTATAGCAAGATAGTACAAAGTAAGATAATGCAGAATATAGCACTCCCGTTGCAGAGAAAGTGCAATGCAAGCAGACATTAAGGTGCAAGCTGATGATGAGGCAGATTGTGAATTCAACAGTCCATTTTATTGTACAAAACATCTATTCAGTAGTTTAGTAACTGAGATAGAAGCTGTCATTGAAGCTGTGTTATATGCTTTCAAGTTTTTGTATTTTTCCCAGCTGGGACAAGGGAGAATAAAAAATATCCTTTGTACAAATTCATCAATAAAATTATTATTAAAATTGTTAGCATGTTGCTACGTGTCAGATCTTCACATGCGTAGTTTTGCAGTTGTTCCTACTTAACATGGGCTTATTTTCAAGACTCATCCACAAGTTGTAGTGTACTTGAGGATATTCTAACATCATGGAATAGATTACAGAGAAGCCCAGTGTTT
The DNA here is from genome assembly GCF_030028105.1 of Mobula birostris. Lineage (NCBI taxonomy): Eukaryota > Metazoa > Chordata > Chondrichthyes > Myliobatiformes > Myliobatidae > Mobula > Mobula birostris. The sequence goes on from NC_092373.1 coordinate 163,197,160, forward strand.
AACCACTGAGTAACATCCAGTTGGATGATTACTTTCCAGGACTGCACAGCCCCAAATCGGGGTAACTGAGTCCTTCACCGGAGGCTGGGGTGGGGGTGGGGGGGCGCCCCCGGAGAGATCAATCATTGGTGTTGTAGGCACTCAGCTCAGATAAAACTACAATTCCCTAAAGTCAACGCGATAGGGCACGTGACGCGTACCACCTTCTCCCTTGTCGGCAAAACTGTACCGCCTACGAAGGTGCTGGGAATCTGCCCGTGGCGACAACCTTTTCTGAGGAAAGCTTCACACCAGCCCTTCATCCATCGGTAACAACTGTCTGACGATTTACAAATAGGATCGATGAGCACATCTGCGTTGTGGTAGGCAAACTTTTTTTCCCCGATGCAGACCTGCCTCCACCCTGGGTCTGTTCTCAGAAAACATTCAGTTATAGGAAAGCCTGAGATAAGGAATTCGCGCTGCCTGGTTTTAAATCAAACATTGTTTGACAAACAGACATCATAGCGGAGGCCTAGCTGAGGTCCGAGCGTTGCGCAGCGAGGGTTGTGACATCACGGCGGCGGTGCGTCCTGTAAACAGCGCGGAGCGGAGTGGGGTGGGATTGGTAGCGGAGTGGGGTGGGATTAGTGGCGGGGCTGTGCGCGGAGCGGGGTGGGGTGGGATTAGTGGCCGGAGCGGGGTGGGGTGGGATTGGTGGCGGAGCGGAGTGGGGTGGGATTGGTAGCGGAGTGGGGTGGGATTAGTGGCGGGGCTGTGCGCGGAGCGGGGTGGGGTGGGATTAGTGGCCGGAGCGGGGTGGGGTGGGATTGGTGGCGGAGCGGAGTGGGGTGGGATTGGTAGCGGAGTGGAGTGGGGTCGGATTAGTGGCGGGGTTGTGCGCGGAGTGGGGTGGGATTAGTGGCCGGGGCGGAGTGGGGTGGGATTGGTGGCGAGGCGGAGTGGGGTGGGATTAGTGGCCGGGGCGGAGTGGGTCGGATTAGTGGTGGGGCTGTGCGCGGAGCAGAGTGGGGTGGGATTAGTGGCCGGGGCGGAGTGGGTCGGATTAGTGGTGGGGCTGTGCGCGGAGCAGAGTGGGGTGGGATTAGTGGCGGAGCGGAGTGGGGTCGGATTAGTGGCGGAGCGGAGTGGGGTCGGATTAGTGGCGGGGTTGTGCGCGGAGTGGGGTGGGATTAGTGGCCGGGGCGGAGTGGGGTGGGATTGGTGGCGAGGCGGAGTGGGGTTGGATTAGTGGCCGGGGCGGAGTGGGTCGGATTAGTGGTGGGGCTGTGCGCGGAGCAGAGTGGGGTGGGATTAGTGGCGGAGCGGAGTGGGGTCGGATTAGTGGCGGGGTTGTGCGCGGAGCAGAGTGGGGTGGGATTAGTGGCGGAGCGGAGTGGGGTCGGATTAGTGGCGGGGTTGTGCGCGGAGTGGGGTGGGATTAGTGGCCAGGGCGGAGTGGGTCGGATTAGTGGTGGGGCTGTGCGCGGAGCAGAGTGGGGTGGGATTAGTGGCGGAGCAGAGTGGGGTCGGATTAGTGGCGGGGTTGTGCGCGGAGCAGAGTGGGGTGGAATTAGTGGCGGGGCGGAGTGGGGTGGGTTTAGTGGCCGGGGCGGAGTGGGGTTGGATTGGTGGCGGGGCGGAGTGGGGTCGGATTGGTGGCCGGGGCGGAGTGGGGTCGGATTGGTGGCGGGGTTGTGCGCGGAGCGGAGTGGGGTGGGATTAGTGGTCGGGGCGGAGTGGGTCGGATTAGTGGTGGGGCTGTGCGCGGAGTGGGGTGGGATTAGTGGCCGGGGCGGAGTGGGGTCGGATTGGCGGGGCGGAGTGGGGTCAGATTAGTGACGGAGCTGAGTGGGGTCGGATTAGCGGCCGGAGCAGAGTGGGGTGGGATCAGCGGCCGGAGCGGACTGGGGTGGGATTAGCGGCCGGAGCGGAGTGGGGTGGGATTGGTGGTGGAGTGGGGTGGGATTGGTGGCGGATCTGAGTGGGGTCAGATTAGTGGCGGGGCGGAGTGGGGTGGGATTAGTGGCTGGAGCGGAGTGGGGTCGGATTAGTGGCGGGGCGGAGTGGGGTCAGATTAGTAGCGGGGTTGTGAGCGAAGTGGGGTGGGATTAGTGGCCGGGGCGGAGTGGGGTGGGATTAGTGGCGGGGTTGTGCACGGAGCGGAATGGGGTCGGATTAGTGGCCGGGGCGGAGTGGGGTCGGATTAGTGGCGGGGTTGTGCACGGAGTGGGGTCGGATTAGTGGCGGGGTTGTGCACGGAGCGGAGTGGGATCGGATTAGTGGCCGGAGCGGAGTGGGGTCGGATTAGTGGCAGGGCGGAGTGGGGTTGGATTGGTGGCGGAGCGGAGTGGGGTCGGATTAGTGGCTGGGGCGGAGTGGGGTGGGATTGGTGGCCGGGGCGGAGTGGGGTGGGATTGGTGGCCGGGGCGGAGTAGGGTGGGATTAGTGGCCGGAGCGGAGTGGGGTCAGATTGGTGGCCGGAGCGGAGTGGGGTCGGATTGGTGGCGGAGCGGACTGGGCTCGGATTAGTGGTGGAGCGGAGTGGGGTCGGATTGGTGGCCGGGGCGGAGTGGGGTTGGATTAGTGGCGCGGTTGTGCACCCGAGCGGAGTGGGGTTGGATTAGTGGCGGGGTTGTGCACGGAGCGGAGTGGGGTCGGATTAGTGGCGGAGCGGAGTGGGGTCGGATTGGTGGCCGGGGTTGGATTAGTGGCCGGGGCAGAGTGGGGTTGGATTAGTGGCGGGGTTGTGCACGGAGCGGAGTGGGGTCGGATTAGTGGCAGAGTTGTACACGGAGCGGAGTGGGATCGGCTTAGTGGCCGGAGCGGAGTGGGGTCGGATTAGTGGCAGGGAGGAGTGGGGTCGGATTAGTGGCGGGGCGGAGTGGGGTGGGATTGGTGGCCAGGGCGGAGTGGGGTTGGGTTGGTGGCTGGAGCGGAGTGGGGTCGGATTAGTGGCGGAGCGGAGTGGGGTCGGATTAGTGGCGGGGTTCTGCACGGAGTGGAGTGGGGTCGGATTAGTGGCGGGGTTGTGCAAGGAGTGGAGTGGGGTCGGATTAGTGGTGGGGTTGTGCACGGAGCGGAGTGGGATCGGCTTAGTGGCCGGAGCGGAGTGGGGTCGGATTAGTGGTGGGGCGGAGTGGGGTCAGATTAGTGGCGGGGCGGAGTGGGGTGGGATTGGTGGTGGAGCGGAGTGGGGTCGGATTGGTGGCCGGGGCAGAGTGGGGTGGGATTGGTGGCCAGGGCGGAGTGGGGTGGGATTGGTGGCCGGAGCGGAGTGTGGTCGGATTGGTGGCCGGGGCGGAGTGTGGTCGGATTGGTGGCCGCGGCAGAGTGGGGTCGGATTGGTGGCGGAGCGGAGTGGGGTCGGATTAGTGGCTGGAACGGAGTGGGGTCGGATTGGTGGTGGATCTGAGTGGGGTCAGATTAGTGGCCGGGGTGGAGTGGGGTCGGATTAGTGGCTGGAGTGGAGTGGGATCGGATTAGTGGCCGGAGTGGAGTGGGGTCGGATTAGTGGCGGGGCTGTGCGCGGAGCGGAGTGGGGTCGGATTAGTGGCGGAGCGGAGTAGGGTCGGATTGGTGGCGGAGCGGAGTGGGGTCGGATTAGTGGCGGGGTTGTGCGCGGAGCGGAGTGAGGTCGGATTAGTGGCCGGGGCAGAGTGGGGTCGGATTGGTGGCGGGAGGAGTGGGGTCGGATTAGTGGCGGGGCGGAGTGGGGTCGGATTAGTGGCGGGGTTGTGAGCGGAGTGGGGTCGGATTAGTGCCAGGGTTGTGCGCGGAGCGGGGTTGGATTAGTGGCGGGGTTGTGTGTGGTGGCTTCGGACAGTGAGGATACCGGTAACTTCCCACGACAGGTGCGTGTTCGCTTGTTACTCAATCCGTGGAGGAAAGGGTTTCATTCCCCCATTGTCCCCGTAGACACTGCAGCGAGTGATGTGGCTGTGGGCTGGCGATATTTACCTACCCTCGCAGAACTGCCATCCTGCACTCTCTGCCTCCCGCTGTTGCTAATCCGTCTGTGGAGGCTGCTTTACAGTCGTTAAAACTGTCACTCCTTGATGCCTTTTGTTGCGGTGTCTGGCTCCATCAGTAGTTGGAAGTTAGACCATGAAACGTTTCTTCATGAAGAAGGAAAGTGGAGCTGAAGGATGAAGAGATGAAAGTTGTAGGCAGAGGAAGCCAAGAAGTCGAGCAAGTTCTTCATGCCCTTCTTTGAAAAGTCCGGAACAAGTAGTTCGACACGTTCCATGGAGTTGTCTGCACCTGCTACAAGTTTGTTAGAATCCGAAGGTGGATCAAGTACAAATGCGTCACAAGCCAAGGAGGAAGTCAAGTCAGATAAATCCGAGTATGACGAGGTTAAAAGTGAGGCTGCCACAGAGAACGTGGACATGACAGGAGGGGAAGATGATGTTGGTGGCGGTGGTGACGTTGAGTTCATTGACGAGATTTTGCCCAACGAGATTGAACCTGACGACACTGAACCTAGTGAACTGGATGGTGTCAAAGAGCCTCGAACTGTTATACCAGAAGTGATTGAACAGCATGACCATGGACTTCTGAAGTTCGACAAGGATACTGGAAAAGCAATTCTGCCTGACGTGTTGAGAACAGAAATAATAAAGCTGGGTTCGAAGTATTTCCGGAACAGTGAGGGGCCTTTCCTACCAACAAATAACTGCTCAATGAACAAAACTTGGTTCAAGAGGAAATTGGGAAATGGTCGTGGTGAGGAAGTGACTCACTCATGGCTGGTCTATTCCCCTTCTAAAAAGTCTGCATTTTGTATCTGTTGTCTCTCTATTCCCGGTCAGACCATCGATCCTCATTGGAGCAGGAAAGTGGATTCAACCAGTGGAAAGCACCTGAAAGGATTAGTGTTTATGAAAATGCCAAGAATCATCGGGAATGCTTCACACAGTGGAAAGAAATGGAAAGAAATTTAGCTGGAAACAGAGGAGTTATTGACGCTGTATTTCAGTCACAGATTGAGAAGGAAAAGCAGAAGTGGAGTGATATCTTGACAAGAATCCTTCACTGCATAAAATTCCTTGCAACTCAGAACCTGGCTTTGCGAGGACAGAGAGAGTCACTTCAGCTAGACGATGACTCCAATGTGGGAAATTTCCTTTGCTTACTGAAACTCTTTGACCCTGTCATAAAAGAACACCTCAGTCATCCTGGATCCACGTCTTATCTTTCACCGGGTGTCCAAAACGAATTCATCCACATGATGGCATCCACTGTTGGCTAGAGTTTACTGGAAGCATTCGTAAAGCCAAGTACTATGGTCTCATGTTCAACTCGACTCCTGATCAGGCACACTGCAATCAGGTGTCAGAAGTAGTGAGATATGTGGAAGTTGATTTTCAGAGGAAAACAGTCCATGTGAGAGAGTCCTTGCTTGGTTTTATCCAGATAAGCCAGAAGGACACTGAGAGCTTGGTTGAAGACATCTTGAAACAGTGAGAGAAGGACGAAATGTAGCTACAAGATTGTCGGTCACAGTGCTATGACAACGCTGCTGTGATGGCTGGACACAGAGGTGGTGTTCATCAAAGAATAAGTGAGAACAACAACCTGGCAGTGTTTGTGAATTGCGACAATCACTCACTCAGCTGGGTGGGTGGACATGCAGCCAAGCAGGATACAATGATGGTCACTTTTTTGGAACCATCGAAGTTCTCTGTGTGTTTTTCTCTCGTTCAACACAGCGCTGGGAAAAACTCAAAAACGCTGTGCCTGTGGTTGTTAAGTCGAAGTCCAAAACCAGGTGGAGTGCAAGGACAGAAGCAGTGAAGCCCGTCAACAAGTACCTTGAGGAGATACTTCAAGTTCTCCAGGACATGATAGACATTGAAAACAAGGCCAGTGGAACAAGAAGTGATGCAAGGCAGCTGTACAACTGCATGTTGAGTTACGATTTTCTGATTTTGCTAGGATTTTGGAAAAAAGTACTCATTCGTATTAACCGTATTCAAAAGAGGCTGCAGTGTCCTAGCATGAACTTCCACGATGCTCTCCTGGATTTGAAAGCCCTCTGAGATCATTTTTATGATGAAAGAGAAGTGTTGGTCAGTGAGTCACTCGAAGAAGGAGCTGATCTCTGTCAAGAATGGAATATTGAAGTTGAAAGACGTCAGAGACAAAAGAAACGAATGGCTGATGAGAACTCGAGAGATGCTGGGTTAACAGCTAAGGAGGAAATGGAAAGAGTCATGAAGGGAACACTCGACCGTCTTCACAGAGAAATGGACGAAAGGTTTGCTCGTTTGCACAACACTGACGCCAAGTTTGGGTTCCTTCTCGATGTCGAGGGACTGTGTTACGGCGCCGACAGTAACGACCTAAAGAAGTGCGAAAATTTGGGCGAATTGTACAGCTCTGATGTTGATGGACAGCAGCTATATGAAGAAATTTTGGATTGCAGAATGTTGCTATCAAGGCGGGTCACCATGAAAATATCAAGACCTGAAGAGCTTCTTGAATTTATTGTTCAGTATGGAGATGAGAGCGTCTTCCCCAATCTTCACATTGCTATTCAGATAATGCTAACCATTGCAGTTCTCATCGCCAGCTGTGAGAGAGCATTCAGCAAGTTAAAACTCATACTTTCTTATTTGAGAGCCTCCATGGGTCAAGGCAGATTCTGTGATCTTGCTCTGCTGCGTGTAGAAAGAGAAGAAACTTAAAAAACTGACTTTGATCACATCATAGACCAAACTGCATCAGTGAGAGCAAGGACGGTGCAGTTATAATTTTCATGTGCCATAATTTGTTAATTAAAAGGTTAACGAGCTTGACTTGTATTTTTGAGCTCATATTATGGTAAAGTTATCTAAAAGATGGGTGTCAGATGTTTGGACAGGGGCGCAATTTCAGTGCTTGCCTTAGGCGCTATTTTCGGTTGATATGCCCCTGCCGGTAACTTCCCACGACAGGTGCATGTTTGCTTGTTACTCAGTTGGTGGAGGAAAGGGTTTCATTCCCCCATCGTCCCCGTAGACACTGCAGCGAGTGATGTGGCTGTGGGCTGGCGATATTTACCTACCCTCGCAGAACCGCCATCCTGCACTCTCTGCCTCCCACTGTTGCTAATCTGTCCGTGGAGGCTGCCTTACAATTGTTAAAGTTGTCGCTCCTTGATGCCGCATACACGAGGAAATCTGCAGATGCTGGAAATTCAAGCAACACACCCAAAATGCTGGTGAACACAGCAGGCCTGACAGCATCTCTAGGAAGAGGTACAGTCGACGTTTCGGGCTGAGACCCTTCGTCAGGACTAACTGAAAGAAGAGATAGTAAGAGATTTGAAAGTGGGGGGGAGGGGGAGATCCGAAATGATAGGAGAAGACAGGAGGGGGAGGGATGGAGCCAAGAGCTGGACAGTTGATTGGCTAAACAGCTGGATAAGGGGGAGGATCATGGGACGAGAGGCCTAGGGAGAAAGAAAGGGGGAAGGGAGCCCAGAGGAAGATGGAGAGCAGGCAAGGAGTGATTATGGGAGGGACAGAGAGAAAAAAAGGGGAAAAAAATAATAAATAAATAAGGGGTGGGGTACGAGGGGGAGGTGGGGCATTTGCAGAAGTTAGAGAAATCAATGTTCATGCCATCAAGTTGGAGGCTACCCAGATGGAATATAAGATGTTGTTCCTCCAACCTGAGTGGCTTCATCTTGACAGTAGAGGAGGCCGTGGATAGACATAGCAGAATGGGAATAGGATGTAGAATTAAAATGTGTGGCTCCTTGATGCCTTTTGTTGCAGCTTCTGGCCCTGTCAGTGGTTGGAAGTTGCATACGAAATTCACCCAACGGCATCTGCACCCCCTTTACCTGCTTATATTTATTTTCGTTTGGTGGTGGTGGATGGGAGTCAGGGAACAGCTACGTTCTTTTTGAGCTGTAATTTACTCTAGGTAGCTTGTGCTTTTTTTGTCTCCAGGCATAGCTCATTGAGAGTTTTTAACTGATGAGGATTGGGGGAAAGCACTTTATATGAAAATTAGGTGTAGGTTTAGAAACACACATCAAAGTTGCTGGTGAACGCAGCAGGCCAGGCAGCATCTGTAGGAAGAGGTGCAGTCGACGTTTCAGGCCGAGACCCTTGGTCAGGACTAACTGAAGGAAGAGTGAGTAAGGGATTTGAAAGTTGGAGGGGGAGGGGGAGATCCAAAATGATAGCAGAAGACAGGAGGGGGAGGGATGGAGCCAAGAGCTGGACAGGTGATTGGCAAAAGGGGATACGAGAGGATCATGGGACAGGAGGTCCGGGAAGAAAGACAAAGGGGGGGGGGACCCAGAGGATGGGCAAGAGGTATATTCAGAGGGACAGAGGGAGAAAAAGGAGAGTGAGAGAAAGAATGTGTGCATAAAAATAAGTAACAGATGGGGTACGAGGGGGAGGTGGGGCCTAGCGGAAGTTAGAGAAGTCAATGTTCATGCCATCAGGTTGGAGGCTACCCAGACGGAGTATAAGGTGTTGTTCCTCCAACCTGAGTGTGGCTTCATCTTTACAGTAGAGGAGGCCGTGGATAGACATGTCAGAATGGGAATGGGATGTGGAATTAAAATGTGTGGCCACTGGGAGATCCTGCTTTCTCTGGCGGGCAGAGCGTAGATGTTCAGCAAAGCGGTCTCCCAGTCTGCGTCGGGTCTCGCCAAGATATAAAAGGCCACATCGGGAGCACCGGACGCAGTATATCACCCCAGTCGACTCACAGGTGAAGTGTTGCCTCACCTGGAAGGACTGTTTGGGGCCCTGAATGGTGGTAAGGGAGGAAGTGTAAGGGCATGTGTAGCACTTGTTCCGCTTACACGGATAAGTGCCAGGAGGGAGATCAGTGGGGAGGGATGGGAGGGACGAATGGACAAGGGAGTTGTGTAGGGAGCGATCCCTGCGGAATGCAGGGGGGGGGGGAGGGAAAGATGTGCTTAGTGGTGGGATCCCGTTGGAGGTGGAGGAAGTTACGGAGAATAATATGTTGGACCGGAGGCTGGTGGGGTGGTAGGTGAGGACCAGGGGAACCCTATTCCTAGTGGGGTGGCAGGAGGATGGAGTGAGAGCAGATGTATGTGAAATGGGGGAGATGCGTTTAAGAGCAGAATTGATAGTGGAGGAAGGGAAGCCCCTTTCTTTAAAAAAGGAAGACATCTCCCTCGTCCTAGAATGAAAAGCCTCATCCTGAGAGCAGATGCGGCGGAGACGGAGGAATTGCGAGAAGGGGATGGCGTTTTTGCAAGAGACAGGGTGAGAAGAGGAATAGTCCAGATAGCTGTGAGAGTCAGTAAGCTTATAGTAGACATAAGTGGATAAGCTGTCTCCAGAGACAGAGACAGAAAGATCTAGAAAGGGGAGGGAGGTGTTGGAAATGGACCAGGTAAACTTGAGGGCAGGGTGAAAGTTGGAGGCAAAGTTAATAAAGTCAACGAGTTCTGCATGCGTGCAGGAAGCAGCGCCAATGCAGTCGTCGATGTAGCGAAGGAAAGGTGGGGGACAGATACCAGAATAGGCACGGAACATAGATTGTTCCACAAACCCAACAAAAAGGCAGGCATAGCTAGGACCCATACGGGTGCCAATAGCTACACCTTTAGTTTGGAGGAAGTGGGAGGAGCCAAAGGAGAAATTATTAAGAGTAAGGACTAATTCCGCTAGACGGAGCAGAGTGGTGGTAGAGGGGAACTGATTAGGTCTGGAATCCAAAAAGAAGCGTAGAGCTTTGAGACCTTCCTGCTGGGGGATGGAAGTATATAAGGACTGGACATCCATGGTGAAAATAAAACGGCGGGGTGTGGGAACTATAAGGTTGGTAGAAGTGGATGGGAGATCCCCTGAGTGGATAAACTTCCCGTTTCTACCTCCTACCCATATTATTCTCCGTAACTTCCGCCACCTCCAACGGGATCCCACCACTAAGCACATCTTTCCCTCCCCCTCTCTCTCTGCAATCCGCAGGGATCGCTCCCTACACAACTCCCTTGTCCATTCGTCCCCCCATCCCTCCCCACTGATCTCCCTCCTGGCACTTATCCGTGTAAGCGGAACAAGTGCTACACATGCCCTTACACTTCCTCCCTTACCACCATTCAGGGCCCCAAACAGTCCTTCCAGGTGAGGCAACACTTCACCTGTGAGTCGACTGGGGTGATATACTGCGTCCTGTGCTCCCGATGTGGCCTTTTATATATTGGCGAGACCCGACGCAGACTGGGAGACTGCTTTGCTGAACATCTACGCTCTGTCCGCCAGAGAAAGCAGGATCTCCCAGTGGCCACACATTTTAATTCCACATCCCATTCCCATTCTGACATGTCTATCCACGGCCTCCTCTACTGTAAAGATGAAGCCACACTCAGGTTGGAGGACCAACACCTTATATTCCGTCTGGGTAGCCTCCAACCTGATGGCATGAACATCGACTTCTCTAACTTCCGCTAGGCCCCACCTCCCCCTCGTACCCCATCTGTTACTTATTTTTATGCACACATTCTTTCTCTCACTCTCCTTTTTCTCCCTCTGTCCCTCTGAATATACCTCTTACCCATCCTCTGGGTCCCCCCCCCCCCCCCCCGTCTTTCTTCCCGGACCTCCTGTCCCATGTTCCTCTCGTATCCCCTTTTGCCTATCACCTGTCCAGCTCTTGGCTCCATCCCTCCCCCTCCTGTCTTCTCCTATCATTTTGGATCTCCCCCTCCCCCTCCAACTTTCAAATTCCTTACTCACTCTTCCTTCAGTTAGTCCTGACGAAGGGTCTTGGCCTGAAACGTCAACTGCACCTCTTCCTACAGATGCTGCCTGGCCTGGTGCATTCACCAGCAACTTTGATGTGTGTTGCTTGAATTTCCAGCATCTGCAGAATTCCTGTTGTGTAGGTTTTGAATCAGGTTTATCATCACTAACGTCATGAAATTTGATGTTTTGTGGCGGCAGTACATAAAAATTACTTCAAGCTACAATAAAAATATAACGTATAAATAGTGCAAAAAGTGAGGTAGTGTTCATGATCCGTTCAAAAAGCTGAGGGGGGAGAGGAAGAAGCTGTTCCTAAAACGTTGAGTGTGTGTCTTCAGGCTCAAGTACCTTTGTGTTGTTGATGGTAGCAATGAGAAGAGGGCATGTCTTGAATGATGAATATTGAAGATGTCCTTCCTGGTGGGGAGCCTGATGCCGGTAATGGAGCTGACTGAGTTTACAATCCTTTGCAGCTTTTTTGATGCTGTGCAGTGGCCCCTCCATGTTAGATGGTGGTGCAGTCAGTCAGAATGCTCTCCATGGTACACCTGTAGAAATTTGCTAAAGTCCTTGGTGACATACCAATCTCCTCACTCCTAAGAACTATACCTGCTGGCGTGTTTTCTTTATAATTACATCAATATATTGGGCCCAGGATAGATCTTCAGAGATGTTGCCATCCAGGAATTTGAAGCTGATGTTATGGATGATCCATTTTTTGCAGGTGTGAAGGTGTGCATTTCTTCATTTCTGTCTGGATGCTTTTTAATTTACTCTTGCCTCCTTTGTAAACATCCATGTAAATCCAATAAGGTCATTTGAAGATGTAAGAATACTTGAAGGAAAGGGAAACTGCTGGGAGTGGTATAGAGCTAAAATAAGTACCTGAGAACCAGTGAGATTGGATCCTGAAGCTATGGCTTAATGATCTGAAGTCTGACAATTGGTTGATCAGGGGTTTGAAGTGAAATGCTAATTGAAGCTTGGGATAGCAAATCTCCGAACAGAAAGATGAATGGTAATGGATAATATGTCTGCTACCAAGGTGATAAGAACATAGTGCTTGGAAGTTTGTGTGGGCAATCTGAGATCATGATGTGAAGTTTCAGTTGTTACTACTTTCCTTCTCTCTCCTTTAGAGAATGCCGGCCATTAAGCTGCGGAGTTCGGATGGAGAGAGATTTGAGGTTGATGTAGAAATAGCAAAACAATCCATCACTATAAAGACTATGTTGGAAGGTATGTCTAAACAAGGGCTCAGATGACTGATATTTTAAAATGCTCTGCAGACAGTTAATGTATTGTCATGGCAAAATTTGGTTGAAGTCTTGGCTGTTTAAACATTGCTCCTTTCATGCAGTACATGTTGAGAGGTGATTGCATAATTCACCTTGTTTTTCTCATTTTAATCTGGAATTTGAATCAATATTTGTCCTTTTCATTAATGGAAACATTCAGGGCTGCAATTGAACTTTGGAATAACAGAGTTTCTTCTCGAGGCCTTCCCAATGATTTTAAGATGCATATGAGTCAGCAAATCTCGCACAGCTTGGTTTTATGTCTGAAGTCAATCCACTGTCCAGCTTTGGGTGCTTTCCCACACATGCACACTTCATCAGATCAATGGTAACTAGTTTTCCTGGACTTCATTCATAAGCAGAGTACCAGGAAGTGTTGAATTTAGTTTATTTTCTGGTTTAATCTGCAAACAGCTGGTGTTTTAATAATAATTCTGATTTTAAATGTCTGTACCTAAAAGCACAGGTTTCACTGGTTGACTTTATTTCTGTTTGCACTATTTTAGTGTTACCCAATGCTAAACTTTCTGCATAATTGACAGAATGTGCTTGCTGAAACAATGGTGAATGCAGCAGGGGATAAACTGGCTGCAATACCAATGCGGGATGCTATTGATAGACGTGGCAGTGATCCAGTGATGCTAACATGACTGCAGTAAATCAGCTGGCAACAACTTGACTGTAATAGGTGTCTTTGTGTTTTTTTTTAATAGTAGGGAATGGTTGCTATCATAAAACTGTACCTTTTTTTGAACTCTTGAGAGAATTGATAGAAAATCTAACCTGAAGAAAGGTTATTTTAATGTGGACAATTCACATGTTGTAAAAATCTGGAAAGGCATAGGAGTGGACACTGATGTTATTCAGTAGTTCTAGTAGCATCAGAGCCATTCTAGTGAAAGACCTGTTGCCTGAATCACAAATCTTTTCATTCTGGTGATAATGATTTTTTTTTCTTTCATTATGAAATTCAGCCTGGTTAGAACTATATTAGTGAGTTTAACATTTGCTTTACTCCCAGATCCCAGATCTGGGAATGGATGATGAAGGTGATGATGAGCCAGTTCCTCTACCAAATGTGAATGCTGCAATTCTGAAAAAGGTAGGATGCCAAAATATATTCAGTGGTTATCTTTCAATAGGGGCAATGACTCTGTTGTAGAGTTCCTGGTTAACTTCATCAAACCACTCAAAGTCAAATAAATTTGTGTCAATCTCAGCTCGATTGTACATTCAAACCCCACTCCAGAGATTTTAATACCCAATTTTGGTTGTTTCTTCAGACTGTAATTTTGTGAACTTGCTGCAATGTTGAAGATGCACAACAGGTAAACAGGGCACTCTTCTCCCCCAGAGGAGCTATTCCTTGTATCTATTTTAAATAGCATCTAGATCAGTGATGTTTATTATATCAGTGTATCCAGTACCTATCTGTGTGCAATAGGTTTCCTTCATTAGAACAGTGACTAAATTTCAAAAAGTAATTAACTGTAATGACTTTATAAGATGGTGAAAATTGCTGAAAAATGCAAAATATTCTTTTGTAAATCTTGTTTTTTTCTCTAGTGAATTCTGAGTGGTTAAAATAGGGTTTAAAAATTGTCCTTATTTTCTAGGGCTCTTGAATAAACAATTATCCAGTTGGCTACCCTGTTCTGTGGGCTATGTTCCACAGTGTTGACCTGCGGTGTACGTGGACTGGTAAACATGCAAAGTCGTTTATACACCCAGGTGATCCAGTGGTGTGCACATCACCGGGATGATCCTCCACCACTAGAAGAGGATGAAAACAAAGAGAAGAGAACTGATGACATACCTGTGTGGGATCAGGAGTTTCTGAAAGTTGACCAGGGTACTCTCTTTGAATTAATTCTGGTTAGTAATATAGCATCCTTGTGGTTTTAAACAACTGCTGGAAGCTTTGCATTGTGACTGTAATGTGTCATAACTGAATGTCTCTCTTTCAATATTTTTATTAGTTTCTACATAAAGGAATACAGAGTACAAGAAGAAATATATTATAAATCAAAAAAAAGATAAAATAATACCAAGTACATTATATTAGAATCACACTTGCAATCACATCACCCTATATTCATGTAAATTAAATTAAATTTAATTAAAGCATGACATAACATCACATAGCCATTGAGCGTGGGTAGGCGGAACGACATCCTTCCATTTAAACAAGATTGCCCTCCTAGCTATAAGAGAAGTAAACGCCAAAATGTACAAATCAGATGTCTCCAAAATAATATATTTTCCTCCAACAATACCGAATAGGGCGGTCAAAGGGTTAGACTTAAAAGTTACCTTAAAAAGTACCGAGAAAGTTTGAAATACTTCCAGTATTTTTCAAGACTCGGGCAAGTCCAAAACATGTGAATTAATGAAGCTTCTCCATTGTTACATCTATCACAAAAGGGAGATATAGCTGAATAAAAACGAGGTAGCTTATCCTTAGTCATATGAGCCCTATGGACCCCTTTAAATTGTAGGAGGGAGTGGCGGGCACATAATGAAAAAGTGAATTTAAAAATTTCATTCCAAGTTTCCTCAGAAATTGAAGTCTGTAAATCTTGTTCCCAGAGATTTTTAATTTTGTCTAAAGGAGCATTTCTCATTCCCAACAAACAGCGGTCCCCAACCACCAGACCGCGGACTGGTACCAGGCTGCAAGGCATGTGCTACTGGGCCAAGAGGAAACAATATCAGTCAGCTGCACCTTTCCTCATTCCCTGTCACGCACTGTTGAACTTGAACATAGGACTGGCAACTGTCCCATATTGCCGGGACATCCTGTATATTGGGCTAAATTTGTTTGTCCCATACGGGACCGCCCTTGTCCTGTATTTCCTCCGCTATGGTAGAGCGTTCCTCTGAAACCTTTCGTGCCGAAATGGCGTGAAGCGAAGAAGCAATTACCATTAATTTATATGGGAAAAATTTTTGAGTGTTCCCAGACCCAAAAAAATAACCTAACAAATCATACCAAATTATGTATAAAACCTAAAATAACACTAGCATATAGGAAAAGCAGGAATGATATGATAAATACACAGCCTATATAAAGTAGAAATAATCTATGTACAGTGTAGTTGGGAAGATTAAGTCAAAACTGATTTGTGGGAAAAAAATTGGCACGTACGCGCTTGCGCACACAGGTGCCCGCCGCAAGGCTTCATGGTCATGGTAGTCTTTCTTGGGGTAGACACTGTCCCGTATTTGACTGTTACTTTTGTCCCTTATTTGGGAGTGAGAAAGTTGGCAACCCTAACTGTAAAAGACATGTTGAGTTCAGTTTAATCCTACTTGAACGCCCCCCTCCCCCCCCCCCCCCCCCCCCCCCGGGTCGGCCGGTCTGCAAGAATATTCTCAATATTAAACTGGTTCGTGGTGCAAAAAAGGTTGGGGACCCCTACCCAACAACATACCGTAAATATTGGAATTGGATATTGAGCCATTATGAAAGGGTTTCACAATGCAGAATACTAACTGGAAAGGGTTTCAAATTAGAAATTACATCTAATAAGTCCTTATCAGGACTATTAGGAAATGTGTGTAATTGAGAACACAGGAAGTCTCTAATTTGTAGACATCGGAAAAAGTGGGTTTTTGATAAGTCTCTTCAAACGAACAAACAAATCCTGGAAACATTTAGTACCCAATCTTTCCCATTCTGTAAAAACTGGATCGGTCATAGAGGGTTTAAAAAAATAATTAGAAAAAATGGGACTTGAAAGAGAAAATCTCATTAAACCAAAATATTTTCTAAATTGTACCCAGATCCTCAAAGTATGTTTAACTACCAAATTGTCAGTTAATTTACTTAAAGATAAAGGAAGTGAGAATCCAAGAAGAGAGATTATAGAAAATTTATTAACAGAGTTAGCTTCTAAAGAAACCCATACCAGACAGTCCTCACGGTTAATATAATATGACCAAAACGTAAGATTTGGTATGCTGGCTGCCCTAAACCTAAAACTTGGTAAAGCTAAACCTCCATTCTTTTTAGCTTTTCGAAGGTGAGCTTTATTTAGTCGAGAATGTTTATTTTTCCATATATAAGAAGATATAATAGAGTCAAGAGAGTCAAAAAAGGATTTAGGAATAAAAACGGGTAAGGCCTGAAAAAGGTATATAAATTTGGGTAAAATATTCATCCTAATGGAGTTAATTCGGCCAATCAACGATAACGAAAGGGGCGACCAGTTTGATAGTGCCCTTTTTGCATAATTCAGAAGGATAAGAAAATTTTCTTTAAGTAGGTGTTTATAATTCTTAGTAATTGTTACACCCAAATAGGTAAATTGATTTCTTACAATTTTAAAAGGAAGGTTAGTATTAATTGATACCAAATTATTCACAGGAAAAGGTTTACTCTTATGTAAATTCAGTTTATATCCTGAAAACTGGCTAAAGCAAGAAAGTAAAGAAAGCACAGGAGGTAAAGAAGTCTCAACATTAGAAATAAAAAGCAATAAGTCATCAGCGTAAAGCGAAACTTTATGGATAGTAGCTCTCCTTAAAATACCAATAATATCATTAGATTCTCAAACAGCAATGGCGAAGAGTTCTAAGGCCAGATCAAGGAGCAAAGGCTCAAAGGACAACCTTGTCTGGTTTCATGTTGAAGTTTAAAAGGTTTGGAATTCTGAAAATTAGTAAGAATCTGAGCAGAGGGAGATAAATAAAGTAATCTAATCCATTGAATAAAATTGGGACCAAAATTAAATTTGTCTAAGATTTTAAATAAATAATTCCATTCAACCCGATCGAAAGCCTTCTCAGCGTCTAAAGATATCACACATTCCGATATCTCCTTAGAAGGAGAATAAGTAACATTTAATAAATGATGAATATTAAAGTGGGAATATCAATTTTTAATAAGTCCAGTCTGATCATCAGAAATGATAGATGTTAAAATATTTTCAGTCCTACGGGCCAAAACTTCAGAAAGAATAGTATCAACATTAAGTAAGGAAATTGGTCTGTATGAAGAGCATTCAGTTGGGTTCTTATTCTTTTTAAGGATAAGTGAAATAGAAGCTTCATAGGAAGATTGTGGCAACCTACCCAACTGAAAGGAATCCGAAAGAACTGAACATAAATGAGGTATAAGCAGTAAGGAAAACGCCTTATAAATTTCTGCAGAAAATCCATCAGGACCGAGATCCTTCCCCGAGTGCAATGAACATACAGCCTCGGCAGGTTCCTCATAAGAAATAGGTTGATCCAACTGTTTACGGTTATCAACAGAAAGTGTAGGAATGTTTAATTGGTCTAAAAAATTATTCATAGTAGTATTATCTTTAAGAGGGTCAGAACTATAAAGTTTAGAATAGAATTTTCTAAAGATATCATTTATTTCTGAATGGTCAGTTGTCCTATCACCATTAGCTTTACAAATTTCTTTAATTTGCCGTTTAGCTATAAAGACTTGTAATTGGTTAGCCAGTAATTTACCTGTTTTGCCTCCATGAATATAAAATTGACTTTTATCTTTTAGGAGTTGAGTTTCAATTGGATAAGTTAAAAGAAGATCATATTTAGTTTGAATTTCAATACCCCTTTTATATAAAGCAGGATCTGAAGCCAAGGCATACTTTTGGTCTAATTGTTTCAACTGATAGCTAACTCAATTCTCTCTTTATTAGCTTTTTTCTTGACACTTGCAGTATATGAAATAATTTGTCCTCTAATATAGGCCTTAAAAGCATCCCATATAATAAGACTAGAAGTCTCTTCCGGTGTATTCTCTTCAAAAAAGAGAATAATTTGTCTCTCTAGAAACTTTAAAAAATCCTTATCAGATAGCAAAATTAGATTAAAGCACCAAGATCTGTTTGTATGAGGAAGACCAGGGAGACTTAAAGATAAAAGCACAGGGATGTAATATGAGACAGCAATCTCTTTATAATTCACAGGATTGAACTAATGGAATCATTTGGCTGTCAATAAAAAAAATCAATCTTTTTTTAAATTTCTTTTAAATTTTTAAATTTCTTTTTTTAACATTTAAGAATAAATTGGACAGATACATGGATGGGAGGTGTATGGAGGGATATGGTCCGTGTGCAGGTCAGTGGGACTAGGCAGAAAATGGTTCGGCACAGCCAAGAAGGGCCAAGAGGCCTGTTTCTGTGCTGTAGTTTTTCTAAGGTTTCTAATCCTGGAATACGTGTGGTGGACATGAGAAAAAAACGAATACTCCCTGTCTAGTGGATGTAAGAAATGCCATACATCAACAATACCACATTTCATTAGAAAAGACTGAATAAACAAAGCTGATTTATTAAGTGTTGCTGGTTTTAAAGATGACTGATCTAAAGCTGGATCTAACCAGCAATTAAAGTCTCCTCCCATCACCAATGAGTAAAGGCTCAATCTGGCAAAAACGAAAAAAAGAACGCTTAAAGAATCCTGGGGCATCAATATTCAGGGTGTACAGATTAGCAAATACCATTAACTTACCTAATTTTCCTGACACTATGACAAAATGCCCATTGGTATCAGACACTACTTTATATGTTGGACAAAGGGAACTATATTATCTATAAAGATCGAAACTCCCCTAGACTTAACCTAAAAACAGGGATAAAAATGTAGTCCTCTCCATCTGCTGAGAAGGCGTAAATTGTCACCATTACATACGTGAGTTTCTTGTAGAAAAATAATTGGAACCTTAAGTTTTTTAATATATGCAAAAATCTTATCCATTTCACAGGGTGATTTAATCCTTTCACGTTAAGACTAAGTAAATTCGTTTGATCCATTTTTAATACTATTTAATAGAAAGGTTAAAGTAATAACCACTGGAATGTATATTAAAACCAAACAATTTACCTTGAAATGTGGTAACCAAGCAACAGATTTGGCTAAAAATCCAAAACAGCTTCCAGAAAAAAAAAACTTCTCCCCACCCTCCCAAAGTCAGAAAGCCAGCCAAAAGAAAGCTGACAGCTAAATCTAATGGCGTCACCCTCCCCAAAAAACCTACTGGTTTAGCTCCAAATTAGTTTCAAGGTTAACTGCATTCCAACCTAGACAAAACAGTAGTCAAGGGAAAAAAACTTAACCCTCATAAGAAGAACACATATAGTTTAATTATTACAGTTTCAAAATGATAAAATGAAAACTAAGCCTTTTTGACAGAAAAAAACAAGAAAAATAAGTACAGTATAAAATAATAAAAAACCTATCAAAATTCAAAGCATATGAACGCACAAGATATTAACTCATTAAAATCTTCTCTTTAAAGTTTCAAAAGGATAGTTAGCTACAAAGGTTTACCAAAAGTAAAAGAAGCAAT
Organism: Mobula birostris; assembly: GCF_030028105.1. NCBI lineage: Eukaryota > Metazoa > Chordata > Chondrichthyes > Myliobatiformes > Myliobatidae > Mobula > Mobula birostris. The sequence goes on from NC_092373.1 coordinate 163,216,482, forward strand.
TATTCATGTAGAAAGATACTGAACAGTTAATCTTCTGATTTTGAGAATTTCTGAGCTTCTACGCTCGAATGGAACCATTCCTTAGAGATCCTTCAGTATAATTCTGAGCTGAGCAGGATAATGAAGAGAAGGTTTGAAACCTTTGTTAAAAAGTTCCGACATAACATTTTTGAACAGCACGCTCATTCATGACCTCGGGTGAAAAATCCTCGATTCTTGATCTTCTGACCAGATTAGTCAATCACTCCTCTTTGACGGGATTTACGAATTAAGCGATCTTTCGTCTGAAATTCATGAAAGCAGATTATTGCAGATCTGGGTCTTGCTCCTGGAGGTGGTCTAGACACAAATGATCTATGAGCTCGATCAATCATAGGTAAAGATGGAAAGATTTTAGGAAATAATTTTGCCGAAAAGCTTGCAAAGAATTCAGTAGGCTGATCACCTTCTGTTAACTCTTCAAAACCGAGAATTCGTAGATTATTTCTTCTGCTTCTGTTTTCTAAATCGATAATCTTCTGTCTTAATTTTTCATTAGACTTGTATTGTTTTTCACGAAGCTTCTGTAGATCATCCATTTTCACATCCAAAATCGTCAAAAGTTTCTTCATTCTCTTCTATTCGTTTATCGTGTTCAGTTAAGGTTTTTTGAATAGAATCCAATTTTGCATCTATTTGTTTAATTTCAGAGCTGAGTTGTTGGAACTGCTGCTGAAACCCGTCAGAGGATTCTTTTCTGTGTTTTCGAAGCAAGTCCATTATAGCTTCCAAAGGTGGAGGAGGATCTTCTTTTTTAGTACCTTTTGCACCCCTTGTACTCATAGTAAAACAATATCACTTTTAAAAGTAAGGTTTCAAAACAGGTTGGAAGCAGTAAAGTAAGTAAAGTAGGAGCGACTGCAAAAGGCTGTTACTCCTTCAACAACCAGCAGGAGATCTCATAACTGAATGTCTAAATAATTATTGTTTTGCTCTTGTCGATATTTGATATGATGCTTTATATGTAGGCCTCTAATTAATTTGGCCATGGTGCTGTTTCCATGCAGATATGGCCATCATTTCAACAGGATATTATTAATGGCAAGATAGTACATAGCTTCTTGCATTTCATATCGGGTCACACCAAAGGAAGTGAATGGTGGGTGCGGTGCTAATCTTTGTTTTTGGGTGGTATTAAATTGTTTGCAAATCATTAGAATTGCCCTTGAACATTATTTCATCACAATCCTGTAATTTTTGCAGGTCAGGGAAGGTTTGAGATTTGGGTAACTGCTCAATGCACATTTCTTGTGGTCACAGCATATGTGTGGCTAGTTCAGTGAAGTTTTGGCCACAAACCAAATGGGTCAAATTGCTTTTAAGTTGTGTTGTGATCAACTCTTTACTATTTAAGTTGCTGTTAATACTGGGGTAGGTTTACTTGTCTCGTCATAGTTGATCGTTTGTAAATGTGGCGATTTGTATTCTCTGTAGTTGCCTGCTGATAGAACAGTTTTGTTAGATGCATATTTGAGCAATTTGATTTTTCACATTGAATGTGATCAGATACTGGGTAAGGTGGAAGCAATGTTTAGAAGTGTTGTTTTATTGGAAGTTGGATATTATTTGTGGAATAATTGGCTACTGTCATATAGCTGGTTGGAGACATCACGTGCATCAGATTTGTAAAGTAGTCACTTGCTCCTATTATTAATCTAAGCTGGTATATTAGTCCTCCATAGGATGTGACAATTGCTTTGGTTACCTCTGCCTAGTGCCATTTCAGAGGATAACTGAGAGTTGTGCACGGACCCAACCAGATAAAATTGACAGATTCCAAAGGTCGTTAATTAGTTTTTAAGGAGAGATCTGTAGGTTTTATTTTCCATTCTTGGCCAGCATTATTTCTAGTCCTTATTCTCCATCAGAGAGTAGTAGTGAACTGCTGTGTTGTACCCCATAGTCTTTCAGATGAGGGTACTCCCACAGTGTAGGGGAGAGAGTTACAGGATTTTCATCCACCTTTGAAGGAATTGAAATTTCCAAAGTGGTTTGGTGAGACTTGGACAACTTGCATGTGGTGTGGTCATACCTGAAACCCTTGTTCTAGCTTGTTTAAGTTGTAGATTTGGGACACTATTCCCTGCACCAGTGCCTGAAATGTTTTTGTGGTTGTTGGATCAGTCTACCAGACATTGTTTTCGTGCTGCTTGAGTATTTTAGAGCTGTATTTCATCCATGCAAATATTGACCATTCTGTCAGTTATTCCTTGTAGGTGATGGAAAGGCATTGGTGTCAGGAGGTACAGTTGCAAGAAAGAGTTTGTGAACCTAACTTTACAAATGTAGAAAACCTACAGCACAATACAGGCCCTTCGGCCCACAAAGCTGTGCCGAACATATAGTTGCTTTAGAAGTTACCTAGGGTTACCCATAGCCCTCTTATCCAGGAGTCTCTTAAAAGACCCTATTGTATCAGTCTCCACCACCGTCACTGGCAGCCCATTGCACGCACTCACCACTCTGCATTTTTTTTTTTAAAAGTTACCCCTGACTTCTCCTCTGTACCTACTTCCAAGCACCTTAAAACTGTGTCCTCTCGTGTTAGTCATTTTAGCCCTGGGAAAAAGCCTCTGACTATCCTCACGATCAATGCCTCTCATCATCTTACACACTACTATCAGGTCACCTCTCATCCTCTGTCGCACCAAGGAGAAAAGGCAAAGTCTACTCAACCTATTCTCAGAAGGCATGCTCCCCAATCCAGGCAACATCCTTGTAAATCTCCTCTGCACCCTTTCTATAGTTTCCACATCCTTCCTGTAATGAGGTGACCAGAACTGAGCACAGTACTCCAAGTGGGGTCTGACCAGGGTCCTGTATAGCCCACGGTTGATGAAGGCCAATACACCATATGCCTTCTTAACCACACAGTCAACCTGCGCAGCAGCTTTGAGTGTCGGATGGACTCGGACCCCAAGAACCCTCTGATCCTCCACACTGCCAAGAGTCTTACCATTAATGTTATATTCTGCCATCATATTTGACCTACCAAAATGAACCACCTCACACTTATCTGGGTTGAACTCCATCTGCCACTTCTCAGCCTAGTTTTGCATCCTATGGATGTCCCGCTGTAACCTCTGACAGCCCTCCACACTATCCACAACACCCCCAACCTTTGTGTCATCAGCAAATTTACTAACCCATCCCTCCACTTCCTCATCCAGGTCATTTAGAAAAATCACGAAGAGAGGGGGTCCCAGAACAGATCCCTGAGGCACACCACTGGTCACCAACCTCCATGCAGAATATGACCTGTCTACAACCACTCTTTGACTTCTGTGTGCAAGCCAGTTCTGGATCCATAAAGCAAGGTCCCCTTGGATCCCATGCCTCCTTACATTCTCAATAAGCCTTGCATGGGGTACCTTATCAAATGCCTTGCTGAAATCCATATACAGTACATCTATTGCTCTGCCTTCATCAATGTGTTGAGTCACATCCTCAAAAAATTCTATCAGCCTTGTAAGGCACGACGTGCCTTTGACAAAGCCATGCTGACTATTCCTAATCATATTATGCCTCTCCAAATGTTCATAAATCCTGCCTCTCAGGATCTTCTCCATCAGCTTACCAACCACTGAGTAAGACATCACTGGTCTATAATTTCCTGGGCGATCTCTACTCCCTTTCTTGAATAAGCGCAGAACATCTGCAACCCTCCAATCCTCTGGAACCTCTCTGTCCCCATTGATGATGCAAAGATCATTGCCAGAAGCTCAGCGATCTCCTCCCTCGCTTCCCACAGTAGCCTGGGGTATATCTCGTCCCGTCCTGGTGATTTATCCAACTTGATGCTTTCCAAAAGCTCCAGAACATTCTCTTTCTTAATGTCTTAATGCTCAAGTTTGTCAGTCTGCTGTAAGTCATCCCTACAATCACCAAGGTCCTTTTCTGTAGTGAATACTGAAGCAAAGTATTCATTAAGTACCTCTGCTACCACCTCCAGTTCCATACGGTTTTCCACTGTCACACTTGATTGGTCCTATTCTCTCACATCTTATCCTCTTGCTCTTCCCATACTTGTAGAATGCCTTGGGGTTTTCCTTAATCCTGCTCGCCAAGGCCTTCTCATGGCCCCTTCTGGCTCTAAGTTCATTCTTAATCTCCTTCCTGCTAGCCTTATAATTTTCTAGATCTCTACCATTACCTAGTTTTTTTGAACCTTTCGTAAGCTTTTCTTCTTGACTAGATTTTCAACAGTCTTTGTACACCACAGTTCCTGTACCCTACCATCCTTTCCCTGCCTCATTGGAATGTACCTGTGCAGAATGCAACGCAATATCCCCTGAACATTTGCCAAATTTCTGCTGTACATTTCCCTGAGAACGTCTGTTCCCAATTTATGCTTCCAAGTTCCTGCCTGATAGCTTCATATTTCCCCTTATTCCAATTCTCCAATCTTTGTGGTTTCCGTGCCATTGGAATCAGTTGGTTGATTTGTGAAGTATCGTTTTCTTCTTGGAATGCAACATCAAGTACATGTTAAACAAATACACGCACAGGCGTCTTCACTCTGTGGGCCACTTCTTCAGAATGAAGACCATCATCCTCGACCTCAAGGGATAGCAACGTTGACAACTCCAATTAAATGCTTTCTTAACTTGTCTGCTCCTATCCTCTCCAATGCTATAGGAAAGGAGATGGAATTGTGATCACTGTCTCCAAAATATTCTCCCACTGAGAGACCTGACACCTGACCAGGTTCATTTCCCAATACCAGATCAAGTACAGCTTCTCCTCTTATAGGCTTGTCTACATACTGTGTCAGGAAACCTTCCTGAACACACCTAACAAACTCCACCCCATCTAAATCCCTCATTCTTGGGAGATGCCAGTCAATATTGGGGAAATTAAAATCCCCCATCACAACTACCCTGTTATAACTGCACCATTCCAGAATCGGTCTCCCTATCTGCTCCTCAATGTCCCTGTTACTATTGGGTGATCTATTTAACAAAAAACACCCAGTAGAGTTATTGACCCTTTCCTGTTTCTAACTTCTACCCACAAAGACTTAGTAGACAATCCCTCATAAAATGTAGTCTGATTTTCATCTAAGTCACAATAATAAATAAACACAATCTGTCTAAACTAATAACATACGAACAATTGTACTTCCATGACTCTATTGAACATATTGTTTAATCATTCACAGTCCAGGCTGGAGAAAGTGTGTTAACCCTTGTATTTAATAACTGGTAGTGTTGGCGCATGGCCAAGTGGTTAAGGCGTTTGTCTAGTGATTTGAAGGTCACTAGTTCGAGCCTTGGCTGGGGTAGCGTGTTGTGTCCTTGAGCAAGGCACTTAACCACACATTGCTCTGCGACGACACCGGTGCCAAGCTGTATGAGTCCTAATGCCCTTCCCTTGGACAACATCGGTGGCGTGGAGAGGGGAGACTTGCAGCATGGGCAACTGCTGGTCTTCCATACAACCTTGCCCAGGCCTGCGCCCTGGAAACCTTCCAAGGCACAGACCTATGGTCTCATGAGACTAATGGATGCCTATAATAACTGGTAGAACCTCCACCAAACTTTTCCTGTAGCTGCTGATCAGACTTGCACAGTAATGAGGAGGAATTTTAGACCATTCCGCCATACAAAACAGTTTCAGTTGATATTTCTGGGATACCTTGCACAAACAGCCCTCTTCAGGTCATGCCACACCATCTCATTTGGGTTAAGATCTGAACACTGACTTCACCATTCCTAAACATGAATTTTCTTTTTAAATGATTCTTTTGTTGATTTACTCTTTGTCTTTCAGATCATTGTCTTGTTGTGTCATCCAACTTCTAACAAGCTTTAGGTGACGGACCGTTTCCTTACATTCTCCTGTAAAATGACTTGATACCATTTTGAATTAATTGTCCCTCAACGATTGCTAGCTGTCCAGGCCCTGAGGCACTAAGCAGCCTCAACCATGATGCTCCTTCCACCATGTTTCACAGTTGGGATGAAGTTTTGGTGTTGGTGAGCAGTGCCCTTTTATCTCCAGTGTGCATTTCTGCCAGAAAGTTAGACTTTTGTCTCATCTATCCACAGAACATCGTCCCAGAAGTGTTGTGGAAGTGTGGTGGTCTTTTGCAAACTTGAGATGTGCAGCAGTGTTTTTGTTTTTTGGAGAGTAGTGGCTTCTTCTGTAGTGTCCTTCCAGGAACACCGTTCTTGTTCAGTGTTTTTCTTGTAGTGGACACATGAAGAGACTTTAGGAAGTTCTAGAGATTTCTGCAGGTTTTTTGCTGTTACCCTTGGGTTCTTTTTCACCTCCTTCAGCATTGCATGTTGGCATTATCTTTGCAGGATGCCCACTCGTAGGGAGAGTAGCAACAGTACTGAGTTTTCTCCATTTGTAGATAACTTCTCGTACTGTGGATTGATGAACACTTTAGGTTTTTAGAAATGCTTTTGTAGTCTTTCCAGCTTCGTACATCTCTACAATTCTTGTAAGGTCTTCTGGAAGTTGATTTGATTGAGGCACAAGTAGATCTTTCTTGAGAAGAACAGGCTCTATCAGTAACCCGATTGTCTTTGTTTTATGGGCAGGACACATCTACAACCTACACCTCCAAGCTTATCTCCTTGATTAGAAGACTGACTTCAAATAGCTTTTGAGAAGGCTCACGTACTTTTTTGAACTTAGACTCTGATTGTTTAAATGTGTACTCAGTATTGTCAGGAAGTATAATTGTGTGTTATTAGTTTAGGCAGGTTGTGTTTGTCTATTATTGTATCTTAGATGAAGATCAGGCCAGGTTTTATGAGTAATGCAGAAAACCAGGTAATTGCAAAGGGTCTCAAACTTTTTATTGCAACTGTATGCTATTTGTCACAGCTCTTCTTTAGGTGCCATTGAGTTTCTGATGAATCGTGACCACCTAGACATTAATGGTCAGGGACATGGCCTTGTTAATTAAACCTCAAGCTTTGGTTGTTAGACCTTCTTGTCTATACCAGCCTGCTGCCTGGATTTTGATTGCAGCTGCGGTCTGCTTCACTTTTTGAGGAGTTGTTTTTTTTTAGGGATTGAATATGTGAATTCAACAGTTTGTCGTCTTTTCTGAATTTAGTCCAGTGAAACAATCACTGCTGTACCCTGAAAATGTGGGGAATGACCCTTCATGAAGTGCATGGCTGGAATATTTTTTGTTCCACTGTGGAAAAACTTGTTTTAAACAACATTTTTTGTTTCAATAGGCAGCAAACTACCTTGATATCAAGGGACTGCTAGATGTAACTTGCAAAGCTGTAGCCAACATGATAAAAGGAAAACCACCTGAAGAAATTCGCAGAACTTTCAATATCAAGAATGATTTTATCGAGAAAGAGGAAGCACAGGTATTGTCAGCTCAGCTTGAAGGATTGTTCTTGAATTATTTTTTTGTTGTGGCTGGTTTAGGGTGGCTTGAAGGAAGTATCCCTTTCTCCTCTTCTCTAAGCATTGTCTGAAATGCATACTAGGGCCTATGGCGCTGTAGTGAGCAACTCCTGGCTATGGTTTGAATCCAGGCTGGACAAGTCCAAAGCAACATAAAGTTGTGAGTTATGCAGCACAGAAACATGCTGATGACTCGATGCTTCCCTAACAACCAAATTGCCTACCTGAGCTAGTCCCATCTCCTCATGTTTGGCTCATATCAAAGTAACTATTTAAATATTGTAGTTGTACTCCCTTTACCACTTCCTCTGGCAGCTTGTTACCCACTGCCCTCTGGGCTCCTCACTTCCTTAAACCTGTGCCTTCAGTTTTAGACTTCCCTATCTGTTGGGTTGGTGGTGTGGGGAAGAATAATTATTCATGCTACATATGCCCCTCATAACTTTATATTCCTCCAAGGTTGCCCCTCAGCTTTGTGACCCGGGGCAATGGCCCCAGCCTGTCTGTATCTCCTTGTAACTCAAGTGTCCCAGTTCTGCTAGTAGAGTGGAGTCCATGGAGCAAAGCTGATTAAATAATTTATTTCAAGCCACTGATGGGGTGGTTTTCTCTGTGTTAGAGAGCACATGAGACTTGGTGTAACTAGCTCCTACAAATTATTCAGATATTCAGGGACAACTTTTATTTGTAGACTTTTTTGACATTGTGTAGAGCAAAATGTTCATCTTATGGCTGCACTGCATTTTATTTCAATTAACTAGCAATTAATATTTGCCATTTTGTCGATCTTTGAGGTTTTACTGTTACTACTCCTGTATGTATACCTGTCTTTAAAAATGCTCACTAATATCCAAAATTGTAATAAACAGATGAACCAAATCAGAATCAGATTATCACTTAATAGTATGTGATTTTTTATATATCAGCTGTACAAAATTACTAATAAATTCCAAAAATAGTACAAAAAACAGACATGGTATTCATGGACCATTCAGAAATCTGAATGTAAAGGGTTAGAAGCTATTTCTGAAGTATTGAATGAGTCTTCATTCTCCTTTAGCTCCTCCCTAACAAGAGGGAATGTCCTGGGTCATAGTCCTTGATGATGGATGCTGTCTTTTCGAGGCACGGCCTCTTTTTGTAAGCATAAGGGATTCTTCGGATGAGGGCAATGCAGAGTATCTCACATAATGCTGGGGAAACTCAGCAGGTCAGCATCCCATAGAAAGCAACAAACAGTCAATGTTTCAGCCAAGACCATTCATCAGAACCTGCCTGTTGCTATCTTTGATGGTGGGGAGGGTTGTGCCTATTTTTACATACATGCAACCCTGTAAAAGTATCGGCAGCAATAGCGCACACCTGGAGTCTGCTGTCGCTGTTAACAAATCACTATTGTATTAGTAACTACGTAATATGGTAACTTAAACCAGGTAAATCAAGAGTTAGGTGTTATGCATATATAGGTGTATAGATAAAGTTCCCAAACTCATTTGAGCTCAGGTAGTCAGAGTTGCAGTCTTACGATGGTATGTAAGAAAGTTCAGTTCACTCCACAGAATTGAGGTGAGAGAGAGGTATTTGTAATCCAAATAAACAAGTGTCGTCAATCTTCCTGTTGTCCTGCGAACCCTTCAAGTTAGCCCAAATGTGACTACACTAAGGGTAACATCTTCAAGTGGTAAAACTACCAGCCCAGGCAAGGGTTAAACACACTGGTAGTTCCCACAGGGTCACCCTAACACGCACTGTGACAGCCACTGATCAATCCTCAACCCACCCTCGTGGGCACTCGAAGAGTTAATTCAGTGACTCTTCATCACCAGCTTTTGTATGTCCGCGAGAAAGACAGTTGACCTGAAATCCACACACGCTGAACACCAGCTGTCCATCATGTAGCTCCTCCTCTCTCTCTCTACAGTGACTCAGTCAGCAGTTGAAGACAGCTGCTTTTCGTAACACTGTATTCACCCTCCCCCTCTCTCTCCTTAAAGGTGTAGTCCATAACAAATGAAACTTAAGATCCAATCACACCATGAAGGAGCTGACTCTGCAGCCTCTTGTGATCCTGTGCATTGGAGCTTCTCTACCATGGTATGGAGAAGAGTGTGAGAGATTAGCTTGGAAGATGGCATGGTAGAATAGTGGTTAGCATAACATTTTATAGCGTCAGGGGCCTGGTTTCAATTCCTGCTCCTGTCTGTAAAGTGTTTGTATGTTCTCTGTGTGACCACATGGGTTAGGTTAGGATTAATAAGTTGTGGGTCTGTTACGTTGGTACCAGAAGCCTGATGACATTAGCTGCCCTCGGCTCATCCTCGGACTGTGGTAATGTAAATGACACATTTCCTTTATGTACATGTTCATGGAAGGATGAAGGATGATCTAATTATACTTCTCTTTTTCAGGTACGGAAGGAGAATCAGTGGTGTGAAGAGAAGTGACCCACAGTAGGAATGTACAACTCAGTGAAAAAGCTTTCCTTGCACCATGAATTATATCATTAGCAGCCTGTGATTCCTTTAAGTAGTAATAAATTGAGCTTGCAGTGTGCTCCATGCAACCTATTAGCGAGTAGCACAGTGACTATTTATTACTCCACTCCGACCTCGTTGATCAGTGGAATGTAAGTTGTATAAAACTGGCAGCATGACAGCAATTACTATGTTAATTTGTATTTAAAATTTACTCTTTCAATGACTTTTTTCATGGCTACCTTTTACAAAAAATCCCCAAATGATATTTGAATCAATTTATTGCTGGTTATGGATTTTTGCCTGTGTTTATCACAGCTCATGAAGTGCATCCTCAGGATTGTTGTCACACCAGTGATCTCTTGATGTATTCTATTTCTATCAAAGATGATTTACGTTCCATTCTTTTCCAAACTTTCTACATAACCCACAGTTGGCAGAGAAATGGAGAGGTGTGGTAGAACTGGTTTAAAAAATCAGTGTTGAAAGAATTAATGGGATGTAGAGTTCTTACTGTGATCTGTGAGCATTTTTGGCCAAGAAAACTCCACAAATTGTGCTGCTTCACTCTTTGAATTTCTGAATATTAGTGTCGAACTGGCTTGTTCTTATTGTGCTATGGAGTACAGTTGCTTTGTTTCTTTTGTTTTCAAAAAGAAACCTCATGAAATAACTTGTAGTTTATGTTTCAAAGGAGAGGAGCGCTTAAAATGGCTTGTTGCCCATATGTCTCTGGTATTGCTCTTTTCTCCCAGGAAGATGCTTTTGTGATTATGGGAGTAACAGCACCAGTGATAACAGCTGTGAATGTCCAGAATATTTTTTCAGGGGGAGGTGTCACAGCAAACAAAGAAAATGGTCATACTAGATTTATTGATATAATCAATCCAGGTTCATCTGTTGATAGAGTAATTTAATCTTGAGGAATGTTCACATTATTTATGTACAGCATACGTAGAAGTATTGAGCACATGTATATAGATGGGGTGCCTAAGACTTGCACAGTACTGTATTTGTCAATATGGAGCAGAGATCAAATTTATAAATCTGGTGGGACCAAAGAATGTTGGGAATAGCAAATGTGGAGTGCTGCGGGAGGGAGGGTGGCAGAGGAGTGCCGGGGTGAAGGGTGGTGTGAATGCAGACCTACCCAGCCCTGAGATACAGACTAAGTCATTTGATTCCAAACAATTGGTTTATTTATCATTGCAGGATGTCTCTCTGGTGCTTCCTGCTCCCTCCACTCACCCTTCCCCATTCCCCGGCCATGATTCCCCTCTCCCTGCCCTCTTCCCACTCTCAGTCCATAATAGAGACCCACATCAGAATAGGGTTTATCATCACTCACATTTGTCATGGAATTTTTTTTTTTTTTTTTGCGGCATCAGTATAGTGCAATTCGTAGAATTCTACAATACTGTGCAAAAGTCTTAGGCACCCTAGCTATATATGCCTAAAATTTTTGCACAGTTCTGTATAGCTGAAGAATTCTAAACTAGCATTGTCAATTCTTTCATTGCAAAAAATGGAAGAATTGCAATTCTGAATGCAATTCAGAATCAGCATGTGACCAATGAAGAATAAATGTCACATCAACTAAACTTGAAGCCTTCAGAAACATAAGATTTTAAAAAAGGTAATGGTGTGGAGTTGGGGTCCCTTTGAGGTGATGTGTCTGATACACAGATTTTACATTGCAAACTTAAAATAATTGAAGTGCTAGATTGGAAGCCTCCTTCAAATACAATCACTTTTTTGGTCATTATTCAAGGATGTTCTTTCACTTTTCAGATTTGATAATCATCAATTTAGCTTTACTTCTGGCAGCTGTAGGCCCAAATGCAATGTGGGTCTTTATTAAGTATCTCTAGCTTGAAGCAGAGTTTGGTTTGTGCTATCAACTTGAATTGACAAATTAGTGGCTAATTTTCTGGCTGTCTTGTGTTGAAGCAATGCTATTGCTGGTGGCCACCATTGTGTAGATATTGACCGAATTTATCGACCGTATGAATCCTTAAGATTCTTGCACCTTTTCATTAAAGTTAATTCCACAATACTAAATGCATTGACTCAGATTTTTGTGTAACATGCCTTGCATACATTGATTACCTCAGTATTTCCATTGAAATAATACACCAACTAGGATTGTATTCCCTGAATCAGGGCTAAAGAATACACTACTAAGAATTGATGGACATACAGTATAAGGTGCAAAATCTTTCTGGTAGTTATTGCAGAGTAATGGTACAAGGTTTTAAAAGCCAGAAAACACTTCTGTGGTTAAGGTAGTACAAATAGGAGATTTCAGCAAGAGGCACTTGAAACTGCAGGTCCATGAGCCAGTCCTCATCAGGGATCAGGGGTGGAGAGGGTCAGCAACTTCAGTATCCTCACTTCAGAGGATCTGCCCTGGGCCCAACATGCAAATGCAATTATGAAGAAAGTGTGGCAGTGCCTCTACTTTGAAGTTTATGAAGATTCAGCGTGAATCTAAAAGCTGACAAGCTTCAATAGCTATGTAGTGGAGAGTATATTGACTGGCTGCATCTCAGCCTGGTATGGAAACATCAATGCCCTTGAATGGACAATCTTACAAATAGTGGTACAAAAGCCTAGTCCATAATGGGAAAGCCCTCCCCACCATTGAGCACATCTATTTGGAGTGTTGTTGTAGGAAGGCAGCATCCATCATTGTGAGGTGTAGGCATCACCCAGACCATGCTCCCTTCTCTTTGCCATCACCAAGAAGGTACAGGACTCTCGGGCTCACTCTTCTCTTCGGTTGTCCATCAAAATCCGATGACGACGTCCACTCCTTTAATGGTGAGATCTTTGATGACTATACAGTCCTATCCCAGATCCACAAACTCTATTGCAGGTGGGACATGTATATGTGGTAGTGGTGGCAACCATGGCTGCATTTCTCCTGGCTCTCTTCTGTTGTCTTCTGGTTGTTCTTTCCATCTCCAGAATACGAACCCCGTCCCAACACAGCCATCGCCAAGTGGTACGGTCAGCAGCAACATCCTCCAGGTCCTCGGGTCTGATCTTGCACTTCCTTAAAGCATTCTTCATCTGATCCTTATAGCGCTTCTTCGGCCCTCCAGCTGAGTGTCAACCATGATGTAGCTGGCTGTATAACACTCTGCGGGGTAGCCGACATGGGGGCATCCTTATCACGTGCCCCAGCCACTGCGGCTGAGGCTGGGTGATCATGGCCTCAGTATTCCCGCAGTTGGTCTTTACAAGTATTTCAGTGTGAGGCACCCGCTCACGCCAGGAGTGCTGCAAGGACTTGATGTGACGGCTTGTAGGTTACCCAAGCTTCTCAGTTATAAAGGAGGGTGGTGACACAGACCGCTTGGTATATGGCGACCTTTGTGGAGGGACGAAGGCTCCTGTTCTCAAAGACTCTACGCCGAAATCTCCCAAAGGCAGTAGATGCCTGTTTAATGCGGATTTGGATGTCGTCGTCAATGCCGCTATCCTCAGAGAGAATGCTCCCCAGGTATTCAGTAGCGTATCTAAGGTACGGCAGGTGCCCCGGGCGCCACTGAGCAGTTTCTATTAAAGTCAGACAAGACATCCTCGGATAGTGAAAAAAGAATTTTCTTCAGATGTATGATTTGTCTTTGATTAGCATGGGTGAGAAGCACTAGGATGGCCTTATTTCAGAGCATTGTGTAACAAGAGCATGAAACGTTTCTTCATGAAGAAGAAGGAAAGTGGAGCTGAAGGATGGAAGAGACGAAAGTTGGAAGCGGAGAAAGCCAAGAAGTCGAGCAAATTCTTCATGCCCTTCTTTGAAAAGCCCAGAACAAGTAGTTCGACTCATTCCATGGAGTCGCCTGCACCTGCTGAAAGTTTGTTAGAATCCGAAGGTGGATCAAGTACAAATGCGTCACAAGTTGAGGAGGAAGTCAAGTCAGATAAATCCGCGTTTGATGGGATTAAGAGTGAGGCTGCCACAGAGAACGTGGACATGACAGGAGGGGAAGACGATGTTGGTGGCGGTGGTGATGTTGAGTTTATTGATGAGATTGAACCCGACGACGCCGAACCTAGTGAACTGAATGGTGCCAAAGAGCCTCGAACTGTCATATCAGAAGTGATTGAACAGCATGACATTGGACTTCTGAAGTTCGATAAAGGTACCGAAAAAGCAATTTTGCCTTATGCGTTGAGAACAGAAATAATAAAGCTGGGTTCGAAGTATTTCCGGAACAGTGAGGGGCCTTTCCTACCAACAAATAACTGCTCAATGTACAAAACTTGGTTCAAGAGGAAATTGGGAAATGGTCGTGGTGAGGAAGTGACTCACTCATGGCTGGTCTACTCCCCTTCTAAAAAGTCTGCATTTTGTATCTGTTGTCTTCTCTATTCCCGGTCAGACCATCAATCCTCATTGGAGCAGGAAAGTGGATTCAACCAGTGGAAAGCACCTGAAAGGATTAGTGTTTATGAAAATGCCAAGAGTCATTGGCAATGCTTCACACAGTGGAAAGAAATGGAAAGAAATTTAGCTGGAAACAGAGGAGTTATTGACACGGTATTTCAGTTACAGATTGAGAAGGAAAAGCAGAAGTGCCGTCATATCTTGGCGAGAATCCTTCATTGTATAAAATTCCTTGCGACTCAGAATCTGGCTTTGCGAGGACACTAGAAGTCACTTCAGCTAGACGATGATTCCAATGTGGGAAATTTCCTTTGCTTACTGAAACTCTTTGACCCTGTCATAAAAGAACACCTCAGTCATTTGGAAAGTCATCCTGGATCCACGTCTTATCTTTCACCGGGTGTCCAAAACGAGTTCATCCACATGATGGCATCCACTGTTCGCCAAAGTTTACTGAGAAGCATTAGTAAAGCCAAGTACTATGGTCTCATGTTTGACTCGACTCCTGATCAGGCACACCGTGAACAGATGTCAGAAGTATTGAGGTATGTGGAAGCTGATTTTGAGAGGAAAACAGTCCGTGTTAGAGAATCCTTCCTTGGTTTTATCCAGATAAGCCAGAAGGAGGCTGAGACTTGGTTGAAGACATCTTGAAACAGCGACAGAAGGATGAAATGGAGCTACGAGATTGTTGGTCACAGCGCTATGACAACGCTGCTGTGATGGCTGGACACAGAGGTGGTGTTCATCAAAGAATAAGTGAGAAAAACAACCTGGCAGTGTTTGTGAATTGCCACAATCACTCACTCAACTTGGTGGGTGGACATGCAGCCAAACAGGATACCAATAATGGTCACGTTTTTTGGAACCATCGAAGCTCTCTACGTGTTTTTCTCTCGTTCAACATAGCGATGGGAAAAACTCAAAAACGCCGTGCCTGTGGTTGTTAAGTCAGAGTCCAAAACCAGGTGGAGTGCAAGGACAGAAGCAGTGAAGTACATTGAGGAGATACTTCAAATTCTCCAGGACGTGATAGACATTGAAAACGAGACCAATGAAACAAGAAGTGATGCAAGGCAGCTGTACAACTGCATGTTGAGTTACGATTTTCTGATTTTGCTAGAATTTTGGAACAAAGTACTCATTCCCATTGACCATATTCAAAAGAGGCTGCAGTATCCTAGCATGAACTTCCACGATGCTCTCCTGGATTTGAAAGCCCTCTGAGATCATTTTTATGATGAAAGAGAAGTGTTGGTCAGTGAGTCACTCGAAGAAGAAGTTGATCTCTGTCAAGAATGGAATATTGAAGTTGAAAGACGTCAGAGACGAAAGAAACGAATGGCTGATGAGAACTCGAGAGATGCTGGGTTAACAGCTAAGGAGGAAATGGAAAGAGCCATGAAGGGAACACTCAGCTGTCTTCACAGAGAAATGGACGAAAGGTTCGCTCGTTTGCACAACACTGACGCCAAGTTTGGGTTCCTTCTCGATGTCGAGGGACTGTGTTACGGCGCCGACAGTAACGACCTAAAGAAGTGCGAAAATTTGGGCGAATTGTACAGCTCTGATGTTGATGGACAGCAGCTATATGAAGAAATTTTGGATTGCAGAATGTTGCTATCAAGGCGGGTCAACATGAAAATATCAAGACCTGAAGAGCTTCTTGAATTTATTGTTCATTATGTAGATGAGAGCGTCTTCCCCAATCTTCGCATTGCTATTCAGATAATGCCAACCATCTCAGTTTCCATCGCCAGCTGCGAGAGATCATTCAGCAAGTTAAAACTAATACTTCCGTATTTGAGAACCTCCATGGGTCAAGGCAGACTCTGTGATCTTGCTCTGCTGAGTGTAGAAAGAGAAGAAACTGAAAAAACTGACTTTGATCACATCGAAGACCAATTTGCATCAGCGAAATCAAGGAAGGTGCAGTTATAATTTTCATATAGTGCCATAATTTGTTAATTAAAAGATTAACGAGCTTGACTTGTATTTTTGAGCTGATACTATGGTAAAGTTATCTAAAAGATGGGTGTCAGATGTTTGGACAGGGGCGCAATTTCAGTGCTTGCGTAGGCGCTATTTGCGGTTGATACACCCCTGCAGATATTTGAAAGGTGGCGCTACTGACAGCTTTTCATCACCAACAGTGAAGGCAGGTAGAGTGGGTGGGACACTGGTACTCCATTGGCAAACCACTTCTGTCTTGGTATTGACAGTCAGCCCCATCCTGCTGTGCGCTTTCACCGCCACAGCAAGGACAGTCTGAAGGTCCTCCGGAGTATGGGCCACAAGAGCACAGTCGTCTGCATACTGCAGCTGCAGGACCCGCTCTCTGCAGAGTTTGGTGGTTGCGTGGAGCCTCCTGGTGTCAAAGAGGTTGCCATCTAATCTGACGTCCACTGCCACACCGCTGCTGTCTTCAGTCTCGTTGTGGAGAAGCTTGGGAACACACACGAGGAAGATGTTAAGGAGCACTGGCGCTAGCACACACCCCTGCCTCACCCCATGCGTACAAGGAAGGGCTCGGACTCTTGTCCTCCTATGGTCAACCGAGCAATCATCCCATCGTGGAACTGGCGGAGGATGTTAACAAATTTATTGGGACAGCCAAACCTGAGGAGGACATCCCATAAGAGCTCTCTTTGCACAGTGTCAAATGCTTTGGAGAGGTCGACAAGGGCCATAAACGGGTCCTGATGTTGCTCCCGGTACTTTTCCTGTAGCTGCCGGGCTGTGAAGATCATGTCGATCGAACTCCTGTTCTTTCTAAATCCACACTGCGATTCAGGCAGCATTAGCTCGGTGATGTTGCTAATGAGTCTCTGAAGCATCACCTTAGCCAGGACCTTTCCAGCAACAGAAAGGAGTGATATGCCCCTACTATTGCCGCAGATGGCTTTGTCACCCTTGTTCCTATAAATGACAGCGATGTTTGCATTTCTCCATTGCTGTGGGATGTTCTCATCAGTCCAGGCCTTGGTGATATACTGGTAGAGGGTGCGCATACACCTGTACCCTCCATTCTTCAGTAACTCAGCAGGGATATTGTCAGTGCCAGGGGACTTGTTGTTCTTAAGGGAATGGACAGTTGATAGAACCTCCTAGAAGGTTGGTGGTGGACTGAGGTCGTGGTTGGGAGGAAGTTCAGGCAGTTCGTCCAGGATGGTGGGGTCTGCATCAGAGTCCTGATTAAGCAGTGTGTTAAAATGCTCAGCCCACCTCAGCAGAATGGTATTCTGATTCTTCAGAAGTGTTAGACCATCTGCTGTTTTCAGGGGAATAACGCATCGATTTATTGGGCCATAAATGGTTTTGACAGCATTGTGAAAATTATGCATACTTTATATTTATACTTTATAGTCGCCAAACAATTGATACTAGGATATATAATCATCACAGCAATATTTGATTCTGCACTTCCTGCTCCCTGGATTACAAATCAATAGTAAATATTAAAAATTTAAATTATAAATCATAAATAGAAAATAGAAAAATGGAAAGTAAGGTAGTGCAAAAAAACTGAGAGGCAGGTCCAGATATTTGGAGGGTATGGCCCAGATCCAGATCATTATTATTATGTCATTATTATCGACAAAGGACTGGATTTCATGTGCCTTTTCAGTTCACCACTCATTTTGTATGGTCTTATTGCCTTTTGCACTTTCCTCCGAGCTGCCTGATGCTGGTGGATGAAAGGTTGTCTAAAGTTGCTCGGTGTGCTCTGTGCATGTCCCTAAGCAAGTTGTGGATGGTGTCTGAGTTATCGTCAAACCAGTCTTGGTGGTTCCTGCTTTTATGGCCGAAGGTTTGGGCTGCTGCTTCATAGAGCACAGAGCTGATATAGGTCCACTGTTGTTCCATGGTATTTTCTGAGCTCAGACAAGGTTCCAGCTCCCTTAGTTTCTCAGCTAGGATGCGTCGAAACTCACTTCTTGCCTCTGTGTTTCAGCGGTGGTTACAATTTAGCCGCTTTTAATTGGGTTTTTGCAGCCGCAAGGAGGGACGCACTTTCATATGGAGCTTGGCCACAATCATACAGTGGTCAGTCCAGCACTCTGCACCTCTCATAGCACGGGTGATGGGAACATCCTTGATATCACTACGTCTCACAATGATGAAGTCGGTCATGTGCCAATGTTCAGAGCGAGGGTGCATCCACGAGGTCTCATATTTTGCCTTCTGCTGGAAGATGGTGTTGGTTATAGTAAGGTTATGCTCAGAGCAAAGAGTAAGTAGCCTCATGCCATTTGCATTCACCTTGCCAATACCATGCCTACCTAGCACTCCACTCCATATCCTGTTGTTCTGTCCCACCCTGGCAATGAAGTCCCCAAGCAAAAGGATCTTATCATTCTTAGGGATCCGGCAAAGAGCTTCATCCAATGTCTGATAAAAGCCATTCTTGACCTCATTCTCAGATGGCAAAGTTGGCACTGAGAAGCGTGGCATAATGTTTCTTTGACGGGGGGAGATGGAGGGTCATTAGTCTTTCACTAATGCCAACAGGTGTTTCTGTAAGACTTGGTAGTAGGGGTGTTCTTGATGGCCAATCCTACTCTGTTGCGATGTTGTCCACCTGGGGGAAACCTTTCCAGAACAAGGTGTAACCCATCCCTTCCTCTGTTAAACAGCCTTCATCCAGAAGCCTGGTCTCACTCAGGGCAGCAATGTCGAAGTTATAGTGCCTCAGCTCAGCAGCGATCAAGGCTGTTCTCTGGTGAAGTCTGTCAGAGATGCCATACGAGTCCAGGAGAGTCCTTACATTCCATGTTGCCAGTTTTAGGTTGTATTGTTTCTTATTTCGACTGCAGTCGACCCCATCGCCGTCAGACTTCAACCATATGTAAGGTCCAGGTATTGTTCACCGTGGTCAGAGGTGGAGACCTGCGCAAGGAAGATTTTAAAGTGCTACAGGAGTGCACCATCCTCAGTAGCACTATCTTCACCATGACGAGGTAAATCCTGGTGGCAAGGGTGATCCCAGGACAACTGGTCCTACATATTGGCTGCAGAAGGCTGCCGGGTCCTTTTTCTGTTAAGGCCCGCCTATTGCGCGCTACCAGCGCATTGCTTTTCTGTCAGGGTGTGCTCCCTTAACAGACTTACCACAAGGCAGTGGGGATATTTGCCCATAGCTGGGACAGTGGTTGATGGGCGCCAGGGCATGTCCACACAGTGGTGGGCCTGCATGCCACGTGTCTGGGACCCACTGCTACTCCGAGATCCCCTGTAGTTTAGCCTGCGACCGTAAGATACCCAGTTTCCGCGTGTGGCCCCGAGGAGGCACTGCAGGAGTCTTGGTGGTGGAGAGGCTCTGTACTGGCAGGAGGAGGCTTACACACTTGGCTCCTCTTTTCACCCTCTGTTAAGGCTAGCCAGCGGCAATAGCTTTAGGCAGAGAGCACTATGCGGCATACAGCATGCACTACTACACTAGACGCTTCACACGCACCCTGTGAGCAAATACTCCCAGCCGCGCAAATACTCACACCACCAGTGAGTCCCACAACCTATGGACTCGCTTTCAGAGACTTTGCACCTCATGTTCTCCATTTTATTTCTTAATTAATTGTCTTTTTCCCCCTTTTTTTTGTATTTGCATTTTGTTGCTTTTGGGCATTGGTTGTTTGTCCATCCAGTTGGGTGTGATCTTTCTTTGATTCCATTATGCTTGGATTTACTTGGAAGGAGTCTCAGGGTTGCATATGGTGAAGAGTACTTTTTAAAGTAGATTTATTATCATTGATTCATGTTCAGTTAGTTTTAAATATTCTTGTTAACTGAAGGTAATTTGGAATGCAGGGAGAAGGGGAGATATGGGATTGGGTTCAGAGGTAACAAACAAGCTTGAGGGCTCTTGGCCTAAATGTGTTCATCTTGCAATCTGCCTGCTACACCAGTATTGAGACCAGGCAATTAGGATAGTTTGAGCTGATTTGTTTACATAATCATGTCTCTTAAAATACGTTTGTACCTTCTGAACTAGAAGTTACAAGATTCTTGGGTTCAGAATTGGCATAATCGATTTCTCTCCATGCAGAGAGAGGTGGCGTATTGGATTTCCAGAGCTGACATAGGAACTGTTGTAGATGAATAGACAAGGTTATAAATATGCAAAAAGACTGAAGGTAGTTGAGCATTTTTGCATTGCTTGCTAGCAAAGTGGCAGTAAGCCATACAGTATGAGTACAGCAGACAAGTTTTAGTAAAAGAATGAAAACCTTTATACTTTATTGTCGCCAAACAATTGATACTAGAGCGTACAATCATCACAGCCATATTTGATTCTGCTCTTCATGCTCCCTGGAGTGCAAATCGATAGTAAATATTAAAAATTTAAATTATAAATCATAAATAGAAAATAGAAAAGGGAAAGTAAGGTAGTGCAAAAAATCCGAGAGGCAAGTCCGGATATTTGGAGGGTAAGGCCAGAACCTTGGGGGTTTCTGCTATCTCCCTATGCAATAGCAGAGTTATAACGAGTTTACCTAAAAATATTCTGGAATGAAATTGAGAAGGGAACGATTTAAATATTGCTAGAATTGCTCCATAGTTCAGCAAGACTCTGACCTGGAAAAGGCTGATCTATGTTGGGTCACTTTTTATCCTCAACTACATTCTGTAAACCAAGGCTGGTATTTATTACCAATTAAAGACTTGCCTTGAATAGACACTGTGCGACTTTCAGAGGCCTGATAAGTCAACAGCATTACTGTGGAGCTTGGCACAACAGTTTTCCTCCCAGATGTGGTAGTTTTGAGTCGCCGTGGCCACAGGAAACTGCAGAGCACCAAGCAATATTCTGGAGGAACTCAATGGGTTGTACAGCATCTGTGGGATGAGTTTGTGGCAAAGCTAGGGTTTCAACATTCATTCCTCCCACAGTGCATGCAAACTGAGTTTTTCTTCCAGTGTATTATTGCTTTCATCATCATACCTGCATTACAATTCAGGGACTCTGCAGTTCATCTTCCTTGTGTTTTTTTCCCCCTATTTGCCTTTGCATATGTTAATTGAGCTGCTTCAGTATGGAACTAGCTTTGTGGCTGTGACCTTTGGCCATTGGCTTCTGGACCGGTTTCACTCACAGTGGCGGCTCATGAGGGTGAACTCAGCTGTTTGATATTTAACGTTTTGTGTGTTATTTACGTGATTAGTTTTCTTTTGCATTTTGGGTATTTGATGGTCTTTCTTTTAAATGGGTTCTTCGGTGTTTGTGGCTGCCTGGAGGGAGGCGAGCTGCAGGGTTACATACTCTATACGTAATTCAATATATAGTTTGAATTTCTAAACCTCCCAGCTAGGGTGAAATTCAAATTATATTAAAATTGTGTAAATTGCAGCATTTGTAGAAGTCGCATTGCTAGCTACAATCTCTTCCTCCATTCTTAAACTGTTGATTCTGGATTTCCTGTTCCTAATAACTATTCACATGAACAATATTACTGATAAAGCAAACAGATCTCTTTCACCCCATTTAACACATTAAAAATGGTTGAGATTTACACTTAGAAAATTTGTTTGAGCTTGGCCTCAGTTTTTGTAGGTGTGAGCAGTTCATGTTAACTTTGGATGCTCAAAGAATAATAAATGGATTTGAAACTTTTAATACCAGTCCTCATCAAGGGATCAGAAGTGGAAAGGGTGTGCAGTTTCAAACGCCCGGCTGTCAACAGCTGAGGATCTAGCCCAAGCCCAACAATTAAAGAAGGCATGGCAGTGGCTATATTTCATCAGGAATTTGAGGAGAAAGGTATATCACCAAAGAAACTTCCTACAAATGCACTATACAAAGAATTCTAACTAGTTGCATTATTGTTTGGCATGGATGAGCCACCGCACAGGATCAGAAAAAGCTGCAGAATGTTGTAAACTCAACCTCTTCTCTCTTCTTGCAGTGCTGCTGCAAAACAGCAAATTTCACATCATATGCCAGTGATATTAAGCCTGATTCTGATCTTAACTGGGTAAGTGGGCTGAGGAATGCTGGCAAATGGGAGTTAATTCACATGTAAGGTATTGCATTTTGGAAAGACAAATGAGGACAGAAGTTGAAGTGCAAAGCACACAAAATGCTGGAGGGACTCAGCAGGCCAGGCAGCATCTGTGGGAAAAATAGTTGACGGTTTGGGCAGAAACCCTTCGGCAGGACTGGGGGAGAAAAGAAGCTGAGGAATAGATTTAAAAGGTGGAGGGGAGAGAGAGATACCAGGTTTAAGGTGGAACCTGGAGGGGGAAGGATGAAGTAAAGAGCTGGGAAGTTGATTGAAGGAGACAGAAGACAGTGGAAGAAAGAAAAAGGGGAGGGGGAGGAGCACCAAAGGGAGGTGATGGGTGGACAAGGAGATAAGGCATTACTGGAAGTTTGAAAAATTGACATTCATGCCATCAGGTTGGAGGCTATCCAATTGGAATACAAGATGTTGTTCTCCCAACCTAAGTGTGGCCTCATCAGAACGGGAATGGGAAGTGGAATCAAAATGGGTGGTCACTGGGAGATCCTGCTTGTTCTGGCAGATGGCATGTAGACGCTCAGTGAAGCAGTCTCCAAATCTACGTCAGGTCTCACCAATAGACAGGAGGCCACACCAGGAGCACCGAGCACAGTAAATGAGCCCAATAGACTCACAGGTGAAGTGTTCATTCTCACCTGGAAGGACTGTTTAGGGTCCTGAATGCTGAGTTCCTCCAGCATTTTGTGTGTGTTGCTCAGATTTCCAACGCCTGCAGGTTTTCTCATTTGCAGAAATTTCAGTGAATGGCAGGACCCTAGAGAATGGTGGACAACAAAAGGGCCAAGATCGTCGTGGTAGCTTGACAGGGTGGTAAAGGTGACTTTTGGCACACTGGCCTTCAGCAGTTAGGAGTATGGAAGTTGGGATATTGCACTTGTATAGATTTGAAGCCACATTTGGAATATTGTGTTCAGTTGTAGTCACCCCACTGAAAGAAAGATGCTGTTAGGCTGGAGAAATTGCAGAGATCAATGAGAAGTTGCTGGACTTGGACTTTCACTAAAGTCTGATATATAAAAACATAACAGGTATAGAGAAGGGTTGGGCATGGTCTTCTAAGGATTAGGGTGAGAGGTGAGGGATTTAATGGGAACCTGAGGGGCAACTTCACCTAGAGGGCAGTGAGGATATGGAATGAGCTACCGGAGGAAGTGCTTATGACTGATACTTAAACAGTTAAATGGTACTTTTATAGGTACATGGATAGGAAAAGTTTAAGGACATTAGCCAAACAGGCAATGGAACTACCTTAGATGGGAACCTTGGTCAGCATATATCAGATGGGCTGGGGGTCCTGTTTCCCCCATTAATTTACCTTGTAACCTATTAGATTTCCATTACCTGTATACTAGGGGATAGTTTTGTGGCTAATCCATCTACTGACCCACACAATATAGCAGGAAATACAAGCTGTCACACTTTCTGTAGACCATACAGGTTAGGACAAGATGTGAAAAACAAGCTTTCTGGATTGAAATCAATCTCATTTGAATGATTTCGTTGAAAACTTGAGTAAACTTTCAGTCAAAAAATGCACCTGGGATTATTTAAGGGAAATATTATTGGACATAATCAAGTAAAAACCACAAATTCTATATTTTTCAGTATAAAAAATGAAAGGGGGTTAGGCCTTTAAATAAGATAACAGCATTTTCCTGCAGTAAATTTCTGCAAAGATTCTTTAAGAGGCTCTTAGTAGGCACATTGAGCAAGTGCCAGACAGTTCCTGCATGTTGGAAGGATAAACTACAAATCAGATTAAGAAAACATCTCTTAAAAGAGTGAAATCTCAAGGATCAGGTTACAATTTACTTGTAAGTACTGATAATCATTTATATCCATTCCAAACTGTAGAAAAGATCCTTCATGGCCAAGGCAATAAACAGATTTCAACATAGAGCTGGTGGATCAAAATAGTTTATAGGATCAGGAAGGATCAAAGTGACAGGGCCAAACAAATATTAATTACAGGGCAAGCTTTATACCCCCCAAAGCACTTGTGGAATTGACTTTGTGGTCACAACCATCTACATTTTGGAGGAAGAATAAAATTCTCAAACAAGTGAGTTCCAATTAATTTTTTACTTTCATATGCATACAAAATTAGATGATTCACTTTGACTTCTGGCTCTGTGCTTGTGCCTTCAGCACCTTCACCACTATCTTCTGTTCCTCAATAAGGAATGCACGCTTAATTCTGAAATTTAAAAAAAATGCACATCAGATTAAGTTTTATAGCCCAAGGCTTAAAAACTCTAGACACCAATCACACATCCCACTCTCAGAACCTGCATTCTAGGCCAAAATTCTCTGCTGTGATGGGACACAGGCTTTGGCACTGTGCCCGGTTTCGGGTCAACACACAAGGTTGGCTGCCACTTTCCTTTCCTTTTGCAGTGGAGTCAATCTACAGACAACATCTCGACCAAAACAAGTTTCAGGTGTATGAAAGGTAACCCTGGGACTAATTAACTGCACGTGTTTCTGGGGCAAGTGACCTTACCATGAACATACAGCCACTTGGATTTAAAAATTATTATCACCAATGGTTTAATATACCAATTATAGTCATCTAGTAAACTATTGTTCACCTCCACTGTAAGCTTTGATGGTAACCCTATAGTTTTCTTACTACTGGGTAATCATGAACACCCAAGGTAGAGCACCTGACTACACTACACCAATGCCTCAGTGAGTTACTGATGGGAAAACCCTACTTCTACCACCCCCTACATAGTTTCACACCTCACACAGGTATGCTCAATAAAGCAGTGGAAAAGAAACAAGTCACTTTGGAGGTTACCTGTCACGCACACACTTGGCACACATAGAACCACCATAGGCTCTACTGACGTGTTTCTTGGTCTTCGACAATCTCATGAGGACCTTGGGTCGAACAGCCCGAATCTATAAAAGTTTAAGACGAAGCAGTTAATGTGTGCTTTCTGTCAACATTCTGAACAGAGAATAACCACGAGGTTTAAAATCGATTTATAATTGTGGGCATACTACGCTGGGACTGGAAGTAGGCGACAATTGCGGGCTACCCAGCAGAATCTTGCTGATTTGATTTGACGCTAATGACACATTTCATTATGTTTTGATGTATATGTGATGTGGCAAGGCTAATCTTTAAAAAAAATATCCATGGAAAGAATCATTGAAATGAAACTGGTGATCCAGTGCCTTTCAGCTAGGTTGTAAGTTAAAGGCCAATTTATACTTTTGCGTCAAATCCATGCCGTAGGTACGGCGTAGCCATGTACCCTACGCCGTAGCCTGACACGCACCTCCTCAAAAATGTAACTACGTGTCGTGGCAACGCAGACCGCAACAACTGTGATGGTCCGCTTGGTAGCGTCGCATTTCCTCCTGCGCTGCAGTAGCTTCCCATGGGGCGACTGAGGGGCAGGGAAGGAACTCTGGCTGCAATGCTTTCCATAAAACTTTACAGACCTCCGAAATTATGGAGGACCATGTGCTTAACGCCAGTTTGTAGATAGCTGCTACAGCCAGTTGACTTCCACCTGAAACTAAAACTCGAATGGTGATTGCCAGTCTCTGAGTATACTGTGCGAACACTGATGTGAAATAAATGGTTGGAGACGATGAACCAAATCATCAAATCTACCTGCTGACATCCGAGAATATTTGAAATGCATTTCCTCGTCCATGCCTCTCAGTGGCTGGACAAGCACAGAAAATTCACCCTCCTTCAGTTTCAGTTTCTTCATGTTGAGTTTCAACACGAAGAAACTCAACACAGTGGCATAGAAACCCCACCGCCAACTAGCGTTTTGGTGGTGAATTGCAGAGCGATGCAGACACACCAACGCACAAGTATAAATCTAGCCTTAAGGAGATCAAAGGCGGCATGGGTCCTCACTTCCAGCAAAGTTTAATACAAACTCAAGGAACAACTTGGCTTCCTTCCACTTTACAGCTTTCCAGGTCTTCCAAAGTTCAACCACTTTGGATAGCCGTTTTGATTTGCATATTTTGATTACAAAGCAGATAATTACAGTTAATTATTCTGTTTCTTTTCACATCGCTTCCGAACCAGTTTTAGTAATGTCACTAATCCAACACCCCATTTTATTCTGCACTATTGTCCCTTGCGTCATTCTCTCTCACTCACCTTCCTCCTCTACAATTTGCATTTCATCCAATCTTGTTTTCAGCTCTGCTCAAAGATAACTAACCGGAAACATTAACTCCGAAAATGCCAACAAATTTGCTAACCATTCTGGTGTATTTTTTGTTCCATAGAAAAGATGTGTGAAATACGTTTTGTTGGTCCAAGTCTATCTTTAATTTAGAACAGATTATGTAGCAAATAAAGACAATTCCTAGGCTATGAACAGCTATCTTATGGATATTCTCAGATACAAATAAGCTCTCAATATTAAGTTCATAATTCTGACATACGTACATAAATCCAAATAGCAGAACTAGTTTCTTCTCCCATTCCACATTTAGTAATTGTTTATTCTTATAAGTCTTAAGTGCATTTGATGCCATTCACTACAATTCACTATACCTGTGGAGGTATATTTAGCATATCAGGTGACTTTTGTGTATTTCTGACTTACAAATTAACTTCTGAATGCCTAAACATGGAACCAGTTTGTTATCCGGAAGTGGCCCGCAGTTGTCCCAGGAGTATGTAAAGTGGAAAATGAAACTGCTTCTTCACATAGTGTGACTGCACTTTGCAAACAAGAGAAGACAAAAACATAAATCCTCCAAGTCCATATATAGGATTTGCCGTGCCAGTGCTGAATGCTGAAGATACTATTGGTATTTTGGAATTGTTGAAGTATCGACCAGTTTTCCCTCAGTATTTTTACAGCAACTGGGCAAATTGAGGAAATGTATTTTTTGCCACAGAGTGAAGCTGAGTGCACAAACAAAACTGCACTCTGCAGACTTTTACTGCAATCAAAAGAAAGTCCCAAAAGATGGGACAGTAATGATCACTGCCTGTAGGATGTGGTAAATATTCTAAACCAGACATGGGATCTATAAAAGAGCTTCCCATTCGTTTTAATCTTTTAAGTGTTACTTCAGGGCTTTGTTTGTAACAAATCCCAGGTTGTTATACATTTCATTTTCATTCTTAAAAGCAGACACAGTGGTGTTTAAACAGGCATTTAGACATGTGAACATGCAGAGAATGGATCATGTACGGGCATCTTTAGTGGCAAATATCAGCATTTGATTTTTACATGCTTTTTAATGTACACCATTAGTTCCAGTCCATAGGTGGAAAAACAAGGAAATTGAGGAGAATACAGAAATTGACGGTTTGCTTTCACATTAACAAGCTGCAACCACACTAACATGAGTACAATCAGTAGGGATAGGCAGCAACACCTCAATACTGGTACCCAATAAGCCTCCCTAACTTTACTCCTTGTACATTATCAACTCTATGGCCAGATTCAGCTCTAACTCCATTTATAAGTTTCTAGAGGACACCACCAGAATGGCTCAAATCTCAAACAACAAGCCACAGCACAGGAAGGAGACAGAGAGCCTAGCGCCATGGTATCATAACAACATTTCCCTCAATATCAACAGAACCAAAGAGCTGGTCATGACTTCAGGAAGCAATGGTTATTACAGCTCGTGGCACTGGAGTTCAATCCGGGCATCCTCTGTATGTCCTTTTCCCTCCCACAGTCCAAAGACGTACCAGGAAGGTTAATTGTTCATTGTAAGTTGCCAAGCGATTAGGTTAGGGTTAAATTTGGGTTGTTGGGAGTTGCTGGGCAGTGCCACTCAAAGGGTTGGAGGGCGTATTCTGCTCTGTATCACTGAATAAAATGAGCAGGGTGGAACCGTGGCCTTGTTATCATCAATGGTGCTGACCTGGAGATGTTTGAGAGCTCCAAGTTCCTCAGTCCTGATCCCATTACGAAGACACCATAACCTAGAAAGCACAACAGTGCCTCTAATTCCTCAGGAGGCCAAGAAAATTTGGCATGCCCCTGTTGACTCCCACCAATTTTTTTTATAGATGTCCTACATATCTTGGTATGGCAACTGCTCTGCCCAAGACGACATGCAACTGCAGAGTTGTGGACACAGCACGCCATGAAAGCCGCCTCTCCATCGGTGCCTCAGTAAAGCAGCTAACACAATCAAAGACCCCCTCAGAGATACTTCTCCTTCGAACTGCAGAAAAGCCTGAAAGTATGTACCACCAGGCTCAAGGACAGCCTCTATCCCACTGTCTATTGAATGCACCTCTTCTACAAGATACTCTTGATCTCAATCTAGCCCGTCGTGGACTCACACCTTATTATCCTGCACTTTCTCAGTAACTATAACACCACATTCCCCATTCTGTTTTTGCTACTCCCAGTATTAGTTCAATATATTACTGCAATGAATTTATCTGTAAGGATGGCATGCAAAACAAAGGTTTGCACTGTACCTTGGTACATGTGACAATTACTAACAGCTATCTTTCAACAAGAATAACTTTCTCCGACTCCGCAAATGAACCTGATAATTGAGGTCAGACCAACACAATTCACATAAACAAGCCAGAACATTCGTTGAATGATGTCACTTCAGCAGTGAGACATGCTTCAGTTTTACACTTCAATTCCATCTAATTTGCAGGTGCACCCTGTGTCATTAGGACTGAAAATGTCACTCTGCAGAATTTGAAGTTTCAGTACAATGTGGTCAGCGATAAAACGCACATTATGGCAAACCGTCTAGGCAAGACTGAAGCTCTACGTCTACAACTTCAAAAGTGCTTATAAATTATCATCTCTAACGAACCAAGCACAGGAGCAGCAGCAGCTTAGGAGGATTAACGGTATCTCCTCTGTTTGCATCTTCAGATGCAGCTCTATCTCCATCTTTAATATCTCTATTTTTCCCTTTCAGCGTTCCTTTGAAGACCCTGACCTGGAGTTACACGCTGACTTCCGTTCTTTGCGGGAATGGGACCCGCTCTCGGGGTTTCATGACTGGCCGTTATTCAGCACACCAAGGGCTCGGCCTAAGGGCTCCGCTCACCTTCGGAGGGCCTAGATCTCATGGCCCTGGAGATGGGGCAGATTGAAGGTCGATGTCCAAGCAAAAGATTGGTGTGTCATGGGAGATGGAAGATCTAAGGCCGTGTGCCCAGACACCCGAAATCTTTGGCCACGGAGCTCAGCAAAAGCGACGCAACTGACTTTTAACATCATAAACCAGTGAGATGTTTATGTCTCCTCTCTTGCTGTGAAATGGGAGATTACGCGTGCTCCCTTACTAGGGAGAGGGAGAGAGCCTGTGGTATGTCGAATACCGGGTGGACAAGTAGTCTTTGGAGTACTGCAAGTCTGTGTCTTTGTTGTTGCTTTGCTCATGTTTGAGCACTCCGTGGCAGGTGCCGATGCTTTTGTTTGCCGGGGGAGGGGGGATCGTTGCTTGCTGCTGCTTACGCACGGGAGGGAGGGAAGCTGGGGGGAGGAGACTGTGGGGTTCTAAAATTTAACTGTCATTCATTCTTTGGGGGCACTCCTGTTTTCCGTGGATGGTTGTGAAGAAAAAGCATTTCAGGATGTATATTGTATACATTTCTCTCACATTAAATGTACCTTTGAAGCAGGAAAATATACATTTAAAGACCACATAATTTAAAAAACCTATTAAATATCCTCTCCAGTTCTACAGGATAGTCATGATGCATAAAGTCTCTTGCCTTCAATAAAGCCAGAAAGACCGTAAGATCAGAAAACCATGAAACAAATCCATGTTCAACGATCTTTTCTAATTTGAGGAACAGCTCGGACTGCAGAGCACAGTGGTTGCTAAGGCATATCTAGCAAGCGGTGAGTTACTCACAGCCACAAGGGGCATGAAACAGCATGCATTTTAAAATGACTTACACCACGCAGTCTTCCAGGACAGATTCCACATGCTGACTTTGGTGCCTTGCCCACTTTCTTGGTGTACAAGAACACAATGCGGTTTCCAGGTGTCCGGGAGCTAAACAAATTAAAAATATATAGTTTTTCAGAAAATTAATTGTAAGACTGTTATTTTTTGGGGGGGGGGGGGGATATGCGCTTTCAATTGCAATCATAGAACAATGCAGCACAGAAACTGGCTCTTTGACCAAACTTGTCCATGCCAACCAAAGTCCTAACTGAACCGGTGTCATTTACCTGTGTTTGCCCAAAATCCCCCTGAACCATTCCTATCCCTGTGACTGTCCAAATGCCTTTTAACTGTACCCACCTCTATCACTTCCTCTGGCAGCTCATTCCATATAGTCAACACCTATCGTGAAAAAGTTGCCCAGCACATCAGATCCCCTTTAATCTGTATGGACCCTACCGCTTGCATCACTTACACCAAGCAGCTTCGACTGATTCTTCTCACTTCTGACAAGTCAACGGTGTATTCATGGGCACCCGCATGCTTGTCTTTTTGTGAACAGTCCCCATATCTGATATAACTGCTCCACTACTGTGTTACACTGACAACTGCAATAGAGCCTGTGCAAAAGTCCTCAATTTTATGAACTCCAGCAGCTGCGTGCACCCCTCACATTTTAAACTTACACCTTCTAATTTTGTACTCCCTATAGACTACAGGATGATCAGATTGAGGGTCGCAGGAATGAGTTTTAATGAAGGAGACCCATTTTCGCTGGAGCAGCCCAGAACGTGGCAGTAACATTTTCAAGTTGAAGTCAACCCAGCAGAGGTGATGTCAGGAAACAGTTCCTTACACGACTGGCAAAGAATACTGGGACCTTTCTCCCACAAAACACCAGAGACAGATGTTAAATGAGAGGTTCAGACTAGAAAGTAATTTAGATTAGAGAAATAGAACCAGGATAGTACAGGTCCGTCATCAATTATCTGAAAGGAATAGATGAGCTGAATAGCATATCATTCCTCTTCTATGCCCTACTTACAGTCTTTTCTTGTTGGAGGTGGTGTTGTAGGACAACCTACGGCGGTATGTCAGACGCTGAACCATTTTAAAACTCTGTAACAAAGAAGAAAACAATATATCTAATAGACAGTCTTGAAGAAGCACGCTTTCAAAATTCAGGAGTTTTGTCAATAGAATGTTTAAATCTGTGGAGATAATGAGCTGACGTACAAGACGAGACATTGGTGAGCATCAGATTCAGCCTTTGGAATCCCAGCACTTTTAGCTTGATTTGTGAGCTACCTTCATAAACTAAATTTAATTTCTGGAGGAAAATAACCTAGCTCAAATTTCCCAGTAATCTATTAGATTTTAAGGAACCACTCATTCATATAGAACCTGATTGCGTCAAAACTATTCAAGGTTCTTCTCAGCAGGGCCAATGTAATTTGACATGTTTAAATAAAGAAATATTATCGGAATAGGATTTAAGGAGCACCTAGAAGGACACAAGATGGCAAAGCCTACAGCTTTAGTCTCAGTTGCTGAAAACATGGAAGAACAGGAACAAAGACTCTTTGAGCTTGCAGAATAAGGCAAGAGTAGAGCCAATCAGGGAATATTGTAAAACCCAGCATGAAAATTTTGACAAGAGAACCCCAAATATTTTGCAGCAACTTTGTGCAACCTGTTCCTACAAACTGGAGAATCTGCCCATTTTCCACTCAAAACACCATGACGGTATACCAGGACTTCAGACTGTCCTTCAGTCAGTGGCAGCTAGACGGCTGCAACACTCAGGAACTTGGACCATTTTCATTAGTGTGACTGTATGATACTATCTTAGTTGTGCTATATGTGCTTTGTATGACTGTTCGTACTGTGTTTTGCATCTTGGCCTTGGAGTAACACTGTTCGTTTGGCCGTGTTCATGGGTATTCATGTACGGTTGAATGACAACTAAACTTGAACTTCAGGTCTAATCTAAACTAAGGTAAAACCACACTGATTGCCCGAGATGGTTCTCAATTGAAAAACAACAGCTGTTCTAACGAACAAGTATTCAATCGTACAGGGGAATTATCCCTGGCACAAAAAACAGAAAATGCTAGAAACTCAACATATCAGACAGTATCCGTGGAAAGAGAAATAACCTAGACATTTAACCACCTGTCCACATTATCTGACCTCTCTGTATTTCCAGAAAATTTTCACTCTATTGTGACGTAAGAAACGGCAGATGTTGGACTCTGGAGCAACAAAAATGCTGGAGGAACTCAGTGGGAGGGGTAGGAGAGCTTGCAGGGGAAAATGGAATTTCTGGGTAAAGAGCCTTCCTCTGAACTAGATGAAAGGTGTTGATTAGAAATGTCAACTGTCCATTTCCCTCTACAGATGACAGAGTTCATGCAGCACCTTCTTCATTTCTATGCATCTGTTGGTTTTCTTGATTTTCAAGTGCCCTAATGTCCTGGCTCCTCTACCAACACCATCTGGATACCTATTTGGATGCTTCACAATTTGATATGGTGACTGCTCTCCCAAGACTGCAAGAAATTGCCCGGAGTTGTAGACACAGCTCAGTCCATCATGAAAACCAGCCTTCCTTCCATGGACTTTTCTACATTTCCCTGCTGCACAAGGGCGTTGCAGTCGTGTCGTGGTTAGCACGACACTATCACAGCTCGGGGTGTTGGGAGTTCAGAGGTTAATCTCGGCATCCTCTGTAAGGACTCTGTACGTCCTCCTCACAGAATGTGTGGGTTTTCTCCAAAGACGTATCAGGTTGGTTAACTGGTTATTGTAATTTGTCCCGTGAAAAAGTTAGGGTTAAATTAGGACGTTCAGGGTTTGGCTCGAAGGGCCTATTCTGCACTTAATCTCAAAACAGCCAACACAATCAAAAACCCTCTCACCCCAACATTCTCTGCTCTTACTTTACAGAAGCTTGACAACATGCACCACTAAAGCATGGCTTCTACCCTGACATTATATGACACTTGAACAGACCTCTTCTACATTTATAGATGACTTAACTTCACATTGTAAAGGTTCATGCACCTCCTCTGACTGCACCGCTCTCTGTCTGTAACGGCTGCACGATATTCTGCACGGTCATTACATTTCCCTTGTACTACTTCAATCTACTTACATTTTCAAGTTACCTGTACTGGTAGCATGCAAAACAAGTTTGTTCACTGTATGTGTGATAATAAACCAACTACATCATCGGTTGCCCAAAACATTAGGGACCCAGGTTAAAGGCTCAGGCATAAAAAAAATAGCGCAATATAACAATTATAGGTGTGAGGAAAAACTTTCAATGTGGCTTCTTACTGGGAACCCATCGCCTATAAGGGTGTAGCAAGATGATCAATGCTAAGGAAATTGAATCACTGATCGGATTAGTCCTTCCCCTTGGGATCCGGCTGTGCTACAACTCAACATTTGTATTTTGAACATTGAGGTAACATAAAAGCGCCGTGAACCAATTAAACTACCGTCCCTAAGTACTGACAGCCCTATCCCAGCCGGATACGCCAACAGTCCGGTCCCAATCCCACAACTATTACGCCCAGGCCCAAAGCCGGGAAGGCAGTTAGTGCTGACTTCCCCGGTGCCAGTTGCGGCTCTGGGCTTTCGCTCCGGCCGGCGGGCATCAGCGACGGAGACGTTCACAATATACATCCCGGAGAAACTCTCCCGCTCGGGGTAACACCACTCGGCAGAGGCTCGGTCGATCCATCGGACCGCGGCCGCCGATGGAACCGGATTGTCACAAAAATATTTCCAGGCAATCCGCGGCTTCACCAGAACCATACCTGCAGCCGGCGTCACCGGAAAAGGAAGGAGGCAGCCGCTCAGGGTGGAAGGTCAAATGGAGCCAATAACCGGACGTGACGCGCGGAGCGTGGTTTGTCACGGCGAAGGTCCAGCCCTGAGCGCTGTAAACCGTGGGAAAGTGAGCTGCCTCCATCAATTGCAACGATTGAGTTGTATGTCAGTTTAAAGCACTAAATACTGCAATAGGTGACGATAAGCAGCTCTTTCCAACGATTATTACCCGGGGTCAACTAAACTGAATGCACACAGAAATGTTGGCAGTGCAATGACTTACATGCTAATTGGTTTATTATTGTCACATGCACTGAGGTTCAGCGAAAAACTGCTTTGTGAAACATCCGTGCACTGATCATTTTGTGCCAAAGATGGACCTTGTTATTTTTGCTCTAATTGTGTTCTTTCTTGTAAAATACGTGTATACTTTATGTTTAATTCATGATTTTTCTTGTGGACGCTGCTTCTCTAAAGCAACGTATCTGTGATTCTGCAAGTCAGAATCAGATTTATATTTACTGAACTAAAATATGTGAAAACTTTCATTGTTAAGTTTTTTATGGCACTGTGCACGCATGTA
This sequence comes from Mobula birostris, assembly GCF_030028105.1. Taxonomy (NCBI): domain Eukaryota; kingdom Metazoa; phylum Chordata; class Chondrichthyes; order Myliobatiformes; family Myliobatidae; genus Mobula; species Mobula birostris. The sequence goes on from NC_092373.1 coordinate 163,251,105, forward strand.
CTTAAGTCTATAATAATATCTACTCTTGACCTGGTTGTGGCCCTGCACCTTATTGTTAACTGTACTGCACTTTCTCTGTAATTGTAACACTTCATTCTGTACTCTGTTATTGTTTTCCCTTGTACTACCTCAATGCATGCGACAGCAGCCACACCCTGGGCAACGGCTTCGACAAGCCGGCTAAACCAGGTGAGGGTAGCCGATGGGTCTCAAACCCTCGGTGAGATAGGGAGTTGTCTATCCCAGCATGTGAAGACAGACTCCAATGGATTGAGAAGACGAGACCAATGGAAGGTCCAACGGTCAAGAAGGCGGTCTCTGCAAGTGTCGTGGAATGGGAACAAGACACAGAAGACGTCCTGGTCATCCACTGCGCCTAGTCCCATCTCCAGCCGTCTAGACTCTGTCTTGCCACTGGATCCAGATGGGAATTGGGATGAGAGAGTGAGGCTGACGCTGCGCAACTCTCCCTCACTTAAATCCAAATCGCGCTAGTCTTGACACCATCATAATGGTGTCGAGGTCCTCATCGACGTCAGTGATGGACGAACAAGCAGCAACTACCTCAATATACTGTTGTAATGAAATGATCGGTGGATGGCATGCAAAACAAAGTCTTTCGCTGTATCTTGGTACCTGTGCCATGGTAGTGTAGCGGCTAACACAACACTAATACAGCTCGGGGGTCATCAGAGTTCAATCCCGGCACCCTCTGTTTGTACGTCCTCCCATGGAATGTGCGGTTTCCTCCCGGTCCAAAGACCTATGGGTTAGTAGATTAATTGGTCATTGTAAATTGTTCCGTGATTAGGCTTGGGTCAAATCAGGAGTTGCTGGCTTGAGAAGCCGGCTGGGCCTATTTGGCGCTGTCTCTCTAAATAAATAAATGTGATAATAGTAAATCAGTCTATACTTTAATCTCGTCTTTTACAGTCCAAATATAAGTATATTGTGGTAGTACAAAGGGAAAAGCAAATTAACGGAATACAGAATATCGTATCAGCAACAGAGCAGGAGAAGTGCAGCTGGACTTACTGCGAGATCAAGAGTTCAACTTTTGTACGTAAAGGTGTTTGACAGCGGGAAAGAAGCTGTCCTGGAGCCTGGTGGTGTGTGTTTTCAAGTTTCTGTATCTCATGTCTGATGGAAGGGGGTAAGAGAGAGACTGGCGGTGATGGAGTAGAATGGATATTGACTATGTGGGCTGCAATGTTATAAATATTCTCCCATGTTCGAGATCCCACTGAGCTCAAAAATAAATGGAATTCTCTCCCATGTCAGGTCCTGTACTCATCAATAAAACAACATCACTAAAGCAAGTTCTCCCAAAAGTTACCCCAATTTCTTTCTCCTACCGAGTACACTATTTTATTTGAGACTGGAATGTGCTGCCAAGGTGGTGCCGGGGGAAGATAGCCTCACAAAATCTAGGAAACATCTGGGCAAGCACTCAGTAGCCATGTCATAGTATGCTAAGAACGGTGTTTTACAGGAGGTTCACAGTGCAGTCACTGAGTGCTGGTGGCAGATGGAGTGGATATTTCTGGAGGATGGATGGAGTGGATGTTTCTGGTGGATGGAGTGGATGTTCCTGGTGGATGGAGTGGATATTTCTGGTAGATGGAGTGGATGTTTCTGGAGGATGGAGTGGATGTTTCTGGTAGATGGAGTGGATGTTTCTGGAGGATGGAGTGGATGTTTCTGGTAGATGGAGTGGATGTTTCTGGAGGATGGAGTGGATATTTCTGGTGGAAGATGGAGTGGATGTTTCTGGTGGATGGAGTAGATGTTTCTGGAGGATGGAGTGGATATTTCTGGAGGATGGAGTGGATGTTTCTGGAGGATGGAGTGGATATTTCTGGTGGAGGATGGAGTGGATGTTTCTGGTGGATGGATGGAGTAGATATTTCTGGTGGATGGAGTGGATATTTCTGGTGGATGGAGTAGATATTTCTGGTGGAGGTTGGAGTGGATATTTCTGGAGGATGGAGTGCATATTTCTGGTGGAGGATTCAGTGGATATTTCATGTGGATGGAGTCGATATTTCTGATGAATGGAGTGGATATTTCTGGTGGATGGAGTAGATATTTCTGGTGGAGGTTGGAGTGGATATTTCTGGTGGAGTTTGGAGTGGATATTTCTGGTGGATGGAGTGGATATTTCTGGTGGATGGAGTAGATATTTCTGGTGGAGGATTCAGTGGATATTTCGTGTGGATGGAGTCGATATTTCTGATGAATGGAGTGGATATTTCTGGTGGAGGATTCAGTGGATATTTCTGATGGATGGAGTGGATATTTCTGATGGATGGAGTGGATATTTCTGGTGGATGGAGTGGATATTTCTGGAGGATGGAGTGAATATTTCTGATGAATGGAGTGGATATTTCTGGTGGAGGATTCAGTGGATATTTCTGATGGATGGAGTGGATATTTCTGGAGGATGTGGTGGATATTTCTGGTGGATGGAGTGGATATTTCTGGAGGATGTGGTGGATATTTCTGGAGGATGGAGTGGATATTTCTGGAGGATGGAGTGGATATTTCGTGTGGATGGAGTGGATATTTCTGGTGGAGGATTCAGTAGATATTTCGTGTGGATGGAGTCGATATTTCTGATGAATGGAGTGGATATTTCTGATGAATGGAGTGGATATTTCTGGAGGATGTGGTGGATATTTCTGGTGGATGTGGTGGATATTTCTGGAGGATGTGGATATTTCTGGAGGATGGAGTGGATGTTTCTGGTGGATGGAGTGGATATTTCTGGAGGATGTGGTGGATATTTCTGATGGATGGAGTGGATGTTTCTGGAGGATGTGGTGGATATTTCTGATGGTGGTTTATCCTGGAAAACGCCTTCAATATAAATTTCAGGCCACACTTTTCCTAACCTTGATGGAGCCATCACTGTTGGAGATGTGGAACGTTGAAGGTGGGGCAATAGAGGGAAAGAGGAGAGGTGATGTTCAAAACAAATAAAATGGTTAATTTCACGGACCATTTTGGACAATTCTTCCCAGATTCCTTGTCCTTTTACTTCCTTTGGAACACTTGAGGGTCGTGCTGCAACCCCTGACAAGCTTTAAGTTGAGAAGTATAAAGTTTAAAGGAAAAGATATTTGACACAGAGAACGATAGGTGCCTGGAACATTCTGCCAGGGCTGGTCGTGGAAGCAGATACATCTTAGATTTAGATGTTGGATTTTATTTCTTACATCTATTTCACAACCGAGGGAGTAAAAATCTTTATGTTGCAGCTCCGTTGATACGTACAAGCAATAAGGAAGGGAAATGTGGGAGTATATTGCCCAAACACGAAGATTGTATACATAATCGTTTTGTATCCATGTGTGTACAGTCAGATATGCAATCAGATCAATGTGTATTGATTAATCTGATGGCCTGGTGAAAGAAGCTGCCCGGAGCCTGTTGGTTCTGGCCTTAATGCTGTGGTACCGTTTGCCAGACGAAAGCAGTTTGTGGTTGGGGCGGCTGGAGTCCCTGATGATCCTCTGGGCCCTTATTACAGTACGTACCTGTCACTGTAAGTGTCCCGAATAAAGGACAGTTCACTTCCTCAGATTTGCCGGGCTGTCTGCACCTTTCTCTGCAGTGCCCTGTTATTGGGGGGTAGTACAGTTCCCATATTAGGTGGTGACGCAGCCAGTCAGGGTTCTCTTGATGGTGCCCCTGTAGAAAGTCCGGAGGCTCTGGTGACTCATGCTAAACTTCTTAAGCCGTCTGATGTGAAAGAGGCACTGTTGTGCTTTGTTCACCACACAGCCGGTATGTACAGTCCAGGTGAGATCTTTGGTGATGTGTGTACCGAGGAACTTGAAACTACTCAGCCTCTCAACTACAGTCCCACTGATGTCAATAGGGAATAGGCTGTCCCTGTTCCTCCTGTAATCCACGATCAACTCCTTTGTTTATCCAACATTGAGGGGGAGGTTGTTTTTCTTGGCACCACTGTGTCAGGTCATTGACCTCCTCAGTAGGCTGTCTCATCATTGTTGGAAATAAGGCCTATCAATGATGTGTCATCCGCAAATTTGATCAGCAGATTGGGGCTGTGCGTGGCCACACAGTCATGGGTGTATAGGGAGTAGAAGAGGGGGCTCAGGACACAGCCCAGGGGGGTTTCTGTGTTGAGGGTTAGAAGGGAAGAGGTGAGGGTGTCCATCCTCACCACCTGCCGGCGATCTGACAGGAAGTCCAAGATCCAGCTGCACAAGGCAGGGTGCAGGCCGAGATGTTTGAGCTTCTTGTCGAGCCTGAGGGGAATTATAACGTTGAACGCCGAACTGTAGTCCAAGAACAGCATTCTAATATATGTATCCCTCTTCGCCAGGTGGGTGAGGACGATGCGAAGAGCTGTGGCTATGGCTTCATCGGTCGACCGGTTGTGTAGGTGAATTGTAGGGGGTCCAGTGTGGGTGGTAGCATGCTGCAGATGTAATCCTTGACCAGCCTCTCAAAGCATTTGCATATGATTGAGATGAGTGCAACAGGACGCCAGTCGTTCAGACATGCTACCTTGGTTTACTTTGGTACAGAGACAATGGTGGATGTTTTGAAGCAGGAGCGCACTACACACTGGGAGAGGGAAAGATTAAAAATGTCTGTTAACGCACCAGCCAGCTGTGCCACGCAGACTTTGAGTACTCACCCTGGGACACCGTCTGGCCCCACTCCCTTGCGGCTATTGATGACCTGCGTACCTCAGCCTCGGAAATGATCAGGCTATAGGTTCAGTGTTAATGACTTCGAAACAAGTGTAAAAACAATTTAACTCGTCTGGGAGAGAGCAGCGATATTGGCTGCGTTTCCCTTTGAAACACCAATAGGGGTGTTTAAGGGGCACCCAATGGAATGGAGGGAAATGGATCATGTGGGACAGAGAGGTTTAGTTTAACTTGGTTTCATGGTCTGCTGAGACATTATGGTCAGTTTCTCTGCTGCACAGTTATACATTCTTGTTCCATGCTGTAAGTCATTGGACTGAATTCAGATATCCTCCCAATCACAGTTGAACCCCTCCAGATTGCTAACGTGCAGTTCAGAATCCAGGGACAACTAATCTGGTCCAACAGGAAATGCATATTTCATAACAATGAGTTAATTTATCTATATCATGGCTAGAATGTCAGAGATGGAGGCAGCAATGAGTTCTGTTACCTCACACCAGCTCTGAAATGTAGTGGCATCATCTCAATTTGATTATTCTGTGCGGCCTTCCTCTCTAATTCTCTCTGTGTCTAAAAACGTCAAGGAGCATTGACAGCTCACTGAGGTGAAGAATTGTAAAGTTTTAAAATGAACAATGTGCATGGAAGACAGAGGATAGTGGTTGAAGGGACATTCGAGCTAGAGGTCTGTAATTAGTGGAGTTCCGCAGGAATCTGTGCTGGGACCTCTGCTGTTTGTAATGTATATAAGTGACCTGGATGAAAATGTAGATGGGTGGGTTAATAAGTTTGCAGGTGATACCAAGATTGGTGGAGTTGTGGATGGTGTAGAAGACTGGCAAAGAATGCAGCACGATATAGATCAGTTGCAGATATGGGCTGAGAAATGGCAGATAGAGTTTAACCCAGATAAATGTGAGGTGTTGCACCTTGGTAGGGCAAATGCAAGGAGACAGTACATCATTCAGGGTAAGGTCCTTAACAGTCTTACTGAACAGAGACATCTTGTGATCTAAGTTCATACCTCCTTGCAAGTGGCTACACAGGTCGATAAGGTGGTTAAGAAGACTTATGGAATGCTTGTTTTTATTAGTCGAGGCATTGAGTTCAAAGGTCAGGAGGTTATGTTGCAACTTCATAAAACTCTGGTTAGGCCACATCTGGAATATTGCATACAGTTCTGGTCATCCCATGATAGGAAGGATATTAAGGGTTGGGAGAGGGAGCAGAAGAGGTTCACCAGGATGCTGCCTGGTTTAGAGGGTATGTGCTATTAAGAGAGACTGGATAAACTTGGGTGGCTTTCTCGAGCATTGGAGACTGAGGTGAGATCTGAGAGGCATTGATAGAGTGACAGAGAGTATCTGTTTCCCAGGGTTGAAATGTCTAATACCAGAGGGCATGCATTGAAGATGAGAGGGGGTAGGTTCAAGGGGGATGTGAGGGATAAGTTTTTCACTCAGTCATGGATGCCTGGAATGAACTACCTGGTATGGTGGTAGAGTCAAATACATTGGAGGCTTTTAAGAGATGTTTGTTAAGAGATAAACTGGTTCAAATGATGTTATTGCTGAAACCTAATGAAATTGAAACCTTAATTCAAAAAGGAAAAATTAAAAAATTTACTTCTTTTATGTATAACCTGATTCAAAAACAGACACTTAAACAAGGAATCCTTAAGTCAAGACAAAAATGGGAAACGGATTTGAATATTAATATTGATGAAACAAGTTGGTCTATGTCTTGACAGTATGACAAATACAATAAATGTTTGACTCAGATTAGTACAATATAATTTTTTACATCAATTATATATTAATTACACTGCAAAAAATAAATAGATTAAATCCAAACTTATCTGATCAATGTTTTCATGTAATCAAGAAATCGGTACTTCCTTACATTCTACTTGGTCTCGTTTCAAAATTCAACCTTTTTGGATAAATTTAAGAGTTTTATTGGAACAAATTATTGGAACACAACTTCCACATAACCCAATATTATTTTTATTAGGTGACATTGAAGGGATAAAACCGAAACTTAAATTGAATAAGTATTAGAAAGAATTTATAAAAATTGCATTGGCAGTAGCCAAAAAGGCTATTGCAGTTACTTGGAAATTAGATTCGTATTTAAATATGGATCGTTGGAATAATGAAATCTTTCGCTGTGTTCCACTTGAAAAAATTACTTATAATTTAAGGATCAAATATGATACATTTTTGAGCATTTGGCGCCCTTATTTACGAAAGATAGGATTGTATATATAGGTGCTCCGATGATAAAGATGTTGGTCCTTTGGGGAAAGAAACAAATACATATATTAAATTTATTTTGAATCCCATGGAGCACGTGGAGACCTTCCAATATCCTGGCAGTCTTCCTTTCTTTCTTTCTTTTTCTGTTTTTTTTTAGGTAGGGGTATGTTACGGGGGAAGGGTTAGTGGGGGGGGAGGGTAGATATTATTCTAAGTAATCAAGTTTGAAAATTGAACTTAAAAAAATTTTAAAAAATGAGATGTTTGGATAGGCACATGGATGGAAGAAAGACGGAGGAATACAGGTATGGTGTAGGTAGGAGGAGTTCGTGTTCGGATGTTTTTGGTTTGCTTTTTAGCCAGTTTGGCACAAATTGCGTGCAGAATGGCCTGCTCCTATGTTCTATGCTCCATGTTCTCTAATCTCCTTAACTTGACCAAACCTTATTCTAAGGTGTCGAAGCAACAATCATTGCTGGTAATAAAATAACTGAAATAGCCAGGCCCAGAACACATGCACGCTCTTACGACTCAAGCATTCTTTTTCTCTTACTTGTGCACTAGAGAACAGCATGGCCCCTGTCCTGAAGTCTGAGTAGAAAACTGCTATTTTTAAACAGAATTGGCTTATCAGTTGCAGCTATTGATCCTCCTAAATTGTATACGTTTGAATTCCTTACTTGCAAAGTCAATCAACATTTACAAAAGAAGTGTTAAAGTCAACAAAACTTCAAGCAGGACAGCTGATGATATTTTGAAGTTAGTAAAGACAATGGAGCCTTAGTTGTTGGGTGTATTTCACATCCGTCTGTTATCTCGTCTCCGCCAATACCTATTGTGTAAGGGGATGCTATGTTTTAGGGAAACTGTTCTGGAAAAGTCTCACTACAGAGGCCTCACTTTTCTGGCTTGAGGACACAGTGCTGCAGTCACCCCAGCCCGTCTCACCTTGACCACAATGGCCCCAGGCTACCCTTGCTACAACTTCCACAAAGGCCAAAACCCAGATTCTAGACCTTCTAGCCAGTGAAATGTGAGCAATTTCAAGTTCCGGTGTGTCAAAATCTCTGAGGATCTAACCTGGTCCCAACATATCAATGCAACTATACAGAAGGCAAGACAGTAGCTATGTTTCATTAGCAGTTTGAAGAGATTTAGTTTGTCAACTAAAAGACTTGAAAACTTCTATCGATGTACCATGGAGAGCATTCTGACTGGCTGCATCACTGTCTCGCTGTCTGATACATTGGGGGGGTGGAAGCGGGGGCTACTACACAAGACTGAAAGAAGCTACATAAAGATGTAAAATTAGTCAGCTCCATCTTGGGTACTAGCCCCCATAGTACCCAAGACACCTTCAAGGAGCGGTACCTCAGAAAGGCGACGTCCATTATTAAGGACTCCCATCACCTAGGGCATGCTCTCTCCTCTCTGTTATCATCAGGTAGGAGGTACAGAAGCCTGTAGGCACACATTCAGAGATTCAGGAACAGCTTCTTTCCCTCTGCATTCAATTCCTAAATTAGATTAGATTTTTTTTAGATTAGTTTATGAGGACATGCAGTCCTCTTTTATTGTCATATAGTAATGCATGCATTAAGAAATGATACAATGTTCCTCCAATAAGATATAACAGAAACACAAGACAAACCAAGACAAAAAAAACTGACAAAAACCACATAATTATAACATATAGTTACAACAGTGCAAAGCAATACCGTAATTTGATAAAGAACAGACCATTAGCACGGTAAAAAAAGTCTCGAAGTCTCTCGAAAGTCCCATCATCTCACGCAGACGGTAGAAGGAAGAAAAACTCTCCCTGCCATGAGCTTCCAGTGCCACAAACTTGCCGATGCAGCACCCTGGAAGCACCCGACCACAGCTGACTCTTGAGTCCGTCCGAAAACTTCGAGCCTCCGGCCAGCCTTCTGACACCGAGCACCGAGCACCATCTCTGCCGAGCGCTTCAACCCCGGCCCTGGCAACAGGTAATAGGCAAAGCCGAGGATTTGGGGCCTTCCCCTCCGGAGATTCTCGATCGCATAGTAGCAGCGGCAGTGAAGCAGGCATTTCAGAAGTTCCTCCAGATGTTCCTCCATGCTTCTCACGCCTGTCTCCATCAAATCAGGATTGTGCACAGTACCTACTTACAAATACGATATCACTTCGGAGTGGCCGCGCGCGCTGCCATCTTCTCCTTCACTATAATGGACAATGAATCGAATCCATGAATACTACCTCACTTTTTAAAATCTATATTATTGATGTTTTGCACTATTTTTAGTCTATTCAATGTACATACATATATGTATATTCTTACTGTAATTGATTAACCTTTTTTCTATATTATCATGTATTATGCTGCTAAGTTAACAAATTTCACATCACATGCCCGTGATAATAAACCTGATTCTGATTCTGAACAGTCCCTTTGCTCTTAAGGAAACACCTTGCCTGACAAATCTGTTGGAATTCTTTGAAGAAATTACAAGTAGGATAGACAAAGGAGAATTGGTGGATGTTCTATGCTTGGATTTCCAGAAGGGCTTTGACAAGTTGCCGCACATGAGGCTGCTTAACAAGTTATGAGCCGTTGGTGTTACAGGAAAGATCCTAGCATGGATAAAGCAGTGGCTGATTGGCAGGAGGCAAAGACTGGGAATAAAGGGAGCTTCTTCTGACTGGTTGCCGGTGACTAGTAGTGTTCCACAGGGGTCTGTGTTGGGACCACTTCTTTTTACGTTATATGTCAATGATTTGTATGATGGAATTCAGAACCAGAGTCAGAATCAGGTTTAATATCACCGGCATATGTCGTGAAATTTGTTAACTTTACACAGCAGTGTAATGAAATACGTGATAAATAAATATAAAGAAAAAAATTACATTAAGTATATATATATGTCAATTAAATAGTAAAGTTAAAATAAATTGTGCAAAATAACAGAAATAAAAACATCGTGAAGTAGTGTTCATGGGTTCAATGTCCATTTAGGAATTGAATTCTAGAGGGGAAGAAGCTGTTCCTGAATCGCTGTGTGCGTGCCTTCAGGCTTCTGTACCTCCTTCCTGAGGTAACAATGAAAAGGAGGCATGTCCTTAAGAATGGATTGTGCCTTCCTAAGGCACTGCTCCTTGGATACAATGGAGGCTAGTACCCATGATGGAGCTGACTAATCTTATAAGTTTCCGCAACTTACTTCGATCTTGTGCCCTCCCTCCCCCCAATATTAGACGATGATGCAGCCAGTCCGAATGCTCTCCACAGTACGTCTGTAGAAGTTTTTGAGTGTTTTAGTTGACAAACCAATTCTCTTCAAATTCTTAATGAAATATAGCCGCTGCCTTGCCTTGTTCAGAGAGATTGCTCACTCTCTCCACTGCTGATCCCTCTATGAGGATTGGTTTGTGTTCCCTCTCTTTACCCTTTCTGAAGACCCCAATCAGCTCTTTGGTCTTAGTATCGTTAGTGCAAGGTTGTTGCTGTGACACGACTCAACTAACTGGTATATCTTGCTCCTGTACATCCTTTCGTCAACATCTGAAATTCTGCCAATAATGGCTGTATCATCAGCAAATTTATAGATGTTGTTTGAGCTGTGCCTGGCCACGCAGTCATGGGTGTGGAGGGAGTAGAGCAGTGGGCTAAGCACACAGAATAGAGGGGCGCCTTTTTAGAACAGAAGTGAGGAGGATTTCTTTCGCCAGAGAATGGTGAATCTGTGGAATTTGTTGCCACTTCCTTCCTCACACCTCATACATAACACATCTAAGGAGGTGGGAAGCTTTTCAATTATCAGTTGTTACATGCCAAAACATATTGCATGTCACCTCAAAATTTATGGCCCCTCTAGTTTTGTAGGTAAAAGTTTGTTTAAGATTTAGTCGTTGGTTTAGGGATTTTGGGCGTAAAAGACATCGGTGGAAAATATATTTCAATAAGATGTGATCACAAGGAAGGAGTGACAGCATCTTTAATTCCTTAGAAAGTTAAGGCAGTTTAGCAAGTCACTGAACACTCTAACAAACCTTTACTGATATACCGTGGACCATATCCTGACTGATTACATCATGATCATTTCAAATGTGCAGGATCATACGGTGGTGTACAGAGAAGTAGACTCAGCCCACTATATCATGGACCCATCCTTCCCTCCATTGCTAGTATACTGTATAAATGAGACACTGTTGTCAAAGATTCCCACCAACTGGGCCATGCCATCTTCTTGTACCAAAGAAGCCACTTTGCAAAACTTTTTCTCTGTTTAAATTGTGTTCTTTCTTGTTAAAAACTCAGTATAATTTATGTTTAATTCACATTTTCCTTGTGAATGTTTTGTCTCTAATGTTATGCATCTGTGATGCTACTGCAGGAAATGTTCTTTTGTTACCACCTATGCATGCATGTACTTGTGGATATGACAATAAATATGATTTCGACATTGTGATCCAAGATGCAGCACTCTAACTAATGCCATTCTGGCTCAACATTTTATGACACTTTTCTTAAGTGAGGCAGTTAAGTCATCTTGAAAGTTGACTGTTTTTAAATATGTTTAATTGTAATGTGAATAATTCCAGGCAGGGTAAAATAAAAAAAAAGATTTTCGATTGAATTTAAGAGAAGAGAAGAGAGTTAATTATCATTCACACATTCACAAGAACGTAAGGTGGAACATGTTTTAATATTTGGACATGGAATTTTCCCTTGAGAATTCAATTTTACATGAAAAGTGAAAGTCACAATATGCAAGAATCTTCAAAGGATTAACTTAAGAACTGCAGAACAACAAACTAATTGGGCTTCTGACTGTTCTGTTAGATATGATTTTAATATGTGTGTTCTATAATTAAGTCATTCCTTTTTTAATAGGATTCTCTATGCAAATTAGACAGTCTCTAAATAGAAAATTCTGCAGATATTTAAAATAAAAGCAGAAAGTTTTGGAAATAACTCAGTAGAACGGACAACATCTATGAAGAAAGAATCTGGGTTAACTTTTTGGGTCAATGAGAAAATGGATGTGGGGTGAGCCAGGGTTGGATGGCAAAGGAAATTGAGACAGAGAATAAAAAACACTCTGTACAAATAATTTCTTCTACCCCAAATTCTGCTTTCGAGCATTTAGAATAATTTTGGGTTTGTGCAATTACCAATTATGTCTAACTTTGACTTGTCCTGTATCAGTATATTTAGGTATAACACTGGCTCCATTTTGGGACACTCTATTAAAAACTGAGAGCTAGTCATTAGCAGGTTTGGAATGGGGTCAGCATGTCAAATGTTGCCTGGGTTTCATCTCCTAAGTTACAGAGAAAGGTTGAACAAGTTAGGTCTTTATTCTTTGGAGCGTAGAAGGTTGAGGGGAGACTTGATAGAGGTATTTAAAATTATGAGGGGGATTGATAGAGTTGACGTGGATAGGCTTTTTCTATTGAGAGTGGGGGAGATTCAAACAAGAGGGCATGGATTGAGAATTAGAGGACAAAAGTTTAGGGGGAACTTCTTTACTCAGCTGTGTGGAATGAGCTTCCAGCAGAAGTGGTTGAGGCAGGTTCTATGTTGTCATTTAAAGTTAAATTGGATAGATATATGGACAGGAAAGGAATGGAGGGTTATGGGCTGAGTGCAGGTCGGTGGGAATAGGATAGGGTAAGAGTTCGGCACAGACTAGAAGGGCCGAGATGACCTGTTTCCATGCTGTAATTGTTATATGGTTATATATGGTTATATGGTTTAACAGCCTGACTGTAGCTTTAAAAAGAGCAGAGTGAATTCTGACAGCAGTGCGATTGACTCAGCAATGAACCCACTCATCTAGAGAGGGGCTGTGTTGTGTGAATGGAGTCACCAATGAAAAGTATTGGTCGTTATGAAGCAGCCTCTTTATTCGATATAGCAGGCATCATATAGAGATCCTTCTGGTTGGAAAAAAGGTCTGCTTGGCCCTACCCTACCTGACATTTTATGTGCTAAGCATCAAAGGACAATTCCATATTTACAATGTATCCTCAGTGCTTTCTTTGAAACCATACACAAACTTCACACCTCCTGATATGCATTCATACCACAGACATCCAAATTAATTTTAATCAGCATTGTCTGGTTTGTGATTCAATGCTTTTAGGAACCTATTGTTCAGAGCTGTGTTTTAAGTGTGATCTACAATCTATATTCAGATTTGAAGATTGGGTGGCTAAAGTTATGTTCGTTAGGTCCAAAATCCAAAAAAATTGCTCTAACATGCTGCTACCCTTCAAGGCATGGTTAGTACCTTCAAGTTCCTGGGTGTCAACATCTGAGAAGACCTAACCTAGGCCAACACATTAATGCAATCACAAAGGAGGCACGTGAACAGATCTATTCAGTTAGGAGTTTGAGATTCGATATGACACCAAAGACTTAAAAATTTCTACAGGTGTACAGTTGCCTCACAGCCTGGCATAGAGGCTCCAAAGCACAATATCACAAAAGGCTGCAGAGGGCTGTAGATTCAGGCAGCTCTATCACAAGTACCATCTTCCCCACCATCAAGGACATCTTCAGGAGGCGGTGCCTGAAAAAGATGCATCTATCACTAAGGATCCTTACCACCCGGGATATGCCCTCTCTTTATTACTGCCAATGGGAGAAGGTACTGGAACCCAAAGACCCACTGTCAATGATTTAGCAAAAGCCCCTTTACCATCAGATTTCTGAATGGTCCATGAAACCGTGAACACCACCCCATTATTCCTATTTATTTTTTATTTATTATTTTAATTTATAGAGCTTTATTTCTTTGCACTGTACTGCTACCCCAAAACAACAAGTTTCACATCATATGTTCGTGTTAATAAATCTGAATCTGTTGGGACAGAAACTGGATTCACCGCACATTGTGCAATTTTTTTGTAGCTGATTGAACACCCTAATCGGGTAGACGGAAAGCAGCAGATTACATTTGCCATTTCCTCCGCTAGCTGTCTAACAGATGACAGCCTGCAGATAATGAACTTTGAGCCGAATTGAATATGGACTCTTTGATTTGGTGTTTTATAGTCTGTGTCTTCGCAAATTCTTTCTTGTTGCCATTTGCTCGATTTGTTTTTTTTTTGTGTGGAGTTTAATGTTCTTATTGCTATTTGCACAATTTTTTTTGCTCGGGGGTGGGGTTGACATTCTTGTTGCCATTTGTGAGATTTGTCTGTTTGCAAAGGGGGTGTTAGGGTGTATTCTGGAGTTAGGGTATATAGCAAATAATAACTTCACCAGCAACTGATCTTCAGACATGCACGTGGATTGTAGATTGAATTTAAAATGCAACCCTGAACACTGGAGCTGTGCACTGGAGTTGATTGCAAATCAGACAATGTTGATTAATATTCATTTTGTGTGTCTGGAGTGGGGTGCGAAAAAGGAGGTGTATGAAAACGAAATGTAATTCATAGGAAGCATTGTAGATACATTGTAAATATAGAATTGTCCTGCTGTTACCTTTAATCTTTAGCATATAAAAATGTCATGAGTCGGGAAGCCTCTTCTTCCAGGAGTGTCTCAATATGGTGCCTGTTGCTCGTTTTTGTTGAATAAAACACTTCTATGTCCATAAAAGTTGCTGGTGGATGCAGCAGGCCAGACAGCATCTCTAGGAAGAGGTACAGTCGACGTTTCGGGCCGAGACCCTTCGTCAGGACTAACTGAAAGAAGAGCTAGTAAGAGATTTGAAAGTGGGAGGGGGAGAGGGAGATCCAAAATGATAGGGGAAGACAGGAGGGGAGGGATGGAGCCAAGAGCTGGACAGGTGATTGGCAAAAGGGATATGAGAGGACCATGGGACAGGAGGCCTAGGGAGAAAGAAAGGGGGAGGGGGGAAGCCCAGAGGATGGGCAAGGGGTATAGTGAGAGGGACAGAGGGAGAAAAAGGAGAGAGAGAAAAAAAGAATGTGTGTATATAAATAAATAAATAAATAACAGATGGGGTACAAGGGGGAGGTGGGGCATTAGCAGAAGTTTGAGAAGTCAATATTCATGCCATCAGGTTGGAGGCTACCCAAGTGGAATATAATGTGTTGTTCCTCCAACCTGAGTGTGGCTTCATCTTTACAATAGAGGAGGCCGTGAATAGACATGTCAGAATGGGAATGGGATGTGGAATTAAAATGTGTGGCCACTGGGAGATCCTGCTTTCTCTGGCACTTATCCTTGTAAGCGGAACAAGTGCTATACATGCCCTTACACTTCTTCCCTCACTACCATTCAGGGCCCCAGGCAGTCCTTCCAGGTGAGGTGACACTTCACCTGTGAGTCAGCTGGGGTGATTTACTGCGTCCGGTGCTCCTGATGTGGCCTTCTATATATTGGCGAGACTCGACGCAGACTGGGAGATCGTTTCGCTGAACAGCTACGCTCTGTCTGCCAGAGAAAGCAGGATCTCCCAGTGGCCACACATTTTAATTCCACGTCCCATTCCCATTCTGATATGTCTATCCACGGCCTCCTCTACTGTAAAGATGAAGCCACATTCAGGTTGGAGGAACAACACCTTATATTCTGTCTGGGTAGCCTCCAACCTGATGGCATGAACATTGACTTCTCAAACTTCCGCTAATGCCCCACCTCCCCCTCGTACCCTATCTGTTATTTATTTATATACACACATTCTTTTTCTCCCTCTCCTTTTTCTCCCTCTGCCCCTCTCACTATACCCCTTGCCCATCCTCTGGGTTTTTTCCCCCCCTCCCCTCTTTCCTTCTCCCTGGGCCTCCTCTCCCATGATCCTCTCATATCCCTTTTGCCAATCACCTGTCCAGCTCTTGGCTCCATCCCTCCCCCTCCTGTCTTCTCCTATCATTTTGGATCTCCCCCTCCCCCTCCCACTTTCAAATCTCTTACTAGCTCTATTTTCAGTTAGTCCTGACGAAGGGTCTTGGCCCGAAACGTTGACTGTACCTCTTCCTGGAGATGCTGCCTGGCCTGCTTGTTCACCAGCAACTTTTATGTGTGTTGCTTGAAATTCCAGCATCTGCAGAATTCCTCGTGTTTACACTTCTATGTCCATTAGTTTCAGTGTGTCTCCAGTGACTTTGTTCATGTCACAACAGGGGAGTTGATGCTCTTGTTATTGTTTGCCTGATTTGTTTTCTTTTGGCAATGGTGGGGGGGTTTGATGTGTTTTTTTTCTTTGAACAGGTTCTATAGTTTTCTTTGTTTCGTGCGTGTCTGTGGAGAAGACGAATCTCAGGGTTGAATACTACATACATACTTTGACAATAAATGTACTCTGAATCCTTTAAACATGATACTTGTCCTTCAGAAAGTCCTCACCAATCCCTTATTTCCAGATGAAGGGCCTTGAGCCGAAACGTCAACCGTCCACTTCCCTCCACCAATGCTTCCTGACCTGCTGAGTTTCTCTAGCAGTTTGTTTGTCATTCTAAATTTCAGTCTCCTTACCATCCCACTTTCCCTGTTGGAGCAGACTGATCCATGTTGTCTGCCTGGGTGAAGTTAAAGGGAACAAGGGTTGGAGGAATTCAACCACATACCCTTAACTGGGACTGCCAGTGGAGGAATTTTAAGGAACAGATCGCACTTCATATTGAAACAGGTTCTGTTGAGCAGGCGGCAAGAGCAACAGAGAAATAATTTACCAAAATGATGCAAGATGTAATGGACAGCCAGCAAACTGAAAAGGATCCGGCATCAAAGAACAGTCACTTTATAAGAAGTCTTATAAAGGACTCAAGTTAATTAGACAATAAAATTTTTTTGAAAATTCAAGCTGGGGTAGCCAAAAGAAAACAGCAGATGAATAAAGAATAACTTACTTTGAAGCTTGATGCTGAGATGGCTACAGAGCTCATTTTGCCTGACTGGATATCGTAATGAAACAGCTGCCGGTTACATCCCTAGATTGGGGAAGGAATCCAATAACTATGATTGCAACCCCCTACTGTTAGGGGTGAAGGAAGAGTTGTTTAATTGACCTCTCTTTCTCCCTTGAGCTTTTCAAACCCTGTAGGAGCAAGACTGCTGCTGCTAAATTATTTAAGTACTGTTGGATCTTGTGTGTTTGATGAAATGAAGGCAGCTTTGTAGCAGTCCGGTTGAGATTCACTCTCTTCGAATGTGAGTTGAGCGTCCCACCAGGAAAACCAGCACAGAAGTAAAGCTCGGACTCTGGGAGAGGAGCATGCCAGTGGGCAAGGGCCTGCCTCAGTGTGGTTCTGAGGCCAGCCAGCCAGGAACTCCACTAGTCTTTGGGAGGCACAGTGGGGTAACTAGTAGAGCTCCTGCCGGTGATTTGGGTTCAATCCCAACCTTGGGTGCTGTCTTGTGTTTGTGGTTTGCTTGATCTTTGACTGTGTGGGCTTCCTCCAAGTGCTGCAGTTTCTACCCACGTCCCAAGGCATGTTGTTTGGTAAGTTCGTTTTGCCTCAATAAATTGCTCCTAGTGGGTAAGTAAATGATAGAATCTGGGCTTGTTGATGTGGGAAGAATAAATAGGATTAGTTCAGATCAGGGGTGGAGTACAGACTAGGTGAGCTGAAGGGCCTGTTTCCTTGCTAAAACTAGCTGTTACAGTTTGCTGGTTTGCAGGTCATGCATTATGGAGGAGGAATTAAATTCTGTCATAGATTTTGCCAGACAAAAAAAAACCAACCTGGAGTTCTGCTGCTGTTTTCATTCCAAAGATTTACTGCACCCTTGTGATGCAGTTACTGGGACAATGGATCCAATCGCGGTTTTGAATTCCGCATCAGCAGCACCATTACATGGAATGAACGCAGTGATGCGGAAGGAAAACCAGAGCTACTTAAATTTTCCACTATCAGTACTGGTGACCATAAGATTAACGGGCTTTGTAGAAACTCATCTTAAAGTCATGGAATCATGGAGTTACACAGCACAGAAACAGGCCCTTTGGCACAATCTTCCCATACTAGCCAAGATGTCCATCTACGCTAGTCCCATTTGCTCACGTACTGGAATGTGTTAAAACTTCTCTATTCATGTACCTGTGCGTGCCTTTTAAATCTCATCATTGTACCTGTCTCAAATACTTCCTCTGCTAACTAATTCTATAATGACGTTCAAAGGAGGAATTAAGGCCTCCTTCTCCTGTTGGGGCTACAGGTGACTTAGCAAGACGTTCCGTTCATTACACATGTTAACCTTGTTGTGTCTCTGAGTGAAAGTAATCTTTGATGTTTCGGGACATCAGGAGGATGACCCCTCCCCCTCACCATTCTCCCACGCGGGGGACCCTACAGGACAACACTTCAAGAAAGATTTTCCTGACAGTATCCTCGTTACCCTTATTTTAGGTGAGGTTTTAATTAAAGCCTGTTTGAAAGTAACATAGGCTTTGAATTTGTGACATGTGGAGGTGAATATGGTGACCTTTCTACTTTGCCCAATACTTCTACAAATCTCTCTGTAAGCCTCAACTCCTCTCTCTAACTAAGCATGGCAGATTGGCTTCATAAGTTTAATTTAACCAGTACAGATCATGTCCAGGTTGTGAATAGGTTCCATTTTTACAGGCATCACTCAGCAGATTTTGTGTAGAAAACATACAAAAACTTACTTGATATGGTAACTCTACACCTTCATTGTATTGTAATGAGTGACATTACAAGCATGTAAGACTGATAAGAAAGAACAATTAGAGAGAGAGGAAAGTAGTTCCGATGTTTGTTGCAACTGTACATTGGACTTTTGAGTTCAATCATATTATAGATAGATAGGTACTTTATTGATCCCAAAGGAAATGAGTGTCACAGTAGCATTACATGTGCACAGGTATAAATATTAGGAGAGAAGTAGAAAGAATAAAAAAAAGTTACCTCAAACAATTGTAAGGGGTTTCTTTTTTTATATGTCACTGCGTAGTCTAATTAAAATGGCTTCTTTGTTATGTTAACTGCTGAGAAAGTCCTTCCTGCTAGCAGTCTGTTTTGGATTATCTATTGATAAGAGGACGAATGAACCAATTGCGATAGTTGTTATGCTTTTGGTGTGTCTGAAGATACTGTATGAGCGGGGTTTTTGGGGAGAAGGCGGGAGAGAGAGACAGAGGATGAACCAGGTGCTGTGAGTCTGCTAACGGGGTCGGACCCTGAGCGGGGCGTTCAGCAAGGAGAAGAGACGGAGACGGACTCGTGTGGAGTGTCTGGTCGACCACCGTTGTTGGTCCCAGGCGGCCGGTCGAGGTGGTCCGAGGGGTCGCAGGGTGAAGAAGAAGGGTCCTGAGCTCCAACTGTTTGTGCATGAAGAGATTGAACTTTGATAAGTGTGGTGCCTTTTATCTTCCTTTTATATTTTATTCTCTATCAATTATATAGTTGCAGTAATATCTATAAACTGTAAATCCTTTAATCGTATCTGGTGTATTGTCTGTTATTTGGGCGGGGTGGGGTACATCACACAGCATCCACACAAACTAATTACCCAGTTTGGTGGGGCCAAGGGCTGTTTCCCTGAATGACAAGGAGCCGAGCAACTCTGAGGCTGGCCGGGGGGCTACACAATCTAACAGGAGGGGGTTATCACTTCACCAGCTATAGGTTAACTCATTACAGAGCCTAATGGCCAAGGGTAAGAATGACCTCATATAGCGCTCTTTGGAGCAGCACAGTTGTCTTAGTCAATTACTAAAAGTGCTCCTCTGATCAGCCAAGGTGGCATGCAGAGGGTAAGAAACATTGTCTAGAATTGCCAGGATTTTCTGGAGGGTCCTTTGTTCTACCAGAGCCATCAGTGCGTCCAGTTTGATTCCTATAACAGAGCCGGCCTTTCTAATTAATTTATTGAACTTGTTGGAGAGGTCTGCATACTCCAAAGGACCTCAGTCTCCTCAGGAAGTAGAGGTGACTCTGGCCCTTCTTGTACAGAGCCTCTGTGTTGGTACTCCACTGAGATCTATCATCCAGGTGTACCCCCAGGTACTTGCAGGTCCTCACCACATCCACCTCCTCACCATCAATAGTAACAGGGAGCAGTGCAGGCTTGGTCTTCCTAAAGTCCATCACCATCTCCTTTGTCTTACTGATGTTGAGCTGCAGATGATTCAGCTTGCACCATTTGACAAATTCCTCCACCAGGGCCCTGTATTCATCCTCTCGTCCTCCCTTTATACACTCAACTATTGCTGAGTCATCAGTGAATTTCTGCAGATGACAAGACTCAGTGTTGTATCTAAAGTCTGAGGTATACAGTGTAAACAGGAAGGGAGCCAGTACAGTCCCCTGTGGGGCCCCAGTGCTGCTTATAGCCGCGTCTGACACACAGCTCTGAAGCATGCCAACCTGCACTGAATGGAGCTTCTCCCCCATCAATGAGGGCTGTATGGCATTGAAGGCACCTGAGAAATCAAAAAAACATGATCCTCACTGTGCTGCCCTGCTGATCCAAATGGGAGTAGGCTCTGTTCAGCAGGTAGATGACAGCATCAATGTGCTCCTGGTAGGCAAACTGCAGAGGATCGAGGGCTGATCTGGCCAGGGGTCAGAGGTGAGCCAATACCAGCCTCTCTAGGGTCTTCATGAAGTGTGAGGTCAGAGACACTGGACGGTAGTCATTCAAGACTTTCGGTTGGCTCTTCTTGGGTACTGGCACTACACATGATGCTTTCCACACAGTCCGGACCCTTTCCAGGCTGAGACTCAGGTTGAAAATGCGATGGAAAACTCCACACAGCTGCTCAGCACACTGCTTCAGGGCCAGGGGGTTCACACCATCCAGTGCCAGTGCTTTGCCATGTCTGAGTTCCCTCAGAGCCCTTCCCACCTGCTCAGTAGTGACGGTGAGTCCATGATGACTGGGGAGTTGGTGGAAGGTGGGGGCTGGGGGAGGTGATGATCGGGGCGATTGCAGTTGGTATGTGGAGGTGTGGATGGTAGGTGCAGGGCAAGGAGGGGATGTAGACAGTGGTAGCCTGTGGTGTTCATCCATGTGTTGAACTGCAGAAGGGAGGAGGGGGAGGCATTGTTGCTGAGGGAGTATTGGTTGCCTCAGCACCTGGACTATTGTGCTGAGGGGGGGGTGTGAACAGGAGGGTAATTGTCAAACCTATTGAAGAATTGGTTTAACTCGTTAACCCGTTCACGGCTGCACTTCGAGGCTCTACAGCTAGGCTGACTGAAGCCAGCAATGTTCTTCATGCCTCTCCACACCTTCCATGTGCTACTCTGTCTAAGCTTGTTCTCCAGCTCTCTCCTCTATTCCTCTATAGCCACTTTGACCTTCTCCTTTAGTTTCCTCCGCACATCCTTCAATTCCTCCGTTTCCTGACCTAAAGGCTCTCTTGTTGAGGTTGAGAAGAGCTGTTAGATCATTGGTGACACATAGCTTGTTGTTAGGGAAGCAGCGAACAGTCGTTGGGGGCATTGCAAAGTCCACACAGAAGCTGATGTTGCCAGTGATGCAATCATCAAGTCCATTAAGGTTTTTCCCATATGGTTCATAAAGCACATTCCAGTCAGTAACCTCAAAGCAGCCCTTCAAGGCCTCAGTGGTTTCCGGTGGTAGCTAGATGTTGCTGTATTTAGGCTTGTACAAGAGCATGAGTTGAATCAGGTTGTGATTTGATCTTCCATGTGGAGGGAGAGCTGTGAAGCTGTATGTATCTTTAACATTTGCACATAATAGATCCAGTGTTTTATTTCCTCTTGTATGACACCGGACAAAGTATTATAGGGCTCATAAATCTGATGTTCATAACCCGAAGATGGCCAATGTTGCAATCTGAAGTGATAATTTGTCAGGCATTGGGGGGGGAGTGGTGCGGGGAAAGCAATTGACAGCAGTTCAAATATTGTCCAGCTGGCGGGGGGGGGGGCGGGGGCGATGGTATGCAGTTCATCAGTGATTCCTAACAGGGGTGCAGGGGCAGTTATGTGTCCTAAGGAGACATTAGCAGTAATAGAAGCCCTTGAGGGTGTTCAGGATTCTTGGGGGGGGGGCAGAGTGGTAAGCGGTACCCACTCTATGGCGCTATAATTATGAGACCTTATGTGATTGGTAGCTTGCCGAACGCTAGCTCTATCCCGACTAACATTCAGATTCCAATTTGAATCCTTGTCAATGTAATATTTGCTGTTGTGATCATCATTATCTTTGCCTCACCGTTTCTTTGCACGCCGCTACCATCGTTCCATCCGTGTCAACTTGCTGCCGTCATCAACATCCGATAGGCATTCCCAGTTTGTATTAATTTTAAAATTTAATTTAGCCCATTAATGATGGATAAATATGCATGGCATGATCTCTGTGAGTCTGAAGGCAGTGAAGCCTTGAATTCTAATAAGAAAGAAACTGCACCAATACGTTATATTGCATACAATGTTATACAATGGAGTATTCTGTTCCCATCGTATCAGCAGCCCATGTACTGTCTAATGAAACCATGAAATCACCAAGATTGCAGGAAAACTTCCATAAAAGACACCCTGAAAATGCTACTTATGGTATTACTCAGTTCCAGAAGATGAAAGAAGCATTTGAAAAGCACTGCACTGTCAAGTCATTTGCCAAGAAAGCTAAAAATGACCTTGATAGCAGTGTCATTGCTTCTTATGACATTTCCAAAATGATAGCAAAATGTGGAAGACCTCATACAATTGGTGAAAGATGAATAATACCTGCTGCATCAGAAGTGCTCACCACTGTTCTCAAAATGGATACCAGTACTTTAAAATCAATTCCTCTGAGTAATAACTCCGTAACTCACCGTATTAACGAAATGAGTGAAGACATTGAGTGTCAACTATGCACAGAACTGGAAAATAGGGAATTTGGGATACAACTGGATAAATCAACTGTGCAAGACAACAAGGCATTGCTAATGGCATAGGTATGGTTTATCAAAAATTAGATTAGATTACATTAGATTCAACTTTATTGTCATTGTGCTGACTACAGATACAAAGCCAATGAAATATTCCCCAGGCTGCTCCATGAGGCGAGAGAAGAGATTACTGAGCCTCTGGCTAGGATCTTTATGTCCTTGTTGTCCATGGGCATGGTACTGGAGGATTGGAGGGAGACAAATGTTGGCCCCTTGTTCAAAAAAGGTAGTAGGGATAGTCGGGGTAATTATAGACCAGTGAGCCTTACGTCTGTGGTGGCACAACATTGTGGGCCGAAGGGCCTGTAATGTGCTGTACTATTCTATGTTCTATGTTCTATGTTCTATGAAATGCAGTTAGCATCTAACCAGAAATGCAAAGAATAGTGTTATTTACAAAATAACTGTGAATAAAAAGTAAGTGCTACAGCACACAAATATAAAAGTACTGAGACAGTACAATATGGGTGCAATACTGCTTAGCGCTGTGATGTGAGGTTCAGCAGGGTCACAGCCTCAGGGAAGAAGCTCTTCCTGTGCCTGCTGGTGCAGGAGTGGAGGCTCTTGTAGCGTCTACTGGATGGGAGGAGAGTAAAAAGTCCATGGTTAGGGTGAGATGCATCCTTGATAATGCTTTTCGCCCTGCCCAGTGTTTATGGTAGATGTTCTCAATGGTGGGCAATTGGGTGCCAATAATCCGCTGGGTAGTTTTCACCACACGCTGGAGTGCTTTGCAGTCAGATGCGGGACAATTGCCATACCACACTGAGATGCAGTTGGTGAGTATGCTCTCAATGGTGCAGCGGTAAAAGTCCGTCAGTATCCTGGGAAAGAGGTGAGGTTTCTTGATGCTTCACAGGAAATAAAGGCACTATTGCGCCTTTTTGATCAGGATGGAGGAGTTCAGGGACCAGGTCAGATCCTCGGAAGTGGGGACACCAAGGAATTTGAATGGAAACGTTTATGAAGAGATTCTATTTTGTAGAAAGTTAAAAACAAATATCAACAGAGAACCAATCTACAATGAGCTCAACATGTATATTGAGGATAAAGGAATTCCAGTGAGGAACATGATTTCTTGTGCAACAGATGGAGCACCATTTATGACGGGTACAGTGGCATTTATGAAAAAAATTCCAGTTTGCAATCCATTGTGTAATTCATCGTCAACATCTCAGCCAGTGAATTTTTCCAAGCACGACTGTTGTAATATCTGCTATCAACAAAATTAAAGCTCATCCATTAAATAACAGAATATTTCGCCATTTATGCCAAATTAACAATGAAGAGTTTGAACGTTTGCTTCTTCACACTGAAGTGTATTGGCTGTCATAAGGCTGCTGGTTAAAATATTTCTTTGATCCTTTTTGACACTGTGGTTGAATTTTTGTTCAATGTCAACAAGAGCTTGGGAAACAAGGTTGAACTTCTACTTGGAGATATGGCATACTTAGCTGATCTGTATGACAAAATGAACATTGTAAATATGAAAATGCAGGATGAGAATATCAATTTAATTGAGGCAAAAAAGCAATTTCTGTGTTTATTGGAAAATTGGAAATATATAAACAAAAACATTGGGAGAAGAATGTTCTCTCTGTTTCCCTGCATGGGCAGTATGGCACTCACTTTCACAGATGGTGATTTGCAAGAGTGCTGCTTACGCCTGCAGTCATGGAAGAAGGATTTTCAGAATCAAGGATTTGAATGGCATTTTTTCAAGAGACAGGGTGGGAAGAGGAAAAGTCCAGGCAGCCTCCAACTTTCACCCTGGCCTCAAGTTTACCTGGTCCATTTCTGACACCTCCTTCACCTTTCTTGATCTTTCTCTGTCTATCTCTGGAGATAGCTTATCTACTGATGTCTAATATAAGCCTACGGACTGTCACAGCTACCTGGAGTATTCCTCTTCCCGCCCTGTCTCTTGCAAAAATGCCATCCAACCTGATGGCATGAACATTGACTTCTCTAACTTCCTTTAATGCCCCACCTCCTCTTTGTATCCCATCTGTTATTTATTTATTTATTTATTTATTTATTTATTATTATTTTTTTCTCTCTCTCCTTTTTCTCCGTTTGTCCCTCTCACTATACTCCTTGCCCATCCTCTGGGCCTCCCCCCTCCCCCTTTCTTTCTCCCTAGGCCTCCCATCCCATGATCCTCTCCCTTCTCCGGCCTCATATCCGTTTTGCCAATCAACTTTCCAGCTCTTAGTTCCATCCCTCCCCCTCCTGTCTTCTCCTATCACTTTGGATCTCCCCTTCCCACTTCCAAATCTCTTGCTAGCTCTTCTTTCAGTTAGTCCTGATAAAGGGCCTCGGCCGGAAACATCGACTGTACCTCTTCAGATGCTGCCAGGCCTACTGCATTCACCAGCATTTTTTGTGTGTGTTGCTTGAAATTCCAGCATCTGCAGATTTCCTCGTGTCTTACTGAACTGATGCTGTCCACCTAGTGGTGATACACCCACAATGTATTCTTCTTCCCCCCTTCTTTGCATCCTAGAGCTTATTTCTCATTTTCACACAGAGATCTGAAGGAAGATTCATGTTGTAAGCTATATAAGGGAGATTGAAAATTTGGCTGAGTGGTGTAATAACAACAGCCTCTCATTCAGTGTGAATAAGACCAAGCAATTGATTGTGGACTTCAGGAGAAGGAAACCAGATATCCATGAGCCAGTAATCATCAGAGGATCAGGGGTGGAGAGGGTTGGTAACTTTAAATTCTTAGGTCTCATTATCTCACAAGGCCTGGCCTGGACCTATCATGTAAATATAATTGCGAAGAAAGCACAACAGCACCTCTACTTCCTCAGAAGGCTGCTGAAATTCAGCATATCATCAAAAACCTTGGCAAACTTCTATAGATGTGAGGTGAAAGGTGTGCTGACTGGCTGTATTACGGCCTGGTAGTGGATTCGTCCAGTGTATCGTGGGTAAAACCCTCTCAACCATTGAGCACATTTACATGAAATTTGGCCTAGAAAAGCACTATACATCATTAAAGACCCTCTCCACCCAGGCCTTGCTCTTTTCTCCCTGCTGCCATGAGGGAGAAGTTACAAGTGCCTCAGGGCTCACATCACCAGGTTCAAGAAGAATTACTACCCATCAACTACCAGGCTCTTGATAAAAGGGGATAACTACACTCATTCAAATACTCTTTTATCATGTTATTTCATGCTCTTTATTTATTTTCTGCACTTGCACAGTGTGTTTACAGTTCCCGATATTTACAGTTTACAGAGCCCATTTACGGTTGCTGTTATGTAAATTTGCTAAGTATGCCCGCAGAAAAAGAATCGCAGGGTTGTATGTGGTGACATGTACGTACTCTGATAATAAATTTTACTTTGAACTTTGACCGGGACTGTGAATTCTCTCTCTCCCCCCACAGCTGCTGCCTGACCTGCTGAGCATTTTCAGCATTTTCAGAAACTTGAGCCCAAGAGTCTACTGATACATAGATCATGCTGCATAATTGGTGAATTCATCTATGAGCTGAGATATTGTACTGAAGTCCTGTACACTCATTTAAAACCCTGCTGCCCTGCACCAACAGGAGTTAACCCAGGTTTCCTAACCGGCCTGGTTTGCACATCATGTAGAGTTGCCGATTCATCTAGTTGTTACTGGGAGGCTGTTGTGCATAAATTAGCACATGCTTTTACAGTATTACAACAATGACTGCTCTGCAAAAATATGTAAATGGCTTCAAACACCTCACTGTTCCCATTTGCTTACTGTCCCTCACAAATTTGTTTCCACTCTTCACCTTTTAAAAATTTTTTTTATCAGATTTCATCATCTGCAACACTCACCTGTCACTGCTTGCTAACTCCGCCCCTCCCTCCCCACCTGGCTCCACCTGCCCATCTACCTCTCCTCACCTGGATCCACCTCTCGCTTGCCAGGTCTTGCCCCACACCCCCTTACCCTTCTATAATGTCTATTCCCACACCACCTGATGGACAGCCTTGACCCAAAATGTCAGCTGTCCATTTCCCTCTACAGATGTTGCCTGACTTGCTGAGTTCATTCAGCAGCTCGCTTCTTAACTTCAAAGCACACATGATGCCCCGAAATCACCAAATCTGCTATAAAAGTACACATCTTATTTTCTTCTTATTTAATTGAGCAAACCTGGAGGAAGACAAATATAGATTGCATTTTTCAACAGTGCTGGTTAAAGCTAAAAGGTGATTGGTTTTAAGCATCTTCTTCATCTTCTGTATTAGTGGAATTAGTCCTGTAAAAATCTTAATGAATACGTAATTCAAGCCTGTAGCCAGGTGAACTTTCCGCTTCTGCATGTTCAGCAGCAGATGGCAGTAGAAGATTTGCATAGCACCCATTTTACTTGCAGATCAGTGCTAGCTGGATTGTAGTTATGGGATATATTGTCCAAGTCCAATTTATAGCCTTTTGCACAAGTACAGTGAGGTACAGGTGCATTAAAAAGCTCACCCATAGAAGCATGACAGGCACATGGGTGCTGATGGCACACAGAATAGAAATTATACAAGACGGTGAAGAGAAAACAGTGTGGAGAACAAGATATCAGTGCAAAAGACACAACCAGAGACAAATTCACAGTATTCAAGAGGTTGCCTGTGGAATTCAGGTTGTAGAGGTAGGCTTAGGGTTGTGATAGTTGGTTCAAGAACCTGATGATTGTAGGAAAGTAGCTGTTCCTGAACTTGGTGGTGGGGGACTTTAGGCTCCTGTACCTCCTGCCCAACCATTGCTGCACGAAGATGGTCTATATCCTGGATGTTGGGGATAATTGATTCTGTTTTCACTCAGGTGGTGTAGTGTCTCCTGTAATTGCTGTCAATGGTAGGGATGGCTCTGTCAGTGACAGATCAGGCTGCCACCTCTTGCATTGGAATTGAGATACCAGGCTATTATACAACTAGTCAGATAAAGTTTAACAGTGCAAATGTAGAAGGTGGTTAGAATGACTTGTGATGTGCAGTTCTACTCAGTGCACCTAAAAACTACTACCAATTCCTTCTCTGCAGAACCCTCTTAACTTCACTGGAAGGATCAGTCAAACAATATCAGTGTCCTCTTACAGACCAACAACACTGGCACTGAGGTCCCTGATACACTCAGTCAGCTCTGGTGGGCAGAACACTTTGTCTGCATCCAGCTCTGTCAAGGAAAGAGAGAGAAGAAATGAATCAAGGGTGTGCTCAAATCTCTGGCCTGACTGACTTCTGGGAATGCCTACCCCATAGCTGCTCACTGGAGAAGGTAAACACGAGAAAATCTGCAGATGCTGGAAATTCAAGCAACACACACAAAATATGCTGGTGAATGCAGCAGGCCAAGCAGCATCTATACGAAGAGGCACAGTCGACGTTTCGGGCCGAGACCCTTCGTCACTGGAGAAAGTGTTGGGTTGGCACTGAGAACCTGTATGCCATGTATCAGGAGCTCACAGTGTAAGCAGGAGAAGGAGCAGACCTCATTACAAACAATCCAACTGGCCCACCCATTATCCTCTGCATTACTAGGCAGCTGAGAACCTACGAATGCAAAGTGTTTATTGCAAGAAACTCAAGGCTAAGATTTAGAATGCACTTCAATGGGGAAGTGGATAAATAATTGGAATATTTTATGGAGTCATCTTCTGTGCAGTGCTGTCAAGTGATTCCAAGATTATCTTCTCACTTCAAGATCTTCTAAAGGGCTTCAGGGGCAATGATGCCCATTCATTGTAGGAAGTGGGACATGGGTACATCCATTACACTATTGGTAATATCTATATAGGGAGTTCTACCTCAAGAAGGCAACATCTATCATCCAAGATACCAGCCATCCGGGTAATGCTATCTTCTTGCAGCTACCATCAGGTAAGAGGTACAGAAGCTTGAAATCCTACACCACCAGGTTCAAGAACAGTTACCTCCCTTCAACCAGTTTTCACTACCTCGGTGTAGCAACACCATGACCACTTTGCACTACAATGGACTTTGTATTTTTGTTCTAATTGTGTTTATTCTTGTAAGAATGTGTACAACTTGTGTCTAATATGTGTGTCTTGTAAACGTTGTGTATCTGGTGCTATGTGCATGTGATGCTGCTGACATTTGGGTTTCTACTGCACCCCTGCAAAAGTGTACTTGTGAAACGACAAGAATCTTTGACTTAGACAATAAGCTTGTGCATTTAGCTTTATAATCCCAGGTGACAGCCTAAAACAGTAGGACTTCCTGCACAGTGCTGTCCTTACATTAGAAAGATCAGCTTCTAATTTTATCATTACACTTCACATCCGAATAAATTCCAGCACCACACTTAGTAACAATTGATTCAATCAGTTCTCATACATGAGCCCGTGCTCAGAGAGTACTTAAAACTACTTCTCCTGTTTTATTTATACCACTGAACTTTATTCAAGATTCAAAATTATGGAGAAATGGTGGGGAAAAAATGAATTAGCAATGGCCACAGATTTCAGGTGAAGAACCAGAAGTAAGATTAGAATAAACTTATTGCAAGCAGCTTGACGTAAGGGCTTGACATGCACCTCAAGAAGAAATAGATAAATAAATGGAATATTTTAAGAAGTTGTCCTCTGTCCTGCACTGCTGGGTGATTTCAAGATTATCTTCTGACTTCTATAATCTCAGGATCTTGTAAGGGGCTTTAGGTCCAATGATGTCCATTTGTTGTAGGACGTGAGGTAGCAAATTTCACACAGGAAGCTCCCACTGATAGCATCAATTAGTTAATGAGGGATGAAGGTCGCCAAGATAATTGTACGGAAACTTTTCTTCTTTAAAGGCTCAAAGACTTTTTCATTTGTATTTGATAGAATGGTTTGGTGTTTAACATTTTTCTGAGAGTGCAGTGTTCAATGCTGATAACTTCCATTTCCTTGGTGCCTCCAACACAAGTTTGGGAAGTTGGCTCCTGTGGGTCCTCAGTAGCATAATCAGACATGGGACACCATGAAGACACCAGGGTCAAAGTTATGGAGGTGGATTGTAAAGAAGGGGTGGGAGGCAAAGAAATTTTGGAAAAGGATTTCAGAGTTTGAGGCCTATAATGGGGTAATGCACTAGGGGAATAGGGCAAGAGAAAGCTAGGCTCTGGTCATGGGTTGGGGGAGGTTAAGGACACAGATGTATTTGAACACAAGGAAGAGGATATTTAATTGGAAGCATTGCATGATTGGGAGCCAACATGGGTTGAAGAGGACTGTGTATGGGTGGAGGATAGGATTCAGAGAGCAGGAATTTGGTTGCTAAGTTTGGGAGAGTTAGGGACTGGACAGCATTCAGAAGATCTTTGCGCTAATCACATCTGGCACTGGAGAAGGTCCGAAGGAAGTTCAAGGGAATGAAAGGTTTAACATCTAATTAATAGAATGGCGGGATCTCATTGAAATGTATGGCCTAATTCTGCTCCTCTCTCTTATGACCTTACCTGGAGATGACATGTCAGATTTTAGAAGCAGGCCCATTGGCCCATCTAGTCCATTCTGACCAATATTCCCATCTAATC
Source organism: Mobula birostris (assembly GCF_030028105.1). Classification (NCBI taxonomy): domain Eukaryota; kingdom Metazoa; phylum Chordata; class Chondrichthyes; order Myliobatiformes; family Myliobatidae; genus Mobula; species Mobula birostris. The sequence goes on from NC_092373.1 coordinate 163,281,411, forward strand.
TAGCCCCATTTGCCTGAGTTTGGCTCATAACCCTCTAAACTTTTCCCATCAGTCCAAGTACCTTTCAAATGTTGACAATATTCCTGGCTTAACGACTTCCACTGGCAGCTCATTCCACATACTGACCACTCTCGGTGTGATGAGGTTGCTCCTCAGCTTCCTAGTATATACCTTCCCTCTCATATTAAACATACCGTATGTCCTAAACCTATGTTCTTGATTCCCCAGCCCTGGGAAAACAACTGTGAGTGTTGCCCCTATCTATGCCCCTTGTGATTGTATGCACTTCTGTAAGAACATCCCTCATTCGCCCTCACTCCAATGCAGAATTACCACCTTGTTCAACCTCTCCCCATAACTCAGTTCCTCAAACCCACAAAATTTCTCATAAATCTTTCCAGCTTAATGGCATCTTTCTTATAGCAGGACGATCAAAACGGAAAACTATATTCCAAATGTGGCCTCACCTAGTTCCTGATTCCCCACCCCTGGGACAATATTAAAGTGGCATGCGGGCTGCTGAAGAGAGTTGGTCAGACATTCCACACTACAAGAGAGAGACTGTGCTTGATCCTAAGTCTTTCCTTTAGGAAACAGAAAAAGCAAAAATCAGATAAAGAGCTATCTGATATTCAAGAGGACAGAGTTAAGCTTTGTGAAGGCAAACAACTCCTGTACAACAAGTAGAAAGGGTCATGAAACCTGATAGCTCAATGATGGTGCAGCTCCACCAATAGCTGATGGAAAGATGGAACAAGCCCAATCTGGTGACTCCTGGCTCCCTGCTCCCGACGGATTTCTGAACTCTGCTTCCATGTGGACCACTTTGGATCTGCTCCCAAAATCCGCTACAAAGCATTGAGCAAGAAACCAGGAATTAGTTCCTGCAAAAGAATTTCCCCATTAACACAAAACGATGGCAGGGAAAACCCAGTGAATATCCTTGACCCAGTAGAAGGTGTTTCATTCTGCAGTGCTCACTACAACCTCACAGAAGGGAAGTGAGTATCACCCCAATTCTTTTATTAATGTTACCCAATCTTTTTTTTTCCTGTGGAGTATATTTTAAATGGTTTATATGGTTGGGGAAAGTGTGGGACTTTTTTGAAAAGCTAATTGTGGGTGGATCTGAAACCTGCTCAAGTTAAATTTGCACTTAAGTGGTTTTGGAGTGGAGATATGCCAACACTGCAAAGGAGGGAACAACAGAAAAAGACCTCTTTATGTACTGGGGTCCATGTTTTTCTCATTCAATCAAGGGATGTGGACCTTGCAGGCAGAGCCAGCTTTTAATTAGCCAAGGAAGCTGTTCTCACTAGTGGATGTTTCTGGACTAGGGAACACAGACACAACATTTTGGGTAAGAGGTATGCAGGGGGCTTTAAGGAATAACTTTTATTTTTACACAGGGTCGAGAATTCAATCAATCCATGTTTCCTGAGGGAACTCAACGGCAGTGGAAAGAGAAGTCTTTGCAGAAACCTAGGGAAAGCGCAGGCCAATGGGGCTTGACAGAATTTCTCCACTAGGAGGCTGAGTAGGCCAAAAGACTCCTTCTCCATCATAATAATTCCATGATCTTAAGAACCCATGAGTTAATGAATTCATGCCTAATGCTCTGCCTCATTACCACTTTCTCACCCCATTCAGTGATTTCTTCAACATCCAAAAAAATGTGATGTAAGCTTGAAGAAACTATATGTTGTTTACTCAGCACATATAGAATGTTGGAGGAACACAGCGAATCAGCCAGCATCTGTGGATGGAAATAAATAGTCGACGTTTCGGGCAAAGGTCATTCATCAGAACTGGAAAGACCTTTATTAACTACTAATTTCCTTGACACATTTCAAGCGGTTCTTTATCTTAGCATTAAATTAATTAATTCCTAAGTTTGCTGTCTAAACCAGTAAAAATTGTACATCTTCATTCTCTTGCTCCAAAGAAAACAACCCCAGCCCCTTCAGCCTAACCTTGTGGCAAAAATCCCTTGAATACTGGAACCATTCAGGTAATACCTTTCTGCACCCTCTCATTCTTTATGCAGAATTGGATGTAATACTCCAAGTGGAAATATCACCAGGTTCAAAATATCCTCTCTGATTTTGTACTGTGTGTGTGTCATTTGGGAATCCCAGGATCTCACAGACTTTACAAAACATCCTTTCTGCATGTTCTTCCACTTCCAAAGATTAATACACATTTAGAGAATAATGGAGCAGGTCTGACGGAGGCCACGTGAGCTTACTTTGCTTTTATTTCTCATTAAAATCTTTCTGACGCTAATCAACTAGAATGAAAATCACAAAGCCTTCACCGAGAAATGGGATCTCAGATCTCAGCATTATACAACTGAAAAACAAACTGTTTCCAGAGTAAAGCATTACAACACCAGTTTCTGGGGCCATTTTGCATGGCAATTCCATTCAGATGGACTTGTGTGTCTGCTGTAATGTCATTGTCACATACAATTCCTTCGCTGGCATGGAAGTGAGAACACAAGGTGGCAGCTGTGACCATCCATGCACAAGCAAAGGACATGTTTTATTAGTGATTTGCCTTCTGAAGTCTTGTGACACTAAATCTCCTTGATCCCCAGGGAATGTCATGGAATGAGGTTTGCATTTGCAAACCTTTCCTCACCACCCTGTCGATCTGTGATGCCACATTCTGACATCTGTGACATAAGAGCAAGTCCATTAACCAATTTTGTATGAACGTATGAATTAGGAGCAGAAAAAAATCTCTCAGCTCTTTATAAAAGTTGCTGGTGAACGCAGCAGGCCAGGCAGCATTTCTAGGAAGAGGTACAGTCGACGTTTCAGCATGAGACCCTTCGTCAGGACCCCTGACGAAGGGTCTCGGCCCGAAACGTCGACTGTACCTCTTCCTAGAAATGCTGCCTGGCCTGCTGCGTTCACCAGCAACTTTGATGTGTGTTGCTTGAAATTCCAGCATCTGCAGATTTCCTCATGTCTCAGCTCTTTATGCCTGCTCTGGTAATTAATAAGGTTATTAATATACATCCCCCCCTTACCTTAGTAAACTTCCACATTTTGCTTATCAAATAATTATCTATCTTTTCCTTAAAGATTTTAGAAAGCACTGGTTTCACCACCCATTGAGGAAGAGAGTTTCAGAGACTTGTGACGTTCTATGAAAGCTATTTCTGAGTGACAAGATCTACCATCACTTGGACAGTCAAGGCTTGATCAGGAATGGTCAGCGTGGATTTGTGTGTGGGAGGTCATGTTTGACGATGATCAGTTAGGGTGATGGGTTGAGGAAAGGCAAATGCTTTCCAATGAAGTGTGGTAAGTGTGAGATGATGCACTTTGGACAGTCAAATTTCTACAGTGAATGGCAGGGCAGTGACGGGTGTTGTGGAACAGAGGGACCTGGGAGTACAAATGTGGCTGCACATGTAGACAGGGCAATGAAGAAGGCATTTAGCATGTTAGCCTTCATCAATTTAGGAGTAGGACATTCTGTTGCAGTTGTATAAGTCATTGGTGAGTATCGTGTACACTTTTGGTCATCTGGTTATGGGAAGGATGGAAAGGGTGGAGAAGAGATTTATGACGATACTCCCTGGACTAGAGGACCTGAGTTATAGAAGACGGATAGCCATGCTAGATCATTATCGGGAGCCATGGTATGGTAGCAGTTAGTGCGACACTATCACAGCTCGGGGCGTCGGGGTTCGGAGTTCAACTCTGGCCTCCCCTGTAAGCATGTTTGTATGTTCTTCCTATATGTGCATGGGCTTTGCCCAGGTGCTCCAGTTTCTTCCCACAGCTGCAAGATGCACCCGTCAGTAGGTTAAATATCATTGTAAATTAGGCTTGGGTAAAATCGGTCGGCAGCTGGGCAATGCGGCTCGTAGGGTGGAAGGGCCTATTCTGTGCTGTGTTTCTAAATAAATAAAAAAAGTTATTCCTTGGAGCGTAGGAGAGTGAGAAATGATCTCAGAGAAGTTCATAAAATATTGAGGCGGATGACTGAAGTGTATAGCAATAATCTTTTCCCCAGGGTTGGGGATTCCGAAACTAGAGGGCACAGATACAAGATAAGAGCAGACAGACTTAAAGAAAGACCTCAGAGGTAACTTTACTACAGAGAGGGAGGTGAATACCTGGAATTAGATGCCTGAAGTTTGGGGTGGGTACAACTGCAACATCGAAGAGGTATTTGTATATGTATATAGAAGGGAAAGGATTGGAGGGTTATGGGGCAACTGGGACTAACAGGGAGGATGCTGTGATGGAATGAAACAGTAGGGCGGAAGGGTGTGTTTCTGTGCTATTTTGCTTTGCGACTCTGTAACCCAAAATAGTGACTGTCAATTTCTTCCCATGGATGGATGCAGCCTAATCCATTCAGTTCCTCCAGAATTTTGAGTGTTGCTCCAGATTCCAGCATCTGCAGTCTCTTGTGTCTCCATAAGTCTACTTATTCAATTTCTCCTCATAACACAATCCCACCCCTTCCAGGTATTAGTCTTTCACATAAAGCAAGTAATCTGATGACTGTTTCATTGCTGTTTGTGGGATCTGTCTGTGCTTGATCACAACAAAGTATACTTCAAAATGTCTTTGCCATCTACAGATGTGGTAAACACCTGAGATTCTCATTTATCATTCTATAATCCCTTGTCATCTCTGCATAGTTATCAGGTAATCTCAGATAAAAATATTGTTTAAAGTCTTTAAACTGCCTGCTATTTCTTTCTGAGAACATTACACTGCAGCTGGACTGTGATACACCACTGCTGGCCACTAGAGGGTAATGTGGAGCTGCTCAGGAGCAACTTTCAACCAAGATGCTGTCTATGCGTTTCCAATCTTTGTTCCTTGAAGGTTGTTCCGCCTGATTAATGACAAAGGTGCAATGATGAGTTGCTGGGCATGCTGGTCAATACCACTGGTGCAACTTTGTTGGCAATCAACTCAACCTCAAGTTTTCTTGAGAAAAGATAAGAAATTAAGATTTTCCTTGGTTCTTAAGTCTGGTGAAAAAGAAGCAAAGGGAACTCAAAAGGAAAGAACATGTATTTATGCTCTCACCAGTCTCAGGACATCTCAGGGTTTTAGATTCAATGATGTATAAAGGGGGTCCTGTGTGATACAGTGTTGTTCAGAACTGACGTTTGCTTTCTCCTCCCCCTCCAGCCTTCAGACTGCTATCACCTTATGGTTTACCACCTCTAACAGGATTGTCCTGGACTCTCCAGGAACTGGGAGAATAATCCTGAGGACCTTACCTCCGAAGGCAGCAAAAACAATTAAGGATACTCATTTAAAAAAAAATTGTCTTTTTAAATTTTCTTTGAATATTTTTGATAGATTAATCAGCCACTGTAAGTTGCCTCTAGTTTGTAGGTGGGTGGTAGGATCTGCAGGGAATTGATGGGAATCTGGGAATAACAAAGTAGCCCACTGCTCTACTCTCTGTATACCCATGACTGTGTAGCTAGGCACAGCTCAAATACCATCTATAAATTTGCTGACGATACAACCATTGTTGGTAGAATCTCAGGTGGAGTGAGATATGCCAACTAGTGGGGTGGTGCTGCAGCAAGAACCTGGCACTCAACATTAGTAAGACAAAAGAGCTGATTGTGGACTTCAGGAAGTGTAAGACGAAGGAGCACATACCAATCCTCATAGAGGGATCAGAAGTGGAGAGAATGAGCAGCTTCAAGTTCCTGGGTGTCAAGATCTCTGAGGATCTAACCTGGTCCCAACATATGGATGTAGTTATAAAGAAGGCAAGACAATGACTGTACTTCATTAGGAGTTTGAAGAGATTTGGCATGTCAACAAATACACTCAAAAACCTCTATAGTTGTACCATGGAGAGCATTCTGACAGGCTACATCACTGATATGGAGGAGCTACTGCACAGGACTGAAAGAGGCTGCAGAAGGTTGTACATCTCGTCAGCTCCATGTTGGGTACTAGCCTACAAAGTACCCAGGGCATCTTCAGGGAGCGGTGTCTCAGGAAGGCAGCGTCCATTATTAACAACCTCCAGTACCCAGGGCATGCCCTTTTCTCACTGTTAACATCAGGTAGGAGGTACAGAAGCCTGAAGGCACACACTCAGTGTTTCAGGAACAGCTTCTTCCCATCTGCCATCCGATTCCTAAATGGACATTGAACCCTTGGACACTAGCTCACTCTTTTTAATAAACAGTATTTCTTTTTTTGCACATTTTTTAATCTATTCAATAAACCTATATTGTATTTGATTTACTTATGTAACACTCGCTTTGCCTAGCAGCTTAATATAGGGGGTGATAGCCCCCGGCCCGGCCAAACTTAAGAAATCTCGTTTGGGTGGATGCTGTGCGATGTGTCCCCTGTTACAAATCAGTACCCCGAAATAACAAACAGTACACAATATGCGATTAAACGATTAAGCCTTATAACTCTTACTTTGACTATATGGTTAGTAGAGAAATGAAATATAAAAGAAAAAGGGACCAAATCTTAATAAACAGTCTGTGCACAAAGTTGGAGCTCACAGTTTTCCCTTCGCCGATCCTCCTTCAATCATCACTGCCTTTCAGATCCTCGTTCCGAGTCCACCCCGTCCGGTGGTCTTCCAAATCTCTCCATTCGCGTCTTCTCTCTTCATCTCTCCCTCTCTCTCTCGCTCCTTCTCCAAAAGCCTGGGAAATCAACTGCTTCCAGAATCACAAGACAGGGGAACAAAACCCTGATTGGCTCACATGTATCCACAATCCTGTTATCTCCAGCCATAACTTAAACATTGCTGCTACAAAAAACCATTACAATGCGTTACACTTATTTATTATTATTATTTTTATTTTATTTATTGTTTTTGTTTTCTCTTCTGTATTATGAATTTCATTAAACTGCTGCTGCTAATTTAACAAATTTCACATCACATGCAGGTGATAATGAACCTGAATTTGATTTGTGTAAATGGGTTGATGACTGGCATTAACTTGATGGGCTGAAAGGCCCATTTCCACTCTGTGACAACTACTACAGCTCTAGAACTTTTGCTTAAGAGTTACAAAAAGTACTGTCCCAGAGTAATAAGTTGTTTGATTGCATGGTGCAGTCAGTGCTGTGGCTGGAAGGAGAGGTGACATGTGATGCAATATTAAAACAGAATTGGAAACTCCAAAATGAAGGCACAAGAGACTGCAAATGTTAGAATCTGCAGCAAAAAAACAAATTGTTGGAGGAACCCACTGGTCCAGGCATCATCTGTGGAGAGATAGATGCTCGATCTTTCAGGACTCAGGCACCACCAACTATCCCTTTGCTTCCACAATGCACAGATTGACAAGGACATTGCCAGGACTTGGAGGACCGAGTTATAGGGAGAGGAGGCCAGGTCAGGACTTCATTTCCTTAGCGCCTAGTAGATTGAGAGATGACCTTGCAGAGGTGTACAAAATCATAATTGGCTTAGATGAGACAAATACACTCAGACTTTTCCCCAGGGTTAGAAAAGCAAGAACTTTTGTATATAAATTTAAGGTGAGGTGATATATGTATGGAATGAGCTGCCTGAGGAAATGGCTGAGGCAGGTCCAGCAACAACTTTTAAAAGATACTTCTAACTTCGGGTAGATAGAGTCATAAAGAGCATTTTTGGCACATTGGCCTTCATAAATCAAAGCATTGAATACAAGAGTTGGGATGGTATCTTGAAGAGGTTGGTGAAGTAAAAATTGGAGTATTGCGTGCACTTACCTACAGGAAAGATATCAATAAATTTAAAAGAGTGCAGAGAAGATTTACAAATATCTTCCCCGGACTTGAGAACCTGAGTTATAGGGAAAGTTTGAATAGTTTAGGACATTGATCCCAGGAACGTAGAAGATCGGCAGGAGATTTGACAGAGGCTTTAAAAATGATGAGGGGTATGGATAGATTACATGCAAGAAGGCTTTTTCCTCTGAGGTTGGGTGAGACCACAATTAGAGGTCATGGGTTAGGTGTGAAAGGTGAAATGTTTAAGAAGAACATGAAGGGGAACTTCTTCACTCAGAGGGTGGTGACATTGCTTAATGAGCTGTCAGTGGATTTGGATTCGATCGCAACATTTAAGAGGGATTTGGATAAGTACTTGGATGGGAGAAGTATGGAGGGCTATGGTCCAGGTACAGGTCGATGGCACTGGGCAGAATTATGAAATAAGAAAGCAGTCTTTGAGGAGCCCTCTTTCCAAAGTAGGTGCCACGATATGTGTGGTGTTTGTTCAAATTGAACTTGCTGAAGGGGGTTGGGTGGGGTGGAGTTACTGGGGCGAGGGGGAAGTAGATGTTACATTTTCCTGAGCGTTTCAGCTTTTGGCTTCCAATAATAGTTTAAGATTCAAGATTTGTCATCTGGTGTTTTGTAAAGCTCAGGACCCAAGGGGCTGGGCTCCCATTCAAAGGGCTGCGATATCTACTTTTGAAGTCCTGGAATTGATTGTTCCAGCCTTGGTAAAACCTCTCCCCACCCCCAACGTTCCCCTTTAGCTCTGCTTTGAGAAAGAAGTACAGTCCCAAGCATTCTGAGATGCCAGACGAGTAAGGCACCATATGTGCCTGTTGGCATCCCTACCCCGTGGTTGGCTCTGCCAATTCAGAGGTCACTGCAGCATCATGCTCATGTTAGTAGGACGGCAATCCAGAGGTCTGGGCTTAGGATCTGACGATATTTTCCAATCTCACTGTGGTGGCTTGTAAATTTGAATTCAGTTTATTAACTAAAAAGCTGGTACTGATATACCTTCTACCATACAGATAAATAAAAGGGGCTGTAGCAGCAATGAAAGTTGGCTTTAATGCAGTGGAAGATTGTTTTCCAGACTAGAGCAAAGTACAGAGTCTGATCACCCTGTCAAAACAACACTGTGATCCTTGGCCTAATTCTTGGTGATTTTAACTTTTTCTCCAGTCCACAGAACAACCTATCAACAGGACTGTTTCTTGTCTCTTGACTCCTTCTGCCAAAGCCTCTTCCATTCACCTAATCTAATTTACTTTCTAGGGAATGGTTTAATGGGTGGGGCATCTAAGAACAACATTTTGAATGCAGTTCGAATGTAAGTTGTGGTTATTTGACCGCTGTACATTTTGGAGGTCGGTAGTAGAAACTGGAGGGAGTTGATGGGAGAGTGAGGAGAATTAAATGGGGATTAGTCAAGAATCACTGTAAATGGTGTCTTGATCTTCCAGCTATGACTTGGGTGAACAATTTCCAAATTTGCTGATGACACAAAACTTAGAAGTGCAGACAGAGAACTGTTAATTTGATACAAAGAGATAGACTGATGAAGAGCCTCAGTCTAAAACATCACCTCTGTAGATGCTGCCTGACTTGCTGAGTTCCTTCTGCATTTTCTGTATGAACCTTAATAGTTCTTCTTTACGCAACACACATCAAAGTTGCTGGTGAACGCAGCAGGCCAGGCAGCGTCTCTAGGAAGAGGTACAGTCGACGTTTCAGGCTGAGACCCTTCATCAGGTTCCTGTTGTTTAGTTCTTCTTTAGACTGGTATGGAACTAGCATGTAGTAACATAAGTACATGGATGGGAGGGGCTGGAGGCTATGGCCCAGGAGCAGGTCAACAGGACTAGGCAGAATAATAGTCAGCACAGACTAGATGGGCTGAAGGGCCTGCTATCGTGCTCTATGAGTATGACCCTAACCTTTGACACTGTCACTGTATGACTATTTTTCAGAGATTTTGAAGGGCCGATAGAGCACAGAAACAGGACCTTTGACCCAACTGGTCCGTACTGACCAAGATTCCCATCTTAACTAATCCCACCTTCCTGCATTTGGCCCACATCCCTCTACTTTTCTTACCAGTGTATATGTCCAAGTGTCTTTGAAATGTTGTTAATTTTCCTGCCTCAACTACCTATTCTGGCAGCTCATTCCATATAGGAACCATCTCTGGGTGAAAAAGTTGACCCTCAGGTTTCCATTAAATCTTTCCCCGCTCTCCTTAAACCTTTGCTCTCTGGTGAACTTGCCCACTTTATACTGAAATAGTGCTGTGGTCTCACAGCTCCAGAGACCTGGGTCCGATCCTGGCCTCTGATACAGCTGTGTGGATTTTGCATGTTCTCCTTGTGACACTCTGTGTTTCTGCCCAAGTACTCCAGTTCTCTCCCACATCTCAGAGACATATTGGTTGGTGGATAAAATGGCTGCTGTAAATTGTCCCAGTATGCAGGTTGGTGGTAGGAGAATCAGGGAACGTGTTGAAGATAATTGCATGGAAATTAATGGGGAAACGGGCTTGATGGGATTGTTCTGAGAGCTGACCTATATATAATGGACCAAATTGCCTTCTCACTGGTCATCAGGGAATATGGGAAGTACGTAAAATATTGCTTAGTTATCAGTACACTCCTGTTCTTCTTGGAATATTGCCGTGGAGCCTTTTATATCCGCTTGAAAGATTGGAGGGCATTTAACTCTATACCCAAAAAGTGTTGGAGGAACTTAGCAGGTCAGGCAGCTTCTATGGAGGGGAATAAACAGTCAACACTTAGGGCTGAGACCTTTCATCAGGGCTGCTGAGCTCTTCCTTCATTTTCTGGGTGTTGCTTAAGATTTCCAGCATCTGTAGAGTCTTTTGTGTTTAACTCCACACGCCCAGTTGTGTAGCCTTGCACTGAATTATCTGATTGGATGATGTGACTTGGGGTGGCATTCTAACCTGTTAACAACACTTAAAAAAGACTTGAACAGGTAGATGGGCAGGAAACATTTGGAGGGATATGGGCCAACCCTGGACAAGTGTGACCAGCTTAGGTGGGAAACTTGGTTGGCATGGGTGTGTTGGGTCAAGGAGCCTGTTTTCACACTGTATGATGCCATGACTAAACAAAAACACCACTGTGTGCAAAGAAGAGAAAATCTGCAGGTGCTGGAAAGGTCTCAGTCTGGAACGTTGACTGTACTCTTTTCCATAGATTCTGCCTGGCCTGCTGAGTTCCTCCAGCACTTTGTGTGCAAAGGTTTGACAACTGAAGAGGGGGACCTGCACCCTACATTTGGATTTTCTAGCCAAAGGTATGGGTTACATTGCACTCTGGTTGTTAGTCCTGTGGTTGCTGTGGTTGCAATTAATAATATTTTGTCCCTTTGGATCTCAGTGTGGTCCAGGTCTTGCTGTTAGGACATCCTGCAAGGAGGAGGTGTATGCAGGCAGTGAGTAGGCCTCAGCTGCTGGATCCTGAGACACGCACCCCTCCACACACTGTCCCCCATGGCCCTTAAAAATGCTTGCTGCACTCAACAGCCTTTGAACTACCTACAGTACTTCTAAAGACCGATGACAAACAAAAACAGCTTAAAAAGATTTGCTCAGTTAAAACGAAACAAATAACACATTCACATAACATGTTGAAGTAATAGAAAATAAATCAGAAACATTGGGTAAATAAAGTTAAGCAGATCGCGTAAGTGCAGTTATGCTTTCAGTCAGGGTCGGTGTCCCTGTTCAAATGAATGTGTTGAGACTGGCATAAACTGAGAGGATGTAGGATGTAAAGGGGTGACACAGAGCCATTCACAACTTCAACAACGCAGGTTCAATCTGATCTCAGGAACTGTCTGTGTGGAGTCCACGTGTCCTCCCTGTGATCATCTGGGTTTTCTCCCCGTGTGGGTTGATGAGTTAATTGTAAATTGTAGGCGTGTGATAGAATTGGGAAGGAATTGGCAGGAGCGAGGGGAGAATAAAATGGTATTCGTGGTGTGAACGGGTGGTTGACGGTCAGTATGGACTCGGTGGGCTGAGTGGCCTATTCTGCTGTGTGAGTTTAGATATACATGACTAACCTCTGCTCCTGGGCTGGGAATTTGGGGAGAATAGGGTGCAAGGACGTTTAGAGTGAGAATGAGACAGATCTGTGAGCTGGCAGAGATTCATTGGGCTGAGTGGCATTCCTCTATGCCCTCCAGAAACACGAAGCGTTTACCCTGTGTCCAGTGGCAGAGCGGGAGGCTGGATTAATTCACGTCTGACCCCCGGCACATTGTGTGTTGCAATGCGTAGGCGCGGAGGGTGGGAATGAGTTGACCCGCAGGGTGCGGTTATCCTGTTGATCACCAAGGAGCTGTCTGCTAGTGAGGAGCACAATGGGATATATTGTGCTCGGGCTACCAGCGGCCACAAGTGTGACCGTGTCCCGTTGTGCAGCAGCGAGGAGGTCCCACTGTCAAACAGAGAGAGAGAGGATGGGGATAGTTAACTCACACTCCTCCAGCTACTAGTTCTCCCTTAATGGCAGCTTCTGGCACTACATCAACTAAGCCCATGCCAGTTCTCTCTGGGATGTATTCCCAAAATAAACTGAGCATCTGCATTCTTATCCTCTTTGTAATTGTTGTTTATAGGCAAACAATGATTATTCTGGGGCAACAATGAAAGTGCACAGTTATTAGGGACGTTTGAAGTTGTTTTATTAGCTTGGTCCAATTAGTGTGCAATTAAAACCCACTGAACATTCTTGCTATATTATAAAAGATTAATAGATAGCTTTTCTTTATCCATAAAGTGAGATGTGGAAACTCCCTTTGGACTGAAGCCTTTGATTAGATTTGACATGTGAATAAAACGTTCCTGCGCTCAAAACGATGTAGAGATGTGAGGAAAGGGCAGAGGAATGGACTTACTGAATGAGCCTTCAAAGGAGGTAGCACAGACTCAATGGGAAGAATGGCCTTCTGTGATATCACATAATTCAATATGATGGACAAAATGAATAGGAAACATTTGTAATTATTTCAATGAAAGCTCTATGCGTGTGAATACAAGGAGAACATTCAACCCCTCAAGTGTGTTTCATCCTTCCAACAGGTTGGCTCTGTACATTAAGGACGTTTTTACTCATCATCAGATCGTTTGACATTTCCATTCACCAGAGAATTGTACGACACAATAACAGGCTCTCTGACTTACCTTGGTGATGCTAACCATCAGACACCTGTTTGTATTAACACAGGGCAATTTACAGTGGTCAGTTAACCCAGCAAGCTGCATGTCTTTGGGATGTGGGAAGAAACTGGACCACACAGGGGAAACCCATCGGGAGAACGTGCAGACTCCACACAGACAGCATCTGAAGTCCAGATTGAACCCAGATTGCCGGATCTGTGAGGCAGCAGCTCATCTAACTGCACCCAAGGCAACAGAGGGCTGTCAGTCTGAGTCTTGAAAACATCTACAGACACAACTTTTTGTGAAAGAACATTCTAGATTTTCAGTTTCTTTTCCTAAAAAAAAGCTTCCTGATTTCATTCCTAAATCACCAAGCTTTATTTTTAATGGTTCTGTGTTCCCCCATCAGAAGAAAAAATAATTCTTTACATATAATCTTGCCCCATCAAGAATAAGACACATGTGGAGAGGGAGGGAGGAAGGAAGGGAGGGGAAGAGGGAGGGGGGGGAGAGGGAGAGAGGGAAAGAGGGAGAGGGAGAGAGGGAGGGATAGATATATATATGAAGCAAGTTCAGGTTGATCCTCAATTCGTATGGCAAAGTGGTGCTAAGCTGTTTAATCGAGAACCTGATGTTAATCTCGAACAAGAGGACGCAGCTACAAAATAAGTCATTTAAAACTCAAGTGCATAAAAATTTATTCTTTCAGAGATTAATGTATCTCTGGAATTCTCTGTCCCCGAGGATGGTGGAGGCCAGATCATTGGATATATTTATGATGGGTATCGGTAAGTGCTTGAAGGATCGAGGAATGGAGGGTTATGGGAAACTGCCACTGTCGAGTTGAGGGCCAGCAGAGATCAGCCGTGACCATACTGATCTGTGGGGTAAACATGAGGGGCTGAGTGGATTACTTCTGCTCGCATTTTTATGTGTTCGTCCGAACATTACCTGTTACTCTGACAACAGATGCTGCCTCATCTACCGAGGATTTCCAGAATTCCCTGTTTGTATGAAACCCATTCTTATAATTTCACCCTTTGAGACCCAGTCAATTTGCATTGTAACCTTTTCATCACTTAGTGTCCACTTCCTGAGGTGTGGTGTCCACACAGAATGCTGTGCAGTAGGTGGGCAGGCATGGTACAGATGAAGCCTAACTTTTTCATCACTATGCAGGAGAATAGATCATCAAGTTTCAGTCAATGTGCTGGCTGAAGAGACTGTCCCATGGCTATTAAACCAGATATGATTATAACAGCACATTAATTAAAGCAGTTTCCATTATATAGATGGATATGAGCAACTACAATAACATTTGACAGGAACTTCATGCAGATAGGTTGGTTAATACCTATATAGATATATAAAATAGAATTATATCTTATTATAGAAGAAGAAGAATAGCCCTTAACTCATCAGTGGAGTTATCGGGGCACTGTCATGACGGTGTTTCCGTAGCAAGCTATTCTTGTTTTTACGAGGCCGAGTTGCTAGCTCGATGCTCAACCCGACTTGGATTCGAACTCGGGAACCTTTGCTCCGGAGTCCAGCGCTGCTATTATTGCGCCACCAAGCGGGACATATTTTATTATGCTTCAGGAAAATCAGTATCTTGTGTCAATAAACATATGTGCCAGAAAAATATTACCGTTCCTTTAAGTGAACTATTCCTTGAATTATGTCATTAATTAAATAGATAAAGCTATATTTAATAGTTTTAATAAAGCTATTAAATACAATATAATACTTTAAATAGACCTACTATTATATAATATTTATTTTATATTAAATACACGAAAATTTAATATATTCCAGTCCTAGTATTAGTTTTCTTAACTGGATATATTGGTTGACAGAACTAAGAGCTTACAGTTAATAATTTAGTTTCAGTGCCCAATTCAAGATGTAGCACTCTGCTAAGCTGTTGCATCTATTGTACAGTATTTAAAAAGAACATTAGATCTTAGCTACATGCATTTTCAAATGTCTTAACATGTTCTGTGCAGTAGAGACTGTGGACTACATCTATGTTTCATGCACTTTCAGATCAGTTATGGCACAAATTGCCTTACACTTAATGTAAATCATATTATGTTGTGACTAAATGATTATTTTCCAGTTCTCTTGTCTTAAGGCATAGGAGAAGACTTCTCAGCCCATTGAATTCCTGTTGTTAACTAGCTCATCGATCCTTCATTCTTGGCACTGCAAGTTGTTTTCCCTCAACTGCCCATCCAATGCCCGAGTCAACAGTGTTCTGACCAGCACACCCAGGCCGTTTATTTCTGATCATATTTGCTCCCTGCTTAAGAAAGTTTCAATGCTTTGATTAAACTGAAGCTGTGTGCTCTAACAGCACAAAAAAATCTACAACACTCTTGTGTAGAACGGTGTCAAAATAATTCATAGGCCCATGTGGGAAGTGATTTTATGGAAGCCACTGATAACTGTAGGTTTTAAGGAGAATCACAGAACTAAAAGGGTATTAAGAACAAGAAATGTTTCAAAAGTACTGTTGGGTGTGACCTGTGTAGTTGAAGACAGGAGTTTCAGTGTGGTGAATGGGAGATTGTTTGATGATATTTGAAAACAATCTGGATGATTACCCCATAATAGTATCATAGTACCACTTATGGTACCTTATAAATACTATCTCTCCTGCCTCAGGGACTATGATCAAGTCCATCCAGGATGGACAGCTTGCCTATGGAATCTATTTGTGGCTGTGCGAAGTACACCAAGTACAAATCCATAGTATAAAATTATTTGGAACTGTTTGGTCAACTTATGTGGACAGGCATCAGAAGGGAAAGAATCAAGGCCAACACATTAAAGATGCATATGCATCCATAGGGAGTTATCACATAACTTCACAAATGTTGTACAGCTAAAGAGGTACTTTTTAAAGTACACTTACTATTGTAAATGAAGGAAGTGCCCTGGAGATAACAGAGTTCATGCAGGCTACAAACCAACAGATTTCGTGACATGTATCAGTGATAATAAACCTAATTCTGAATCTGTACGGCGATACTGCTCAGAGAAATCTTTACTCGTGACCTGTGTTAATGAAGGCTTGTTCTATATATTTTTCACCGCTGTATATTTGATCCAAGCTGCACTTGATTTATTTGCTATCTAAACTAGAATCATAGAAGTCCTGTAGAAATGCTATGACAAAGCAGGCTGTTTAGTACATCACATTTCTGCTGATACAATGTATTACAACTAAGAAAGGTCCCCATTCAAGACTGAATGTTATTGTTGAAAAAAGATCAGTGAAGATTTGCTGGAAAGGCCAGATTATTTTCTGAGGGAAAGTTAGAGAGTCAAGATTAGTTTCTCCAGGAACTTAAAAGAGGGAGAAAGTATTTGATTTTGACAGGGTAGATGTGGACGTGGAGAGAATCTAGAATTAGTATCTATTTATAAAGAATGATGAGGCAACTTTTCTTTTCTCTCAGAGATCTGTGAATCCTTGGAAATTTATTCTAAAACAATACTTGAATAGATTAAGGACAGAGATAGGTGGATAGATATTTGAAAAATAAAAGCTTTTTAGGTTACCATGGGTAGACAGAGATGCAGAGGTGACATTACATCAGATCAGACATGACCTTATTAAATGCTGGAGAAAGCTTGAGGGGCCGAATGGCCTACCAATGCTTCTGATTCACACGTTGTATGACATTGCTGAGTTTTGGATGTTACGCATATAGGTCCCTCAAGTAAAAGTGAAGTTAAATAGCACTGTTCTAGCTTGAAGAAGAACAGAGGACTTCTTTCATAGTCCAGGTGAATATTCAATCCCAACCAATATCTAAGGAGATAAAAGTCATTTATTTCTATGTTTTGTGGTGTTTGTTATATACAAGTTAGCTGCAGTCTTTGTCGGCCTTATAATAGTGACAAGTAATTAATTGGATATAAAATATTTTAGCAAGTTCTGAGGACAAGTGTTGAATTGGTATATGTGAAGATTCTGATCTATGGGAGAGCATGTTCCTTTTTCAAATTGAAATAAATCAACTTAATTATGTTTTGAAACCAAAGTGTTTGAGATTTGACAAACCCGCAATTGGAACTTTCACTCTTGTGGCTGTTGTCAGCACAACTCTTCTATTTGTTGCTCATCTCCGAGATCAGGTCCAAGTTTACAAAGTCCAGATTTGCAAACCATCTTTGCATATGACAGCATGATATATCTTGGTTAGCATCAAATCTATCCAACTTCAGCACTGCTGTAACGTAATCAATTACATTTAAAATTCCACAACAATAAAACCAAGGATTTTTGTTTCATTACTAAATTCAAATTTCAGGTCTTAGGAAACAGCAAATTAGTTTTCACCTAAGTACAAAAGACATAGTTTTGTACAACCACATCTCTTGAACGAGCCCAATATTCATCATATTATATTAGAAATTCCATTTAGTGGCAAGCAAGGTATAGTTAAGGTTACACTTTATTTTTGTAGTTACAGCCCGTCTCGATTTTTCTTTTCTATCTTGCTTCTTGTCTTCAATCTAACATGCTCTTGTATACTATTTAACCATTGCAGCTAATGGAAGGAGTTAGACTGAAATAACATAATTGGCATCAGTTGATTATAAACAGTTTGAGTTTAGCTTCTGACACACAAGCAATGTAACATGTTTATTCAATTTGTCTTAGGTTTACCACGTTGGAAAGTACCTTTATAGTTAGGTCAGATCCGACTTGTTTCTTGTGGGTTGATTGAATTAAAAGATTCTATAGGTGATACTTTCCTGCCAAAAAACATTCCAGCAAATAGTATGTGCCAAGAAATTAGTTTGGGACACACTTGGAAGGCCTCTGTCCTTTGCCTTCTTTGAACTGTTGATTATAATTTTAAAGTTGCCAATTTTTAAAAAGAGAACTTGGATTAACTTCTTTCCAGTTTATGGTTGTCATGTCACTTTTCCAATTCATCCTTCAGATATTTCGTCTCCAAAAGGTTTCTAAACATGCCTTGAACTTCCAGTTTTTCTGCAGAGCATAAACAGCGGACATTCATTAATCAATTAGCAATTGTTAACCGTGAACTCCTAATTTCCATTTGTCTTGGTTGGAACATCCAAGATGCTTCATTTGAGGCTGTCCAGTGGCATTCAGTCCAATGCATAGAGCATCAGCAAGTTTCCATTATTTTACCATTTGCCCAATGATTTGGTCAAAAAGGGCAAAATGACAGGTTTTGATTCTGACCTCAGGTGTCCTCTGTGTGGAGTCTGCATATTCTCCCAGTGACTCTTTCCCCTGGGTACCCTGCTTTCCTCCCACATCCAAAAATGTACTGGTTGGTGGGTTAATTAACCAGTGCAAGTTTCCCAGACTCTAGGTGGGTGGTAGGAGAATGAGGGAGTTGAGAGAAATAAGTGGGAGGATGGGCCGTTGGAAATGCCCCAAGAGCTAGTATGGACAACATGAGCAGCACTCAACAAAATCATCTCCTCAACATTCATCATTAAGTTCCAAGACCTGAGTCTCGGTACCTCCCTGTACAACTGGATCCTCAACATCCTCAATGGCACAACCCAGTTAGTGCACCTCTGCCACACTCACCACAGGGGTGTGTGTTTAGCTGCCAGCTCTATTCATTTCATGTTTATGATTGTGCGGCTAAGTGCAGCTCCAATGTCGTATTTAAATTTTCTGACCACACCACTATTGATGGCTGAATCAAGTGTGGTGATGAATCAGCACATAGAAGGGAGATTGAAAATCTGGTTGAATGGTACCTCAACAACAATCTCTCACTCAACATCAGCAAAACCAAAGAGCTGATTATTGACTGCACAGGAAGAAGCTGGAGGTCCATGAGCCAGACCTCATCAGGAGAACAGAGGTTGAGGAGGGCAGTAGCTTTAAGTTCCTTAGCGTTAACATATCAGTGGATCTGTCCCGGGACCAGCACGTACTGTAAGTGGCGTCACAAAGAAAGCACAGCAGCACATCTACTTCCCTAGAAATTTACATAGATTCAGCATGTCACCAAAAACTTTTACAAACTTCTCTGGACACACGGCAGAGAGTATCCTAACTGGTTGGTGTGGTATGAAAACACAAATCCTCAGGAACAGAAAAGGCTACAGAGAGTTGTGGATACAGCTAATTCATCATAGGCAAAGCTGTCTCATCCTTAGTACATTTACATGAAGCACTGCCACAGCAAAGCAGTGTCCATCATCAAAGACCCCACCATCTAGTCTGTGCCCTCCTCTCTCTACTACAATCAGGTAGAAGGTACAGAAACTTTAGGCCCACACCACCAGGTTTAGGAACAATTGTTACCCTACAACTATCAGGCTCCGGAACCAGCATGGATAACTTACACTGGACTGATTCTACAACCTACAGACTCACGTCCCAGGACTCTTTACAATTCATGTCCTCAGTATAATTTTTATTTGCAGAGTTTGTCTTCTTTTGCCATTGGTGTTTGTCAGTCTTTGTCTGCTTATGTCTAGTTTATTGTAAAATTCTACTGCATTCCTTTTTTCCTGTAAATGCCTGCAAGAAAAAAACCTCAAGGTAGTATATGATAACATATATGTAAGTACTTTGATAGCAGATGTACTTTGAACTTTAAATGCCTTTCTAACTACATATGTCAGCAGTTCAGCCCCAAGCATAGGATGGGTCAGATAGAACCACAGCTGCCTTGCCAATGTCTAAGTGCAACAGGTTGTTACAGAATATTTAGTTCCTCTCCAGCCTCCCAGATGCCTGATCTGGCAAACTTTGCTCCTCTGCCAAATGCCTAGATATCTCAACTCACCAAACCAGAGAAAAATAAGCATCTCACTATTCACCAGGATTTCACTGATATCCTGTCCCTCCTGAAGTTAGAGAGAGTATAGCCCTTCGGCCCACCAGGTATGTGCTGATCGTTAACCACCTGTTAATAAGCTCATCCTATTCTAAACCATTTCATTCACCTCCCTTTACCATTGATTCCCTCTCAGATGCTATCACTCACCTACACACACGGCAATTCACAGTGGGGTAATTAACCTACCAACCCCATGCATCTTTGGGATGTGGGAGGTAACTGGAGCACCCAGAGGAACCTTTCCCAGTTACAGAGAGTATGTTCAGGCTTCTTCCCCTTCGAAATCCAAGCAAATTTAACCCCAACGGGGCTTGGAAAGCAGAACTCAAACCAAAAGAAGTACAAATAAGCACCTTGGTAAGAGCTGACATGGACGGTCCCTGGCTTTGATCTCCCATGTAGGTTATGGTTACTCTAAATTGCTTCCACACAAATTAAAGCAGATGTGGACAGTTGATGTTTGAGGGAAATTAGAGTGTGTGGTGATCAGGAACAGATGATAGAACATAAATGTACAGTCCATAAATGTGAGGGAGGTTCCACAGTGACACATTCTTTCACCTCAGATGCAATTACTTGGTTTCATCATCCTAGTCTAAATTTATCATCGTTACTGCGATGTTAAACCAGACGGCCATGTGAAAGAGAGAATACAGGCAAAATATCTGGACCTTTACAAGAGTGCAAAAGTACTGGGTAGTCATAATGGAGGACCTTAAATCTTCGAATGGAAACTGGAATAGTATTAGAGTTAAGCTTTGAGAGACACTCAGGGAGCTGGAATCGGCCATCTGCCTCATCAGGCCTGGACCTCCTTTCCATGCGATCATGGCTGACCCGACCAAAGCCTCAACTCTTCTTTTATTATGGTTCCCCATCACACTCGGTTCCTTGGTCTTCTACAAATCCATCTGCCTCCTCATTAAATACCTCCAAAGATCTAACCTCCACAACCTTCTGGGGTACAGAATTCCAGATATTCACCATTTCCTGTGAAAAGAAATTCATGCAGTAATCAGTTGTACATGGCTGTCCCCATATCTTTTAACTAAGTCCTCTCTCACATCGCAACATGCACCTTTTCGTGTCTCTTATGACCTTGTATGTTTCAAAAATATTACCCTTCATTCTTCTAAACTCCAAGGCGTATGTGCCTAACCTTGTGAAAGGACAACCCTCTCATCCAGGAATTAGCCTAAAGAATCTCTTCTGGATTACTTCCAATATCAGCAAATCTTCTCCTAAGTAGGGAGACCAAAAGTATAATTAGTTGGTGGCTTCATGAATTCCAGGTACAATTGTACTTAGGAGAACATCATACATGAGTGATCGACTACTACAGCTACCATTGTGACAATACTTCTCTAATGGTCAGACAATGGACTTTAAAAATAAAGACCAATGTGCCTTTTTGCTTCATGCTGAAGTTGTATGTGTCTTATGTGCAAGAACACCAGTATCTCTTTGCACTCCATAAAGGCCGGCATCCTGGCCATGCTCTCTTCTCACTGCTGCCATCAGGAAGGAGGAACAGAAGCCTCAAGTTCCACACACCAGATTCTGGAACAGTTACTCCCCATTAACCATCAGGCTCCCGAACCAAAGGGGATAACTTCATTCACTTACCCCAACATAGAACCGATTCCACGATCTATGGACTCATTCTTAAGGACTCTACAGCTTGTGTTCTTGATATTTATTGCTTATTTATTCATTTATCTATCAATTTATTTATTTATTATACCAGTTTTCTCATCTTGTATTGCATGGTTTGCTGTTTTTTTGCTCATTGGTTGTTTATCTATCTTTGTCATGTGTGGTTTTTCATTGATTCTTTGTATCCGCTGTGAATACCCACAAAAAATGAATCTCTGGGTTGTGTATTGTGACATATATGTACTTTGATAATTAATTGACTTTGAAACTTACTAGTTGATTCTATCCATTTAGGCAATTGTGATTTTTGAATTCTCCTACGGGAGTGTATAACCTCACACTTTGACTGGGTGAAGAATTTCTCAAAAATATCCAGGATAATTTTCTAGTGCAATGTACTTATGGTTTAGCAAGTAAAGAGGCATTGCTGTGCTGGTTCTAAGCAATGAAGTGGGTCAAAGTGCATAATGTCTTGGTCAGGGAGCATCTAGAATATAGCGATCATAACAGATTAAAATTTAGCTTAGACATCAGAAAAGAAAAGGAGCAATCAATAGTAGAAATAACCAACTTCAATGGGTTGTAAGTGGATCTAGCCCAGATAAACTGGAATAACAAATGTCGCCCCAAGACAGAGCAGAACAATGGGCTGCCTTTAAGAAATAGTTCAGATATAATTGAGGCACATTCCCATAACTTACAAAGGAAGAACAAACAAATACAAAATATGGACTATTGTGAGCAGTTTTGGGCTCCATGTCTAAGGAAGGATGTGCTGGCATCGGCGACGGTTCAGAGGAGGTTTAAAAGAATGATCCCAGGAAAGAAAGGGTTAACGTATGAAGAGCATTTGATAGCTCAAGCCTCGTACTCATAAGGGTTTAAAAAATGAAGGGAAATCTCATTGCAACTTACCGAATACTATATATGTAGCAAGCAAAGAGCCTTAGACTCAGCTATCAGTTTGAAAGTTAGGGATCCCCAGACTTTGCACTCACAGAACACATCACATGCTCAAGCTTGCATTGAACTGGAAACCTACAAAGCTCATCCAACTGTGTCTGACAGGGAGTTGTTACCAGGGATGAGGCCTTCAATCAGCTGGTTTATCAGACATATGTTGAAGCCAGCACCCCAAAGACGTTGACCGTCAATATACTGCTGATGTGCATGAGGGTGGAATTGCAGAGAGATGGGGATGCCGCAGAGCACATCACGAAAACCAGCCACCCCTCCATGGACTCTGTTTGCACTCCTTGCTCTCTTGGAAAAGCAGATTGCATAATCTCACCCTCTCACCTAGAACATTCTCTGCTCTTCCCCCCTCCCATCAGGAAGGAGATACAAAAGCCTGAAGGTACATAGCACCAGGCTCAAGGTCGGCTTCTATCCCACTGTTGTAAGCTCACTGAACAGACCTCTTGTGTGACAGTATGGATTCCTGACTTGCAACCTACCTTCTCATTGTTTGCCTACACGGCACTTTTGCTGTAACTGTAACAGTAACACTACTTTCTGTTCTTGCCTTTCGCTCGCACTGCCTTGATGTACCGATGCAGTGAAATGATCTGTATGGATGCCGTCTCAAAGTTTCTCACTGTACCTTGTTGTATGTGGCAATAAAGTAATTACCAGTTTCCTTCCTTTGTAAAACAATAGTGAGCCATCTTGAATCCTTTCCTATTAAAGGTAATTCTGAGGCTGTGAGATTACCCTCAGTGACAGTCACATCAGCTTTGTGCGTGAATAGTCTTTACTGCAACTTGGTCTATTGAAATCAGTGATTTGCAGTTCTCCTGGCGATCGAGTGGATGGCTGGAGATTTGGCCGTGCTTGTTACATGTTGGTTATTGATGGGTGATGTTGACAACATGAGAGAGTGTGCTGCGACCCTGAGTTTACTTGAGTTGACACCAAGATAATGGGTCTTTGGTGATCATAACTCCTATTCCTCAGATGGACAGGAGGAAGAGGGGCAGGACAGGGATTCACGAGGAGGGCTGCAAGCTGCAAATGAAGGGGGCTGGTGGTATTGGTGGGGAGGGTCTCTGGCCAGTGGAGATCTTCAGTGAGCTCTCCTATAACATGACAGAATAGCAATATTCCTGGAGAGCCCCCTTTCCCCATGTGGTTCTCCTTGGCAGAGAAATGTCAAATGGAGTTTAATCCTGGCAAGTGTGAGGTGTTGCACTTTGGGAGGATAGTATGCAGTTAATGGCAGGACCCTTAATAGCATTGACCTTGGGCTCCATGTTCATAGCTCCCTGAAAATGGCATTGCTATGGGTGGTTAAAAAATACATGTTGTTTGGCATACTTGCCTTCATTGAGTATAACAGTCAGGAAGTCACGTTGCAGCTGTGTGAAGTTTCGGTTAGGCTGCACTTGGAGTATTGCCGACAGTTCTTGCAGCCCCACTACAGGAAGGATGTGTAGCCTTTGGAAAGGGTACAGAAGAGGTTTACCAAAATGCTGCCAGGATTAAAGGCATGAGCTACAGGAGGAGGTTGAACGAATTAGATCGTTTTCTCTGGACTGTCAAAGGTTGAGGGTATCATGATAGAAGTTTATAGAGAAGCATGGATAAAATAGACGGTCTTTTCCCAAAGTAGAAATGTCAACTATTGGAAGCCATATGTTTAAGACGAGAAGATGGAAGTTTACAGGAAATGTGTGTGGTGAAGTTTCATACAGGAGAGCGATTAGGTGCCCAAAATACGCTGCAGGTGTTGGTGCAGACCTGAAGGTGGTTTAAGAGACTTGTCAGTAGACACACAGATATTATGGGCTGAAGGGCCGTTCTGGTACTGTACTGTTCAATGTTCGACAATGTGAGGGTGTTGAGCAGGGGTTCCCATCCTGGGGTCCACACCTTGCCTAATGGTATTGGTCCTTGGCATAAAAGAGGTTGGGACCCCTGTAGAAGAGGGACTGCTACAAGCTGCTGCTGGTCAGTGTAACAGTAGTGCTAAATTCCTATGTACAGTGGCTTGCAGAAGTTTGTGCACCCCGGTCAAAATTTCTGTTACTCTGAATAGCTAAGTGAGTAAAATATGAACTGGTTTCCAAAAGGCATAAAGTTAAAGATGACGCATTTCTTTAATATTTTAATCAAGAAAACCTTTTTATTTCCATCTTTTACAGTTTCAAAATAACAAAAAAGGAAAAGGGCCTGAAGCAAAAGTTTGGGCACCCTGCATGGTCAGTACTTAGTACTACCCCCATTGGCAAGTATCACAGCTTGTAGATGCTTTTTCTAGCCAGCTAAGAGTCTTTCAATTCTTGTTTGGGGGATTTTCACACATTCTTCCTTGCAAAAGGCTTCTAGTTCTGTGAGATTCTTGGGCTGTCTTGCATGCACTGCTCTTTTGAGGTCTATCCACAGATCCACCCCCGTGCTTAACAGTTGGGGAGGGGTTCTATTCATGAAATTCTGTACCCTTTTTTCTCCAAACATACCTTTGCTCATTGCAGCCAAAAAGTTCTATTCAAAAGGTTCAAAGGAACATCTAAAAAAGCCTGATGCATTTTGGAAACAAGTCCTGTGGACTGATGAAGTTAAAATAGAACCTTTTGGCTGCAATGAGCAAAGGTTTGTTTGGAGAAAAAAAGGTGCAGAATTTCATGAAAAGAACCCCTCCCCAACTGTTAAGCACGTGGGTGGATCGATCATGCTTTGGGCTTGTATTGCAGCCAGTGGCACGGGGAACATTTACTGGTAGAGGGAAGAATGAATTCAGTTAAATACCAGCAAATTCTGGAAGCAAACATCACACCGTCTGTAAAGAAGTCGAAGATGAAAAGAGGATGGCTTCTACAACAGGATAATGAACCTAAACACACCTCAAAATCCACAATGGACTACCTCAAAGAGGCGCAAGCTGAAGGTTTTGCCATGACCCTCACAATCTCACAGAACTAGAAGCCTTTTGCAAGGAAGAATGGGTGAAAATCCCCCAAACTAGAATTGAAAGACTCTTAGCTGGCTTCAAAACACGTTTGAAAAAGGCACACTCGACAACTTCATGCCCAAGAAATAACTTTATCTCAAACTTCAAAACCGTTATGTACATACGGAGGCTTTCACAACCCGTACGGCATGGCAGGTACACTATATACAAAACACATTGGAAGTAAAAAGAACGGAAGTAACATCCCCCATTATCCTAATTAGTATTAACTTACTTCTAATAATGCTCACATTACAACATTTACAAGCTGTGATACTTGCCAAAGGGGGTGTTACTAAGTACTGCCATGCAGGGTGCCCAAACTTTTGCTTCAGGCCCTTTTCCTTTTTTGTTATTTTGAAACTGTAAAAGATGGAAATAAAAAAGTTTTCTTGCTTAAAATATTAAAGAAATGTGTCATCTTTAACTTTATGCCTTTTGGAAATCAGGTCAACTTTTACTCACTTAGCTATTCACATTGACCGGGATGCCCAAACTTTTGCATGCCACTGTATGTAGCTCTTTCTAAGCTGGTGCTGGAGACATTGGTCACATCTTCCAGTTGAGCCACGCTGCCCAGGGAGCCTCTCTGCTCAAGGGTGCGACAATTAATGAAGTCACTGTGTCTCAATGTTGAAGTGTAACACAACACACACACAGAGCTCATACATTATAAGCATGGTGCATACAACAAGGGATGAGTTGCTGCTATTATGAGTCTCTGTATTAAATTCCATCTGCTATTGCATTGACTGTATTTTCTCATCAAACTCAGTAAACTTCATGCTGCCTCCTCTGTCCCTCCCCCCGCCCCCACCCTGGACTAGTTTCACCCAATAAACTCTCAGTCCCTGAGATCCAATTTCATATAGACAACAGCTTACTCAGTCCCTGCACACAGAGTTCCTGCAGTTTTATTTTGTGGAGGACACTAGCAGTGTGCCAGAGCTCTGTGAGTGTAGACCAACCTGTGCATAAACAAATCTAAGATGGGGGTGAGTTGTTGCTCTGTGTAATCTGAGTGATAGGAATTCTGTCGGAATGTAAGCATTTGAGCCCATGGTGATTGCACATAATTCAATGAGTCATATCAGAAAGGGGAAGAAACTTCCGTCACTTCCCAGAGACAATATCTAGCCCGGACAGCCCAACACTGGGGTGAAGAGAGAGAAGAAGAACATAAGACCATAAGGCACAGGAGCAGAATTAGGCCATTCAGCCCATCGAGTCTGCTCCACCATTCCATCAAGTCTGATCCTGGAACCCACTCAGCCCCCATACACTTGCCTTCTTGCCGTATCCTTTGATGCCTTGACCGATCAGGAAGCAATCAACTTCCGCCTTAAATATATGCATGGACTTAGCCTTCACCGCAGTCTGTGGCAGGGTCTTCCATAGACCTACTACTCTCTGGCTATAAGAATTCCTCCTTAGCTCTGTTCTAAAGGATTGCCCCTCAATTCTGAAGCTGTGCTCTCTAATTCTGGACACCCCCACCATAGGAAACATCCTTTCCACGCTCACCCTATCTAGTCCTTTCAACATTCTGTAGGTTTCAATGAAATACTTTGCACTCTTCTAAATTCCAATGAGTACAGGCCCAAAGCTGCCAAATGCTCCTCATACGTTAACCCCTTCATTTCCAGAATCATCCTCGTGAATCTCCTCGGGACTTTCCAATAACAACACGTCCTTTCTGAGATATGGGGCTCAAAATTGTTGGCAATACTCCAAGTGTGGCCTGACTAGTGTCTTATAAAGACTCAACATTATCTCCTTGCTTTTATATTCTATTCCCCTTGAAATAAATGCCAACATTGCGTTTGGCTTCTTTACCATTGACTCAACCTGAAATTAACATTCTGGGAGTCTTGCATGAGGACTCCTAAGTCCCCCTGCACCTCTGATGTTTGAATCTTCACCCCATTTAGATAATAGTCTGCACTATTGTTCCTTTTACCAAAATGCATTATCATACATTTCCCAACACTGTATTTCATCTACCACTTTGTTGCCTATTCTTCCAATTTGTCAAAGTCCTGCTGTAATTGCATTGCTTCCTCAGCATGAACTAACCCTCCACCAATCTTCGTATCATCTGCAAACTTTGCCACAAAGCCATCAATTCCATTATCTGAATCATTGACAAACAATGTGAAAAGCAGTGGTCCCGATACTGACCCTTGAGGAACACCACTAGTCACTGGCAGCCAACCAGAAAAGGTTCCATTTATTTCCACTCACTGCCTCCTGCCTGACAGCCATTCCACTATCCATGCCAGTATCCTTGCTGTAACGCCATAGGATTTTATCTTGTTAAGCAGCCTAATGTGTGGCACCTTATCAAATGCCTTCTGAAAATCGAAGTACAGTAAATGATATCCACTGCCTCTCCTTTGTCCACCTTGCTTGTTACTTCCTCGAAGAACTCTAACAGATTTGTCAGCCAAGATTTCCCTTTACAGAAACCATGCTGACTTTGACTTATGTTATCAATAGTCTCCAAGTACCTCAAAACATCATCCTTAATAACAGATTGCAGCACTTTCCCAACCACTGAGAGTAGGCTAATTTCCTTTCTTTTGCCTTCCTCCCTTCTTAACGAGTGGAGTGATATTTGCGATCTTCCAGTCCTCCAGAACCATGCCAGAATGAAGTGATTCTTGAAAGATCATGACTAATGCATCTGTTATCTCTTCAGCAACCTCTCTCAAGATTCTGGGATGTAGTCCATCCAGCCCAGGTGACTTATCCACCTTAAGACCTTTGAGTTTGCCTAGCACATTTTCCTTTGTAATAGCAATGGCATTCACTCCTTCTCCCTGACACTCACGGACCTCTGGCACACTACTAGTGTTTTCCACAGTGAAGACAGATGCAAAGTACACCTTAAGTTCATCTACCATTTCTTTGTCCCCCATTACTACCCCACGAGCATCATTTTCCAATGGTCCAATATCAACTCTTACCTTCCTTTTACTCTTTACATAACTGAAGAAGATATCCTGCTTTATATTATTGGCTAGTCTGCCCTCATATTCCATCTTTTCCCTTCTGATAGCTTTTTTTAGTTGCCTTTTATTGGATTTTAAAAGCTTCCCAATGAGAAAAGAAGGCAATCAACATATGATGGAGAGGAGTCAGTCTCCTCTCGGGGTGAGTCATGCCAGGTGTGCGATCTCTGAGAGTGAGTGAGGGAGACAGGAATGTACCTTGGAAGGGAGATTCAAAAACAACAATCTGATCCCCTTCCTAGGTAATACTACAGGTGGTTGGACAATTGCCAGAGCAAATACTGAACTGAGTCTATTTCAAAGTGACACACTTCTGGTGAGTGTGTACATAAAGAGGAATATTGACTGTGACACATAAAAGGGTTTGATGTGAGGCACCAAGCCAGTTAGCTATAACATGGAGACAAGGAGGTCACACGTGCATACACACACACACACACACACACACACAGTGTTAGGTTTAAAGGTTGATTCAGTCCCAAATCCTTACTCTTTGAGGTGTGGGCAAGTTTCCCATAATGCCCTGTGCCATCTCTCACTCAGTCCGTAATTATTTTCCGTGGTATAACAAAACTACAATTAAAACCACAAATAGATAGCTATCCCTGCAGGGCAAAGTTTTCAACCAGCACATGATAGCAACAAATTGAAAGAGGACGCACGAGTACTGCTTACCCAGCTGCGAGCTTAGACTGCTGTTTCCTTGTCTTGGGCAAATGACTCTGGGCAGGAGCTGGTCTCTTGAGAAACAAGTTTGGAAAGAATTGCTTATATTAAAACTGCACTTCGATAATAACAGACTGTTATGAATGACCAAGAATGAGAAGTGGGACTGTATTTAAATAGCACTCATCATATCCTCCAGATTAACTTTGAAGCATACCCACATTAAGTAGGTAAATGTACTGACAATTTGGCACAGTAAGATCTCACTAAGGGCAATGAGATAAATGATCACAGGTAACCCCTGTGTTCTGAGGAGATTCAAAGTTCTGTATTGTGAGTTTTTTTTTGTAACGAGTTAAAAATAACAAACTTTATGTTTATTTTTTACACTTAAGTTCAATGCAAGGAAATTTTATTTTATACCTCAAATTGTTGAGTAGTGATTTGTGAATTCTCTAAGGGGGAGTTTCTGTTACCAGAACGATTGTAATGCAGGGCTGATCTGTAGCTGATTGAGGGATATTGGCTAAGATGAGGAAAGAGCTTCTTCATCTTCCTGGTAGGGGCAGGAGTGGAAAATAGGGAATGGATTGGTGTGTTTTTCCATCAATTCTTTTTTCATTCCATTCCACCCCAAACCCAATTTGTTTTGGGAAATCCAGGACAAAATCCTGAAATGTTTCCTGGGATCCACTAGCTAAACCTGACTGTAGGAGCTGGGACCAGCACACAAGTGTCATTGCAAAGAAAGTAGACAGCACCTCTATTTTCTTAGAAGTTTGCATAGATTCAGAGGGTCACCAAAAACTTCTATAGACGTACAGTGGAGAGTATCGTAACTAGATGGCATGGATACACCAATGTCCAGGAATGGAAAAGGCTACAGAAAGTGGTAGACAGGGCCCTGTCCATCACAGGCAGAGCTCTCGCCACTGTTACATAGAGTGCTGTCACAAGACAGCAACGTCCATCATCAGGACCATGCTCTCTTCTTGCTACTCCCATCAAGCAGGTGGCACAGAAACCTTAGATCCCACACCAACTCTACAACCATCAGGCTCCTGAACTTCAATCACCACTGCTTTGAATTGATTCTACAACCTACAGAATCATTTTCAAGGACTTGTTTCTCCTCATGTCCTCAGTATTACTTTTTATTTGCAGAGTTTGCCTGCTTTTGCACATTGGCTATTTGTCGGTCTTTGTCTGTTCATGTATAGTTTTTTTCTAAAATTCAATTGTATTTCTTTTTCTCTGTAAATGCCTGCAAGAACATGAATCTCAGGGTAGAATTTGGTAACCTATACGTGGCTTGGTAATAAATTTACTTTGAACTACAAGAGGCATCACTCTACAATCAGAATGCCCAATACCACCTCTCTGGGACAAATGCCCGCCTTTCTACATCAGCCACTCACTGTATATTAAAAAAAACAATAAAATATCTCGCATTCATAGTGAAACCAATTGTGTTGTGGTGAAAAAAAACGTTTCTGATCATGTTGCCACAAAAATTCCCCCACTTTTCTTGTTAACAATTGGTGAATCATTTGGACTTTTTAGAAAAGAACGGACTAAGATTTGTAGATTCCACTGAGGTGTTGATTCCAATCCCTCTGTATTTCTGTACACTACTGCCACGAAGTCTCTGTAAAGAAGCTGTGGCAATATCTAAAGCAATTTTTTTAAAAAGACTATTTTGACCATGCAATCTTTACTGCTCTTGACTGTAACACTGTTTTCTTGCTGTTCAGTTATTTCATGGAGACTGTTTTAATGAGACCTTTTGATCTATGCAAGTCTTTCCAAAACAAAAGGAGACGATATTTAAAAATAATTTTTGTAGAAGGTAGTATGGCATGCTTGCCTTCATTGGTTAGAGCATTAAGTTTAAGAGTAAGGAAGTCATGTTGTATTTACGTATAACTTTCATTAAGCCATACATGGAGTATTGTGTGAGGGATGTGTAAGTTTTGGAAAGGGTGAAGAAGGGGTCTACCAGGATGTTGCCCAGATTAGAGGGTAAGAGCTACAAGAAGAGGTTAGACAAACCGGGGTTATTTTCTCTGGAGTGTTGGAAATTGAGGGGAGACCTCACTGAAGTTTACAAGATTATGAGAGACATAGACACAGCACACAGTCACAATCTTTTCCCCAAGGTAGAATCATCATACACTTGAAGGCATGCATTTAGGATGTGAGGGAGAAATTTTGAAAGAGATGTGTGGGGTATTTTTCTAACACCGAGAGTGGTAGGTGTCTGGAATGCAATCCCAGGGGTGATAGTGGAAGCAAATACAGCAGTGGAATTTAAGAGGTGGTTAGGTAGACACATAAATATTTAAGAAATGGAGGGGTATGGATCATGTGATTCAGTTCAATTTGGTATGATGTTTGCTACATCGTGGGCTAAAGAGTGCGTTGTGTGCTGTTGAATGTCCTGTGTTCAGTGAAAGGGGACAGATTTCAGGAGCAGCTTCTGGCTAATGTCGCAGATTCCCTTTCGCTCCCAGCCTTTTGTCAATGGGCTATGGGACTCCAGCATATTTCAGTTGGTGGCTTCAGGAGCCCTGCAGTAAACTAGGTGGAGCTGAGTGCCGCAAGAGGCAGCCACTCAGTGGCAAAGGGGCAATGGGAGTGAGGAACTGGTGGTGGTGGTGGGAATTTGGGGGAGGGGATAGGGAAGTGGCTGGGGGATGAGGAGGAGGTTGGTTTTGGTGGGGAATTGGGTTTGAGGAAGGGTTCACATGATATTGGTGAAGGTGGTGGCAGAGAGAAGGGGAGGATGTTGAAGGGATGGGGAGAGGATTGCAGGGGGAGGTGGGAATGGGTTATGGGGAGGCAGGTTACTGGTGAGAAACAGGGTTAAGGAAGAGAAATAGCATCTCTTCTAGCGGCCGCAAGCGAGCTTGCCTTTCCCTTAATCTCTTCCCTCTCTGGGCCTACAGTAAAGAAGCTAAAAGAGATGCTGCCTCATGGTGCTAGAGACCTGGGTTCAATCCTGAACTTGAGTCTGTGTGGAATTTGCACCTTCTCCCTGTGTTCCCACTGGGTAATCTGTTTTCCTCCCACATAACAAAACCAGGTGGGTTGGTAGGCTAACTGGTTGCTGTACATTACCCCTGGACTGGGTGGCAGAACGTGGGGATAATAAAAAGTGAAATTCATGTCCGATTAGTGCAAAAGGGTTGATAATGGTTGGGTGGACTTGATAGTACATGAACGTACAGAAGGAATGAAGAACTTTCTTGCAACAGCATCTTAAATATGTGGTATTAGAAAAAACATTCACAAGAAAAACATAAATTAAACACAAGTTATACAAAATTATTCAAGGAAAACACAATGAGAACAAAAGAAGGCCAAGTCTATTGTAATGCTTGTGGTGATGGTGCTGCTACACTGAGGTAGTCATTACGGTTGTGCAGGGTGGTTCGAGAACAGAATGGTTGAAGACCATAAGATATAAGAGCAGTGTTAGGCCATTCAGTCCATCAAGTTTGCTCCTCAATTCCATCATAGCAGATCTATGATCCTTCTCAACTCCATTCTCCTGCCTTCTCCCGTAACCTTTGACACTCTTACCAACCAAGAGCCCCTCAACCTCAGCTTTAAATATACCCAATGATTGGCCTCCACAGTCATCAGTGGCAATAAATTCCACAGATTTTCCATTCTCTGGCAAAAGAAATTCCTCCTCCTCTTTTTATAAAAGGGCATTCTTCTATTCTGAGGCTGTTCCCTCTGGTCGTAGACTCCCCTACAAGAGGAAGCATCCTTTCCCACATCTACTCTATCTAGGCCTTCAATATTTGATAGGTTTCAATGAAACCCCCTCCCACTCCATTTTTCTAAACTCCACCGAGTACAGGCCCACAGCCATCAGATGCTTCTCATATGTTAACCATTTAATTCCTGGGGATCATTCTTGTAAACTTCTTCTGGACCCTCTCCAGTGCCAGCACATCCATGTCCAAATGTGCTCTGGCCAATGACTTAAAGCTTTAGTATTACATCATTAATTTTATATTCTAGTTCTCTTGAAATGAATGCTAGCATTTTCCTCCCTTAGTACCTACTCTACCTGCAAATTAGCCACTAGGGAATCTTGCACTAGTACTCCCAAGTGCCTTTGGACCTCTGATTTCTGAATTTGCTCCCACTTTAGAAAATAGTCTACACTTTTATGCCTTCTACCAAAGTACATGACCATACACCTCTCGACAGTGTATTCCATCTGCTACTTCCTTGCTCATTCTCCTTCTCTGTCCAGGTCCTTCTGCTTCCTCAACACTACCTGCCCCTCCATGTATCTTCGTATTGTCCAGAAATCTCACCACAAAGCCATCAATTCCGTCATTCCAATCATTAACATATTCGCTATTACTGATGGTGAGAGGGACATACCAGTGACATATTGGGTAGAGTCCACCTCTTCCTGCAGCTTCTTACATCCCTGCACATTTGAACTGCTGTACTAGTCCATGACGCAACTAGTTAACAAGACCTATTTCCATGCTGTAACACACTGTGGACTTCACTTGAATGACTGTGTAGCCAAGCTTGGATCCTGCCCTTTAGTTATTGGCTGCAAAGACCTTGTCCCGGAGGCAACCCCTCCCGGACTGTCCTGTCAATCTCCAGCCCAACCACTGAAGGTGTTCATTCAGCCTGGGGTGGCTGCCTTTAGATGCTGTAGGCAATTTCTTCTCTTTTGCAGTCTGCTTGGCCATTGAAGTTGTGGGACTTGATGTCTCTGCCATAACTTGGATCCCTTCCCATTTATTTTCCCAATATCTTTCTATCTTGATCCATATAATTAATCATCTACCTCCCAGAACCAACTTTCATTAGAAAAGTACAATTACTGTTATTCATTAACACTTTATTCGTGGTGTGCTGACATGCTCTCTCTCTGTCTTCTGCATTCACGTTTCTGTTCTCTTTCATCCGCAGGTCTCCTTCCATTAGGAGTAGTCAGATGTGATGCAGCAGCCTGGTGTTCATCACTTAGATTCTCTGTAATGGCATTGTTACACAGTAAACGTGATCCCTCGTTCTGTCTGTGACAGTTTCACCTGAGTCCACTGTTTCCAATGGCTGCCTCATTGGGTCTGCACACAAACACAGGTGCCATTTGCCAGAGCACCCTCTGTGGCCCTATTCACCTGGGAGTGAACCCTGCATTTTCAGACAGCTCCCTTACCGTGACCTGATCACCCAGCTGTGCGAGGACTATCTTCTCTCCCTCAGGCTCTCTCTGTTCTGCAATATGTTGCTGCTGTTTTGCTCAGTCCCTTAATCATTTTAAGCTGGTTACGATGGTCTTTCACACTCCCATATAATCTTGCTAAATTGGCTCCAGTAGTTCTTCCTGGACACTTTCAACTTCCATTCTCTCATGTTCTTTCTTTGCTCCCTTTCCCCTGTAATCTGCACTCTGGTTCTGTTTCTGCTCCGTACTCTTCCCTTGCTTGTGTCTTTACTTTAATTGTTGCTTTCTCCGCAGGTAGCTGCACTGCTTTTAACCCTTCTTGACTGTGTTTGCCCCTACCCTTGGGACCTCCTCACATGCATTGTTCCATCTCTGATCCTTGTCTGTCTGTGGGCCATGTTGCCTGTTCTGTGGGTCACACATGTTCACTGTCCCTGCCTTGCCAATCTTATTTCTCCCCAAAAAACTCTGCAGGAAGCTGCACTCTCTCATTCTCAAGAACCCGAGCATCACTCCTTTCTGCCCTCTTTCTTCCACCAACTGCACTGGTATAATGCAAATCCCCTCTCCGGTCATGGGCAATGATAGATCAGTTATCGACGCTGATGGCCCTGTGTCCACTAATATATCACACTGCTGGTCTCTTGTGTTGTACATATAACTGTGTGTGACCAATACTGCCAATGGAAGCCGCTGCCAGCCATTTGCCTGGCTTGGATACTGACCTCACCAACTCTACAATCTGATTGGACAGGAAAGGCATTGCTGTCATTTCTGTCTGATTTGGTGGGCGACTCTCACACCTTTCAGGACACAGCTTCCATCAATAGCCCGACAGACCACAGCTATAACATATCACCTTCTTCACCTTTCTACGTCTGTTCTGACAATTCCTTGCTATGTGCCCTGGTTGCTGACATGCAAAGCAAATCCCCTGTGTCTTCACAGCAACTACGTCTGCTATAGCCATTTTACGACTTCTCTTCCCCTCTTCCAGTCTATCGCACCAGCCCATGATACTGTCGCACGGCAAGTCAATCCCACTGCTATCCCCAAATCTAAAACTTCCTGGAGGTCTGAGCTCAGGCCTTCCTTCAGCATCACCGGAAGACTGGATCATCCCTTCCTTGATTGTCCAATCCTGAGTACTGCGTATACACTTGATATCTATGCTCTGCATAATCTATGGTGGGCTCATCAGCTCTCTGAACCACTGCCATTATCATTCCCCAATTACTCTCACCTTCCCCCAGTCACTGCCTCACTTCCCTTTTAAAGCAGTGAAATCTCTCTCCATTACTGGTACCCACGTACTATCCCACCAAACTGTCCCACATAATTCTCTGGCATTGCACCTTTACCAACACATGTACGTTTGTATATCTTTGGGATGCACCTAGTGAACTTCAATCATTTCCTCAAGCTTGCGCCAGAATTCTGAATTCCCACAAGTGACTTGATTGAGGGCAACTCAGCCAAAACGCTCTGCTACTCCCCAAAGGATGAAGGGCTTATAGATGGTGATAATCAGTGTCGGGTCTGGCTGGGGTCATTGGGATTCTTGACCTGACGTTGTCTGACCTCAGTAGGTGTTATCCCTCGAGCATCTCCACACTAATTCCCACACTAAGCAAAAAATAAGTAATGGATAAAAATTTAACAGTACATACTTAAAACCACAGAGTATGTACTCTCTAGTCTTCTACTACTGGGCTGCTGAAGTCATGATACCGAATGGATTCCCTTTCATATAGAAGTCTGTTACCCCAAAAGTTTCCAAACTTATTCTTAAAAACACACAAACATACTCACAAGTAGATTGCTATATAGATCCTGCCCAGCGTGCATACACACAGCTCTCTGGTGTGCTGAATGGCCCGTAACCATCTTTTCCAACTGGTGGCTCTGTTTCGTCAAGCTATCCACACACACACTTTTATATCCACCAGTTCAGCTCTCTGACATGTTCTTTGATGCTTCATGATCACGTGGTCATTGACCTGAACAGCTCTAAGTCTGGGTGCTCCTCTTAAAAATACTCACTCCCTTAGACTGCTGAGGTCACTGGCCAGATAGTGGGTCATGAACCTATCCGTGACGAGCCCCCCAAATGCTGTGACTCTGATCAAAGACACCAGAAAAACACTGAAGCTGGTTATATAGAAGTTTTTATTCAGCACAATGAGCAGGCATTATGATCGATCATTCATGACAGAGGCTCACAAACCCAAAAATGCATCACATTTTTATACCCTTAAGGTCAAAAGTAACAGTAGGTCATTCAATACAATTTCAACAGTTGCAATGGCATCGTTCAATACTTTGGGTTGACAATGCTTCCTTTGAATTACATAACTGCAGTGGGAGACATCTCTGAATGTTTAAACACCTTTGTCACAAAGTATTTCACACTAATAGTCTAAAAGCTTCTGAAGACAGAGAGCCAGACCCAAAATTTATGTTGTCAGGTCTCCTCTGAGCACACAAATATCCAGAGTACACAAAAACTGTTGATTACCTATACCTGTGACCATGTTTGATATGCTAAGTGACAACATCAGTCTGGTCTGTCATCTTGAACTCAAGTCACAATGGTGTAAACCACTGAGCCCATGTGGTCTGGTTTGATGCAGACCAATTAACACAACCCCATTGTCTTAACGTCTGGCTCATGAATATGCAATGTCTCACGGTCACCATTTTGCAAACTATATCTCGTAGTCTGTGGGTTTTTACCTTCAGTTTACTACTTGCAATTTACAATAAGAAAACTGAAGACTAGTTCTTGCATGAATTAACATTTGCTATATCCACTTAACTTCAGAATACTCCCAAACAAGAGTCAGAGGAGACATGCTGAATTTCTTTAGACTGCTGAGGAAGTACAAGTTTTCTTGGCCATGGTGCCAGTTGGCTGGTTATTGGTGATGTTTACACCTAGCAACTCTACCATCTCCACTCCAGCACCACTGACGGAAAACCCCCCATTTCCTGATGTCAATGACTAGCTCTTAGCTCTTTTGCTTCTTTGCACCCCAACTACACTTAGCCAGCAAAGGGGTCAAACTAATCTATTGTCCATCAGATTACTTTCATTCTTTGTCTCTAAATCTTCCCTCCATTTATTGTTTTTTCTTTCAATCTTCATCTCTGCTCCCCTCTCATTGTTTCCATTTTGCCTTGTGTGTGGTATCAAAATACCACCAACGTCATTGATTTATCGCTCCTGCAGGGGGCACAATTTTCGGAGGGATTGGTACCGGTCTATATGCACATCAAAGTATGGTGCATTGGCAGACTCTGGCCTAAAGTGGCATTGAACAAGAAAGAAGCAGGCTTCAAAGTTTCAAATGCCAGGTGCCTTATCACAGATCAGGTGGCTCTTTGGGCTCCCACATCAATGGTGGGAGGAGACAACTTTCATCATCAATACCAACACTGAACAATTGGAACTTGAATATCGTACCCTAAGAAGTTTAATCATCCCATATGATAGTTCATATGAGTGACCATATCATCAGATTACACCAGCTAGGCTCGCACAGTACTCAATGGACCCCATGCCCATGATCAACCTCCATCTATTTGCCTCACCATGATGGTGCCTCTCCTGTATTGGTGGCCAATGACTGGGAAGACACCATGGAAGAAAACTACTACTACTACTACTACGTCGACTCAGACCTAGGGGGCCGGCATCGGGCATGGTGACAGACTCTCCACTTCTCCCTCTCCCTGATCAGTGTGTTCAGTTCATCTACATTAGCTGCGCCACTGTCTTCTAGGAGCGTGTTGACCATAGTCTTGGAAGGGCGCCCAGGGTTCACCCTCCCGTGCTTCGGCTCCCATATGATGACTAGGCTGGCAGGTAGCTCGGGGTGGCGTAGACAGTGCCCTGCTAGTTGCAGTCTTCTTGCCTCGATTTTAGTGGTGAGCATCGGTAGGTCGTTATAGAGCTCGACGTTCGTCATGTGCTGTTGCCAACTCACGTCAAGAGCCATCCGGAGCATTTGTGTATAGCAACCATCCAGAGACTAGAAGAGAAAAAGGCCCCCTAATTCTCAGTTTCACCTCCCACTTCCCTGTTATTCTTCTGACTTACAAGTTTCAGGTGATATCATCTGCATCTTTCATCATCCCTGTCACCCACTGTCCTCCCTACATCTCCACCCCCACATAAACATGCACTCACCGCATCCTGCACGTTTTAAGACCCTTGAATGGACCTCTTGTATGATGAAGATGAACTATTGACTTCTCAAACTGGCACAGCAGGGACCTTGCAGCTTACTATCTACCTGCACTGTACTTTCTCTGTAACTGAGATGATAGGAGAACGAGGGGACAGCATCACTCAGTTCAACACTCCTAACTATCAACTCCAATAATGTGATTTAGCAGTTAGATAGAGGTGGGTGAGACCTGTACTTTGGAAATAGAATTGGAATTGGTTTATTATTGTCTCATGTACTGAGATATGGAGACACCTCCACACAGATCATTACATCAGTACCTTAAGGTAGTACAAGGGGAAAGCAACAACAGAATGCAGAATATGGGGTAGAGGTTATGAGTTCATCTTCAACTTACACAAAGTTCATTTAAGAGACATAACATGGTGCACAGTGAGCCATTGACTATAAAGAGTGTGTGACATCACAGGGTAAAGGACAATAGGTGTGATGGAAGGCCAGATAGTGTGCTTCTGTTGTAGAAGAATCAGCTGAGCACTCAGATGAGGGAAACTACAGGAGGGGTAAGTACAATACTGTTCTTGGAAAGCCTTCTAGAAAGGCCGAGTGCAACATGGATGAACTCAGATCCAACCCCACACAGGGCCTGGTGCCAGTCTTTGCCAACATGGGAGAAATGAGGAACTTTACTTGTTCCCTTTCTGTATTCCGTGTCTGGTTCCCAAATTAGGAGTTCCGAGCTGCAGGACAATTCAGGACAGGACTTTATTTAACTCTCTAATAATTGCCCAGTTCAATAGCACTTCAGAGAGCAGGTAAGAACCGACTATTTTTGGGACCGGAGTAACACTTAGAGCAAACCAGATGGGAACATCAGGTTTCCTTTTGTAAGAGATGGTCATGATCCAGTTAGGAATTTATAACAATTGTATCATTCACAAGATCACCTTTACCAATCCAGTTGTTTATTTTCCTGCTTCCTTTTGAACCTGATTGTTGCCATTTCAGCTAATTATCTCTAGATTATTATGTTTGTGCTTCCTTACCTCAAGCCTCAAAATGCCATCATTTACTGGTGACAGGTGCTCCTTCAAGTCAGAAGTCATGGGTTAAGCCCTGCTGAAGAGACCTGAGCATATTAACCAGGATGATGCTCTAAGACTGTGCAAAGGGAAAAGGATGTTCTTCTAGAAGTGCTATTTTGTTGAGTGGATGTTCGTGTTGTCCTGTTATCCTCAGTTAGAAATTACAGGGAACTATTTCAATGTCTGGCCTATCCTTGTATCTCAACCAACCTTATCTAGTCATGGCCTCATTTCCAATTGTGGGACACTTCTGTGACCATAGTGGGACACTTCTGTGACCATAGTGACACACTTCGGAAATACCCACTCACTATTCATGTTTTATCACCTGTAGAATACTTTGAAATGCTGAGATTTTTAATAATGCTTTCGTTCAGCAGTCATGAAGCCTGAAAATGAGCATTTATTATTTGACCCTAACTACCCCGCAACTCAAAGGGCAGTTAAGAGTCAACCACATTGGAAGGTCTGGAGTCACAAGCCAGATATGGTAAAGGGTATCAGATTTCCTCCTGTGAGAAGTACTCGAAAGGAAAGGGAACTAAGAAGTTTTTACCACAAACAGATAGCTTAATGATTCCTGAGACCAGTGTTTTTAAAAATGACAGTTTATTTAATTACTTGAATTTAAAATCTTCTGCAGCCATGGATGAAATTTGAACTTGTAACCCTGGCCACTTGTGCTAGAATGTAACTACTACCCTGCTGTACCTTAAAAGGATTAGAAAGGGCACTGAGGAAACGTAAGTCCCTTAATGTCTAACTTCTTGAATAAGAAACAAGATATAATCTCCAAAGTAAAAAGTGTACTGAGATATGAGTAATGCAATTTAAAAAGTCAGCTTTCATTTCTGCTAGTTATGTTTCGTTTGATTTGAAAACAAGCTAGTTTGATGACTAATGAT
This sequence comes from Mobula birostris, assembly GCF_030028105.1. Classification (NCBI taxonomy): domain Eukaryota; kingdom Metazoa; phylum Chordata; class Chondrichthyes; order Myliobatiformes; family Myliobatidae; genus Mobula; species Mobula birostris. The sequence goes on from NC_092373.1 coordinate 163,321,890, forward strand.
CAAATTGGAGTGTTAGTACATCTGGAACCAATTAGTCATTTATGGTGACCACATAACTACTGGATTGTAAAAGTACATCCAGTCTATCTATGTCCTTCAGGGATAGGAACTGTCATTGTTATCCTATGGGTCACTTCAGGCTATCAGTATGCTTGACTCGTCATGTCCTTCTTGGACAAATCAGTTGATTCAAGGGCAGATAAGGGTGGGAAATGAATGCTGGCATTATCTGTAATGACTAGATTCCCCAAAAAATCAAGGAGTGGGTGGAGAAGATATATTCTGTATGTGTTAGCATATTGGCTTCATATAGTACTTCTCCAGAGGCTTTGGAGGCTATATCATTGCCAGGAATCCTACCAATTCCACTCCCACTTCCCAAACAACTCAACACAGCCATCATCTCCAGGTGTTGGTGGGCCCTTGCATTTCATCAAGCGGCAGCATGTTTAGTAAGCGAATACTGCCAAAGTGTCAAGGCCTTACATCATACCAGAGGCTCATAGAAAGCTTGAGAGCTCAAACCCTTGCAATTAAACGGACACATGCCCTGGATGTTCGGGTCCACTTGATATAAGTGCAGGAAGGTGGAAATTCACCTTTCGTGTCTAGCATCAGAAGGTGGTGCAGTATTGCCCAGTTACTGTAGCCCCACTCAAGATTCTGACCTACTAAATCAGGAAGAGGGCAGAAAAAATGAAAGTATACATGCTTGGCATAACCAACTAAAGCCAATTTTCTGGAATGGACCCATCTTCCCTGGTGTTCTTCTGCGACATAATGGGCTGTCAACAGCAACAGGCACTGCAGAACTCCAATAGTCCACTGACCCATTTTTCACATAGCTTGGCATTGGAGTTCTGTGCTCTCTCTTTAGACTCAGTGGACCGCCACCCCCCCCACACTTTCTGCACTCCTTTAAACTCAGGTGGGCTGAGTTTCTCATGCTCCTTTTAAACGCATCAGGTTCACTGGAGAATTTATTGTACTGCTCTATCTCTTACCCAGGGTACAAATGCCAAATACTAGAGGGCATAGGTTTAAGGTGAGAGGGGGAAAGTTTAAAAGAGATGAGTTTTACACAGAGTGGTGGGTGCTTCGAATACGCTGGTTGGGGTGGTGGCGAAAGCAGGTGAGATGGTGGCGTTTGCAAGGCAGTTTGATGGGTGGATGAACGTGAAGGGAATTCATGGACATGAATCTAATACAGGCAGCACGGTGGCATGGTGGTCAGTGCCACGCTTTCCAGTGCCAGCGATCGGCAATCGAGGATCAATTCCTGCAAATAAGTCGATACGATTTGTAAATTATCCCTGTAACTATGTGGACTTCCTCCGGGTGCTCCGGTTTCCTCCTGTATTCCAAAGATGTATAGGTCAGGGTCAGTAAGTTGTGGGCGTGCTATGTTGGTGTCAGAAACACAGTGGCGCTCATGGGCTGCCCCCAGCACATGCTTGAATTGTACTGGTCATTGACACAAAAGATATTTCAATGTATGCTTCATTGTACTTGTGACAAATGACGCTAATCTCAGATAATATTGGCCTAATTTGGTTTCAGTGCACAGACATCGTGAGCTGAATGGACTGAGTTCTATGTGCTGTGTAAAATACAAGTTAAATGTGCATTGGTGTACCAATAGGTGTACCATCCAGTAGACCGGAAAACCTTCCAGTCTAGCTCTACTAAAATCTGGAGGATTCAGATTCCGAATCACTTATTTATCATTTGTACCTCGAAACACAGTGAAATACATGATATTGCTGAATTATTGGAGTTTTACTGCACTTAATAAAATTACCAGTAAAATAAGGCACTTCATAGATCAGGCATCAAACCAACTGCCTGCAGGTCAAAGAAGGGAGAGTTGGTGGATCAAATCTGGTTTAGGCAAACCCGTTTTAAAGATTAGATTGTTGGAGACATTGTGGAAGAAAATTCCAGACTGAAGGCGCAAGAGACTTCAGATGCTGGAATCTGGAACTTGTTTGTTTTTTTATATATTTATATATTTTTATAATTTTTTTATCCTGCTGCATGAACTCACTGGGTCAGGCAGGATCTGTGGTGGGAAATGGTCAGTTGACATTTCAGAAACATTGACTGTCCATTTCTCTCCACAGATGCTGCCCGATCCTTTGAGTTCCTCCAGCAGTTTGACTCCTTACTTCTGAATTGAAACTTGGTTATCTTCAACAAGGCAGGCAAAGATGAAACAAAGCAAATGATGCATAAGAGGCCAGAATTTGATCTTGGAGGAGATAGGGAGGGAATAATTTTAGAAAACATGAAACACCCAATGCGCAAAAAAAAAGAACAATTCGCGCTAACGAGTGAAAAACACAGAATATAAAACATCAAAGCACAGAGTCATTGAAACAGTCTAGGAATGTTCAGTTCAGTTCAGTACAGTGCTGTGTCGGTCATAGACCGCAGACCATAGAGCCAGTCCACACCAATCAAAAGAGCAGTAAGAAAAGGAGTAACCAGAAACCAGAAACACATATAGCATGAACTGCAGAGTCTAATCCACAAGCTATGTCAATTAAACCTTGTCCAAGACCCAAGACTCCTGCATCATCCTCCAGCAGTGTTGAGTGAGAGGGAGAAAGCCACCAGTCAAATGCAGGCCCATTTCTCTGGGAGCAGCAAGCAAGAGGGAGGGAGAGACTAGTTAAATGCAGGCAGACAGCATAGAACATCCACTCTCTTCCCCATTGATTTCAATCTTGCTCGATGCCTTAATTGGCGAGAAATGGAGTGGATGATGGGCTTGCGTCCTGTTTCCAGGCTTCGAGCCCGCACACTCTGCTTGAAACTTCATCAAATTCCCACAGAGGCAGTGAAGCACCGGATCGCTCAATCAGCCCAAAAACGCACCGGCAAAATGTAAATCACAAGTTACCATCATATGCAGCTTCGTAGCAGAATGATATTTAAGAGGAGAAGAAGTAAAAGAAATAGTTTTGTGAACTGTCTGCAGGACGCCGCCTTTGGTTGTGTTGTTCACTGGTGCCATCTTCTTCATGATGCCTGGAGATATCTGGAGCTTTACAACTATAGGCGGCTGTAGTGATGTGAAGAAAATCAGAAATGGAAGGACACCAAGGTGGAGGAGTTCCAGGGCCCCAAGTGGGCTGAGGTTAGAGAGGAATTTAAGTCTAAGGAATAGAATTTTCATACCAGAATATCTGCTTTAAAGATGACAGACTGTTTTTGTTTTGCTGTAATTATCTGTCTTTCATTGTGTAAATCAAAGAGTTTTGTCCTTTTTTATATTCCTTTTCTTCTCCATATTCATGTCTGTACAGTTGGTAATTGTTGATTTCACATGAAATGCTTTTGCCTGAAGGTGGGCTCTATAGTTGGCTGAGGTGGGACAGGCATGGTGTGAATAGAAAGAATCCCTTAATGGAGTTTAATTAGATACTTAACATATACTGGGAGAATCGCAGACCTGAGAAAAAAGTGAGTTTGAAACAAAGAGTGGATTAAATAATTGATAGAGTTAGACATCAGCTTGTCAGCAAGGGACTCCCATGAAAGGAATCCCAGTCTTCGACCACAGGGCAAGAATTGCAAATCCTCAGCTTCCTTTAATGATTATTTTTATTATTCAGTCATAGAACGTGAGCTTCACTATCACTTCTTCTGCCTGGAGTTAATTGCCCCCTTGATAAGATGGTGGTGAGCAATTATCTTGAAAGTAATTGTGAGACTTGTGGAGGCTTTGGAAAGAGATTCGACTAACTTGGGGTTTCTCTGGAGTGGCAGAGGCCGAAGAAGACCTAATCGAAGTTTATGAAGTTAGAAGAGGCATAGAGAGGTGGACGATCAGAATCCATTTCTCAGGACAGAAATGTCAAATACAAGTAGGCAAGCAGTTAGATTGAGAGGGGGGAAAGCTCAAAGGTGCAGGGCAAGAATTTTAAACTGAGAATTGGAGGTGCTAGAATGGGCTTTCAAGGTACTAGAGGAAGCAGATTCTACAGAGGCTTTTAGATAGACACATAGCTACGAAGGAAATGGAGGAATATTGCTCATGTCCAGGTAGAAGAGATTTAGTTTAGTTCAGAATTTTGTTGTGCCAAAGGGCCTGTTCATGCACTGTACTATTTTCAATGTACTCCCAATGTAGTTGGGTAGGGAGACCCAGAACTCATACCTCGTATTGACAAAGGTGCAGCTATATATTTCCGAGTCAGTATGTCCTAAGACTTGGCAGGCAACCGACAGTTGGTGGTGTTCCCTATCAAGCCACATAACATCCTGACTTGGTAGTATACTGCCCGGCAGTGGAGGATGCAGTGGAAGGTTCTGTCAGAGTAGCCATGCAAAATTGCTGCAATGTTGCTGCTGCACTTTACAGCAGTAGTGCACGCCCGGTGGATGAGGTGCCTATTTGGAATCATGGGATTGCTTTTGGTAATTGCTAATTGGTTTATTATTGTCACATGTAGCAGCCATGGTGAAAAGCTTTTCTTTGCATTCTCTCCAGATCATTGTATACATAAGTACATCAGGTAGTACAAAAGGAACAAAAACAGAATGCAAACGGTAGTGTTACAGTAACAGAGAAAGTACAGTGCAGGCAGACAAATAAAGTACAAGGCCATGACAGTTGATTGAGAGATTAAGAGTTCATCCTTAATGTATAAGAATTCCATTTATCTTGCGGGAGACCCCCATTGTCCCTGATGACGACAACTGCGAGAAGTGCATCCAGCTGCAGCTTCTAACAATCCCTGTTAAGGAGTTGGAGGTGGAATTGGATGAACTCTGGATCGTTTGGGAGACTGAGGAGGTGAAAGATAGGACATATAGAGAGGTAGTTTCACCCAGGGTGCAGGACACAAGAAACTGGGTGACTGTTGGGAAGGGGAAAGAGGTTAAAGAGCCCGTGCAGAGTACCCCTGTGGCCACCCCCCTTAACAACAGGTATGTCACGTTGGATACTATTGGGGGGACTGACCTAACAGAGGAAAGTCACAGTGGTCAGGTCTCTGGCACTGAGTCTGCCTCTGACTCAGAAGGGAATGGGGGAGAAGAGGCACACTGTGGTGATTAGGGATTCATTAGTTAGGGGAACAGACAGGTGTTGAAACATTGTAGGCAAGAACAAAAGTCCTGGATGGTATGTTGCCTCCTGGGTGCCAGGGTCTGGGATATCTCAGATCGAGTCTTCTGCATTCTTAAGTGGAAAAGTGAACAGCCAGAAGTTCATGTAGGTACCAATGACATGGGTAGGATGAGTGATAAGATTCTGCATAGAGAGTTCAGGGAGTTTGGTGCTAAGTTAAAGGGCAGGTCCTCCAGGGTTGTGATCTCAGGATTGCTACCCATGCCACGTGCTAGTGAGACCAGAACTAGGAAGATTATACAGTTTAATATGTGGCTAAGGAGTTGATGTAGGAGGGAGAGCATAAGACTTTTGGATCACTGGGCTCTCTTCCAGGGAAGGTGAGAGGTGGGACCTGTACAAAAGGAACAGTTTTCACCTGAACTGGAGGGGGACCAGTATCCTAGCGGGAAGGTTTGTCAATGCTGTACTGTGGGGTTTAAACGAGAGTTGCAGGGGGATGGGAACCAGAGTGCCAGAACAGTTAATGGAGAGGTTGTGGAGACAGATGCTGGTAAGACCTCAGACAAAGTTGGGAATCAAAAGGTTGAGCATGGTGCAACTAGTGTCCTGAGCTGCATACATCTCAGTGCAAAAAGTATCGTAGATAAGGTGGATGATAGTGCTGAAGATGAGGGAGCTGGTTTACAGACAGAGGCAATGTGTAGTGAGGAGAGGCTATTGATAGGGCAAAATTGCAGTCAACAGGATGAGTTGCAAAAAAGTGGACAAAATCGGGAAGGGTAAATACAGGACTGAAGGTGTTGTATTTGAATGCGCGCAGTATATGGAATAAGGTAGATGAACTTGCAGCAGGTTGCATCACTGAATCATGGCTGAAAGAAGATTATAGCTGGGAGCTGAAAGTCCAAGGATACACATTGTATCAGAAGGACAGGCAGGAAGGCAGAGGGGGTGGCGATGCTCGGTTGATAAAAAAATGAAATCAAACCACTAGAAAGAGGTGACATGGGGTTGGATGGTGGTGAATCATTGTGGATAGAGGTAAGGAACTGCAAGGGTAAAAAGACCCTGATAGGAGTTGTATACAGACCCCCCAAACAGTAGTAAGGATGTGGCTTACAAATTACAATGGGAGATGTTATGCCAAAAGATCATTGTGACAATAGTCATGGGGGATGTCAATATGCAGATAGATTGGGAAAATTAGGTTGATGCTGGATTTCTGGAGGGGGAATTTCTAGAGTACCTATGAAATGGCTTTTTAGCGCAGCTCGTAGCTGATCCCACTGGAAGATCAGCTATTCTGGTTTGGGTGTTGTGCAATGAACCAGAGTTGATTAGAGAGCTTAAAGTAAAAGAACCCTTATGGGAAGGTGATCATAATATGATCGAATTCACCCTGAAATTTGCGAAGGAGAAGCTAAAGTCAGATGTATCAGTATTACTGTGGGGTAAGGAAATTACAGAGGCTTGAGAGAGGAGTTGGCCAGGAATGATTGGCAAAGATCACAGGCAGATATGACCATAGGACGATAAGACCATAAGATATAGGAGCAGAATTAGGCCATCTGGCCCATTGAGTCTGCTCCACCATTTCATCAAGGCTGATCCAATTTTCTTCTCAGCCCCATTCTCCAGCCTTCTCCTCATATCCCTTTATGCCTTGACCAATCAAGAATCTATCAACTTCTGCCTTAAATGTACATAAAGACTTGGCCTCTACAGCCACCTGTGGCAAAGGATTCTACAGATTCACCACTCTGGCAGATCAGCAATGACTGGAATTTCTGGAAGCAATTCAGAAGGCACAGGATATATACATCTCAAAGAGGAAGAACTATTCTAAAGACAAAATGACACAACCGTGACTAACAAGAGAAGTCAAAGCCAACATAAAAGCCAAAGAGGGGGCATATAATAGAGCAAAATTAGTGGGAAGTTAGAGGATTGGGAAGCTTTTAAAAACCAATAGAAGGCAACTAGAAATGTCATTAAGAAGTTAAAGATGGAACATAAAAGCAAGCTAGCTAATAATATTAAAGAGGATACCAGAAGTTTTTTCAGTTACATTAAGTGTAAAAAAGAGGTGAGAGTGGATAATGGATCATTCGAGAAGCTGCTGGAGATGTAGTAATGGGGGACAAGGAAATGGTGGATGAACTGAATAAGTATTTTGCATCAGTCTTCACTGTGGAAGACACTAGCAGTATGATGGAAGTTCCAGGTGTCAGGGGGCATGAAATGTGTGAAGTTACCATTACTAGAGAGAAAGTTCTTGTGAAACTGAGAAGTCTGAAGGTCAATAAGTTACCTGGATCAGATGGTGTGCACCCTAGGGTTCTGAAAGAGGTGGCTGAAGAGATCGGGGAAGCATTAGTAATGATCTTTTAAGAATCAATAGATTCTGGAATGGTTCAGGCAGACTGGAAAATTGAATTGAATTGAATTGAGTTGACTTTATTACTTACATCCTTTTTGTACATGAGGAGTAAAAATCTTTACATTACGTCTCTGTCTAAATGTGCAATTTATAGTGTAGCCCCCCTGGCCACTCTCAGGGTCGCTTGGCTTGCTGTCGTCTAGGGAAATAACCCTCAGCCCCGCCAAACTGGGTAATTAGTTTGTGTGGATGCTGTGTGATGTACCCCACCCCGCCCAAATAACAGACAATACACCAGATATGATTAAATGATTTACAGTTTATAGATATTACTGGAACTATATAATTAATAGAGAATAAAATATAAAAGGAAAATAAAAGGCGCCACACTTATCAAAGTTCAATCTCTTCGTGCACAAACAGTTGGAGCTTAGGACCCTTCTTCTTCACCCTGCGACCCCTCGGACCACCTCGACTGGCCACCTGGGACCAACAACGGTGGTCGACCAGACGCCCACACAAGTCTGTCTCCGTCTCCTCTCCTCGCCGAACGCCCTCCTCGGGGTCCGACCCCATTAGTGGACATCACAGCACCTGGTCCATCCTCTGTCTCTCTCTCCCACCTTCTGCCCCAAAACCCCACGCATACAATATCTTACAGATACACCAAAAACATAACAACTATCGCAATTGGTTCATAACATCTTCTTATCAGTAACGTGATTCAACAAAGTGCTAGCGGGAGGACTTTCTCAGCATTTAATATAACAAAGAAGCATTCCCAAGTATAACATAACAAAGAAGCCATTTTAATAAGCCTACGCAGTAACATAAGAGACGAAACTCCCTTACAATAGTAATTTGTAATAAATAGTATGTACAACAGGACAGTCAATATAACATAGAAATACAATTGTATCTGCGTGAATTAATCAGTCTGATGGGCTGGTGGAAGAAGCTGTTTCAGAGCATGTTGGTCCTGGCTTTTATGCTGTGGTACCGTTTCCCGGGTGGTAGCAGCTGGAACAGTTTGTGGTTGGGGTGACTTGGGTCCCCAATGATCCTTCGGGCCCTTTTTATATACCTGTCTTTGTAAATGTCCTAACTAATGGGAAGTTCACATCTACAGATGCGCTGGGCTGTCTGCACCACTCTCTGCAGGGACCTTTGATTGAGGGAAGTACAGTTTCCATACCAGGCAGTGATGCAGCCAGTCAGGATGCTCTCAATTGTGCCCCTGTAGAAAGTTCTTAGGACTTGCAATCCCATACCAAACTTCTTCAACCGTCTGAGGTGAAAGAGGTGCTGTTGTCACTCCACTCTTCAAGAAGGGAGAGATGCAGAAGAAAGGAAATTATAGGCCAGTTAGTCTGACCTCAGTGGTTGGGAAGATGTTGGAGTCGATTATTAGGCCATAAGACCATAAGACATAGGAGCAGATTCAGGCCATTTGCCCGATCAAGTCCACTCTGCCATTCAATCATGGCTGATCCTTTTTTCCCCTCCTTAGCCCCACTCCCCAGTCTTCTCCCCATAACCTTTGATGCTGTGTCGAATCAAGAACCTATCAAGTTCTGCCTTAAATACACCCAAGGATCTTGTCTCCACAGCTGCCTGTGGTAATAAATTCCACAAACTCAACAGAGTCTGGCTAAAGAAATTTCTTTACATCTCTCTATCCTGAGGGTGTACCCTCTTTCCTGACGTCCCTCTATCCTAAGGCTGTGTTCTCTTGTCCTAGACTCCCCCATTAAGGGTGAGGTCTCAGGGTATTTGGAGACACCTGATAAAATAGGCCATAGTCAGTATGGTTTCCTTACGGGAAAATCTTGCCTGACAAATCTGTTGGAATTCTTTGCCTATCGAAGCAGGATAGACAAAGGAGAATCAGTTGATGGTTTGTACTTGGATTTTCAGAAGGCCACACATGAGGGTGCTTTACAAGCTACAAGCCCATGGTATTACAGGAAAGATCCTAGCATGGATAAAGCAGTGGCTGATTGGCAGGAGGCAAAGAGTGGGAGTAAAGGGAGCCTTTTCTGGCTGGCTGCCAGTGACTAGTGGTGCTCCACTGGAGTCCGTGTTGGGACCAATTTTTTAAATGTTGTATGTCAATGATTTGGATGATAGAATTGATGGCTTTGTTGCAAAGTTTGCAGAAGATATGAGAATAGGTGGAGGGGCAGGTAATTTTGAGGAAGTAGGGAGGCCACAGAAGGACAGACAGATTAGGAGACTGGGCAGAGAAATGGCAGATGGAATATATTCTCAAGCTTTTGTATCTTCTGGCTGATGAGAGAGGGCAGAGGAGAGAGAATGACCATGCACAATAAAGTGTTGCAAAGAAAGTGCAGAGTGCAGTGCAGGCAGACAAGAAGGAGTAAGGCCATGACAAGGTAGATTGTGAGGTCAAGAGCTTGTCTCATCAAGGGGAAAGCAGGACCATTCAATAGTGTGTGTGTGTGTGTGTGTGTGTGTGTGTGTGTGTGTGTGTGTGTGTGTGTGTGTGTATGTGTGTGTATACATATACATGTAAATAAAACTGTATTTGCAGAAGGATTCAACCTGCATCATTTTGCTTGCCTCCAAAATGAAAAGCACCCAGGGTAAAACACTTAAAGCAATGTTAGTGCTCAGAAACCACAGGATCAACATCTGGTATTAACAGTATTTAAGTGGATAATTTAGTCAAAAACTTATTGATGAATAATCCCCATTCCACCCCAAGGTTTGTGGAATGTTCCGGCTGGTAAATGCTAAAGAGATGCGGCTGGAATATCTTTTTTCGGAGATGGATATCGCCGTGCACACAATTTGCGTGAATGTTGACAACTTGCTAAATTAAGTGCTTACATAAAGGTAAATGAAAATTAAATACAAGGAGGTGTTTTCAATGGAACAATTGTCAGATAACCGTAAACATATTTTAAATTTCATTGGTACTGTGAATTGGTAGCTTCACATCTGATAATTGAATCCTTTGTCTCTGCCAAGGAGTTCACTCCCCTTCCATGTTGAACAAAGAATCAGAACGATCAGAGCTTTTGCATTATTTATGACTAGGTGTGTTAGGTAGGAAAGTGTGGTTCCCCAAGCCCTCTCCTCATCAAATAAAAAAAACCATCAGGTTATCCCTCAACATTGTGCAGAAGAACGGGGCAGGGTGAATCCTACATTATACTTTAGAAGCTGATTGATTTCTCTGGTGTCTGTATAACTTCCTTTGCCTTGAAGCATTTCGACTGGAGTCCAATATCCAACTTCCTTAATATGGACGTTAGTGAGTACCTCTTCAGTAAACTTACTGTATCCCAGCATTACGCTGAGCACTGATCTGTCTGGAAGACATGACAGAGGCAGTACTTCCTTTATCCCGGGCATTTCCCAAATTCTCTTTCCCCACCTCTGACAAAATTTACCTCCTAATCCTTATCCAAAACTGTTTACAAAGTCCTGGAAACATCAAAGATGTTTTATCTGATAGAGGTTTGTAAGGTTATGAAAGACATTGATAGAGTCGGCAGGCAGTGTCTTTTTCCCAGGGTTGAAATGTCTAATTGTGTTTAAGGTGACAGGGGGTAAATTCAAAAGAGACGTGAGGGGCAAGTTTTTACACAGAGTGTGAAGGGTGCCTGGAATGTGCTGCATGGGTGGTGGTAGAAGCAGATAAATTAGGGACATTTCAGAGATGTTTAAACAGGCACGGGGATATGAGGGAAATGGAAAGATATGAACATTGTGTAGGCAGAAGAGATTGGTTTAGTTAGTCATTAGATTACTAATTTAATTGGTTCAGCAGAACTTTGTGGGCCAAAGGGCCCTCCTGTGTAGTACTGTTCTAAGTTCTATGAGAGCAATTGGGTGTCTGTTTGGAAGAATTAAGACCACTATGTGGTACAGCTTTTGACACCAGTCACTGCTCAAGTTGAGAACTAACTGACTTCAACGAAACATGTTTTGTTGGTGGATGTACCTCAGTTTTCTACCTTAGTAAGTAGCAACATCAAAGGGGGCTTAATCCAGCATGCAATTCCTATCAATGCTTTCCCTTATGACCTTGTGATCTTGTAATGAAACCTTGTTACATAAACTGGGATCACACTATAACCTTCTGTTGAGGTACAGTGGTAATCCTAGTACCCCCACAGAAGGGAGGGTGTAATTTCTCTGTCTGAAGACTGTGGTTCTCCCCATTCCAGACATTCAAGGGGAAAACTCTCTGTATAGTATGAAGGAAGTTATGTTTCACTGGAGGATAAAATTAACCTGAGGCACATCTGCAGTCTTAAGGAAGATATTAGGCAAAAGAGCCCATGGCAGAATATTGAATTGGAGCAGAGAGTTACCCTGGTGTCTTGGCCAATATTGATCCTTTAATCAATATTTCTAAAAGACTATCTGGTTGTAATAACTTTGCTCTTTGTGGGAACTTGTGATGCATAAACTCACAGCCAAGATTCCTACATAGGAAGTGTAATCACAATCGTAAAATACTTCATAGGCTGTAAAGTGCTTTGGCATGTCAGCATTAAAGTAGACACCATATGCACTATATTACTCAGAATTGAACCTGCTTTCATTTTGGACAATGAATAATCAGCACACTGCCTGTAAAATGGTTGGAACGTGATCTAATTGCCAGCCATTAATGTTGTTGACTATCCTTCACCAAATTCTTACAGTTAAAGGGAGTGAGTACCCTGGAGACTGATTGCAGGCAAATTTTAAACAATGGCGTGGATGTAAGGAGCACATATGTCGCAGATGTGTGTAAACCTGCTGCCCAATGACTTCTATTCGGAATCAGAATCAGGTTCAACATCACCAGCATATACTGTGAAAATTGTTTTGCGGCAACAGTACATTGCAATACCATAGAGCCATAGAACACTACAGCACAGAAAACAGGCCATTTGGCCCTTCTAGTTTGTGCTGAAACTTTATACCACTAGTCCCATTTACCTGCACCCAATCCATAACGCTCCAGACCCCTCCCATCCATGTGTCTATCCAATTTATTCTTAAAACTTAAGAGTGAGCCTGCATTTACCACATTAGATGGCAGATCATTCCACACTCCCACCACTCTCTGAGTGAAGTTCCCCCTAATGTTCCCCCTAAACCTTATCCCTTTCACCCTAAAACCATGTCCTCTCATATTTATCTCTCCTAATCTAAGTGGAAAGAGCCTACTTGCATTTACTCTGTCTATACCCCTCATAATTTTGTAAACCTCTATCAAATCTCCCCTCATTCTTCTATGCTCCATGGAATAAAGTCCTAACTTGTTCAATATATCCCTGTAACTCAACTCCTGAAGACTTGGCAACATCCTAGTAAATCTTCTCTGCACTCTTTCAATCTTACTGATATCCTTCCTATAGTTAGGTGACCAGAACTGCACACAATACTCCAGATCTGGCCTCACCAATGCCTTATACAACCTCCCCATAACATCCCAACTCCTGTACTCAACACTTTGATTTATGAATGCTAGGATGTCAAAAGCCTTCTTTACAACTCTGTCTACCTGTGATGTCACTTTCAGGGAATTATGTATCTGAACTCCCAGATCCCTTTCCTTCGCACTCCTCAGTGCCCTACCATTTACTGTGTATGTCCTACATTGATTTGTCCTTCCAAAATGCAACCCTTCACACTTGTCTGCATTAAGTTCCATCTGCCATTTTCTGGCCCATTTTTCCAGTTGGTCCAGATCCCTCTGCAAGCTTTGAAAGCCTTCCTCGCTGTCCACAATGCCTCCAATCTTAGTGTTATCAGCGAACTTGCTGATCCAATTTACCACGTTATCATCTAGATTATTGATATAGACAACAAACAACAATGGTCCCAGTACAGATCCCTGAGGCACACCGCTAGTCACAGGCCTCCAGTCTGAGAAGCAATCATCCACTACCACTCTCTGTCTTCTCCCACACAGCCAATTTCGAATATATATATATATTTATACACACACACACACACACACACACACACATATATACATAATATATAAAGTGTTAGCGTGTGGCCAAGTGGTTAAGGCGTCAGTTTAGTGATCTGAAGGTTGCTAGTTCGAGCCTCAGCTGAGGCAGCATGTTGTGTCCTTGAGCAAGGCACTTAACATACATTGCTCTGCGACGACACCGGTGCCAAGCTGTATTGGCCCTTCCCTTCCCTTGGACGACATTGGTGATGTGGAGAGGGGAGACTTGCCGCATGGGCAACTGCTGGTCTTCCATACAACCTTGCTCAGGCCTGCGTCCTGGAAACCTTCCAAGGCGCAAGCCCATGGTCTCACAAGACTAACGGATGCCTATATAAAATTAAAAAAGTAGTGCATCAAAGAGCAAAAAAGAGAAAAAAATACTGAAGTAATGTTCATGGGTTCATTGTCCGTTCTGAAATCTGATGGAGATGGGGAATAAACAATTCCTGAAATACTGAGTGTGTGGCTTTAGGCTCCTGTACCTCCTCCTTGATGGCAGCAATGAGAAGAGGGCATGTCCTGGGTGATGGGGGTCCTTAATGATGGATGACAACTTTGTGGGGCATCGCCCTTTGAAGATGCCCTCAGTGCTGGCGAGGCTGGCACCCATGCTGAAGCTAGTTGAGTTTGCAAACTTCTGCAGCTTTTCCCTATATCAGACAGACAAAGAAGGGGATGCTAAGCTAGAGAAGGCAAATTTAAAAAGAGGACTCTCCTAAGTTTGGCAAAAGCTGGGAATTCCAGAAAGTGTTGAGTATGGACAGCAGATAACACAGTAGTGAAGATTGCACAAAGGGAGAGAAAGTAGCAGATAGGATACAGAACATAGGAATATTTTCTGTGTTCTACAAAATGGCAGTGAAGATTAGAGTGTAGATAAAGATCATAGAACATAGGCCCTGTGATTCACATTCCATATTCAATGTTCTATGTTCTGTTCCATATCCTATGTTCTATGTCCTACAACGTGGCTATCAAGATTGGAGAGTGATGGGGGGGTCGGGGGAGATCTACGAGATTGAAGCATTGAGGACATTTTCAAAAGGCGGTGCCTCAAAAAGGCTGCTTCCATCATTATAGACCAAGAACATGCCCTCTTCTCTTTGCTACCATCAACGATGAGGTACAGGAGCCTGAAGAGAGACACACTCAACATTTTAAGAACAGCTCCTTCCCCTCTGCCATCAAATTTCTGAATGGACAATGAGCCCATGTACACTGCCTCTCTATATTTTTCTTTATTTTCTCTTATTGCACTATTTAGTTAAATATATATATACATACACACACACATATATTTTTTGTAATTTACAATTTTTAAAATTATGTATTGTATTGTATTGCAGCCATAAAGACAACAAATTTCACAACGTACAATATGCCAGTGATATTAAGTCTGATTCTGAAGTTACCAAGTTACCAGTCTGAGGGTTAGAAACTCAGATGAGATGGGTGTTAACATAGAATATAGAATATAGAAATCTACAGCACATTACAGGCCCTTCGGCCCACAGCGTTGTGCCAACCATGTAACCTACTCTAGAAGCTGCCTAGAATTTCCCTAGCGCATAGCCCTCCAGTTTTCTAAGCTCCATGTATCTAAGAGGCTCTTGAAACCAGCTACTGTATCCGCCTCCACCACCATTGCTGGCAGTACATTCCGCACACCCACCACTCTCTGTGTGAAAAACTTACCCCTGACATCCCCTTGGTACCTATTTCCAGCACCTTTAAACTGTGCCCCCTCACGTTAGCCATTTCAGTCCTCAGAACAAACCTCTGACTATCCACACGATCAATGCCTCTCATCATCTTTTACACCTCTGTCAGGTCACCTCTCATCCTCCGTTGCTCCAAGGAGAAAAGGCCAAGTTTTCTCAACCTATTCTCATAAGGTACGCACTCCTAAGCTGGAGGAATTTACTGAAAAAGGTATTGGCTTGTAAGTGGGTCTATAAAATATATAATCTTTCCAGCTGACAGTAACATTTAGTGACAGTGATGCTGGGCATAGAATCATGGACTAATACAGCATGGAGTTGTCCACTGAGACTGTGCTGGCTCATTATCCATTTACACACCAGCCCTACAATAATCCTGTTTTCTATTCTTCTTGCACTCTCAACAATTCCCCTGACATTCTAGCACTCACCTACACACCCGGGGCCAATGTCTACCCTTGAATTACCCTAGCAACCCACACACTTTTGAGATGTGGGAGATTCCCATTGCTGCCCGTAAGGAGTCTTGACATTCTCCCTGTGACCGCGTGGGCTTCCTCCCACAGCTCAAAGACGCACCGGTTGGTAAGTTAATTGGTGATTGTAAATTGTCCTGTGATTAGGCTAGGATTGAACTGGGGGATTGCTGGCTGGTGTGGCTCAAAGGGCCGGAGGGGCCCTCTCCACACTGTATCTCAATAAATAGAAACTGGAGCACCCGGAAGAAACCTGGGTGGCCACAAGAAGAATATGCAAGCACTGAGAGACAGCAACTAAGGTCAGGATTGCACCCAGGAGCTCTGGCGCTATGAAGGTTTCAGCATCACTAGTCATGCCACCCATCTACAAACAGAGGAAAGTTGGCTTAAAAGGCAGTTTTGCAAGGTGATTCTGTGTCTTTAAGTAAATAGTCCTCAGTATCATGTGGTAATAACTAGCAATTACAACTGTGGGAGAAAACAGACAGCCATGTCAGAAAACATGTTTCAGATCTATTTCCTTCTAATTATGGTCCTATAACTGAAGGCCGGTAACACTATTCTGTAAGTTTATAGTTAGAAGTAGTAAACCAAGGGTTAATTCAACCACAGAACGATTAATCTGAACACCCAGTTATAATTACGTTGAGGGAAAAGTACCTTTTATTTTAATTCAACAAGCTTTTTCAAAGAGTTGCCGATCCTTTAGAGGGAGATTCCACATTACACAGCTGAATGTTCTGCCCTGTGGCAAAAGTCTTTTCTCCCTACCTGTCCCACAAAGCATCAGAATTTTAAAGAGACCTTTCCCACCTAACCTGCAATCAAAACTCTTCACCAGTCTAACTCCCTCTATCCTATTATATTTAAAATTTCAAACTCTCAAGTATACATAAGTGTTTAGGACATGGATCAGTTTGTGGAATTATGACATTGTAGCCATTACTGACTGCAGGAGGGCCAGGACAGGCGGCTCAATGCTTTGATGTTCCTTTGTTTTAGGCATGATGGTGTGGGAGGGAGTAAAGGGGGTGGAGTAGCATTACTAGTCAGGGAAAGTGTCATGGCAGTGCTCAGACAGGGCAGATGGGAGAGCTTGTCTGCTGAGGCAATATGGGTGGAACTGGGGAATAGGAAAGGGATGACCACATTACTGGGATAGTCAGCGGGATCTTAGAGGAGATAATTTCTAGAGAGATTGCAAACTGCTGTAAGATGCATAATATTGTAATAGTAGATGATTTTAATTTTACATATATTGAATGGGACTCCCATACTGTAAAATGGTTGGATGGGATAGAGTTTGTCAAATATGTTCAGAAAAGATTCCTTAATCTTTTAAGGAAGAGGAGAAGATAGCAGCGCGATGCAGCGCGCAGCGGCCACTCTGATGAATGATGTCTGTTATCTGTCAAGTAGGGTGCCATGCACAATCCTGATTTGATGGAGACAGATGTGAGAGCACGGAGGAACACCTGGAGAAACTTCTGAAATGCCTGCTTCACTGCCGCTGCTACTGTGTGATCCAGAATCTCCGGAGGGGAAGGCCCCGAGTCCTCGGCTTTGCTTGTTGCTCGGCGGCCGGGGCAGGGTCAAAGTGCTCGGCAGAGAATGGTGCTCGGGAGGCTGTACCGGAGGGGCTGGTCGGAGGCTCAAAGTTTTCGGACAGACTCAGAGTCGGCTGTGGTCGGGAGCTTCCAATGCATTGACAGTTGTCGGCGCCTGGAGGTTTATGGCAGGGAGAGTTTCTCCCTTTTGCCACCTGCTATAGGGAACTATTGGAAGTTGATTGGAACTTTGAGACTTTTTTTTACTGTGCCCATGGTCTGCTCTTTATCAAATTATGGTATTGCTTTGCACTGCTGTAACTATTTGTTATAGTTATGTGATTTTGTCAGTGTTAGTCTTTGGTTTGCCCTCTTTTTGTGATACCACTCTGGAAGAACATCGTATCATTTCTTAATGCATACATTTCTAAGTGACAATAAATGAGGACTGAGTGTCCTCATAATCTAATCTAATATAATCTAATAATCACTGCATAGAGATCCCAACTGCAGTGAGTGTGATACTAGATCTCCTAATAGGGAATGAGACAGAGCACATGACAGAAGTTTGTGTAGGGCAACACTTTACATCTAATGATAATAATGTCATTAGTTTCAATATAATTATGGAGAAGGATAGGCCTGGTCTTTGGGTTAATATTCTAAATTGGAGAAAGGTCAATTTTGATGGTATCAGAACAGATCTAGCAAGTGTGAATCAGGACAGGTTATTTTCTGGCAAATGAGTGCTTGGTGAGTGGAAGGCCTTCAAGAATGAAATTTTGAGAATACAGACTTTTATATGTTCTATTTGGAATAAAAGGCAAAGATCACAGGTTTACAGAATCTTGGTTTTTGAGATGTATTAAGGTCCTGGTTAAGAAGAAGAAGAAGAAGAAGGAGAAGTAGGCAGGAAGGAACAAATGAGGTACTTATGGAGAACACTTAAGAAGGGAATTCTTAACAAGAGGCAAAATTGATCCTCTTGTTAAGATCAGAGTGGTTATCTATGCATGGTGCTGAAAGAGTTGGAGGAAATCTTAAATTAATTTTTTGCATCTGTATTTACTTGGGAGATGGACACTGAGTCTATAGAAGGGAGGCAAAGCTGCAGTGATGTCATGGACCATTTGCAGATTACAGGGGAGGAGGTGTTTGTTGTTCTGAGGCAAATTAGGGTGGATAAATCCCCAGAGCATGACAAGTTTCCCCTTGGGTCTTGTGGGAGGCTGTTGAAGAAAAGACAGTCAAATCGTCTTTAGCAATGGGTGAGGTGCCAGAAGATAGGAGGATAGCTAAAAGTTGTTATCTTGTTTAAGAAGACTCTGAACAAAAGCTGGGTAATTATAGGCCTGTGAGCTTGA
The DNA here is from genome assembly GCF_030028105.1 of Mobula birostris. Classification (NCBI taxonomy): domain Eukaryota; kingdom Metazoa; phylum Chordata; class Chondrichthyes; order Myliobatiformes; family Myliobatidae; genus Mobula; species Mobula birostris. The sequence continues at coordinate 163,340,453 of NC_092373.1, forward strand.
CATCAGTGCTGGATAAATTATTGGAAGGTATTCTAAGGGATCAGGAATACAAGGACTGATTAGTGGTAGTCAACATGGCTTTGTGCATAGTAGGTCATGCCTAACTAATCTCAGAGTTTTACAAGGGAGCTACCAGGAAAGTTGATGGATATTGTCTACATGGTCTTTAGCAATGTATTTGACAAGGTCCCACTTGAGAAGTTGGTCAAGGATGTCCAGTCGCTTGGAATTCAGGATGAGGTAGTAAATTAGATTAAATATTGGCTTTGTTGGGGAAGCTAGTGAGTGGTGATAGATGGTTGCCTCTGGTTGGAGCCCTGTGACTAGTGGTGTGCTGCAGGGATCAGTACTGGGTTGTTTGACATCCATGTCAATGATCGAGATGATGAGCAGTAAACTGGATCAGTAGATCTGTGGGTGACTCCAAGATTAAGGGTGTAATAGACAACAAGGAAGGCCAGTAAAGCTTGCAGCAAAATCTGGACCAGCTGGAAAAATAATCTTAAGAACTGCAGATGGAATTTAATCCAGACAAGTGTGAGGGGTTACACTTTGGAAGGACCAACCAGGGTAGGTCTTACACAGTGAATATTAGAGCACTGAGGGGTGCTGCAGAACGAAGGGATCTGGGAATATAGATTCATAATTCCTTGAAAAAGGCATCACAGGTAGATAGGGTTGTAAGGAGAGCACTTGGCACATTGGCCTTCATAATTCAAATTACTGAGTATAGGAGCTGGGATGTTACGTTGAAGTGGTATAAAATGTTGGTGATGCCTAATTTGGAGTATTGCGTGCAGTTCCGGTCACCTACCTACAGGGAAAATATCAATATAATTGTAAGGGTTAGAGGAAATTTACAAGGATATTGCCATGTCTTAAGGACCTGAGTTAAAGGGAAAGGCTGAATAGATTAAGACTTTATTTCCTGGAACATAGAGATTTGATAGAGATATACAAGATTATGAGGGGTATAAATAGGATTAATTCAAGCAGATTTTTTTTCCACTGAGGTTGTGTGAGACTAGAACTGGCTTAAGGGTGAAAGGTGAAATATTTAAGGGGAACATGAAGAGGAACTTCTTCACTCAGGGTGGTGAGAGTGTAGAACGAGTTGCCAGCGGAAGTGGTCGATTCAAGATTGACTACACTTAAGAGAAATTTGGATAGATACATGGATGGGATGGGTATGGAGGGTTATGGTCCAGGAGCAGTTTGATGGGACTAGGCAGATTAATAGTTCAGCATGGACTAGATGGGCTTAAAGTGCCTGCTCTGCATTGTGGTCTTCTATTGCTCAATGATTCTATGCCATTTGTAACTTCCATGTTATCCCCACCTCATCAGTCACGTTCTACTAAGTCCCCCTGAAGATTTTCTAAGTTATAGTCATAGAATAATACAGCACAGCAGGTCCACTGGTCCATGCCAACTAAGATTCCTAGGAATATTAATCCCATTTGCCTGTGTTCAACCCATATCCATGGTCTTTTATATGTTGTTATTGTATCTTCCTCAACTACTTCCTCTGACAGCTCATCCCATATGTATACCACACTCTATGTGAAAACGTTGCTCCTCGTGTTCCTATTAAGTCCCTCCTGGTCATCTAATTCCTATGCCCTCGTGATCTTGATTACTCAAACTTGGGAAAAGACTCTGTCTATTCATCCCATCTATCCTCCTTGCGATCTTGTACACCTCTATTATATCTCTCCTCTTTCTCCTACACTCCAGTGAATAAAATCCCAGCCTGCTCATCTTCTCTGCAGTTCCTCAAGTCCCTGTGGCATTCTTGGAAATACCCTCTGCACTCTTTCCAGCTTAGAACACTGCAGCAAATTTGCACAACTCATGTGCCCAGAATTGGCCGCAGTTGGAGGATAAGTAGTCTTATGAAAATTTATCTCCATCATTTGAATTAAAACTAGAAAAGATCACAACTCTATTGATGAGATCTTGTTGTGGCTACCTTGTTTTTGACATTAGCGACTTCTTAAAAGCCACAAGGCACTTTGAGACACCCTGATGTAATGAAAGCTGTTAATTGAATGCTAGCACGAGGAATTCTGCAGATGCTGGAAATTCAAGCAACACACATCAAAGTTGCTGGTGAATGCAGCAGGCCAGGCAGAATCTCTAGGAAGAGGTACAGTCAATGTTTCGGGCTGAGACCCTTCGTCAGGACTAACTGAAGGAAGAGCTAGTAAGAGATTTGAAAGTGGGAGGGGGAGGGGGAGATCCAGAATGATAGGAGAAGACAGGAGGGGGAGGGATGGAGCCAAGAGCTGGACAGGTGATTGGCAAAAGGGATATGAGAGGATCATGGGACAGGAGGCCTAGGGAAAAGGAAAAGGGGGAGGGGGGGGAACCCAGAGGATGGGCAAGGGGTATAGTCAGAGGGACAGAGAGAGAAAAAGAAGAGAGAGAAAGAATGTGTGTATATAAATAAATAACAGATGGGGTACGAGGGGGAGGTGGGGCATTAGCGGAAGTAAGAGAAGTCAATGTTCATGCCATCAGGTTGGAGGCTACCCAGACGAAATATAAGGTGTTGTTCCTCCAACCTGAGTGTGGCTTCGTCTTTACAGTAGAGGAGGCCGTGGATAGACATATCCATCCCCTTCTCGCAATTCCTCCGTCTCCACCGCATCTGCTCTCAGGATGAGGCTTTTCATTCCAGGACGAGGGAGATGTCCTCCTTTTTTAAAGAAAGGGGCTTCCCTTCCTCCACCATCAACTCTGCTCTCAAACGCATCTTCCCCATTTCACGCACATCTGCTCTCACTCCATCCTCCTGCCACCCCACTAGGAATAGGGTTCCCCTGGTCCTCACCTACCACCCCACCAGCCTCCAGGTCCAACATATTATTCTCCGTAACTTCCGCCACCTCCAACGGGATCCCACCACTAAGCACATCTTTCCCTCCACCCCCCTGCTTTCCGCAGGGATCGCTCCCTACGCGACTCCCTTGTCCATTCGCACCCCCCCATCCCTCCCCACTGATCTCCCTCCTGGCACTTATTTGCAAGCGGAACAAGTGCTACACATGCCCTTACACTTCCTCCCTTACCACCATTCAGGGCCCCAGACAGTCCTTCCAGGTGAGGTGGCACTTCACCTGTGAGTTGGCTGGGGTGATATACTGTGTCCGGTGCTCCTGATGTGGCCTTCTATATATTGGCGAGACCCGACGCAGACTGGGAGACCGCTTTGCTGAACACCTACGCTCTGTCCGCCAGAGAAAGCAGGATCTCCCAGTGGCCACACATTTTAATTCCACATCCCATTCCCATTCTGACATGTCTATCCACGGCCTCCTCTACTGTAAAGATGAAGCCACACTCAGGTTGGAGGACCAACACCTTATATTCCGTCTGGGTAGCCTCCAACCTGATGGCATGAACATTGACTTCTCTAACTTCCGCTAATGCCCCACCTCCCCCTTGTACCCCATCCGTTATTTATTTATATACACACATTCTTTCTTTCTCTCTTCTTTTTCTCTCTCTGTCCTTCTAACTATACCCCATGCCAATCCTCTGGGTTCCCCCCCCGCCCCCTTTTCCTTCTCCCCAGGCCTCCTGTCCCATGATCCTCTCATATCCCTTTTGCCTATCACCTGTCCAGCTCTTGGCTCCATCCCTCCCCCTCCTGTCTTCTCCTATCATTTTGGATCTCCCCCTCCCCCTCCCACTTTCAAATCTCTTGCAAACTCTTCCTTCAGTTAGTCCTGAGGAAGGGTCTCGGCCCGAAACGTTGACTGTACCTCTTCCTAGAGATGCTGCCTGGCCTGCTGCGTTCACCAGCAACTTTGATGTGTGTGAATTGAATGCTAGTCTTTCTTTTTATACAGCAGACTTACTTAATAAAACAAAGGATCCCTTCTCATTTTGCTCTGGCATCTCAAAATATTTTTGTGCATCTACTTCAGTCGCTTTGTTCCTGCACCATCTTTAAGTCAAATCATTTCATTTATGTTGCCTCTTTCTAATCTTATCATACCTTCTTTCCATTAATTTTATCTTCTGAATGTTTACTTGTTCAATCAGTCTCTATATCAGTTTGAATTCTTTACTATTCTCCTCATTGTGTCCTATATTTGTCAGTTTTGTGTCATTTCTAACCTTTGAAATTATTCTCTCTATATTGGAGACTAAGCTTTTAATACATATCAGGAAGATGGGTGACCCCTCTGACCAATTTCTCTCATCATCATCTGATTTCCATCTCTTAACCAATTCTTTATCTATTTGTAATCACCACTTACATTCCGCAGTCCTCGATTTTTCTAAATAGTCTATTATGTGACATTTTATTAACCACCTTTTGAAACTCCACGTGAAAATCATCAAATCAACAATCCTCACTAGCCCTTTCCATTGTGTTAATATATTCAGTGAAATACAATCTGCCATTGACAAATGCATGCTGGCTCTTATGAATTAATTCAATTTTTTCTGATAGTTAATTAATTTTTTTTCTGGATTGCTAAACCTATCTCTGAACAATTCTCACACTACCAGTGGTTTGTAGATGCTGGGTTTATTGAGTACTGTAATTTACTTTCCTGGCACCAATTCGGCATCTGAGGAGGATTGGAAAATTGTTGCCAAAGCCTCTACAATTTTCACCTTTCCTCAGCAAACTAAGATCCATCTCATTCAAACAGGGTGACATTTTCACTTTGAACACTGCCAGTCTTTTAACCAGAGATTATTTATCTAATTCCATCCTACCCAACATCTCTCCTACTGTGATGTTGGTAATATCCTCTTCTGTGCAGATAGAATCAAAGCCAAGAATTCCTCATATTAGACCTTATTTGGCCCTACTCTTTGACAGAAAATCAAAATAAAATTGTAGGTTCTGGAAGTCTGAATTAAAACTAGAAAATGCTGAAGAAGTACTCAACAGGTCGGCCAATGCCTGTGCAAAGAGAAACAGGTCTGATGAAGGATTTTCATCCTGAAATGTTAAACTAGTAATGCTTTCCGCAGATGTTGGTGAACTCCCCGCTCCACAACTATTCCATTCTGTGCATTTTTCCACAGTGATTTTAAAGGTTTCAGTGATGCATAGAGGATTGGGGTGATTAGTTCACAATGATTGCACATGTGCATTGGATGCATTGAGTACACGAGTCAGGATGCAGCTTTATATAGCTTTGGTTAGTCCGTATTTGGCGTATTGCATTCAATTCTGGTCACCCCCACTATAGGAAGGATGTGGGTAGCTGGATCAGATAAAGAGAAATCAGCAGAAGAGAAGGAAATAGACGAGATGTGACTGAGGGTTCTGCCAGCTCTGGTGAAAGGAGGCCACAAGTCAGGAAGAAGGAAAATATTAGGTCATTTGAGCAGACACCACGTTATGCAATAGAGTCCTTACAACAAGCAAGGTGGGAAAAAGTATGATGGAGCTTCATAAAGGTCTGGTTAGGCCACACCTGGAGTATGGTGCTCCAGGTGTGGCCTAAAATGCTCCATTATGGAAAGATATGGACGGTTTGGAGAAGGTGCTGAAGAGATTGACTAGGGTACTGAATGGATTACAGGGCATGCTAATAGGAGGGATTGGACAAATTTGGTTTATTTTCTCTGAGTGAGAGAGACTGAGGGGAGACTTGGTTGAAGTTTGCATGATTGTGAGAGGTATAGATCGAGTAGACAGCCAGTATGATTTTCCAATGTCAAAATGTCTAATACTAGAGAGATGCATTTAACGTGAGGGGAGTGGAGTTCAAACATAATGTGTGGGGCAAATGTTTTTACACTGAGAGTGGAGGGTGCCTGGAATGTGTTGTCAGGGTTGCCGGTGGAGACAAATCAGACAGGCAGCCTAAGAGGCTCTTAAATAGGCACACAAATGTGCAGAGAATGGAGGGATAGAGACATTGTGTAGGCAGAAGGGATTTGTTTAGTTAGACATTTAATTACTAGTTTAATTAGTTTTGCACAGCATCATGGCCATAGGGCCTGTTCCTGTTCCATACTGTTCAATGTTCTGTGTTCTGTTGTTGCTTATTCATAGAATCCACATGGCCATAGCCATCAACAAAGGGAATATTCAGTCAGTCATAAGGTCATACAGTCTGGAAGCAGACCATTTGTCCACCAGATTCATCTGAACAGTGGACACTCATCCCCAATAATTCCAACTTCCATACTTGGTCCATAGTCTTTCATGCCTGGGTGATCAAAATGCTCATCTAGGCACCTCTGAAATGCTTTTAACAACTCTAAAAGTTGGTAAACACTATGTATTCCAGGTACTCACCACTCTGAGTGAAAAACATGTCCTTAGATTCCATCTATATCTCCTACTCTTTACCTAAATACATAATGTCTAATTTTATTCACCTCAAATAAAGGGAAAATTTTCATGTGGTTTACTCTATCTACACCCTTTATAATTTAATAAATCTCAGTCATGTCCCCAATAACCTTCATCGCTTTAGGGAAAACAGATCTTGTCTCTCCACTCTTTCCATGTACCTGTCCTGGGTCAGATCCTGGTGAATCTTTTCCGAGCTGTCTCCAACATTATCACATTCTTTCTACAGTGTGGTGACCACAACAGCACAGTGTCCTCCAGCTCAGGTCTGATCTGCTGTGTTCACTAGTATCTTTCAGTAAGGAATCTGCCATCTTTATTTAGTTTTGTGATAAGCCATTCCGCGCCACAGCAATTCTTACATTCACAAAGTTGAGGGACAATTAGGGATGGACAATAAATGGTGATTCTGCCAGCATTAGCCACATCACGTGAGCAAATCAGTAAAAATGAAACATAAAATTGACTTCAACTGTCTTAGAGTCATATAGTGCAGATATTGACTCATTGACCCACTTTGATCATGGTGACCATCAAGTACCCCTCTATTCTAAACATATACATAGACTGCCCTCCTCACCTATGCTATCCTTACCAAGGTATATGTTTAGAATAAACGATCCTGATATATGTTGCAACCAAATGTGAAGATGATTTTTAAGAACAAGTCGAAGTAGTTCCAAATGAGAAAATCTGCAGATGCTGGAAATCTAAGCAACACACACAACATGCTGGCAGCATCTATGGAAAAAAGAAGAGTCAATGTTTCAGGCCAAGACCCTTCTTCAGGACTGGAGGAAGAAAAGATGAGGAGTCAGAGTTAGAAGGTGGGGGGAGGGGAGGAAGAAACAGAAGGTGATAGGTGAAACCGGGAAGAGAGGTGGGAGGGAAAGGTGAAGGAACTGGGAATGTGATTGGTGAAAGAGATACAGGGCTGGAGAAGAGGAAATCTAATAGGAGAGGACAGAAGGGCATGGAAGAAAGAAAAGGGGAGGAGAACCTAAGGGAGGTGATTGGCAGGAAAGGAGAAAAGGTGAGAGAGGGGAAAGGGGATGAGGAATCTTGAAGGGGAGGCCATTACACTTCCCATTCCTTTTCCGACATGTCCATCCATGGCCTCCTCTATTGTTGCGATGAGACTACACGCAACACCTTATATTCCGTCTGGGTAGCCTCCAACCTAATGGCATGAACATTGATTTTAGGAACTTCCGGTAATACCCCTCCCCTCTCTCACCATTCCCCATCCCCTTTTCCCTCTCTCACTTTATCTCCTCACCTGCCCATCGTCTCTCTCTGGTGCTCCTTTCCCCTTTTCCTTCTTCCATGGCCTTCTATCCTCTCCTGTTAGATTCCCTCTTCTCCAGCCCTTTATCTCTTTCACCAATTTACTTCCCAACACTTTACTTCCCCTCACAGTTTCACCTGTCACCTTGTGTTTCTCCTTCCCCATTCCATCACCTCCTAACTCTGACTTCTCATCTTTTTTTCTCCATTCCTGCTCAAGGTTCTTGGCCTGATAGGTTGACTGTACCTTTTTCCATAGATGCTGCCTGACCTGCGGAGCTCTTCCAGCATTTTGTGTGTGTTATTCAGAGTAGTTCCAAAACCTTTCCAGAACATGGCCTCTTTGAAAGGGAAGTGTCATTCAACTCCCTAATTTAATAATAGCATGAAACTCCTGTCGTGGGTTCAGTATTTGCTGGCTATCCGTTGTTGTCCTAGGGAAGATTGCAGAGGGTAGACTTGAACTCTGCATTTTGTGTGGTAAAGATATTTTTCTGGTCCTGTAAAGAGGACAAGTTGTACTCTTTTTGGCCGAGCAACAAGGAACAGACAGAAGCTGGTGAGGGGGAGCGATGGGCATTGCAGTGGAGATGTTGTCGGTGATTATGTACATCTGCTGCTGTCTCTCCCTCAGTGGTGAATGTTGTGGGTTTAGGAGGGGGGCCTGTGGAATCTGTAGACAGTACATCCTGCAGTCGTTGGTGGTGAATGTTAAAACCAGTGGATGAGGTGTTGATCAATCAATTTGCCTTGTCCTTGATCTTCAGAAGCTTCCTCTATCTCCAACATCAAAGCCGGTTCTGATTGGCAAGCCTCCAATTCATTACATAACCTGTTAGCACATCATAATCATCAGAGTTGGGTCATCAGAGTCTCAATTTAAGTGTTTCATTGTCCAACTTAAATGTTTTTTTTTAAGTAAAGAAAAATTGTGCTTTTATGAATTTGCCTTAACATTAGAAATTATTTCCTGACTACCAGGCTTATGAGGGGTGGTTCTAGCAAACAGATATCTTGCCTCTCTTCTGTTCTTAATACTACTGGAATCAGATGTATATGGGAAAATTTACACTTTGTGCTGACATTTTAAATGAAACATCCTCCATATTCTCAGTCGTGTAGAGATAAATAACAAGGGACTGAATAAGACATCTTGGGAAAGTCAATAGTTTAATAATTCTGTTCTGATCATAACTCGATTTAGTGTTTGTGGGATAAGTATGGTAGCTTTAATTGACCTGAATTATCTTCAGTATACCTGGGTAGGTTTGGAAACCTTACAGTTCTGGATTATATTCTTATGATTCATGGAACCATTTAATTCACAATATCATTCATCACAGAACCATAATGACAGCAGATTCTGTGTATGTGAAAGAGACACACAGATTGTGTGATGCCTCCCAGGTGCCAAGGCTGTCTTGGATTGGGTCCAAAGGGGGAGGGTGAACAGCTGGAAGTCATGGTGCACATCAGTACCAATGACATAGGTCAGAAAAGGGAGGAGGTTCTGAAGAGATAATATAGGTAGAAAGCTGAAAGGCAAGATATCCAGAGTCATAATTCCCGGATTGCTGCCTGTGCCATGTGCCAGTGTGGGTAAGAGTATGATGATCTGGCAGATGAATGCCTGGCTGAAGAATTGGTGCAAAAGGCAGATGGTTTCAGATTTCTGGATCATTGGGATCTCTTCTGGGGAAGGTATGACCTGTACAAAAAGGACGGGTGAGACCTGAGCTTGAGAGGGACCAATATCCTTGCAGGCAGGTTACTAGAACTGTGGGGAAACTAATTTGGCAGGGGAATGGGAGCCAGAGTGATAAGGCTGAGGAATGGACGGTTTGTATACATCTCGGGGCAGTGTGTAGTGAGAATGTGAGGAAGGACAGGCAGATAAGGCAAAATTGCAGTCAGTGGGATAAGTTAAAGTGTAACAGGGTGTCAGGACGCTGGAGCAGGGATCCAATCACAGACTCAGTACTGCACACAGTGATATTAATTGAGTAACAAATCCCAAGGTGCAAACATAGTGAGCCTCAAAGTTCGGGCAGAGATCAAAACATCCAGAAACCAGAATCAGGAAACAGGCAGAGTCAATATTCAGACAGACAGAGTACAGATACGAATGCTGGAAAGGCTCAGGAAAATTCACTGGCACAATCTGGCAACAAACAGGTGAAAGCACAGTACTGAAATACACTGAGCAATAAACAGAGAGGCAGAGAGGCAGACAGAGAGAGATGTGAAGCACAGTGAGACACAGGTGGCAGCAATACAGGCAGCAATGAGAAACAGATGAGAGACGGAGTACTCAGTAATACAGGGGCCGGAGTAGAGCAGGACCGGGGGCAGGAGCACATGGCAATGCAAAACCACAGACTGACAGCTAGGGGGAAACACACAAAGAGACAGAGTTCAACTGGAGGTACTGACACAGGGAGGCAAAATTGGTGAGGTTGATGAATACAGGACTGAAGTTGTTATATTTGAATGTACGCAGTATACAGAATAAGATGGATGATCTTGTAGTGCAGTTAGTTGGGTATGATGCTATGGGCATCGCTGAGTCGTGGCTGAAAGATGATCATAGTTGGGAGCTTAACATCCCAGGATATACATTGTATCAAAAGGACAGTCAGGTAGGCAGAGGGGGTGGGGTGGGTCTGTTGGTAAGAAGGGAAACAAATCCTAAGAAAATGGTGACATATGATCAGGAAGATATAGAATCCCTATGGATAGAATTATGAAACTGCAAGGGTAAAAAGACCCTGATGGGAGTTATATTCAGTCCTCCGAACAGTAGCCAGGATGGGGGCTACAGATTACAACGGGAGATAGGAAAGGCATGTAAAAGGAGCAATGTTATGATGGTCATGGGGGATTTCAATATGCAGGTAGTTTGGGAAAATTGCATTGAAATTGGATCCCAAGAGAGGGAATTTGTAAAATGCCTATGAGATGACTTTTTTGAGCAGCTTGTGGTTAAGCCCACTAAGGGTAAGGCAATTCTGGGTGGGTGTTATGTAATAACCTAGATTTGATGAGGGAAATTAAAGGTAAAGGAACCTATTGGAGGTAGTGATCATAATATGATAGAATTCACCCTGCAATTTGAAGAGAAGAAACTGAAGTCAGATATATCAATATGACAGAAGAGTAAAAGGAATTACTATGCATGAGAGGGGAGATAGCCAAAGTTGAGTGGAAGGGGATACTAGCAGGGATGATGGCCTCTTTTGGGGCCCCTTATCTAATAAAAAATGTGCTGGGTTTGGAGAGGCTCCAGAGGAGGTTCACAAGAACGATCCCAGGAATGAAAGGGTTAACACATGAGGAGCGCTTGATAGTTCTGGGCCTGCACTTGCTGGAGTTTAGAAGAACGAGGGGGGATCTCATTGAAACCTATCGCATATTGAAAGGCCTAGGTAGAATGGATCTTGAAAGTACGTTTCCTACAGTGGAGACCAGAAGGCACTGCCTCAGGATAGAGGAACATCCATTTAGAATAGAAATAAGGGAAATCTTCTTTAGGCAGAGTGTGGTGAATCTGTGGAATTCATTGCCACAGATGGCTGTGCAGGCCAAGTCATTGGGTATATGCAAGGCGGAGGTTGACAGGTATTTGATTGATCATGGCGTCAAAGGTTATGGGGAAAAGGCAGAAAAATGGGGTTGAGAAGGATAATAAGTTACCCTTGATTGGAATGGCTGAGCAGACTCAATGGGCTGAATAGCCGAACTCTGTTCTTATGTCTTACTGTATTCTGGTCCTGTTATGAAAAGCAAGTGCCTTGGCCTAACTTGTTCACGCAGACCAAGATGCCATTGTAAGTTATTCCAATTTCCTGCATTTGGCCCATAAACCTTCAACCCATATACCTGTCCAAATTATGATCACCAGCATGAGAACCCCATATAATATAACCATCACAGCACGGAAACAGGCCATCTCGGCCCTTCTAGTCCGTGCCGAACTCTTACTCTCACCTAGTCCCACCGACCTGCACTCAGCCCATAACCCTCCATTCCTTTCCTGTCCATGTAGCTGTCCAATTTAATTTTAAATGACAACATCGAACCTGCCTCAACCACTTCTGCTGGAAGTTCGTTCCACACAGCTACCACTCTCTGAGTAAAGAAGTTCCCCCTCATGTTACCCCTAAACTTTCGCCCTTTAACTCTCAACTCATGTCCTCTTGTTTGAATCTCCCCCACTCTCAATGGAAAAAGCCTATACACGTCAACTCTATCTACCCCCCTCATAATTTTAAATACCTCTATCAAGTCCCCCCTCAACCTTCTACGTTCCAGAGAATAAAGACCCAACTTGTTCAACCTTTCTCTGTAACTCAGGTGATGAAACCCAGGTAACATTCTAGTAAAACCCCATTTAATATCACTGGCATATATTGTGAAATTTGTTGTTTTGCATCAGCAGAACAGTGCAGTACATAACAAAATCAATTAAATTAAATAAGTCATGCAGAAAGAGATCAAAAGAATAGTGAGATAGTATACATGGGTTCATTGTCCATTCAGAGATCTAATGGCAGAAGGGATCAGAAGCTGTTCCCATACTGTTGAGTGTGTATCTTCAGGCATCTGTATCTCCTCCTTGATGGTAGCAAAGAGAGGAGGGCATGTCCCAGGTAATGGGGATCCTTAATGATGTATGCCACTATTTTGAATATAGAAACATAGAAAGTCTACAGCACAATACAGGCCCTTCGGCCCACAAAGCTGTGCTAAACATGTCCTTACTGCAGAAATTACCCAGAGATACCCATAGCCCTCTATTTTTCTAAGCTCCATGTACCTATCCAGGAGTCTCTTAAAAGACTCTATCATATCTGCTTCCACCACCATTGCCGACAGCCCATTCCACACGCTCACCACTCTCTGCGTGAAAAAAACTTACCCCTAACATCTCCTCTGTACCTGCTTCCAAGCACCTTAAAACTGTGCCCTCTCATGCTAGCCACTTCAGCCCTGGGATAAAGCCTCTGATTATCCACACGATCAATGCCTCTCATCATCTTTATACACCTCTGTCAGGTCACCTCTCATCCTCCATTGCTCCAAGGAGAAAAGGCTGAGTTCACTCAACCTATTCTCATAAGGCATGCTCCCCAATCCAGGCAACATCCTTGTAAACCTCCTCTGCACTCTTTCTATAGTTTCCACATCCTTCCTGTAGTGGGGCGACCAGAACTGAGTACAGTACTCCAAGTGGGGTCTGACCAGGGTCCTATATAGCTTTAGCATTACCTCTCAGCTCCTAAACTCAATCCCACGATTGATGAAGGCCAATGCACCGTATGCCTTCTTAACCACAGAGTCAACCTGCGTAGCAGCTTTGAGTGTCCTATGGATTCAGACCCCAAGTACCCTCTGTTCCTCTACACTACCAAGAGTCTTACCATTAATACTATATTCTGCCATCATATTTGACCTACCAAAATGAACCATCTTACACTTAACTGCACTGAACTCCATCTGTCACTTCTCAGCCCAGTTTTGCATCCTATCAATATCCTGCTGTAACCTCTGACAACCCTGCACACTATCCACAACACCCTCAACCTTTGTGTCATCGGCAAAGTTACTAACCCATCTTCCCCCTTCCTCATCCAGGTCACTTATAAAAATCACAAAGAGTAGGGGTCCCAGAACAGATCCCTGAGGCACACCAGTGATCACCGACCTCCATGCAGAATATGACCTATCTACAACCACTCTTTGCCTTCTGTGGGCAAGTCAAATCTGGAGACTCAAAGCAATGTCCCCTTGGATCCCATGCCTCCTTACTTCCTCAATAAGCCTTGCATGGGGTACCTTATCAAATGCCTTGCTGAAATCCATATACACTACATATCCTGCTCTACCCTCATCAATGTGTTTAGTCACATCCTCAGAAAACTCAATCAGGCTCGTAAGGCATGGCCTGCCTTTGATAAAGCCATGCTGACAATTCCTAATCATATTATACCTCTCCAAATGTTCATAAATCCAGTCTCTCAGAATCTTTTCAATCAACCTACCAACGACTGAAGTAAGACTCACTGATCTATAATTTCCTGGGCTATCTTTACTCCGCTTCTTGAATAATTGAACAACATCCGCAACCCTCCAATCCTCTGGAACCTCTCCTGTTCCCATTGATGATGCAAGGATCATCACCAGAGGTTCAGTAATCTCCTCCCTTACCTCCCACAGTAGCCTGGGGTATATCTCGTCCGGTCCCGGTGACGTATCCAACTTGATGCTTTCCAAAAGCTCTAGCACATCCTCTTTCTTAATATCTACATTCTCAAGCTTTTCAGTCTGCTGTAAGTCATCCTTACAATCACCAAAATTCTTTTCCATAATGAATGCTGAAACAAAGTATTCATTAAGTACCTCTGCTATTTCCTCTGGTCCCATACACACTTTTCCACTGTCACACTTGATTGATCCTATTCTCTCCCACCTTATCCTCTTACTCTTCACATACTTGTAGAACACCTTGGGGTTGTCCTTAATCCTGTCCGCCAAGGCCTTCTCATGGTCCCTTCTGGCTCTCCTAATTTCATTCTTGAGCTCCTTCCTGCTAGCCTTATAATCTTCAAGATCTCTATCATTACCTAGTTTTTTGAACCTTTCGTAAGCTTTTCTTTTCTTGACTAGATTTACAACAGCCTTTGTACACCACGGTTCCTGTACCCTACTGTCCTTTCCCTGTCTCATTGGAACGTACCTATGCAGAACTCCACACAAATATCCCCTGAACATTTGCCACATTTCTGCTGTACATTTCGCTGAGAACAACTGTTCCCAACTTATGCTTCCAAGTTCCTGCCTGATAGCCTCATATTTCCCCTTACTCCAATTAAACATTTCCTTAACTTGTCTGTTCCTATCTCTCTCTCTAATGCTATGGTAAAGGAGATAGAATTGTGATCACTATCTCCAAAATGCTCTCCTACTGAGAGACCTGACACCTGACCATGTTCATTTCCCAATACCAGATCAAGTACAGCCTCTCCTCTTGTAGGCTTATCTACATATTGTGTCAAGAAACCTTCCTGAACACACCTAACAAACTCCACCCCATCTAAACCCTTTGCTCTAGGGAGATGCCAATCAATATTTGGGAAGTTAAAATCTCCCACTATGACAACCCTGTTACAATTACACCTTTCCAGAATCTGTCTCCCTATCGGCTCCTCGATGTCCCTGTTACCATTGGGTGGTCTATAAAAAACACTCAATGAAGTTATTGACCCCTTTCTTTTCCTAACTTCCACCTACAGAGATTCCGTAGACGATCCCTCCATGACTTCCTCCTTTTCTGCAGCCATGACACTATCTCTCATCAGCAGTGCCATGCCCCCACATCTTTTGCCTCCCTCCCTGTCCTTTCTGAAACATCTAAAGCCTGGCATTCTAAGTAACTATTCCTGCCCCTGAGCCACCCAGGTCTCTGTAATGGCCACCACATCATAGCTCCAAGCACTGATCCATACTCTAAGCTCAACCTCTTTGTTCATGATACTCCTTGCATTAAAATAGACACATCTCAAACCATCAGTCTGTGGCGTCCCTTCTTTATCACCTGCCTATCCTCTCTCTTGCACTGTCTACAAGCTTTTTTTATTTGTGACCCAACCGCCTTTTCCTCCAACTCTTCAGTTCGGTTTCCACTCCCCAGCAATTCTAGTTTAAACTCTCCCCAATAGGTGTAGCAAACCTCCCCGACAGGATAAGTGCAACCCATCCTTTTTTCATAGGTCACTTCTGCCCCAAAAGAGGTCCCAATGATCCAGAAATCTGAATCCCTGCCCCCTGCTCCAACCCCTCAGCCATGCATTTATCCTCCACCTCACTCTATTCCTATAGTCACTGTCATGTGGCACAGGCAGTAATCCCGAGATTACTACCTTTGAGGTCCTGCTTCTCAACTTCCTTCCTAACTCCCTGCAGTCTGTTTTCAGGACCTCCTCCCTTTTCCTGCCTATGTCACTGGTACCAATATGTACCACGATCTCTGGCTGTTCTCTTTCCCACTTCAAGATATCATGGGCGTGATCAGAAACATCCCAGACCCTAGCACCTGGGAGGCAAACTACCAGCGGCGTTTCTTTCCTGCATCCATGGAATCACCTGTCTGACCCCTAACTATAGAGTCCCCTATCACTGCTGCCACCCTCTTCCTTTGCCTATCCTTCTGAGTCACAGGGCCAGACTCTATGCCAGGGGTTCGTCCATTGTTGTTTCCCCCAGATAGACCATCCCCCCCAACAATACTCAACCAGGAGTACTTATTGTTAAGGGCGTGTGGCCAAGTGGTTAAGGTGTGCGTCTAGTGATCTGAAGGTTGCTAGTTCGAGCCTTGGCTGAGGCAGCGTGTGTGTCCTTGAGCAAGGCACTTAACCACACATTGCTCTGTGACGACACTGGTGCCAAGCTGTATGAGTCCAAATGCCCTTCCTTTGGACAACATCAGTGGTGTGGAGAGGGGAGACTTGCAGCATGGGCAACTGCCGGTCTTCCATACAACCTTGCCCAGGTCTGCGCCCTGGAAACCTTCCAAGGCACAAATCCATGGTCTCATGAAACTAACGGATGCCTATATTGTTAAGGGGGACAGCCACATGGGTACTGTCTAGTATCTGATTCTTGCATCTGACTCATATCTGAATATGTTCTCTATGCTGGGAGGACTAGTAATTGTGATGGAGCTGACTGAGTTTACAACTTTCTGCAGCTTTTTCCAATCCTGTGCAGTGGCCCCTCCATACCAGATGGTGATTCAATCAGTTTGAATGCTCTCCACGGAACATCTGCAGAAATTTTCTAGAGTTTTTGGTGACATACCAAATCACCACAAACTCCTGATGAAATATAGCTATTTTTGCACCTTCTTTGTAGTTGTACGAATACCATGGGTCCAGGGTAAATTTTACAGATGTTGACAGCAAGGAATGTGAAACTGCTCACCCTTTCCACTGCGGATCCCTTGATGAGGACCGATGTGTGTTTCCCCAATTTCCCCTTTCTGAAGTCCACAATCAATTCTTTGGGCTTACTGACATTGAGTGCAAGGTTGCTGTAGCAACACCACTCAATTCGCTGATCTAACTCACTCTTGTGTGCCTCCTCATTACCATCTGAAATTCTGCCAACATTAATTGTGTCATCAGGAATTTTATAGATGGCATATGAGCTGCTCCTAGCCTGTCAGATCTGACGTGCATCCAATTCTGTCTCTAACTTCAATCAGAATTGTTTTCTCACTATTAAAATAACCTTCTGCTGTCCATACCTGTACTTCTTGTATAGTTCTGGATCACCAGTGTTAAATACCACAGATCTAGCCCTTGGTAGATTGCGAATCTCCTGGTTCACCCACAGCTTTTGGTTTGGTATGTCCAGTATGTTCTCAAAGGTCCACACTCATCCACACAGGTCTTGATAAAATCAGCTGTGACATATTCATACAGATTCAAAGATGAATCACTGATTACTATCTAGTCCACCGATTCAAAGCAGTCCTGTAAGCACTCCTCTACCTCCCGTGACCATACCTTCATTGTCCTCACCACTGTTGCTGTGGTCCTCTGTCTTTGCCTGTATCCTGGAAACAGAGGCACAGCCAAGATGTAGGACAGATACATCTCAGAAATGAAGAAATATTCTAAAGGGAGCGTGAGGCAACTGTGGCTGACAAGGGAAGTCAAAGGAGTGCAAGGGACAGGGCATACAATATAGCAAAAATTAATGGGATGTTGGAGGATTGGGAAGCTTTTAAAAACCAACAGAAGGCAACTAAAGAAGCTGTAAGGAGAGAAAATATGAAATATGAAGGGAAACCATTCAATAATATAAAAGAGGATAACAAAAGTTTTCAAATATTTAGAGAATACAAGAGGCAAGAATGGATATTGGACTGCTGGAAAATTATGCTGGAGAGGTAGTAATGGGAGACAAAGAAACAGCGGAAGAACTTAATAAATATTTTGTGTCCGTCTTCAGTATAGGAGACTCAAGCTGCATGCTAGAAATTTGAGAATGTCAGGGGGCAGAAGTGAATGTCATTGCCCTTACTCAGAAGAAGGTGCTTGGGAAGATGAAAAGTCTGAAGTCAGATAAAACAGCTGGACTGATGGACTACATCCCAGGGTTCTGAAAGAGGTGGCTGAAGAGATATTATTAATGATCTTTCACTAGATTCTGAAATAGCTCTTGTGGACTGGAAAATTACAAATGTCACTTCATTCTTTAGGTAAGGAGGGAGGCAGCAGAAAGGAAATTATAGAACAGTTAGCCTGACCTCAGTGGCTAGGAAGGTTTTGTAGTCCTTTATTAAGGATGAGGTTTAAGGTACTTGGAAGAATCTGTGAAATCTATTGCCACAGGCCAAGTCATTAAGTATATTTAAAACAGAGGTTGATGGGCTCTTGATTAGTCAGGGCATCAAAGGATGCATGGAGAAGGCAGGAGAATAGAGTTGAGAGGGATAATAACTCAGCCATGATGGAATGGCAGAGCAGATTTGTTGGGCTGAATGGACAATTTATAGTTTAAGTAGTCAGACTTGCCGAAGTGCTGGTGCAGGATGGTACATTAAGCATTCTTGATGGTGGTGTAACAGTGCTTGCTTCTCTGGTTCCACAGGTGTGATATATTGGTGGGAGTTGGTTAGTGACTTCTTCAAGCTGGACTGGTTGAAATCCAGTGGAGTGATAGGGAAGGCATCAGAATGCACTGCTTTGTCTCTGCTGATCACAATGCTTGCTTCCTCTGGTGCCTACCTGACATTGGCCAGGGATGGAATGTACACTGCTACCAGGATCATGATGGAAAATTCAGATAAAGTTGATGGCACCTGACCGCTAGATGTTCCAGGTTGTGTGAGCAGAACTAGGGTAGAACCATCATGTCTGTGCATCACAATGAGTTAATCATGAAGCATACTCCCTCTCCTCTACCTTTAAGAGATTCAGCTGTTCTGTTTTTAAATTGGATGGTGAAGTTCTAGGTGACCCATGTTTCCATGAAGCAATGTGCATAGCAGTCCCTGATGTCCCTCTGCAACTGTAATCTTGCTTTGAGGCCTTCAATTTTATTTTCCAGATCTATTACGGAACAACAGTCCAAATTTTGTGGTTTGACTTTAACCAAAGCATTAAAAAAAATCAAGTGATTCAGCCTTCTCGAAGTGCAAACAGACACTTTGGGTTTGTCATTGGATAACCTCCTTTTGTAATGGTATTCTAGGGCAGGGATCTTGCCACCAATTTCTTCTGGTTAATCAGCCTCTCAGTACAAGGTAGATTTCAGCAGTGGGGTCTGGCCAATAAATGGTGGCCTCCACTGATGAGCTGTCTACTGAAGTACTGAATGTACCAGATGAACGGAAAATTGCAAATGTTATTCCGCTATTTAAGAGGGGTGGGAAGCAGCAGAAAGGAAACTATAGACCTGTTAGCCTGACATCAGAGGTTGGGAAGTTGTTGGAATCAATTGTAAGGGATGAGATTACGGAATACCTGGAAGCACATGACAAGATAGGCCAAAGCCAGCATGGTTTCCTAAAAGGAAAATCCTGCCTGACTCACCTACTGCAATTTTTTGAGGAAGTTACAAGCAGGGTAGACAAAGGAGATGCAGTAGGTGTGGTATACTTGGATTTTCAGAGGGCCTTTGACAAAGTGCCGCACATTAGGCTACTTAGCAAGATAAGAGCCCATGGAATTACAGCGAAGTTACTATCATGGTTGGAGCATTGGCTGATTGGCAGAAAACAGAGAGTGGGAATAAAGGGATCCTATTCTGGCTGGCTGCCAGTTGCCAGTGGAGCTCCACAGGGATCGGTGTTGGGATTGCTGCTTTTTGCGATGTATGTCAATGATTTGGACTATGGAATTAATGGATTTGTAGCTAAATTTGCTGATGAGAGAAAGGTAGGTGGAGGAGCGGGTAGTATTGAGGAAACAGAGAGCCTGCAGAGAGACTTAGATAGTTTAGAGGAATGGGCAAAGAAGTGGCAAATGAAATACAATGTTGGAAAGTGTATGGCCCTGCACTTTGGTGGAAGAAATAAACGGGCAGACTATTATTTAGATGGGGAGAGAATTCAAAATGCAGAAATGCAAAGGGATGTGGGAGTCCTTGTGCAAGATACCCTAATGGTTAACCTCCAGGTTGAATCGTTTGTGAAGAAGGCGAATGCAATGTTGGCATTCATTTCTAGGGGTATAGAATATAAGAACAGGGATGTGATGTTGAGGCTCTATAAGGCACACGTGAGTCCACACTTGGTGCATTGTGTGCAGTATTGGGCTCCTTATTTTAGACAGGATATACTGACGTTGGAGAGGGTTCAGAGAAGATTCACGAGGATGATTCCAGGAATGAAAGGGTTACCGTATGAGGAACGTCTGGCAGCTCTTGCCCTGTATTCCCTGCAGTTCAGGAGAATGAGGGGGAATCTCATAGAAACATTCCGAATGTTAAAAGGCTTGAACAGATTAGATATAGCAAAGTTATTTCCCATGGTAGGGGAGTCTAGGACAAGAGGGCACGACTTCAGGATTGAAGGACGTCCATTTAGAACAGAGATGTGGAGAAATTACTTTAGTCAGAGGGTGGTAAATCTGTGGAATTTGTTGCCATGAGTGGCTGTGGAGACCATATCATTGGGTGTATTTAAGGCAGGGATAGATAGGTTCTTGATTAGCCAGGGTATCAAAGCGTACGGGGTGAAAGCAGGGGAGTGGAGATGACTGGAAGAATTGGATCAGCCTATGATTGAATGGTGGAGCAGACTCAATGGGCCGAATGGCCTACTTCTGCTCCTATATCTTATGGTCTTATGGTGATAGAACCAGTGGAGTCACAGTAAAGAAATAGGCCTGCTCTGTCCATACCTACAGAGGTTCCCATCTACAATAGTTCTATTTTTTCAGTACTTCACAGATAGCCTTCAATGCATTGACATTTCAAGTGCTGGGCTAGATACTTCTGAAATGTAAAAGTCTCTGCTACCACCACCCTCATTGTGGGGGCCTCAGAAATGAAGGGGAGCAAGTGGGATATCGCAAACCCTTGCAGAGGATCACCAGAGAGTTGAAAGACAGGTTTACGAGGGGCTGAGAGCTATATGGAGATTCTCTCACTGTGCACTGTGTCATATCCCCAGAAAAGAAAGATCTAAACCTGACAGTGCCTTCCTTTTAGCAGCTCATAAACGTAAAATTTTACTGCAAAGTTTTTACTGCCTAGTTTTTGATGTGGCTTTGGCCCTATCATTGTGATCAGTTATGCCAAACCAGAAGTTGCTTTATTTACGTTTAAACAGTGCTACTTTGTGGTGTCCTGTTTCTTTTTTCCACACTTTATCCAGAGATGAGGCCTCATTATTGAAGTAAATAAAAGCAGCAGATAGTAATGTTGTAAAGCAATGGCTCTGTATTTGGAAAGAACCACCAGAAAACATAAAAGCCATTCCCTTCTCAAACTGGGTACACGTTGCACACATTCAATGTGTGATAGCTCTGTACTGGGATCAGATTTGCAGATGCAAGAATTTGCAATCTATAAGGAGCATTTAATACAGAAATATATCCCGTGTGGATTCTCAAGAACCAAACCAGAGCATGAGAACAATATGGAATTCAGCAATAATGCTGAACAGTTTACCATGAGGCCATCCACCTCTGTACCAAATCTTTCTTCCCGGACCTCCTGTCCCATGATCCTCTCATATCCCTTTTGCCTATCACCTGTCCAGCTCTTGGCTCTATCCCTCCCCCTCCTGTCTTCTCCTATCATTTTGGATCTCCCCCTCCCCCTCCAACTTTCAAATCCCTTACTCACTCTTCCTTCAGTTAGTCCTGACGAAGGGTCTCGGCCTGAAACGTCAACTGCACCTCTTCCTACAGATGCTGCTTGGCCTGCTGCGTTCACCAGCAACTTTGATGTGTGTTGTTTGAATTTCCAGCATCTGCAGAATTCCTGTTGTTTTCTGTACCAAATCTCTAGTTTTCAATTGGCGAGAGATTAGGAAGTATGATGATCAAAAGGACCTTTGTTCACAGGTCATCAAAAGCTAACATACAGATGATGCAAGAAATCAGGGCGTTGTGATATTTTGGCCATTCAACCATTGTGTAATGGGAGATAACAGCAGGAGAATTATTTATCTTTTTATACAGGAGACAGCAGCGGAGCAGGCACTTTGGCACCTCATTTCCGCGCTGATCACAATGTCAAATTTAACAATTTCATCCATCTACAAATGACCCAGTCCATTCCCAGCCCGTTCATGTGCCTGTCTAAATTTCCCTTAATCATCGGTTTCACGTTTGCTTCCACCACCAACCATGGCAGCACATTCCAGCACCCACCACTCTCTCAGTAAAATAATTTGTCTTCAGACTGCCCCCCTCCTTCACCTTCTCTCTCACATTAGGCATTTCCATCTGGGTTAAAGACCATCTTCCTTATCTGTGTTTCTAATAATTTTATAAACTTTTATCAACTTCTGACTTTCCAGGGAAAACAATCCCAAGTCTTTCCTATATCTCCTTACAGCTAGCGCACTCAAACCAGGCAACATCCTGGTGAACTTCTTCGACACCCTTTCCAAAGCCTTGACGTCCTTCCTGGAATGAGGTGATTAGAACTGCATGTCGTACTCCCAGGCATGGCCTAACTACAATTATATACTGTTGAAGTATTACTTCTCAATGTTTATACTCAACTCCCTGAACAATAAAGGCAGGCATGCTGCTTATCTTCTCCTATCTACTTGTGTTGCTACTTCCACGGAGTTATGGTCTTGTGTTCCAAGATCCCTCTGTACATCAGTCCATCTAAGGCTGCTGCCATTGACTGTGTACTTTCCCTTCTGCCCTCCCCAAGTACAACACTAATACTTGTTCAGATTAAACTCCTCATTGTGTCTCCCTGTCTAAAATATACTTGCCATAGAGATTGCCATGAATATCCACTGGTCTCATATCTAAGATGGCAGCTTTGCTATATCAGGAGCAACTAAATAGACCAGGCTTCCATTCTCCAGAGTTTAGAAGAATGAGAATAACCTCAATGAAGTGCAAAAATAAAATCTTCAACGGTAGGCGCGGGGAAAGTATTTCTTCTGGTTAAAGAATCTAGAACCTGGTATCATTGTCTCAAAACAAGAGGTCATTAGCACACTGCACTCCTTCAAACTATCATTCTGTAGTCCGTTACTTAACTCCTTAGATGGATAAAATGCTTCACTGTTTCGAAGTTTGCTGAGCTATGGTTGAAAGGTAATTTTATCAAGGACTGAATTGTATAAAAGGAAGCGCCGATTTCACCGGCACTGAACTGAAATGAAGAGTGATCCCTTTACTCTAAGGGTGATGACTCTTTATTTCAAAGGGTTGTGGAAACTCAGTCATTGATAGAGGTGGATAGAGTTTTAGATTTTAAAGTAATCAGAGGATAAGGGGAGTAGATTTCCATGCCACACTCAGATATAAAGCTTGCTTTAGAGCCATTGGGAGATTGGAAAAAATGTTATATTTACCTTTTGTCTTCTTGAGAAGCCTCTGAATGGTGATGCTGGGTTATCTACTTCAGAAGGTTGAATGAGTCCGGCGAGGACCCTCACTTGAACACCATCTGTGGGAGAAGTAGTCCAAACCTTTTTACCTATCCCTTGGGATTGAGGGTGAATTACTTCCACTCTGCTTTTGGGAGTTCTGAGGTGGTGAGTGAGGCCAATGTAGGAACCACAGGCAATTCCAGAGAGACAGGGCAGGTTATGATTGATGAGTAGTTAGTGAGGTTGTCTTGATGCATGCCTCAATGCCAGTTTAAATGCTTTCTCTCAGCTTCAAGGGGTCATGTTGAATGAGAGCAACCTTACACCTAACTGTGACATTGCGACTGAGTTTATGCTCTTGGTCGTTTCTACGAAATACCGGATGGCAATAAGGGCAACACTTGATTTCCAACACCATCTATTTCTTCGGTATTCAACCATTACTTTGGTCAACATTTGGACACACAGGACTAGCGAAGGGTCTCAGCCCAAAATGTCGACTGTACCTCTTCCTATAGATGCTGCCTGGCCTGCTGCATTCACCAGCATTTTTTTATGTGTGCTGCTTGAAATTCCAGCATCTGCAGATTTCCTCGTGTTCGAGATGAGGTGTGATAGGCAGATGGAGGATGGGGGTGTGAGAGATGTGAATGTGAATAGTATCAAAAGCTGGGAAGTGATAGGCAAAAGTGACCACGTGCTGAAGATGATGGGACAGGAAAGATCTGGTGGATTAAAGGGAGAGAAGTGGGAGGGGAACATGTAGGTGATGGGCAGATGGAGAGAGTGGCAGAGGAGAAACAGGTATGTTGATGGGGACCAGGTCTATCAGGATGAGAGAGAAAAGAGAAAAGGAATCAGCTACTGGAAATTGGAGAACTCAGCATTTGCATCACCAAGCTGGAGAGTATCCTGGAAGTTTATCTATTTACTCATTTATGTTTTTAGTGATACAGTATTGAGTTGGCCCTTCGAGCCCCGTCACTCCAGCAACCCCACAACCCTGATTAACACTAACCTGATCACGGGACAATTGACAATGACCTATTAACCTACTCAGTATGTCTTTGGAGGAAACCGAGCACCGGGGGGAAACCTACGCATTCCACAGGGAGAACGTACAGAGACTCCTTTCAGAATGGTGTCGGGATTGAACTCAGAACTCCAGAACATCTCGAGCTCTAATAGTGGCACGCTAACCTCTGTCCTACTGTGGTATAAGACGATAAGACATAGGTGCAGAATTAGGCCATTCGGCCCATCAAATCTGCTCCTCCATTCTATCATGGCTGATTCATTACCCCTCTCAACCCCATTTTCCTGCCTTAGTAGTAGAAGTGCTCTTTGTCTAATTTGTGCTAATAGAGTTAATGTTTCCTTTTATATAGTTTAGTATTTGATAAAATTACTGTGTAACCATGGCATGGCAAGCTTCAAAATTAAATTGTGTTATCCATCTGAAAGGGTCTTTTAAGAGACTTTTGGATAGGTACATGGAGGTTAGAAAAATAGAGGGCTATAGGTAAGCCTAGTAATTTCTAAGATAGGGACATGTTTGGCACAACCTTGTGGGCCGAATGGCCTGTATTGTGCTGTAGGTTTTCTGTGTTTCTATAATTAGGTGAAGGAACACTGGGTGATATTTTGTAGGAGTCAGAGTACTAGCTACTATATGCTGGGCAATATTTATTCTCCAATCAACATTTCAAAACCAGATTACCTAATGTGGGCACCTGCTCTGCTCAAACTCACTACTCCAATGGCTTCTTTTCAGAAGTAATCCACTGAATGCAAAGTGTTTTGTCTGTTATTTTGAAATGGTAGAGTATGTATAAGAGGCATAATGTAAATGCAGAATTTAATTTGGGAAAGGCCAACACAGGCTATTCTTTCAAAAAGATGAAAGCAAAACAAGTTCACCATATAGCAATATACTTCTACCGATCAATGATGAGAAAATGGTCCCCATCAGCAAAGGACTATACGTATGTCCAAAATGTCCATTGTGCATAGCAAGATCTAATATTGGGCAGTGGCACGAGAATAGGTCCATGTGATGAAGAGGTTATATGGCTATAACAGCTTGAATGGTTATGCTAGTGACACAATTTTGTGAAAAAGTTTTGTATGAGAAATCGGAGTTCTGGACCATTGATCCAGAGATGCGAGTGTAAATTCCACTACAACAGCTGGAGAATTTAAATCAAAGTTCAAAGTATATTTATTATCGAAGTATGTACACTATATACATACAGGCAGCCACAAAACAAAGAAACCCAATAGAACCCATTAAAAAACAAACATCCAACACCCAATATTCAGGAATAAAAAACAAGTCATGCAAACAATGAAAGTAAGTAAACAACATTCAGACCTGAAGTTCACGAAGGTGAGCTCCCAGCCACGAAGCCAGTCACAGTTGATTCAGAAGACTGTTAGTTGTAGGCCACAGCCTCAGTTCAGCGCAGAGACGAGTAAACCTCATGGAGCAGTAAGCTAAATTGGTCCGTCCCTCGCCTCCTGCCCCGACACCCTGACCTTTTCACTCTGGCCAGCGCTTAAATTGTGCAAACCGATTGTTCCTCGCTCTTAGATCCGGGCCCTGCCACTTCAATATGCTCTCAGGTCTGGGCCTTGACTCCTCGATTTGAACCATACCTGACCTTTCCAATTTGGCCCGGAGCTTAAATCGATCAAATCTTGGGATTTTTCTTCACTCTCGGGCCCGGGCTCCACCACCTTGATCCTGCCTTGCCTCAACTCAGTTCTGCCACAGTGAATGGCCTCCAAGCTCACTCCAGCAATGGCCAAACATTGGCTCTTACCCCTCTTGTGGGCCTGAACACCAGTGCCTCGATTCGGCCTGTACACGCCATGCCATAACCATCTTGCAACTTTAAGACTTCAGTTCAGACTGCAAAAATGCCAGGTCCTACAGGCGGTTTGAAAGCTCAACTTTGAATGAGAAGTTACGGGCTTTGGATTGCAGTGATTGTATCCAACTTCAAGTTTATTGTCATAGGCGTAGATATAAAGGATTTATGTCATAAAAATAACTATTAGGAAAGTATATTACAAACAACACAAAGAAGTTAATTTAAACTTAACGTTCCCCTCCAGTTCGCCTACCAGCCCCGACTAGGAGTTGAGGATGCCATCGTCTTCCTGCTGAACCGTGTCTACGCCCACCTGGACAAGCCAGCGAGCACTGTGAGGGTCATGTTTTTTGACTTCTCCAGTGCGTTCAACACCATCCACCCTGCTCTGCTGGGGGAGAAGCTGACAGCGATGCAGGTGGATGCTTCCCTGGTATCATGGATTCTTGATTACCTGACTGGCAGACCACAGTACCTGTGCTTGCAGCACTGTGTGTCCGACAGAGTGATCAGCAGCACTGGGGACTGTCTTGTCTCCCTTTCTCTTCACCATTTACACCTCAGACTTCAATTACTGCACAGAGTCTTGTCATCTTCAGAAGCTTTCTGATGGCTCTGCCATAGTTGGATGCATTAGCAAGGGAGATGAGGCTGAGTACAGGGCTACAGTAGGAAACTTTGTCACATGGTGTGAGCAGAATTATCTGCAGCTTAATGTGAAAGAGACTAAGGAGCTGGTGATAGACCTGAGGAGAGCTAAGGCACCGGTGACCCCTGTTTCCATCCAGGGGGTCAGTGTGGACATGGTGGAGGATTACAAATACCTGGGGATACGAATTGACAATAAACTGGACTGGTCAAAGAACACTGAAGCTGTCTACAAGAAGAGTCAGAGCTGTCTCTATTTCCTGAGGACACTGAGGTCCTTTAACATCTGTTGGACGATGCTGAAGATGTTCTACGAGTCTGTGTGATCATGTTTGCTGTTGTGTGCTGGGGCAGCAGGCTGAGGGTAGCAGACACCAACAGAATCAACAAACTCATTTGTAAGGCCGGTGATGTTGTGGGGATAGAGCTGGACTCTCTCACGGTGTCTGAAAAGAGGATGCTGTCTCAGTTGCATGCCATCTTGGACAATGTCTCCCATCCACTACATAATGTACTGGTTGGGCACAGGAGTACATTCAGCTAGAGACTCATTCCTCCGAGATGCAACACAGAGCGTCATCGGAAGTCATTCCTGCCTGTGGCCATCAAACTTTACAACTCCTCCCTTGGAGGGTCAGACACCCTGAGCCAATAGGCTGGTCCTGGACTTATTTCATAATTTACTGGCATAATTTACATATTACCATTTAACTATTTATGGTTCTATTACTATTTATTATTTATGGAGCAACTGTAACGAAAACCAATTTCCCCCGGGATTAATAAAGTATGACTATGACTATGACTATGACTATATAAATTATACCTACTTTACTTAACAAAGTAAATATAACAACACTGGTGCAAATTCAGAGAGAAAGAAATATAGTCCTGAGGAAGGGTCTTGGCCCGAAATGTCAGCTGTCTAGTCTTTTTCATTGGTGCTGCCTGGCCTGCTGAGCTCCTCCAGCATTTTGTGTGTGTTGCATTGGATTTCCAGCATCTGCAGATTTTCTTGCGTTTGAATGAGATACAGTGCGATGTACTTTTACAGTGTTTCAGGTTGGTTCAAGAACCCGTTGGCAGTGGTGAAAAACTATTGTTGAACTTTGAGGTGTGGGTCTTCAGGTTCCTGTAACCCTGGCCTGATCATGGCTTCGGGAGGAGGGCATGGCCCAGAGAGTGGGGGTCCTGGATGATGGATGTTGACTTCCTGAAAATCCATCTCTTAGTGGTGGGGTGAGCTGTAGCTGAGTTACTGCTCTCCACATCCTCTTACATATTTGTGCATTGGAGTTTCCATATCAGAGTGTGATGCAACCAGTTTAAACAATTAAATAAGTTGGGATTTTAAAATAAAAGGGCTCTCTCAGCAATGGTCAACATGAAGCTACTGATTATTGTTAAAAACAAAAAAAAACCCAACTGATTCACTTATGTCCTTCAGAGAAAGAAAGCTACCATGTTTATCGTGTGTGACTCATATGTGACTCCAGACTCTCCATTGTGGTTCACCCTTAACTACCTCCTCAGATCAGACTATTTAAAGATGCCAGAATTACCCAATTCCTACCAATAAGCAAATAAAAAATGCAAGTGAATTATCTTCACAGATGTTTCCATCTCCACCATTAAAGTGTTCACATTAAGAGAGCCATCTCTTCAAAAATTTTCTGAGTAAAGTTCTCTGGAAGTTGTAGTAGTTTACCTTTGTCTGAAAAAAGATGGATTGAATGGCTCCCTCCTTGTTAGTCCCATTTATGGGTGTGAGTTGGCTGGTTACATCTCATTTTCTTTTACATGCTTCTCCCCAGGTGATTATAACTATAGAATGACAGCATGAGTGATGACACTTGAATCTCGAATCCCTCATCAAAACCACAGACAGGGTACAACATAAGGCTACCAGATGTGCCAATGAATTTCTCAGGATAAAAGAGACAACCCATGCATCTAGATTGCTTGAAGAGATCATGAATCTAGAGGCCTTTAATGTACCTACAGAAAACTTTTGCCAGGTCTTGGCATTTTTTAGTGGTGTCTCACAGGGTCTTGTGTGGCTCTGGTCCAGCTGAAAGAGACAAATGGATATCATTGATGTAAGATGAGGGTTTACACATGACAAAAACAGGACCTGAGGACCTGGTTGCACCTTCCTTTAGATACTTTGATATGAATTGAACAGCAGTACCTTATTAAAACATCCACTGGTATATTGCACAATTCAGTCTAGTACACCACCCAAAGTGAAACTGATCCTAGCTTGCCCATTGTATGTGAGTAGAGCTTATTGGCGGATTCTTGTTTGAACCCTCATGCTGTGAGATTGGTATTGTCCACAACTTGGCCACCACTTCCATGCAGCAACCACTTGCTGCTTGACTCTCTATTACCCAGGGGTATAAATTCAACTTGACTCCTGCTCAAAGACCTGATAGAGATTTAACATCATTTTCCCTTTTTTTTGATTTTCTATAATTTGTTATCACCTCCCCAAAAATGATAAATTCATAGCCCATTAAGGGTGAAAGATCTGTACTACTTTCTATGTCCAAGAAGTGGAGGACGTGGAATGGAGGTAAACCCAGAGAGGCATGAGAAAAGTATTTTCTAGCAGACAGTGGTTACGTTCTTGAGAACACTTTGGGTAGAGTGGAGGCATATTAAATAAGTGAATCAAAAACATTAATGGGGTGATGTGGTAGGATGGGACAATGGGTCTCACTGGATTTCTTTTTCACAATGCTGGCAGAGACTGGCTTTCCTCTAATTCTTTAAAGCATATGAGCCTTGGGGAGAGGACAGTGCTTCATTAGGGAAACCCCTATATGTTTCTTACTATTGCTAACATTAGATAGGAATGGTCTATTTCTGAAAAGTTTACATTTTTGGCTACTTTATAATGAAGCTCTGCCATTAGATATTGGCATTAACATCTTGTTGTGAGTCATTCCATTTTGCTTTTGTGTTTTAGACCTCTGAGGATAAGTTTATGTTCATTTCCCTGAAACCTCCTGACACTTAACAATCATGTTATATATTTCTTTATAGTAATGTAAACAACTCCTGTGGCGAGAAGACGGAATGACATCATGTAGAACTCAGAACAGGACAGCACAGAAACAGCTCTTTCAAACCACGATGTTGTGCTGAACTAATTAAGCTAATGACACCTAATGCCTCCTGCCTGCACATGGTCTTTTCCCCTCCATTCTCCACACATCCACACACTTGCTTAAGAGCCTTGTCTTATTTGCCTCCACCACCACCCCTGGCAGTGCATGCCAGACACAATCACTCTCTATGTAAAAAAAACAATTACCCTGCACACCTCCTTTGAGCTTTTCTCCTCTCACATTAAATGCATACCCTCTAGCATTAGACATTTAGATCCCGGGAGAGAGCTACAAGGCTATCTACGCTCCTCATAACGTTATAAACTTCTATCAGGTTTCCCTTCGGTCTTCGCAACTCCTGAGAAAGCAATCCTACTTTGCCCAATCTCTGACTACAGCACATGCCCTCTAATCCCATTAAGGGTGAACGATCTGTGCTATCCCTTCAGTCAGACCCATGTTACTCCAAAACAAGAGTGGGTAAAAGAGATAACTTGCTTGTGATTCAGATAAGCCAGATCATAAGCAACAGTCCACGTTTTACTTATGACCAAATAAGGTCAGAGTCTCTCTTGGAATCCCAGATTGGGCCACTGAGAAAGGAGAATGGCGATGAAGGTATTGAAAAGAAAGGTTTCTAAAGGGAGGATTTGTCACATGTCTTCAAGGTGGTAATCTGCCTCAATGAAAAGATTTGGTATGAATCTAGGGAAGAGGTTCTTTGGTTACATGGGGAGACTGGAGAACTTGGTATTGTCCTCTTTGGAGAGGAGGAGATTGCAGGCAAATCTACTAAAGGTACCAAACAGTATTAAGATCTAATGCAGAGTGAAAGGAAAGAAACTTGGGGCCAGAGTTAGAGTGGGAGGCTTTGGCGTGAACAGGCAGAAACTAAGGGAGCCGAGTTTTTTGGAGTCGCTTAGTTAATTGTAGAAATTAAGCTTAAGAATTTAGAGCCAAAGGTATATAATAAGTGTAGGCAGGATGGTAGTTAAGGCAGTGGAATGCTCCACCTGTAAAATGTGGGGTTGCAGGGTTCCCAGCGGTCTCCCTGATAACTACATCTGCAGGAAGTGCACCCAACCTCTGCTCCTGACTGACAGGGTAAGGATATGCTCAGGACCATCTGGGAGGATGAAACTTCTACTGAGGTGGTCACACCAGGCATTAGATAGTAGATAGGTGACCACCAGGAGAAGTAAGAGCAGTAGGCAGTTACTGCAGGGTTCCCCAGTAACTATTCCCCTGGCAACAGGTATTGCCCTTTGGATACTGCTCGGGGGGGGGGGGGGGCGGTTGCGAGATGACCTAACAGGCCACAGCAGTAGCAGCCAGGCCAGAGGCACAGTAGCTGGATCTGAGGCTCAGCAGGGAAGGATAAATTCAGGCAGAATGATAGCGATAGGAAACTCAATAGTTAGGGGACAGACAGGAGATCCTGTGGCCTTGAAAGAGGTGCCAGGTTGGTGTGTTGCCTCTACGGTGCAGGGGTCCAGGATGCCTCAGAGCGGCTGAAGAATATTCTGAAGAGGGAGGGTGAGTAACCAGAGGTCGTGGTGCATATTGACACCAATGACATAGGTAGGAAGGGGGAAGAGGTCCTGAGCAGTGAGTATAGGGAGTTGGGAAAGAGGCTGATGAACAGGACCTCCAAGGTCATAATCTTTGGATTACTCCGAGTGCTACGTGCTGGTCAGGGCAGGAATAGAATGAAGGACAGATGAATGAGTGGCTGAGGAACTTGTGCAAGGGCAGGTTTCAGGTTTCTGGATAAATGGAGCTTTTTCTGTGACAGGGTTAACCTGTACGAGAGAGATGGGTTCCACCTAAACTGAAGGGGAACCGATATCTTAGCCAGGAGATTCATTAATGCTAGTCTGGCAGAGGGGGGAGGGATGAATGGGAACCAGAGTACCAAATCAGAAAGTGGAGGAAGGTAGATGTCAGGGCCAGTGAAAACAGGAAGGAGCAAAGTGATAAGTATGATGGGACGGATAGTTTGAAGTTTGTGTATTTTAATGCTAGGGGATTATGGGTAAAGATGATGAACTTCGAGCATGGATCAGTTCATGCAACTATGGTGTTGTGGCCATGACAGGGTTTTGGTTGGGAGAGGGACAGGAATGGGTGCTTAATGTCCCAGGGTTTTGATGTTTTAGAAAGTTAGAGATGGAGGGAAAAGAGGTGGGGAGTTGCACTACTAATCAGGGACAATATCACAGCTGTTCTCAAGAGGACATAATGAAGGATTCATCCACAGAGTCTATGTGGATAGAACTCAAAAACAGGAAGAGTGCATTCACCATGATGGGATTTTACAGCAGAACCCAATTGCCACCAAAGCATTGAGGAACAGATATGCAGGCATATTAAAGGAAGGTGGAAAAACAATGGGGAGCTTCAACTTCCCTAATATAAACTGAGACCTTCTGAGTACAAGAGGTTTAGATGGGGCAGAGTTTATTAAGTACATCCAGGAGGGTTTCTTAAATCAATATGTGGATAGTCTAACAAGAAGGGGGGCTGTACTGAACCTGGTGTTGGGTAATGAGTTTGGGCAGATGATCAGTATTTCAGTGGGTGAGCGGTTAGGGATCAGTGATCATAAATCTTTAGGATTTAAGGTAGCTATAGATAAGGATAGGCATGGAGAGTATTAAATTAGACCAGAGCAAATTACAAGAGCAATAGGCAGAAACTACGGAGAGTTAATTGTGAACAACTATTTTTGGGCAAGTTCACATCTGACATGTGAAGGGTGTTTAAAAGCCAACTTCACAGTGTTCAGGAGAGGTATGTTCCAGTCAGATGGAAAGACAAGGATGGCAAGGTAAGAGAACCTTGGCTGTCGAGAGAGGTGATGAATTTAGTCAAGAAGAAAAAGGAAAAGTATGTAAAGTTCAGGATGGCCTGATGGGATATACCCCTGGTAATTGAGATTTCTGGGGCCTTGTCCAATATCATCTTGTCTTCTCTGGCCACAGGCGAGATCCCAGAGGACTGGTGAGTAGCTAATGTTCTTCCATTATTCACAAAAGGAACCAGAAATAATCCTGGAAACTACACAGCAATGAATATCATTTCAGTGGTAGGGAAGTTACTGTAGAGAATTCTTAGGGATAGGATTTATGAGCATTTGGAAAACAATGGTCTAGTTAAGGAGAGCCAACACGGGTTTGTGTGGGGCAGGTCGTATCTTACTATCATTAAGGACCCCCATCACCCAGGACGTGCCCTCTTCTTATTGTTACTGTCAGGAAGGAGGGACGGAAGCCTGAAGGCTCACACTCAATGACTCAGGAACAGCTTGTTCCCCTCTGTCATCCAATTTCTAAATGAATATTGAACTCATGCAAGCTACCTCTATACTTATTTCTATTTTTGTACTACATATTTAATTTAACTGTTTAGTATATATACTTACTGTACTTCAGTATTTTTCTCATTTTTTATTATTATGCATTGCATTGTACTGCTGCCGCAAAGTTAACAAATGTCACAACGGTGATGCGAATCCTGATTTTGATTGAGTTTTTTGACAAGGTGACGAGGGTGATTGATGAAGGTGAAGTTTTAGATTCTGTATGGATTTTAGTAAGATATTTGACAAGGTGTGAGGCTCACCCATTAGATTAAGATGCATGGGTTCCATGGTGAATTGGCCATTTGGATTCAGAAATGGTTTACCCATAGAAGACAGAGGGTAGTGGTCAAAGGACTTACTCTCACTGGTGGTCTGTTATTAGTGGTGTTCCACAGGGATCTGTACTGAGACCTCTGCTGTTTGTCATGTATATAATTGACCTGGATGGAAATGTAGTAAGTTTGCAGATGATATGAAGATTAGTAGTGTTATGGCAAAGAATACAGAGGGATATAGATCAGTTGCAAATATGGGCAGGGAAATGGCAGATGAAGTTTAACATGTGCAAATGTGAAGTGTTGCACCATGGAAAGTCAACTGCAAAGAGACAGAACTCTATTAAAGCCAAGATCCTTAACTGTGTTGATGAGCAGAGGTTTCTTAGGGTCCAAGTTCATAGGTCTCTGAAAGTGGTTATGCAGGTTGATAGGGTGGTTAAGAAGGCGTATGGCATGCTGCCTTTATTAGTTGAGGAATTAACTTCAAAAGTCAAGAAGTTATATTGCAGCTTTATAAAACTCTCTTTAGGCTGCATCTAGAGTACTGCATACAGTTCTGGTCACCCCATTAATGGAAGAATATTGAAATTTTGGAGAGGATGCAGAATAGGTTTACCTGGATTACAGGATATGTACTATACTGATAGGTTGTTTTCTGTCGCTGTAGCAGTGGAGGCTGAGGGGAGATCTGATAGAGGTTTATAAGTAAAGTGAGGCATAGATAGCAGACAGACAATATCTTTTTCCAGTGTCTAATACCAGAGGGCCTGCATCTAAGGTGAGAGGGGGTAATCTCAAAAGCATGCGAGGGGCAGGTTTTTATACACAGAGAGTGATGAATGTCTGGAATGTTCTGCCTGGGGTGATGGTAGAGGCAGAAGCATTAAAGAATTTTAAGAGACGTTTAGGTAGGGACATGAGTGTGAGGAAAATGGAAGGATATGGACACAGAAGAAAATTGGTTTAGTTAGTCATCTGATTACTAATTTAGTTGGTTTGGCACAACATTGTGGGCAGAAGGACTTGTTCCTGTGTATTACTGTTCTATGTTCCATGTCCCAAACTGTTTCAAATGCTGGAAGGGTGAGAAAGTGGAGGACATAGAATGGAGTAAATTCAGAGTGACATGAGAAAATCACCTTCTTGCAGAGAGTGGTTAAGCTCTGGAGTACACTTTGGGTAGAGTGGAGGCAGGTTAAGTAGCTGAAAGAAAAGCATTCATGGGGTGATGTGGTAGGATGGGACAGTGGGCCTTACTGGATTGTTCTTGCAAGCTGTGGGCAGAGACCAGATGAGCCAATAATCTTCGTACATGGAGTAATCATCCTCTACTTCTGTAAGGCGTATGAGCCTTGGGGAGTGGATGGTTCTTCAGTAGGGTAAACCCAATGCTTTTCCTATTATTGCTAATGTTAGATAGGCAAGGTTGATTTATTACAAGTTTATATTTTTGGCAAGTTTATAATGAAGCTCTACCATTAGATATTGGCATTAACATCTTGTTTTTGGACCTCTGAGGATGTAAGTTTATGCTCCTTTCCTTGAAACCTCCTGACACTTAATGGTCATGTGATAGAGTCATAGAACTCTTCAACACAGAAACAGGCCCTTCGGCCCATCTCGTCCATGCCAAACTATTATTATGCCTAGTCCCATTAAATTGCACTTGGACCATAGCCCTTGATAACCCTCCCATCCATCTACCTATCCAAAGTTCTCTTAAATGTTGAAATCAAACCTGCATCCTCCACTTCAGCTGTCAGCTCGTTCCACACTGTCACCACTCTCTGAGTGAAGATGTTTCTGCTCAGGTTCCCCTTAAACATTTCACCTTTCACCCTTAACCCACGACCTCCAGTTGTAGTCTCACCCAACCTCAGTGGAAAAAGCCTGCTTGCGTTTACCCTATTTGTTGTGCACCCATATTTCTTTACAGTTATATGAGGAGCTCCTGTGGTGCCAGGACAGCATGGCATCATATGAACTCAGAACAGTACGGAACAAGAACAGCACCTTCAGCCCATGATGTTGTGCTCAACTAATTAAGATAATGACACGTAATCCCCCTTGTCTGCACATTGTCCCTTTTGTTCCATTCTCTGCATATCCACATGCCTGTTTAAGAGTCTCAATCATATTTGCCTCTACCACGGCCTATGGCAGTGCACTCCAGTCACCTGCCACTCTCTGTGTAAAAACATACCCCACATACCTTCTCTTAATCTTCAGGATGAAATACATATGCACATAATGTAAACATCAAGCATATTTGGTTAGGATAAACACCTTCATTTAGTGCTTCTGTATCCTGAAACTGCCAGTAAAATTTACTAGGACATCAGCCATGATGAAGACGGCACCAGTGAATAACGCTATCAAAGGTGACATCCTGAAGACAGGTCACAAAGCAATTCTTTTCACACCTTTTTATTTCAGATAGGGTTCTGCTGCGGTCAGAGCTTGTCATCTACAACCTGGCTGTGTGATTTCAGTCGGATCGGGCAATCTGGCCCTTTGCTGTCTCTGAGAATGTTCCACGAGGCTGCCACCAAAGCGTGAAGCATGAAGACCAGGGAGCCTGGAGACGGGGGACCGAGCCCATGATCGACTCTGTCTCTTGTCGATTAAAGCACTGAGGAGGCTTGAAAGCCTCGAGGCAAGCGAGTGCTCAATGCCGTCTATGAGCCGCCCACTCGCTGCTTCCAGAGGAGGCGTCTGCATGTGGTGCTTTCCCACTCACTGCTCCTGAGGGAAGGTCCTTGTGTTTGAGTGACCTCCCTCCCCCGATGCTGTCGGCAGATAGTGCCGGAGCAAGGGACGGCCAGCCAGTAATGAGCACTGAGCTGAACTGTACTGAAATATGTATTTTGATTTTGTGTTTTATATCCTGTGTTTCTGCTCTTGTTGCTGTTTGCATGATTTTTTTGCGTGTTGGAGGGGAGGAGGCTTTGATGTTTGATGCTTTTCTGTGAATGGCTTGGTTCCACGGTGTTTCTTTGTTTCATGACTGTCTGAGGGGAATACAAATTTCAGAGCTGTACACTGCATACATACTTCGATAATAAATTTACTTTGAGTTTCGATTGTCCTTTGTTTACACCATTTACTTATTATAAGACAGAAGGTGGCCATTCAGACCATTGCTAGCTCCCAATAGACTGTGCCTAAGGTCAGGACCATGCCTGGGTCTCTGGAATTCTGAGGCAGTCATGCTAATTCCTGCATGCTGATGCCAATTACAATTAATGATGAGGTTTTACAAAAATAAAAGATAGAAAACAACAATTGATTATGCCCTGCTAATCTTGTGGATGTTTTGTGACTGTGAGGAAAATGATAAAATATCAGCACAAATTGGTGAATTTCCCAGTTAACAGGCTGATCAAGTGTGTTGGTGCTGTTGCTGTGGGCCAGATCAAAGGCAGGCAAAGAACTAGCAGCAGTTGTGCTTGTTTTCCAGAGAGCAGCTTCCTCTCTTAAAGATGCACCAACTGATACTTCAGTAAAATCAAAGCGGAGCACACAATGCAGGTTTGCAAACAGTGGTGCAGGCTAACTGTAGAAGGGCAGATGCAGAACAAGCTGGAAAGATTTAGCACAAAGAAAATAGAATCAAAAAAAGTATATACAACATGAAAACAGGCCTTTTGGCCCAACACATCCATGCTGACCTAGGTGTTCTGCTGAGCTAGTCCCATTTGCCTGCATTTGGCCCCTTTCCATATTTACCTTTCCTATACACATACCAGTCCAAAAGTCTTTTAAATGTTGTA
Source organism: Mobula birostris (assembly GCF_030028105.1). Taxonomy (NCBI): domain Eukaryota; kingdom Metazoa; phylum Chordata; class Chondrichthyes; order Myliobatiformes; family Myliobatidae; genus Mobula; species Mobula birostris. The sequence goes on from NC_092373.1 coordinate 163,377,712, forward strand.
ATTGTATCTGCCTCTGCCACTTCCTCCACAGCTCATTCCATATATCCACCACCCTCTGTGTGATAAAGTAGCCCCTCAAGTCCCCTTTGAGCGTTTCCCTTCTTAACCTTAAAGCTCGGTCCACTAGTTTTATATATGCTTACTACAACCCACAGCAACTTGAGATTGCAGGCAGCTGTTAATTCAGCACAAGCTATCAAGATCCAGGAGAAATCATCGAGTCTTGGAGCTATACAGCACCGACACAAACCATTTGGCCAACCAATCCAAGCTGACCACGCTGCCCATCCACCTAATCCTGATTTCCTGTGTTCATTCCATATCCCTCTAAGACCCATCCATCCACACACCTATCCAAGAGCTTCTTTAATGACACCACTGTACCTGTCAGAACCATTTCCCTGGCAGCTCTTTCAAGCAACTCACTACCCTCTGTGTGAAAAGGTCACCCCTTGGGTCCCTTTTAATTTTTTTCCCCTCACACCCTAAACCTTTGCTCCCTAGCTTTGGAATCCCCCTACCTTGGGCAAAATCATGAGTGACCGAATTGTTGTACTCAGAGTCCTATAAAGGTATTGTATCTTTAATGAGCTTTCAGATTTGTGATGCAGGGACAGGATTGTGTGTGGTCTATGAGTCAAAAGGAACCAGTCCAAATTGTTAGGCACAGAAAGCTCTGCTATTATTTGGTGTTTGGGATTGTGAATCCCATGGAAATGATATCCAAGAATGCCAGCCAAAGATGTAACAATAGCTGACAGTCAAAGAACAATGAGAGCGTCTGGAGACTGCAGGTAGCAAGAGTCATTTCAGGGTGTTCTGGCAACCTTTCTCCATTCTGTAAGAGAGACCAACTGCTACTTGTGTCAGAAGAAAAGACGTGTATTAGTAATTGGCAGATCAAAGATGTAAGGCAAAAGACAGGGATGACATCTTAAATATACTACACTAGAGAGAATGAGCTTCTTATTAGAAATAAAGGAGTCTGGACAATATTACCTCAGCAGCAGAAAATTTAGAAAGTGCTTTATTTAAATTAGTTTATTATTTTCACATGTACCGAGGTGGAGAAAGCACTTTGCTTGGCATGTCAGCCATACAGGTTATTTCATCACAACTGTGCATTGAGGTAGTACAAGTGAAAACAATAACAGAATGCAGAGTGAAGTGTTACAGAGGCAGCGCAGTGCAGTGCAGGTGGACAATAAGGTGAGGGTGGTTTAAAAGTAGAGGAGGTGGAGTATGCTTTGTGAATAACTCATCATGGTGCACAATGTGACGGTTCTGTCCCAATCCTACTCAGCCGACCTGGAACATCTGGCCATCAAATGTCATTCATTTCATCTGCCGTCACCCCAATAACAGTGTAATTGCACCTCAGGCCAATGTCAGGCATGATGATCACCATCATTATGTGCCATGTCATATGATGTGGATCATAACAGACTATCCATGACCGTGATTGTTCTTGGCAGATTTTTTTACAGAAGTGGTTTGCCATTGCCTTCTTCTGTGTTCAGTGTTTTTACAAGACAGGTGACCCCAGCCATTATCAATGCCCTTCAGAGATTGTCTGCCTGGCTTTAGCGTTCGCGTAACCAGGACTTATGATGTGCACCAGCTGCTCATACGATCATCCATCACCTGCTTCCATGGCTTCGTGTGACTATGACTGGGAGGCTAAGTAGGTGCCACACCTTGCCCAAGGGTGACCTGCAGGCTAGCGGAGGGAAAGAGCACTTTACATCTCCTTTTGTAGAGATATTAAAAAATGGGAGTATAAAACTTCACCCCTAACTACCGAATCATCAATTAACCCTTTCCTATTACACAATACAGGGCCTAAAATGGTGTGTTATATTGTTTGCTCCTCCGCATATTGGGATGCTTCACTGTGCGTGTTCCTTTTTCCCAATGACAGCCACGAGAAGAGAGCCTGACTTGGGTGGTGGGGGTCCCTGATAATGAATGCTGCTTTCCTGTGACAATGCTTTGTGTAGATAAGTTCATTGGTGGGGAGGGCTTTACCCATGATTGACTGGGCCATATCCAGTACTTTTTGTAGAATTTTCCCGTTCGATTCCATTGGTGTTTCTATACCAGGCTGTGAAGCAGACAGTCAATATACTTGCCACCACACATCTATAGAAGTTTGTTAAAGTTTTAGATGTCATGCAGACTTTTGTAAACTCTTACGAATGTAGAGTTGCTGCTGTGCTTTCTTCGTAATTGCACTTAACGTGCTGGGCCCAAGACAGTTCTTCTGTAGTGACAACAGGAAAGGAAAATAAAGTTGCCGAATTTCTCCACCTCTGATCCCCCATGGATGTCCAGTAGTCAATACCTCCCTCCCTCCAGTAGTCAGTATTCAGCTTCTCGGTCTTGCTGACACTGAGCGAGTGAGAGGCTGTTGTTGTGGCACCACTGCCAGATTTTCGGTCTCCTTCCCCTATGTTGATTCAGCCTATGGCAGTGGTGTTGTAGGATATAGAACTTGGGATAAATGTACATAATTCACAACTACCAACGTAGAGTTGGGGTTTTGCTTTCAGAGGCTGGTCTGATGTGATGAAGCAGATACGTAAGGATTTTTAGCATGGTTTTGTGTTTTAGCTTTTGGAATTCAATAAAATGTGTTGTAGGTTTCATTACACATAAAACGTCTCATTTCATTTTAATTGCACAACCTACAGTGTCAACAGCAAACTCAAGTATGGCATTGTGTGCTTGGCCACACAGTCGTAAGTGTAAAGCGAGTAGAGTCGGGGGCTCAGAACACAGCCTTGGGGTTCACCTGCGCTGATGGAGATTCTGGAGGAGATGTTGTTGCCAATCCGAACTGGCTGGAGTCCGCAAGTGAGAAAATCGAGGACCCACTTGCTCATTGAGGTATTGAGGCCAAGGTTTTGAAGCTTATTGATTAGTTTTGAGGGGATGATAGTATTGAATGCTAAGCAGTAGTCAATAAGGAGCATCATGATGTATGCATGTTTGCCGTCCAGACGTTCCAGGTATGAGTGAAGGGCCAATGAAATGGCATCTGCTGTGGACCTGCTGTGTGCCAGTGAGGTCTACAGCAGATTCAATCTCACTGGATTTCCACTCGACCTTGGATCACCTGGACTATAGGAGGCTGCTGTTTACTGATTATAGCTCAGTATTCAACACAATTATACTCTCAGTTCTAATCTAGAAGCTCCAAAACCTGGGCCTCTTATCCTCCATCTGCAACTGATTCCTTGGCTTCCTCATCAGGAGACCATAGTCTGTGCGAGTCGGAAATAACATCTCCACACTGACAATCAACAGATCTCAAGGATGTGTGCTCAGGCCACTGCTCTGCTCCTTCAACACCCACAAATGTGTGGCCGGGCACAGCTCAAACCCCATCTATAAGTGTGCCAATGACACAGGTATTGTTGGCAAAATGCCAGGTGCTGGCAATGAGATAGATCCACTGATTGAGTGGTGTTGTGATGACAACTGTGCATTCAATATCATTAAGATCAAGGAATTGATTGTGGACTTCAATGGACTGCAAATGCTAAATATCTGAAATACTGTAAAGTTAGGGCCATGAAAGATAAGGAAACAATTTGCAATACAAATTATCACAGCAGCAGACTGCTTCATTGGCTCAGCAATTTATCCTTAACGAAAAACAAGATACTGTATGTTTTAAAATTTACTCAGGAGCAGTTTTGAAAGACTTTAGACATGTGCAATTCATGATATAACATCATGGTCAGAGTGTGGAATTACTCTTGCTTGTGGTGGATCCCAGTGAAAGTGACCTACAGTAATCAGCAAAGATTGGTTTAAGAAGTCTGGGAATTGATAGCAGAGAAGAGCGTCCTGCTCCAGCTGATGCTCTGTTTAGATCATCGCATGACAGTCAGATATTAGTACTAAACGTTTGATATTCAGACTGCAAAGCAAAGGTTCGTTTTTCTGTAACACTAATGAGGTTGCTCAGGTAATTCAGCAAGTGTAACATCAAAGCAGGTCTACAGAAACAGATTGAGAATGCACCAGCTTGGAAGAGTTTCTGAATGAAGCTTTATGCCTATCTATAGTTGCTGGGCTGAATTGTCAACCAGTCAGGGGTGTTTAGAATGGGAATGTGGAGCAGTCACTCTGAACATTATCAGGAAAAAACTGTAGTTTGCCAAATGGAAGTCATTGTTAAGAGGTTACATATGACTGCACATTAATGGAGATGGAGGAATTTATGTTCATGTGATGATGTGTACAGTTTGACAGCCATGCTGATCAAAAAGCATCTAAGAGATCATTACAGCCATGGAAAAGGCCAATCTGACCATTCCAACATATCCTTGTTGATTTTTGCCATAAAGTCAATGTTAATTTCCTTGTACTGGCGATGTTTACGGAAAATGGATTGATGTTAGATATGTACAATTGTGCAATGTACCATTGAAGAGCTGAGTTGGCTCTCTGCTGTGCATGAATTACCAGTAGAAATGGTGGCTGGCAATAGAATCCATCACTTTGCGAATTTTTGTGTGATTGATCTGTTGATCTTCGCACTTCCATTGGACAGCAGAAAGATCTGAGCATGTGCCAAAAGAAACCTTGAAGGAGCAAGTGTTCCAAGGTTAGTCAGGCTTCCCGATGAGTCATTAATAGTTTCACTAATGTATGACTCCACGTTCCACTGGTGGTTTCACTCCAGCAGAGCTGTGAATGCATCTTTTCACACAACTGAGCATAGTGCAGCTTAACTCAAAGGGGAAATCAGAGAGCAGCAAGTGAAGTGGAAGGCGATGTTTTGAGAGAGAGAAAAGCAACTTCAACTAAGTGAGAGCTTAACTGGGCCAGCGAGAGTCGGCAATGGAACCACAGTGAAGTCGTTCAAAGGTGTGGTGGCAGAAGTTTGAATTGGGAATCAGGTAAGAAATTAAAGTGATTGAAGCAAGACTCATGGTACTTATAGGCATGAAGTAATGCATGATAACAAATCTAGTTTTGGTTTTGATACAGAGCCAACTACTGTTGAAGAGTTATGAAATCGTGGTGAGTCAAATGAAGAGGTTGCTAGTTCTTTGGTTCCAGGGATGAGTACAATGAGGGGAATAGGTACATATTTGAGGTCAAATCAATAAAGAAAGCCAGCTTACTGACTAAAGGTGTAATGACTGTATATAACTGTATATTTTCTATAAGGAAGAAGAACTGTCTGATCTGTATGTATACAGTGATATCAATGTCATATTTCTTCTTCTTATGTAAGCTGTAGAGACAAGGGACTCACCAAATAAGAGAGGGGGAATCAGTTATTATTATACTGAATGGCAGAGAAGGTTTAAAGAGCTGAAAGGCTTACTCTTCTCTTTTCCCATGTTTTCCCCAATCGTGCCTCCAGTCTCACTCTGTGTCATTGATAAAGCTAGTACTCTCCGGAAGGATTTCAGTGCCATCCTGAATGTTTTATCTCAACTGTGAATGCTTACAGACCCGAGGTTTCCAAGAATCTATGTGGAAATACATTTTTTCAAGATGTCGTTAAGGACTCCTTGAATATTTTCTTCTGTCCCCTGATAATTTCTTCCTATGATACAGCTTGGAATTAAAGTGTCTGGTTTGAAGCCTAGTGAGTTCTCTGACATTGGCTCCGATGAACTTTGAGGGTTTTGTGTTGACTTCGTTGGTATTTTTCAAGTGCCTTAATGCACCTCGTGTAGATAGTCCGGGCCTTCGGGCAGGTTTTACTGTAATATGGTTAGAGATCAGTTTTGCAACAAACCAGATTAGCTGATCTTCACATATCCATTTCCTGAATTGACTGAAAACTGTGCTGGCACATTCAAGACAATGGTGAACTTCATCACCAATGTTCTTCTTTGAGAAATAAGAAGTGGATCATGTTTTCCAAGTCTCTGCATGAACTAGTATTGTTAGAAGTTAGTTCTGTATAATGGGGTAGGCAAGTAGAAGCCCTTTTGCAGATGTTGAGTGACATGCTCTTATATTTCAGTGAATAAGCCGTGATAATTCGGAGCTCAACCTCTGAGCATAGCAAATGCAGGCATCATCTGCGTACTGCAGATGAACTAACTGATGGTCAGCTGACCTTGGTTTTGAAGGTCACCATCATTGAAGAGTTTTCAACAAATGGAATTAAATGATGTGGGTGCTGAACTATTTGTCAATCATAGGGTTGACTGTCAGATCCCCTTTCTTCCAATCCCACTCCGCTCATATGCAACTGATCAGTTTATTGCCTGTCAGGTACTTTGACCCCACTTGAGCTTGCCTGGTCCCAGGGTAAAGAACATCCATTCAGGACAGGAGAGCAACTTGGAAAGGTTGGTGGAAGATCCAATTGTCAATGACCATGTGGAAGCCAATGAAAAATAGAAAGATTCTGCAAAAAAACTATGAGTAGTTAGGATCCAAATTTTTAAATCAGAACCACAGTGGTAATAATCTCTGATTACTACTGGGAAATGTGCAAGTTGACATAATGTTGAAAAAGATCAGAGAGGAATGAATTCAAAGCTCAGAGCTTGATGTGGGAGAAATGAGTTTCAATTCAAGTGGTACTAGACCAGTATGCGGAGGAGCAAACAATATAACACACTATTTTAGGCCTTGTATTGTGTAATAGGAAAGGGTTAATTGATGATTTGGTAGTTAAGGGTGAAATTTTACATTAAAAAATGGGAGTGATTTAGCTGAAATTTAGATCTCAATAACAACCAATGCAAAAACCATGAGGTGTGAGTGGACTACTGTAAGTTGTGAAACTACATCTAAAGAATTAATGCGTAATTTGCAACGTATGACTTCAGGGTTTGAATGTTCCCAACCTGGGGTGCAAGGACCCTTTGCTTCATAGTATTGGTCCATGACATAAACAAGGTTGGGAACCTCTGGAGAACTTACCAGGAAAAATGCCAAGACAAATCTCTTAAAATAAATGAAGTATGGCATTATATCAAAGGAAAATGCTTGTAATGTAAACCCACCATTTGCAAATCAGGGACAAGTTAGTGTGATGATCGGAAAACACAAGAAAGATTGTTTACTGGTTACTTCGAAATTAATAATAGAACTTGAAAAAGTAAGCATTGGTTTTAGAATCAGAATCAGGCTTAGTACCACCAGCATACCGTATGTCATAGAATTTGTTGTTTGCAGCAGTAGAAGAATGCAATGCATTAAAATGTATAAATTATAATAATAATTAAAAATACATAAATACGTAGTGCAAAAAGAGCAAAAAATGATGAGGTAGTATACATTAATTCATTGTCCTTTCAGAAATTTGATGGTGAAGGGGAAGCAGCTGTTTCTAAAACATTGAGTGTGTGTCTTCACACTCCTGCACATTCTCCTTGATGGTAGCAATGAGAAGAGCCATGTCCTGGGCGATGGGGTTTCTTCATGATGGATGCTGCCTTTCTGAGGCATCGCCTTTTGAAGGAATCCTCGATGCTGGGGAGGCTAGTGCCCGTGATGGAGCTGGCTGAGTTTGCAAATTTCTGCAGCTTTTTCTGATCCTGAGCAGCGGCCCTCCATACCAGACAGTGATGCAACCAGTTTGAATATTCTCCATGGTACATCTGTTTTAATTTTTGCTAGAGTCTTTGGTGGCATACCAAATTTCCTCAAACTCCTAATGAATTATCACTACTGTCGTGCTTTCTTCATGATTGTATCAATATGTTGGGGCTCAGGATATATATTCAGAAATGTTGACACCCAGAAGCTTGAAACTACTCACCTTTTCCACTGCTGATCCCTTGATGAAGACTAGTATGAGTTGTCTCAACTTCCCCTTGCTGAAGTCAGCAATCAATTCCCAATTCTTACTGATGTTGAGTGCAAGGTTGCTGTTGATTTAAAGGGTTTATAAATCGGAAGGCATATTTGATAAATCTGTTAGAGATTGTTAGTGTTGTAACTAATTTAATGTGTATGGATGGAATGGTGGATGTAGCATACTTGGGGTTGCAGAACGCTTTTGATAAGATGCATGGAGTGGCTGAAGATTTTTTCATAGACAGAAAACAGAGTACAGATACAAATGGATCACTTTGGTTTGTGGGACTCTGAACAGCAGATTGATGCAGTGGATGGGTGCTGGTTCTCTGATGCTTGGTCTACATCATTGCTTTGGATGAGGGGATCATGCGTATGCATGGTAGCCTAGTGGTGAGCACAATGCTTTACAGTACCAACAACCCGGGTTCAATTCCCACCCCTGTATGTAAGGAGTTTGTACATTCTTCCTGTGACCTCGTGGGTTTCCTCTGGGTGCTCCGGTCTCCTCCCACAGTCCAAAGACATACCAGTTGGTAGATTAATTGGTGTTGTAAATTGTCCCATGATTAGGCAAGATTAAATCAGGGGAGTAGCATGGCTAGAAGGGTCTATTCTCTGCTGTATCTCAATAAAATGAAACAAAATATTCAAATTTGCTGATGATACAAAGCTGGAGGCAAGTATGGGCAGTAAGGAGTTTCTTCAGCCCTAGGGTGATGAATCTATGGACTGTGTTGCCACAGATGGCTGTGAAGGCCAAGTCATTAGGTGCATTTAATGGATGTATTCAAAGTTTCTTTATTGGTAAGGGTGTTTAAAGTTATGGGAAGAAGGCAAGAGAATGGACTTGAAAAATCAGCCACAATTGAATGTGGAACGGACCCAATAGGCTGATTAGCTTAATTTTGCTCCGATATTTTATGGTCTTATGATGTTATGGAAACAAGATGACCTAATGTGATAGAAAATCGCTGTTAAAATCTGATTTTTATTTCCAATTTCTAGTACCTGCAGTGTTTAAAATTTGATTTTCATTTACAGTAGAGGGATTTGCTCCAGTTGTATAAGGTCCAAGTGTGAGCATATCCAGAATATTGTGCATAGTTTTGTTTTCCTACTGGAAAAAGATGTACTTGTGTCAGCGGGCATGTAGCATAGGTTTACTAAGTTTAGTCCTGTGCTGGAGATTTGTTGTGTGAAGAGGGCCTGTACTCTACTGAGCTATCAATGAAACGTAAAACGTTTTTATGTGGATTTACAGGATAAATTAAGATGATGTTTCCCCTGTTTATTGCTTAATTATTTAATTAGTTTATTATTAGTATTTCTTTTTTTCTCTCTTTCTCTTTGTTTTTGCACAGTTTGTTGTTTCTTTCTTGCCTGTTGTTTGTTGTCCGTACTGTTGGGTGTGGTCTTCCATTGAATCTATTGTGTTTCTTGCATTTACTGTGATCACCTGCAAGAAAATACTCTTACGGTTGGCTCTGGCAATGTACATGTACTTTGATAATAAATTTACTTTGAGCTTTGGTTGAGATATCTAAAATCAGGGCTCACCATCTCAAAAAATGGGTTAGCCTTTCAGGTCAAATATGGGAAGAATACTTTCTTCGTGCAGAGAGCAGTGGACTTTTGGAAATTTCTACCCAGGAGAGCTGTGGATGCATGATCATTGAGTATTTTCAAAACACAGAGGGATAGACTTTTGGATAAGAAGGGAATCAGGGGGTAAGGGAAGAGTGCAAGTAAATGACACTGAGGTAAAACATCTATGATCTGATTGAATGGAGGCGTAGGTGTAGGAGGCTAACAGGTGCCCTCCTAATTCCATTTCTTGTTCTATGTAACTACATTGAATTACTGGGGAATTCTAGATGATATAGTCTGTCAGAGCCCAAGAAGTCAGCTCACCCCACCTTCCAAATAGCAATTAGAGATGAATCTTGCCGGTGATACCCAAATCCTGAAACTGAATATAAAATATACCCGTCTCGGCTTGATGTTCATTAACAAACCAGCTCCCTCACTCCCTTCTAGTGAGACACGAGAAGGTGGTATACAATGGACATGGAAGCTGGGGGAGGCAGAGGGACAACAGAAATTTAATGCTGGGGAGAATTACTCAAAATCAGTGGGATCACCACCCGGTCTTGGATCAAATAAAATGAAACATTCTCTTGAGGTTATGATGCTTGAATGTATTTGGGCAAGTGTGAAAGAGAGAAAGTTAACATTGTTTTTAAGGTGGAAGGAAGGTATGAAGAGTAAAGTAGCTGGGATCAGAGAATTGCCTTCTGTGTACCTGTAGTATGTTTGGGGTCATTCGCAGTCAGGGTGAGAGCTTGTCCACCAGGCAGTTGGTAGGTGGCAATAGGTAGTTCTGCTGAACATGGTAGGCATGTTATGTATGGTTTTCTTTTGGAGGTACAGTGTTGAACTGGCTCTTCCGGCTCAACAAGCCGCACCGCTCAGCAACATACCTCTTTAACCCTAGCCTCATCGCAGGACAATTTACAATGACCAGTTAACGTACTAACTGTTGCGGCTTGGGACTGTGGGAGGAAACCGGAGACGCCGGAGGAAACCCAGAGCCATGTGGGAAGAATGTACCAACTCCGTACCGAGGATGTTGGGATTGAACTCTGAACCTTGGCGCTCCGAGCTGCAATAGTGTCGCACTAACTCTTATGTTACCATTGGTCATTAACACAAGTGATGCATTTCATTGTATGTTTTGATTTACATACAATTGATCAAATTACAATTTGATCAATAAATCTGAATCTGAATCAGAGATAGATAGTCACCGTGTGTTTGACCACCTTACATTCCAATGGACTTCATTTTGTTCCAATTGTGTTCTTTCTTGTGAAAAATAGTGTATAATTTGTGAACATTGTGTAACCTATACTATGTCCCTGTAATGCTGCTGCAAGTAAGTTTTTCATTAGTGATAGGACAGTAAGCCTGTCTTTGACTTAGACACCAGGTATTGTGAACTTACCTTTGTCTATTTCACTCTCCCGAATGGAATGCCTGATTTGTGCATTGGTATTGTCCCGCAGTCTGTGAATTTCTGTCATTACAGAGTAGGGATGGTGAGGTGGAGGGAAAAAGGGGAGAATCCTCTTCAGTGTGGAAAATTAATGCCTCCACTCTTAAATCAGCTAGTCAAAATTTCGAGCCCAGCTGTACTATCCACACTTATATTTAGACGAGGAAAGAACATATTTAAATTTTATAGGAAAGAAATTGCCATGAGGGTGTTGAAAAATAATCTCCCTCTGGATTCAGAATCATAGTGAATGATTAAGTTAATGTTTCCGCCATATTAGCTGCTTACCCTGAACAATGAGGCCGCCACAAATGGAGAAGGCACAGACCTTAAGGAATATGCCTCACCTGCCACCAGCTACATCAGTTAGTGTGTAAACAATGTTGGTATGTCAGGAATGGTCATCCCAAAGCCCAGCCAGAAGCCCTGAGAGAACACAGAGGTGCGCTCCTAGTAGAAGTCCAGAACATTGCCTTCAAGTCCGGCGACTGCACAGTTTTCAGGGCAGTCAGGAGAAACCTTATCTTAGGCATCAAAAGGACAAAGACCACCTATGCACAAAAAATTCAGGAACACCAGTCTGATAACAATCCCCAGTGTATGTGCTGTGCGTCAGGTGCATAACTAACTAGGCAAAAAAAAGTGTGGACTGTACCAGTGAGTCTTCCCTCCCTGATGCTCTAAACAACTTCTATCCGTGCTTTGAGGCACGCAGCACAACACCGACCATGAAAGATATTTCCCACCCAGGTGAGCAGCCACTGTTTGTAACAGGCAGCAGACACAAGAAGGTCTCTGCAGAGAGTCAAGTCCCGTAGGGCCGCCGAACCTGACAACATCCCAGACTGAGTCCTCAGGGAGTGTGCACACCAGCTCACTGACGTCTTCACAGACATCTTCAACACTTCACTCATCCAGGCTGTTGTCCCCACATGCTTCAAACCAGCCGCCATCATCCGTACCAAAGAACTGTACAGCTGCATAACTAAGTGTCTACCGCAGAGTGGCACGGATGCCAGTCATCATGAAGTGTTTTGAATGGCTGGTAATGACATATATCAAAAATGCCATTCCTGCCTCATTAGACACTCACCAATCTGCTTACTGACAGAATCGCTCTACAACCTATGCCATAGTGTCTGTCATGCACCTGCCCACACACACCTAGAAAACAAGGACACTTGTCAGAATGCTGCTTCTGGATTTCAGTTCACTATTCAACATTATTGTCCCACAGACCTTGGTGAACAAACTCCTGCTCCTTGGTCTAAATACAATCCTCTGCCGCTGGGTGTTGGAATTTCTAAAGAACAGACCTCAGATAGTTTAGATGTACAACAGCTCCTCCCTTCCCATCATTCTCAGCACATGACTGCACGACCACACAGCAGAGTGATCGCATTCCCAAGTTGCCAGTCACATGACAGTGGTGGGGCTCATCACCAACAATGATGAGACAGCCTATACAGAGAGGAGGTGGAAGAGCTTGAGGCCCGGTTCCAGGCAAATAACATGTTCTTTATTGTCAAGAAAACAAAGCAGAAGGCTATTAACTTCAGGAGATCTCGTACCATGCACCCCCCTCCCTTACATTGGCGGGACAGCAGTGGAAACTGTAAGCAGTTTCAAACTTTTGGACGTGCACGTCTCTTCTCGTGGTCCCAGAGCACATCCTGCACAGTCAGGAAAACTCACCAAAATCTCTACTTTCTGAGGAGGCTGAAGGGAGCCGTACTGTGCAAATCAATAGTCACATCATTCTAGAGATGCACAGTAGAGAGCATTTTAGCAAGTTGCATCACTGCTTGGTACTGAAACTGCACTATGACCGATAGAAGGGCTCTAAAATGGACAGTTAAAACTACCCAAAGCATCACCAGCACCAGCCTACCTGCCATCAAGGGCATACTTACAGAAAGGTGCCAGGAAAGGTCCCGTAATACCTTGAAGGATCTCACCCACCCTGCTCATGAACTGTTTGTCTCACTCCCATCAGGGAGGAAGCTACATAGCAGCCACGCCAGGAGCACAGACTTACTTTCCCCAAGCAGTAAGGCTGATCAAAACCTCCATCCACTAACCCACCCCTTCACATCCTCAACCATCACCACTTTATTATTTCCTGTCAGTCACCTCATGTGCAGTCATTCCTGTGCCCAGCATCAATTTGTGGACATACAATAAATCTATGTATACAAGCCATCTTATGTATTTATACTTATTGTGTTTTACTTTTATTATTGTTTTATTTATCTTTTGTGTATTTGGTGCTGTAATGGATCCAGAGTAATAATTATTTCATTCTTTTTTACATTTGTGTACAGGAAATGACACTAAGCAATCTTGAATCAATAAAGCTCAGTGAGTACACTTCATAACTCCTGGTCATATAATAAAAGTTATACAGTAGAAATTATTCAGGAGCCAATTCAGTCACTGTCCAGGCTCTGTGACACTTCAAACTACAGGCAGTCAGCACTTTGAATAATTCATGGTGTATCTGGACATTTCCCAGATGAGGCTGTTGTGAGCAATCCCTGAAGAGCAGGAACTCAAAAAACATTTGAATACTGTATTTTCTGTTCCAATCAAAGGTAACTAGTGTCCATATTCCCTCATGGTAAATCTACTACAGACTGAAAAGTTGACAGCCAGAGGTAATTTGGAGTAAGTAATCTTCCAGCTGCAGCACTAACCTCGCACTAAAGAATATCTGATGCCACTTACAGTGAATTCCATGGATTCAGTTCCACTGAAACCAATGAATTTCCCATCTCAAATAGGAATTATTTTGTGTTAAGTTTCTAACTATAATATTTTAGGTATTATTATATTCTAGGTAAACTAAAAATATTGAACTGAGATTTATCTGGAAATTCATGAACCCATTAGAGAAAACACTCAAGTGTAATTATCGGGAAATGAGATCACGCAGCACTGTTCTTGTCTGACACTGTGGCTAAAGGTAATTCCCTCCAGAGTACATTATATTTGTGGAGACATACATTGACAGACTGCAGATGCTTTAAGCTAGAGCAACAAACAAGATGCTGAAGGAAAACACACACACACAATGCCGGAGGAACTCAGCAGGTCAGGCAGCATCTATGGAGAGGAATAAAGAGTCAATGTTTTGGGCCAAGACCCTTCACCATGTGTGTGTTACTTTGGATTTTCAGCATCTTCAGAATCTCTTGAGTTTAAAATCCTTTGGGGATCTCAGGAGGCCAGTCAGCCTCTGTGGAGTAAAATGTACAATTGTCTTTTTAAGTCAAGAGTCTTCATCTGGACTGAAAGATAGAGGGGAGATAGTCAGTGTAAAAAAGGACAAGGGGAAGGAGTGGGCAAGAGCCACCGTTGATGTTGCGCTCACCCACATCTTCTGTGTTCACCACTTCTTCCCACTGCCTTAACAGTGATAGAGTTCCTTTTGTCCTTTCCTACCACGCCATGAGCTTCCACATCCAACACACCATTCTCCACAACTGCCACCATTTCCAAAGGAATCCTACCACCAAACATATCTTTACCTCCCTGCCCCCCTTCTCTCCGCTTTCCACAGGGATACTCCCTCTGTGATTACTCCCTTGTCCATTTGTCCCTCCTCACTAATCTCCCTCCCAGCACTTTTTCCTGCAAGTGGCTGAAGTTTGAGATTTGCAGGTGAACTGCTGCCTCAGCTGGAAGGGCTGTTTGGAGCCCTGAAAGGAGGAAAGGAAGGAGGTGAATGGGGAGCTGTAGCACTTGTTCCGGTTGTGGAAAGCAGAAAGTGGAGGGGGAGAGAAAGATGTGTTTGGTGGTCAGATCCCTTTGGAGATGGTGGAAGTTACAGTGAATTTTGCGCTGGATGCGGAGGCAGGTGGGGTGGTAGGTGAGGTTGGGGTGAGGGCAGATGTGTGTGAAATGGAAGAGATGCGGTTGAGGGCAGCGTTGATGTTGGAGGAAGGGAAGCCCTTTTCTTTGAAGAAGGAAGACATCTCCTTAGTTCTGGAATGAAAAGACTCATCCTGAGAGCAGATGCGGCAGAGACAGAGTAATTGAGAGAAGGTGACAGCATTTTTACAAGTAACAAGGTGGGAAGAGGTAGCGTCTAGGTAGCTGTGAGAGTCAGTGGGTTTATAAAGGACATCAGTAGATCAGCTGGCTCCAGAGACAGAGACAGAGAGATTGAGAAACGGGAGGGAAGTGGTGAGAATGGACCAGGTAAACTTGTGGGCAGGGTGAAAGTTGGAGGCAAAGTTGATGAAGTCAATGAGCTCTGCATGGGTTCAGGAAGCAGTACCAAAGCAGTCGTTGATGTAGCGTAAGAAAAGTGCAGGACGGTCACCAGTGTAGGCTTGGAACATAGGTTGTTCCATGTAGCTAACAAAAAGACAGGCATAGCTGATACCCATGCGAATGCCCATGGACTCACCTTTTGTTTGAAGGAAGTGGGAGGAGCCAAAGGAGAAATTATTGAGATTGAGGACTAGTTCCACCAGATGGGGGAGAGTGCCGGTGAAGGGTAACTGGTTGGGTCTGGTGTTCAGAACGAAATGGAGAACTTTGAGGGCTGGCCTCGATCATCTTATTTTCCCTATGGACTTCGCATGCTCTTGATCTTTTCAATGATTTCAAGTTCCCTGGCCCCGATCATCTTATTTTCACTATAGATGTCCATTTCCTAAACACATCTATCCCTCACCAGGAAGGCCTCCACATTCAGCACATAATTCTCCCTAACTTCCACCATCTCCAACAGGATCCCACTGTCAAGCATATCTTTCCCTCCCTCCACAACTTTCTGCTTTCCACAGGGATTGCTCCCTACACAACTCCCTCATCTATTTGTCCCTCCCCACTGATCACACTCCTGACACGTATCCTTGCAAGTGGAACAAGTGCTATACCTGCCCTTACACCTCCTCCCTCACACCATTCAGGGCTCCAAACAGTCTTTCCAGCGGAGATTCACTTCAATTGTGAGCCTGTTGGGGTCATCTACTGTCCGGTGCTCCCGGTGCGGCCTCCTGTATATCAGTGAGACCTGACGTAGATTGGGAGACCAAGCACCTGTGCTCCGTCCACCAGAAAAAGCAGGATCTCCTAGCAGCCACCCATTTTAATTCCACTCCCCATTCCCTTTCTGACATGTCAGTCCATGGCTTCCTCTACGGTTGCGAAGAGGCCCCAATCAGGTTGTAGGATACTCCATTTGCATAGCCTCCAATCTGATGGCGGGAACATTGATTTCTCGAACTTCCGGTATGCCCCCGCCTTCACCATTCCCCATACCAATTTCCCTCTCTCACCTTATCACTTACCTGCCCATCACTTCCTTCTGGTGCTCCTCCCACTTCCCTTTCTTCCATGGCATTCTGTCCTCTCCTATCAGATTTCCCCTTCTCCAGCCCTTTATCTCTTTAGCAATTGACTTCCCAGCTCTTTACTTACCCGCTCCCCAACTCCTAGTTTCACCTATCACCTCCTACCCTGTATTTATTCCTCCCCTTCCCCCACCTCCCAGTTTCACCTATCACCTACTACATTGTATTTCTTCCTCCTCTCCCCCCCCCCCCGCCTTCTTATTCTGAACTCATCTTTTTTCTCAGTCCTGATGAAGGGTTTGGGCCCAAAACGTCGACTGTACTCTTTTCCATCGATACTGCCTGGCCTGCTGAGCTCCTCCAGCATTTTGTGTGCGTCACCTGCAAATCTGCTGGGTTGTCTATTCTGTCCGATGCTCCTGACGTGGCCTCCTCTACGTTGGTGAGACTCTTTGTAAAATGGGGGACTGGTTCATCAAGCACTTTCACTCCATCCAATAAAAGCAGAACTTCCCGGTGGCCAGACATTTTAATTCCAATTTCCATTCCTGTTCTGACACGTTGGTCCGTGGCCTCCTCTTGTGCCATGATGAGGCCACCCTCAAGGTGGAGGAGCAACACCTTACATTCCATTTGGGTAGTCTCCAACCTGATGGCATGAATATCGATTTCTCTTTCCGGCAAATAAATTTTTCCCTCCCCCTCCCCTCTTCTTCTATTCCCCACTCTGGCCTCACTTGGCTATCACCTTCCCCTGGGTCCCCTCCTTCTTCCCTTTCTCCTGTGGTCCACTCCCTTCTTATCAAAATCCTTCCTCTTCAACCCTTTACCTTTCCCACCCATCTGGCTTCACATATTACCTTCTATCTATCCTCCTTCCACCCACCGCCCCCCCATGTTTTTATTCTGGTGTCTGCCCCCTTCCTTGCTGATCCTGAAGAAAGATCTCAGCCTGAAACGTTGACTGTTTATTCATTTCCAGAGATGCTGCCTGACCTTCTGAGGTTCTCCAGCAGATCGTGTGTGTTGTTTGGGTTTCCAGCATCAGCAGAATTTCTCGTGTTTAAGCACAATCGAATAATTGGCAGCTGTAGATGAGGAGGGTTGATAGGTAGATGTACGAGAGAAGAGTGGAAGGAGTGACAGAGGTGATAACTTGAGGCAACAAAGGGCTGCAGATGATGGAAGGTGGAACATGGAACCAAATAAGGAAGGTGGGAACAGTGGGGGAAGAGGAACCTGTGGGAGGAATATAGGGGTGATAGTCAGATGGAAAGAGTGGGAGGGGGATGAGGAAATCCTGGGCAGATCAGGAGAACAGAATGAAAGCAGTTTATCTGAAATTGGAGAATTTAATGTTCATGTTGTTGGGTAGCACACAACCAGATGGAATATGAGATGCTGTTCCTCTAGGTTGTTTATGTGTCAATTTCTGGTCAATGACGCGGTTCTCTCCTGGACTACACCTTTATATTGAAAGTTAAGTGTTGTAATGGTAAAATATTGAAATTAACATTCACATGATTTTTTTCTTACATTTTGGATCCAGATTGAATCTTGCAAACAATGATGTCAGGACCATGAAACATCCATGATATGATCAGAAGAAGCAATTTCACTACATTTAGCGATCTCCTGGTGCTAAAATGAAAGATGAAGAGGTATGATGCAAGGAACAGCTCTTCAAGTTATCCAAAAAAAGCACAGTGTTGCTTCTTCCGTAAGTCAAATGAATCTGCACATGACCCATTTCCAGATCCACAAGGTGAAATATTTCCCTATACATTAATAAGAGGACATTTGGGCAAACAGCAAACCCTACATTATACTCAAGACAACTCCAATAGCTGTTTTCTTTATAGTAGTAAACTTCTGTATTTAACTCCCACGTGTTTTCGGTTTGTACAGCACAGCAGGAGACTCAGAGTTAGAAATTGGTCGAATGGCAAATTTATCTGTTGTACAGATTGTGATAATATTGGAAGAGGAGGTACAGTGTGAGGCAAAACAGAAGTTGTAAATCTGGCATCGGTTGCTCTTTAAGGAAATATGGTGTGCACCAAACTCTGAACTGGGGGACCAGGGAATAGAATGAGTTCGAAGCATTTAGTCATCCTGTAAAATGCAATGTGAAACATGACTGCAACTTATAGTCAGCAAAAGAATGAAAAACAAGAGGGTGTAGGAGTAGAAAAACAAGAGGGCAAAGACTTAAGGTGAGTGAAAGGAGTTTTACAGGAGATTTAATAGTAAAATCTTTTACATAAAGTCATTGATACTCGGAGCTTGCTGCCAAAGGAGGTGACGGAGCCAAATATATAGGCATTTATACAGGTATTTAAAGAGATAATGCATTGAGGATAGTACAGGCAAATGGGATGATTGGAGACATGCTAAAAAGCTGACATGGACTTGCTGAGCTGAAGGGTTTCTCTTCTGTACTTTTCTATGACTCTATGCTGTATTATTCTACAACAATGAAAATATTGAAGAAAATAAAACAATAAAGCAAACAAAAACAAAACTTGACAGATTCTGGAATCTTATAGAACCAGATAACTGCTCAACAAGTCGGGCAGCATCCACAGAGAGGAAAATGAAATTAATACTTCATGTCAAAGTTGGAGTTAAACTAGACTTAAAGTGCAGAGAAGAAGGAAGGGGGGAGAGAGTCAAGGGGAAGATCTGTAACAGGGTTGAAAGGAAATATATTTAGGAAAACAATAGGCTCATGTTAGCATAGTGGTTAGTACAATCACTTCTCAGAGCCAGTGATCACCGATCGGGGTTTAATTCCCAGCGCTCTCAGTATGCTCTCCCCGTGACTGTGTGGGTTTTCTCTGGGTGCTCCGGTTTCCTCACAGATAGTTAGGGTTAGGGTCAGTGAGATGTCAGACGGTTAGGGTTAGGGTTAGTGAGATGTGGGCAGGATATTTTGAAGCCAGTCACATGGCGATACCTGTGGGCTGCCCCTTGCACAATCCTTGGACTGTGTTTGACATTGATGCAGAACAACGCATTTTAATGTTTTGATGCAGATGTGACAAGTAATGCTAATCTTTATCTTTAAAGACAACAAGATAGTTATCTGAAATTGATGGCTTGATTCAATCTGGAAGGCTGTGACTTGCTGATATGAAAGGCAAGGAGAGTAGTTAGAGTTTGTATTTAGCTGTCTTTATCTCTCTTATTCTTTCCTGGCTTTTCTCTTCCAATATCTAGTCTGGATCCTTCTTGTTTTATCAACTCATCATCTGCCATGCACTACCTTTTATACAAAGACTAGCATAATACCAACCAAAGAAAACAAAAGAATAAATATAATTAAAAAAGAAGTTACAAAAGGCATGCAGTCCTTACAAGTCATCATCAATGAAGTGGAAGCCACTGATTTGGAGAAAACATTGCATTGACCCTGTCCTTTCATCCAGTCTGCCTTCCTTTGATGTCTCCTGTTTTGTATGAGGCAGTTACAGAGCTAATGCCAAGAACACTTTGTCTCAAGTCAGGCTGAGTAGACTGCTTTGTGCCAAATGAATCAAAGACTCCTCCCACCCCAGACCTCTCCCCTCCCTCCCCCCCCCCCCCACATTGGGCAGGAGATACAAAAGCTCGAGAACTTACACCACACGGCTCAGTGACAGCTTCTATCCTACTGTTTTGGCTCTTGAATAAATCTCTTGTACAATAAAGATGAACTGTTAATCCACCAATCACCTTGTAGTGGTCCTTCAAATTTATCGGTCTCCCTGCACTGCATTTTGTCTGTAACTGTAACACTATATTCTGCATTGTTATTGCTTTTCTCTTTTCGTTTGTTTATATACATGCGTACAAGTGAATGACGATAAACTGGAACCTGAACTTGTTCTACCTCAATGTGCTTATGCTTTGAAATGGTCTGTATGGATGGCATGCAAAACAAAGCTTTTCACTGTATCTCAGTATGTGATAATTATAAACCAATTGTAGATTCCTGTGCATCTGTTTTCTTAAAACATCATATTTAAAAGTATCTTGAATCCCTTGCTTTTTATATTTCACTTCATTTAGAAAACTCCAAATCACTACAGCAAGTTACCGTTGTGATGAGAAGATACTTTTGAAAAAGGATCTATTGCTTTCCTGGTGTAGATAACAAACAAACTGTTCTTGGATTTCCAGCCAGGTACAGGTATCAATTATAACCGATGTTTCGATGACAAACTCTGCCATCTTCATCAGGGATTATGCCTGAGCATGTCTAATCTGCTGGTATTTATACTCCTGTAGTCCATCCCTCCTGATTGGTTAGTCCTCGTCCAATCAGACTTTCATTCTCCCACCTTGTTTACAATTGGATTCCAGTTCTCACTTACAGCAAGACCTTCATCTTTTTTTAAAAAAATCCTCTGGTTTTACTTCACCAGGTGGTTGCTAAGGCTATTGGCGCATCACTGTAGTTTTCTGCCACTGAAGTCAATCTTATGGCCATTGTGAATGCAGTGTTTTGCTACTGCCAGTTTCTCTGGGTAACCCAAATGGTTACACCTCCTGTATTCCCTGATGTGGGCTTCCACTGTGCATCCCATCTGGCTGATATACACTGATCCACATTCACAGGGATTCCTGTGAGCACCAGCTGATCTGAGTTCCCCGTCATCTTTGACCCACATAAGCTGTGATTTGAGCTTCCTTATAGGTTTGTGGATAGTATTAATCGGGTATTTCTTCAGGATCCTGGTGATCCTTCCAGAAACCATGGAAGTATAGGAAAGACTACATCAAGAGCGCAGGAGATTTGAGTTACCCAGAGAAATCGGTCCTAGCAGAACATTGCATTCAGAATGGCCATTGGATTGACTTTGATGACACAAAACTACTGCACTGTGCCAATGGCTTTTGGGACCGCCTAGTAAAGGAAGCCATTGAAACAAAACTAGAGGAGAAGAATTTTAACAAAGATGAACGCCTTGCTTGAAGTAAGAACTGGAATTCAATTGTAAACAAGGTGGGAGAGCGGAGGTCTGATTGGATGATAGCTAACCAATCAGGAAAAATGGATTATGGGGTATAGGTACCACGGGATTAGACATTGCTGGTGAAGATGACAAAGTTTGTTATCAAAATGTCAGTTATAATTGGCTGTACCCGGCTGGAAATCCGAGAAGAGTTTACTCATAAGATGTTCTTCTCTCTCACCGTAACTTGGGATCCCTCAATTGCCCTCAGCTGTTAAATTCTAAAACCTCAGGATCAACATTGGGACAAACCACAGGAGGGGGCCCTATCTTCCACTGAATAAAACAGCCCTAATGTGACAGGATGTTAATGGCAAGACTGGCACTTTATACAGGCAGACGGTGACAAGCCACCTCCTGAACCATCAAAGTTCTTGTGATTTCCATAGAAGGAGTTCATGTGGCCCATCAGGTCAGTGCTGGAGAAACCAAAGAAATCTCATCAGTCCCAATCCTGCACTTATTTTCTGTATCTTTTCCTTCCCACTTTTCCATAAACCCTCTCCCACCCACCCTCCTACCATCCACTTAAACAATTTGTAGTAACCAATTAACCTATTAAACAGCATGTATTGGGGATATGTGAGCAGACAAGAGCATTTGGGGGAAATCCATGTGGTCACAGTAAGAACATACAAACTCCAACTCAAGACAGTCGTTGATAAATGACGAAACAAGAGTCTGTAGATGCTGGAAAATGGAGCAACAGACCATATGCTGAAGGAACTCAGCAACGTTTGTGGAGGGAAAAGAATTCCCGACCTTCTCAGGAACTTTTATCATGATTGATAAATGTCTAAGTGAGGGTTGTCCCAGATGTCCAGTGACCTTGTCATTCTAGGGGCAAGGGAGGAAGTGGCTTGTAAAGTTTCTGTTGAAGTAGTATTTTGTGACTTTAATGGTGACTTTAGTAGGCGGAGTTAAGACTTTGTCAGAGGGCGGCTTCTTCGAGCACATTTGTGAAAACTGCGTAATTTCTTCCCTTTAATGTCTTTTCTCCTCCCTTTTCAAGGTCAATGGGGTTCTGCTGGAGTCCGTGATTTACAGCTGTACCCAGACTGTGGTTCTTTATGGCAATGATTCCTGCTCCCGGGCCTCACTGACTGGCCATTTTCCGATATTCCTAGAACACAGCCTGGAAGATTTGTGCGCCTCCAGGCGAGGTCCCGTGGCCCTGTGGACGGGCCAACTCCATGCCTGTGTCGCCGCGGAAGAAGCGGAACATCATGAGCAGCAGATCAGCTGTCGGAGGTCTCTGTACTCAGGCAATCGCTCTCTCCCTCTTTTTCTTTCGATGGTGGGGAAAAATTTGCTGCTTAATCTTGACTTGGAGAACTCTGAATAAAAACAACACAGCAAACTTTAACACGATAATCAGCGAATTGTTTTGTTTTGTTGGTCTCCCCTCTTGCTGTGGGAAGGGTGATACAGTACCTCTCTGTTCCTTTATTAGGGGGAGAGAGAGGGCCCGTGGCATGTCGAATTGTCAGGTGAACAACTAGGTTGGACTGCAGATAATGGCCTGTCTTTGGGCGCTTTGCTATTGCTTGCTTGGTGGGTGGTGCGTGCTGATGCTTTCTGCTGAAATAACCGGGGGAGAGGGAGGGGGGAGGGTAGATGCTCTGGTGCTGCTTGTGCATGGGAGGGGAAGAGGGGGCTTTGGGGTTCTAAAGTTTAATAGTTATTCATTCCTAGGGGTACTCTTCTGTTTCATGGATGTCTGTGGAGAGTGAGAATTTCAGGTTGTATATTGTATACATTCTCTGATATTAAATGGAACCATTGGACCATTGAGTAGAAACAAAGCACCTTGTAGCTGTCAATACAATGCAGCATTGCAGATGATCAAGTCAGTTGTTTGCTCCTGGATGATGCCCATTGTGGTTGTACACATCAAGTGGGGAAGAATTGCAACTCACTCCTGGCCAGCAAACGGGAGGAACAAACTTGGGATAGGCTCTTACCTTTATATCTTATATTCAGCTTCGTTCCAACACAACATATTCACAAAGCATTTGGCCAGTATGACAATTTCCTTTGTCAATGTGATGTGACTGTGTAGTGAATAATTTTTAGAGAAAGCTTGGAAAAAAATTAGTACATCTTTGCAAATTTATCACAGATTCATTGAATATGTTGCTTGAGAATTTTGAAGCTTATATTTCAAGTGTTGTGATGCAATTGCAAGAACTTAAGCAAGGACCTGGACATGCCACATATTGCCTACTGCCACAATAGGTCAAGAGTCCGAGAACACTACAGCCCAGAAAAAGGCCCTTCAGCCCAACTAGTCCGTGCTGAAATATTAACCTGTCTAGTACTACTGCCCGGCACCTGGACCACAGCCCTCCATATCCCTCCAATCCATGTACCTATTCAAATTTCCCTTAAGTGTTGAAATTGAACCTGCATCCATTACTTCAGTTAGCAGCTTGTTCCACACTCTCAACACCTTCTGGGAAGATTTACCCCCATATTCCCCTTAAACATATCATCTTTCACCATTAAGCCATGACCTCTCGTTCTAGTCTTACTCAACCTCAGTAGAAAAAGTCTGTTTGAACTCACCCTAAATATACCCCTCATGATTTTGTATATCTCTGTCAAATCTCCCCTCATTCTGCTATGCTCAAGGTAATACAGACCTAACCTATTCAACCTTTCCCTACAACTAAGGTCCTCAATTGCTGGCAACAAACTTGCAAATTTTACCTGCACCCTTTAAACCTTTTTGATATCTTTCCTGTAGGTTGGTGACCAGAACTGCACAAAATACCCTGAATTTGGCCTCACCAGTGTTGGCTGGTGGCGCAAGGACATCAGCGCCGAACTCTGGAACGGAGGTTCCCGGGTTCGAATCCAGTCGGGCCGTTCCCGAGTACGCTTTCCATCCGTGTCAGGTTGAGTGTTGAGCTCGCAACTCGACCTCGTAAAATAAAAGAAAAATACTGCGAAATGTCTGTGTGAGGAGTGGCGCCCCACACAGCCTTCCGATCCGCGCCTTATAAGGCATGAAAATGCCCATCGCTGGCCTTTCAGGCCTGAGTCGATGTCATCGTCATCATGAATGTTTTATACAACTTCAGTATAACATTCTCACTCCTGTAGTCAAAACTTTGATTTATGAAAGCCAATGTGACAAAAACTTTCTTTACAAACCTATCTACCTGCAACACTGCTTTTAAGGAATTAAAGATCTGCATTCCCAGATCCCTCTGTTCTACCACACTCCTCAATGCCTTAACAGTCACCGTGCAAGTCTTACCCTGGTTTGTCCTTCCAAAGAGCAACACCTCATACACATGTCTGCATTAAATTCCATCTGACATTTTTCTGCCCATTTTTCCACCTGGAAGCTTTGGATCCTGCTGCAAGCTTTGATAGCCTTCCTCGCTGTCCATTAAGCCCCCAGTCCTTGGTATCATCCATAAATTTGCTGATCCAGTTTACCTCATTATCATCCAGATGACAACCAACAACGGACCCAGCACTGATCCCTTTGGCACATCACTAGTCAAAGGCCTTCAGTCAGACAGCCAATCATCTACTACCACTCTCTGGCTTCTCCCACAAAGCCAAAGTCTAAATCAATGGACTACCTCATCCTGAGTGCCAAGCAATTGAACCTTCTTGACTAATCTCACATGCAGGACCTTGTCAAATATCCATGTAGACAACATCCACTGCCTCATCAACTCTTCTGCTAACTTTCTTGAAAAGCTCTTTATGATTGGTTAGACATACTGTGCTCTGCCTTTAGGAAAGTTGTACCCACTGTGGAGTTCGAACTCACAACCTTTAGATTAAGAGTCTCGTGCTGTACGGAAAGAGCTAGCTTGGGCTGATGCAGTCTCCAGAAGATACAATGTCACTGGCTTTCCACTCAGCCTTGGACTACCTGGAGAACAACAATACAATACAGTCAGGCTGCTGCTTGTTGATTACAGCGCAGTGCTCAACACCGCTATCCCCTCAGAACTAATCATCAAGCTTCAAAACATGTGATTCTCCACCTCCCTCTGCAACTGGATCCCTGTACAATGCTCCTCCTCCTTGGCCATCAACACGGGTGCATCTCAAGGATGCGTGCTTCTCCACTTCCCCACTCTCTCGTCACTCGTGATTGCGTGGGTAGCCCCAGTTCAAATGCCATTTATAAATTCACCAATAACACAACTGCTGCCGTGGGAACCATACATGGTTCATACGACAGGATGAGAATGAGATTCTCAGCTGGTTGAGTGGTGTTGCATTGACGACCAACCTTGCACTCAACATCAGTAAGAGCAAGGAATTGATTGTGAACGTCAGGAAGGGAAATTTGGGAGAACACATACACCAGCCCTCATCGAGGGGTCGGCATTGAAAAGGTGAGCCATCTCTGAATATCTAACCTGCACCCAACAGATGGACGGAGTTCTGAAGGCAGCAGGCCAGTGATGATATTTCATTAGGGGTTTGTGGAGATTTTGTATATCATCAAACACTCCGGCAAGTTTCTACAGGTGTACCATAGAGAGAATGCTGACTGGTGGCAGCAGTTGAATGGAGATCCCATCGCAAAAGACCATTAAAAAACTGCAGAGGATGTAAACTCAGCCAGCTCCATCATGTGCACTAGCCTCCCGCCATCGAGGACATCTGCAAAACCTGATGCCTCAAGAAAATGACATCTATCATTAAAGCCCCTCACTATCCACTGCCTGTCTTCTTCTCATTACTATAATCGGGGGCGTACAGGAGCCTGAAGACACACACTTAAAGTTTTAGAGCAGCTTCTCCCCTTCCGCCATCAGATCTCTGAATGGCTAATGAGCTCACAAGCATTACTTCACTGCTTTGCTCCCTCTCCTTGAATACTTAAAAATATATATTTTATTATAACCTGTGGTATTGTAACCTGTAGTAAAATAGCAAATTTCACAACTAATGTCAGTAATAATAAACCTGTTTCTGATCATGAACTGACATTGAAAAGGTTTAAGTTTGTAAGCTTAGCAAATTTACTACTTTGGAACAATTAAGATCCATTTTGACATGTCACAGTCCTCCACTTACTTTGAAAGCATTTACCTAGATTATTAAAGTATTTCAAGGTACTTCACATGTTTAGCAAAATCCCTTTTTGATTTATGAGAATGAGCCCACACATGTTTAAGGACTTTCCATCCTAATGCTGTTAATGTGTTTAATGCAGAGCCAAAGGAGAGTGATTTAATTAATGGCAATCTATCTTTCAGTCCAATCAATTCTACTTTATACCAGATTGCCTTGGGGTTCTAGACATGCTATCATCAAGCACATTCTTCTGGCCTCTTTCCTTAACCATCACCTCACTTAAACTTCCCTATCTATTATTCAATCTAATCCACAGAATAAATTGCTTTAGTGTCCAATTTAGTCTCAAATTTTAGCTAATATTTTATGAAGCCCTGATATATACACCTTTATGAGCCACTTCATTGAGATAAGCTTATGTGTTTGATATTCCCCAGATTTACAGCTTTCCTCAACATTGATCATTAACACAGATGCTGTTAAGTGCTGAAATTAAGGCTGTGGCCCATGTACTTAACCTTCTGATGCAGAATTCCAGTTGTTGCCCAGCTGAGACTCCATGTGCTGTGTTTCTGTTCATGAGCATTCCTACCTCAGTCCCAGATCATTAAAGGAATGGCAGTTGAATTAAGGGAGGTGATAAGGGTTGTATGCAAATCTAACTCCAGCATGCAAAACATATACTCAGTGGCCACTTATTAGGTACACCTATGCACCTGCTTGTTAATGCAAATATCTAATTAGCCTATCATGTGGAAGCAACTTAAAGCATAAAAGCAGTCAGACATTGTCTAGAAGTTCAGCTGTTGTTCAGACGAAACCTCAGAATGAGGAAGAAATGTGAGTGATTTTGACTATGGAAGGATTGTTGGTGTCAGACAGAGGAGGGGGTGGGATACTTCAGAAACTGGTGATCTCCTGGGATTTTCATGTACAACAGTCTCTAGAAAAGGGTGCAAAAGAACCAAAAAACATCCAGTGAGTGGTAGTTCTGTGGGTGAAAAAGTTTTGTTAATAAGAGAGGTTGAGGAGAATGGCTGATGCGAAGGCAACAGTAAACCATATGTTGCAACAGTGGTGTGCAGAAGAGTATCTCTGAATGGACAACCAGTCAAACCTTGCAGTGGAAGGGCTACAGCAGTGGAAGACCACAAGCACAGTCAGTGACCACTTTATTGGGTACCTCCTGTCCCTAATAATGTGAGTGCAAGTGCAAATGTTAGACAGTAGGAAAACCGTCCAAGGACCTGACAAAAATGTACATCTTTACCAGTTCAACTTGCCTCAATATGCAAGTTAAAAAATAAAAAGATCTTATTATCACTAGCAACTGGAACTTTGTGCATCTAGATGTTCTCGTGGGCCAGAGAGCTTTTCAGCACTGGAGACAGGTATGAGGGGTTAGTCCAGAGCTACTCACAGCACTATAATGTAGCTTGAATCACTCTGCATGCAGTCTGCCACCCAACACTTTGGTCTCTCTGTGCAAAGCTAATGTTCCATTTTATTGTAGACTGCAACTTTTATATTCCTGGAGGTCATTGCTTTCATCTTTTATTGGATGAGTTCTGATAATAAAAGGGGAAGAATGATAGCAGTTGAAATTCAATTTTGTTACTAATCATTTCAGCACAAGTTTAAGTCCAAAGTTTTAATTCAAGTTGTTTCACAAAGGTAGTATTTGGATTAGATTCTAACTTCTCCTGGCTGGCAAAAACCAAATGGTTATGCAAATTTATCACACAGGAAATGAGCTACCGGAGGAGCATAGTGGGTCTGGCAGCTTTTGTGGAGGGAACTGGAGAGTCAACTTTTGGGGTTAAGACCTTTCATCAGTCTCAATGCAAAACGTCATCGAGATTATTATCAATCCAGGTAAAGGGGTGTCAACCTGAAACGTCACCTAGACCTTTAATTGTCAAGACAAAAGTGTCAAACTGAAACACTGTCAATTTTCCCTCCATAGATATTGTCTGGCCCACTGAGTACCCCTAGCAACTTTTTTTTTGCCTTAATGCCTTATCTACAATCTCTTGTTTCTCTATGAAGATTCCTGTTGGACTCCCTTGAAATTTAGAAGATTGGAAGGGGGTGAGTTAATTGAACATTTCAAGATGTTAAAGGCGAAAAGTAATTTTCACAGTTTAGGGACTCTAGGACTAGTGAACACAGTCAAAAAGTTTGAGCCAACTGTTCAGATGTAAAATTGGGAATGATAGTCATTTGGTACAACAGTTTCTGGGATCCATTGCATTGCAGATCCAGTGCTCAGGGTATTTTCACTGAAGCTGCAGCAAAGTACACTGGAGCAGACTGACCTTTGTCCTGTTAAATTTTGGGGATTTGATTAAAGGGAAATACTTCAATACCTATTCCAACTAATAAGATTAGTAGAGGAATCAAGATACACAGAGGAACCTTCAAAAAATCTTTTTCTCTCAGCTGCATCTCTTTCATTCTTTGTCATCTTATGTTCATGCCTCCTCTCCTCCCCCCCCCCCCCCCCCCCCAGCCATTTCTCACCAATATTCTCAGCTCCTGGTGTTTGGTCCTGCAGTGCCGATCTCTTTTAGTTATGATGAGCTATTCTTAAGAAACGTGAGATCCACTGTAATGAGATTAGGTAGTGAAAGAGCTTAGATTGTTAAAGAGGCTATGTCTCTCTTCTGCAAGTCACTTGATTGCTTCTTTTCTCATCCTCAGCTCCATCAACCTTCTTTCCCTCTAGTCTGGCCTTATTCCCTGCACTGGAACAAGTAACTTTAGGACTCCAGCTGTACACAGAAGCCAAGACTGTCCACTGTGACTGGACGTTTGTCTGTTCATCTGAGGATAGAATGATGGGCAGGTGAAGGAAAAGAAGCAGAAAGGCTGTGTGCTGCTGACTGAAGATTCGGCATGAGCGACTCCAAGTGGCCTGGAATGATTTTATGCAAGTAATTCATTGCATTTTTCCTCAATAATTTGTCCCACTTTTATTGGGAGAAGTTGCTGTAGTTTTGATCCTAGTTCTGCTTCTTTTCATTTTTCAGCTGCTTTCAGTGTAAAATGGCATTGCTTGATGTACAATTGTCTTGTTGCAGGGGGCTGTATCCCACACCCCACCTCTTCTCATACATTGTCTGACACAGTGTTGTCAATGGACCCTCCTATCTATTCTATCAAAGCTCATTTTATTTAAACACCCTTGCTCTGTAGGGCTGTACTTTCATTTAGGGAAGAAAATTTATCCAACCTTTCAAAGTTTCAATTAATCTAGCATTCATGAGGAGGAAAACAATTCCAGATTTAATTTAGATCTATTTACTACCTTGACAATGCCATCCTGAAACCCCACAAAACCTGAACATTGTATTTATGCAGACAGGTGAACTGTTGCTTTTAAATGCTTTGAGTGAAAAGCTGAATGGAACTATTAGTCATTTAATTACACCGGTAAAATTTAATAACCTCTTTTTCTTGGTTGCTCTGTCATCTTTAACCTTTAATGTAAGATCCTTCTAATAACTTAAATAGTGATGGATCACTTTCCCTTTAGGGTTTTCTGGAGTCTGTTATACCTTCATTCTCACAGACTAAATGTTTACAAGGTAGATGTGATAAAAGTCAAAATAAGCTTTTCATTGAGTGAAGGTTTCATAACCTCTCAACCTGACTAGATGAAGAACATTTCAAAGATTCAAAGTACATTTATTATCAAAATATGCATAACTTATACAACCTTGAGTTTTGTCTGCTTACCGGCAGCCACAAAGCAAGAAAACCGAAAGAACCCAATCTAAAAAAAAGATAGACCAACACCCAATGCGCAGCGAAAGAGAAGAGGAAACAAATCATGCAAACAACAGAAGCAAGCAACAAGCAGCTCTTTCATGCATGTCACAAATTGCTCAAGGGTCATTGTGCATCAACTCTGTGTCACTAAAAGAAATGCAGCATCTACTTTCTTATGCATTTCTCTGGCTGATAGAACTGTCACTATTTCCCATCCCTGACTACACCTGAGGAGGTGGTGGTAGAACTTATTTAACTGCTGCAGGCTAGGTGGCACATTGCTTGCAGAGGTCACCTAGAAACCAAAGGATTTTGGCCCAGAAGTGAAGATGATCAATGTCCAAGTCCAGATGACTGCACTTGTTGAGGGAGAAACTGGAGGTAATGGTGTTCCCATTCTGTCGCCCCACAATCCTGACTTGTGGAAGTCAAAGATTTGAAAGGTGCTGTCAACAAGATCTAGGTGAACTGAAATCACTCTCCTGTAGATAGTGTACTGCTGCAGGAGGTAAATATGTAAGCTAGTGGATAAGCTCTGACCGAGTCCCGGAAAGGAATCTATGTGGGCTAAATTTTTTATTGCACTCCCTTGTACAGAGGAGATAAGTTACTCATTGATATTTTAAATGGGTATTTCATCCTTTAAGGTTCTATGCTGCCTACCACTGATTTCTCAAAGGCTCAGCTAATATCCTAGATTGTTATGAGATAATATCCTCCAAGTCCTGGATCAACACATTGATGTCGTGTGGAGGCTTGTGTGCTTTAAGGACTCCATCAGGCGATACCAACTCAGGGCCACCATGTTGGAACGGCTGTGGACGAGATGCCAGATGAAGATTAATTCAACACCAGCTTCCGAACAGACAGACTTGCATCTGCCCCTCCTGGGCCACACTTCATCATGAATCAAACCAACTTTTCAATATATGCTTGCCCCAGCTAGCTCCTGTGGTGCCGCAACCCAGGACATCCCCCACCTGGTCCAAACATGCCCTCTCGCTACGATCTGAGACTGCCTTTCCAGTAGTCCATCGATGCGGCCACGAGCTGGAGGAGAGGCTTCACAAAAACCAATTAGGAGTGTGAAGAGAAAAACACCTGCCATACAAAACAACATTAAATAATAAAATCTTATAATACATAGTCTTTTAGATGAATGTCAAATTTCGTGATATGGACATCACAGGCATTAAAGTGCAGTGAACTTTCAAAGATGGTTTGTCAAAACTAGTGAAAAGGGAATGCAAATCCACCCTCAGCCAACCTGGGTGGGTGGGGGAAGCATTATCCTATTTCTATAATAAAACCAAAATGCTGGGAATACCCATCAGCACAGTTAACATTTCAGATCAATGACCTGCATTGGAACTGTCTCAGTGAAGAATCATTGGCCTGAGTCATTATCACTGCTTTTCTCTACGCAGATGCTGCCTGACTTGCTGAGCATTCCCAACACTTACTGCTTTGACTTCAGATTTTCTGCGTCTGTGGTGTTTTGCTTTTCGACCTCTCGTCCCACTTCTATTGGATGAAGTGGAAATCAGCACTGTCGCCGCATAGTCAGAAACCTGAAATGTGTGTTCTGAGTTCTGCCTCTGTCTGGAATTAAAGCCTCTGCTGCTGCCCTGAGAAAGCATCGTTGGAAATTTCCCCCAGAATGGTGGTGAAATTGCAATGGGAGAGTCTCAGCAGGGCTTAAATCTTAACCATATAACAATTGCAGCACGGAAACAGGCCATCTCGGCCCTACTAGTCCGTGCCGAACACTTACTCTCACCTAGTCCCACCGAGCTGCACTCAGCCCATAACCCTCCATTCCTTTCCTGTCCATATACCTATCCAATTTTTTTTAACTGACAAAATCGAACCTGTCTCTACCACTTCTACTGGAAGCTCGTTCCACACAGCTACCACTCTGAGTAAAGAAGTTCCCCCTTGTGTTCTCCCTAAACTTTTGACCCTTAACCCTCAACTCATGTTCTCTTGTTTGAATCTCCCCTACTCTCAATGGAAAAAGCCTATCCATGTCAACTCCATCTATCCCCCTCATAATTTTAAATACCTCTATCAAATCCCCCCTCAACCTTCTACGCTCCAAAGAATAAAGACCTAACTTGTTCAACCTTTCTCTGTAACTTAGGTGCTGAAACCCAGGTAACATTCTAGTAAATCTTCTCTGTACTCTCTCTATTTTGTTGACATCCTTCCGATAATTCGGTGACCAGAACTGTACACAATACTCCAAATTTGGCCTCACCAATGCCTATGAAGTAGGAAGTATTCCAAGGGCAAAATTGAGATTTTGAAATTCATTTGCAAGATGTAAGGATTGGAGACAACTATAGCCTATCTTTTGTCATGAGTCACCATGTTAAATAGCTTTATAATGAACCTGCATAATACATGCCCTCCTTTTGGGTCATCTATTGTCTGTCCAAGCAGACAAGAGATGTGGATCACTATTTTGGTACAAGTGGAGGTTATTTGACCCATTGAGTGTTTACTGCCTCCTAGTAGAGTGAGCCCATCTTCCCATTCCCTTGAGCTCTCCCAACAGGTTGGATTATTTCCAGGTGATTGTGGTTGTGGTGTTTCACTCCTGTAGCATCAGTAGGTGTGTGCTGTGTCTTGTTTTGTTGGGACAACAGCACTCAGCAAAACAAAAAAACTCCTAGCCAACAAATTTAGTCATTGGGAAGCCCCAGTACACTGTGCCTGGCCAAGCATGAAGTGGGGAATACCACCTTGTTCTCAAAAACACCTCAACTGTAGGTTGCTGCTTCTTCAGCCAAGTCTGAGTGCTGTTTAAAAAAAATTAAGAAGTAATCCTTTTTAGTCAATGTAACTCTTAGGAATTTACCCCTTACCTCCTATCATACATCGAGTTGCCTCCGACAAATATACAGTTCTGCCACATCCAAATTAACATTGACATTAACAAATTTATGTAAAAATATTCAATACTGCCAAGAGAGAAGCAGTCTGGAGCAAATTTGGATTTATTGCTTGGAGTGTTCTTGAAGATTACAGATGGACTAAACTATGCTAGGGTCTGTGAGCAAAATTTTCAACCTTGTTAACTTTTCAGTTAATTTCTTATCACCAGTCACTGCTTTGATGTTTTGAATAACCTCCGTCCCTGCATCTGGATTTGGTGGTTAAAACAATGATCTTGCTTTAATCTTTGTGGAAGAAACTCTTTCGAACCTCTCTGTTGCTTCTTGCGAGCAGAATGCACTTAGAAATGTGAATATGAGATCACAGATAATTTGAAAAGAAAATTTGCACTACCTATTAGTAGAAGCGGCTCTTTTCTGACTATTTTGTGCAGTGAGCTAGAAATGCATTCACATAATTCCTAATGGGGTGTTTGTTGAAAATCATCTTAACTTGCGCTAGGAAATTTTCCATATATTCTTGTTGTCTTAGGGCCATTGGGAAATATATCCCCACAATTTTCCTGCTCCCAAGCTCATTTTGTTCCGTGTAAGAGTCTCAAATGGTACCTGTAGTAAATGAAATAAAACACAAAAACCTGCCTGCAGTGTGTGTTTCAAAATCACTACTCTGACAATGGATAGTTATTTATCCACAGAAGGACCAGGCTTGATCACAAACAAGATATTGGTGAATTAGTGAGTCAGGCAGCACCCGTGGGGGGGCGGTGGACACAATGCCCAGATGAAGTGTATCAACTGGTCATGTCCATAAGACGGAGGAGCAGAATTAGGCCATTTGGCCTATCGAGTTGCTTCGCCACTTCATCATTTCTGACCAATTCCCCTGTCAGCCCCAATCTCCTGTCTTCTCCCGGTATCCTTTCGGATCAAGAATCTATCAACATCTGCTTTAAGTATACTTTATACTTTATTGTCCCCAAACAATTGATACTAGAATGTACAATCATCACAGCGATATTTGATTCTGCGCTTCCCGCTCCCTGGATTACAAATCGATAATAAATATCAAAAATTTAAATTATATATCATAAATAAAATATAGAAAAATGGAAAGTAAAGTAGTGCAAAAAACCGAGAGGCAGATCCGGATATTTGGAGGGTACGGCCTAGATCTGGGTCAGGATCTGTTCAGCAGTCTTATCACAGATGGAAAGAAGCTGTTCCCAAATCTGGCCGTACGAGTCTTCAAGCTCCTGAACCTTCTCCCGGAGGGAAGACGGATGAAAAGTGTGTTGGCTGGGTGGGTCGTGTCCTTGATAATCCTAGCAGCATTGCTCTGACAGCGTGTGGTGTAAAGTGAGTCCAAGGACGGAAGATTGGTTTCTGTGATGTGCTGGGCTGTGTTCACAATCTTCTGCAGCTTCTTTCGGTCTTGGACAGGACAACTTCCATACCAGGTTGTGATGCACCCTAGAAGAATGCTTTGTACAGTGCATATAAAAATTAGTGGGGGTTTTAGGGGACAGGCCAAATTTTTTTAGTTTTCTCAGGAAGTAAAGGCGCTGGTGGGCCTTCTTGGAAGTGGACTCTGCTTGGTTGGACCAAGTCAGGTCATTTGTGATATTGACCCCGAGGAACTTAAAGCTTTTAACCCGTTCCACTTGCGCACCACCGATGTAAATTGGGTCGTGCGGTCCGCTACTCCTTCTGAAGTCAACAACCAATTCCTTCGTCTTGCTCATGTTGAGGGATAGGTTATTGTCTTCGCACCATGCCACCAAGTTCTTAATTTCCTCTCTGTACTCAAACTCATCATTACCCAAGATACGGCCTACAATTGTTGTGTCATCAGTAAACTTATATATTGAGTTTGATGGAAACTTGGCTACACAAACATGGGTGTACAGTGAGTACAGCAGGGGGCTGAGTACACAGCCTTGTGGGGCACCGGTGCTCAGAGTGATTGTAGAGGAGAACTTGTCCCCTATTTTTACAACCTGGGTCCTGTCTGTGAGGAAGTTGAAGATCCAGCTGCAGATCTGAGTGCTAAGGCCCAGGTTCCAGAGCTTAGGAATCAGTTTATTTGGAATGATGGTATAGATAGGACTTGACTTTCACAGCCAACTGTGACAATAAATTCCACAGATTCACCTCTGTTTGGCTAAATAAATTTCTCCTCAACTATCATTTTAAATGAATGCCCCTCTATTCTGAGGCTATGTCTTCTTGTCTTAGACTCCTCCACTACAGAAAACATCTTCTCCACATCCACTCTATTGAGGCCTTTCAACATTCGATAGGTTTCAATGAGATCCCCTCTCATTCTTCTGATTTCCAGTCAGTACAGATACAGAGCTATCAAACACACCTCCATGATAAGCCTTTCAATCCTGGAATCATTTTTGTGAACCTCCTTTGAACCATCTCCAATGTCAGCACATCCTTTTCTGGATAATGGGCCCAAAACTGCTCACAGTACTCCAAGTGATACCTCACCAGTGCCTTATAAAGCCTCAGTATTACAACTTCGTTTTTATATTCTAGTCCTCTTGAAATGAATGTTAGTATTGCATTTGCCTTCCTCACCACTGACTTCCTCCCCTCTGCCTTCTGATTTCTGAGTGGACATTCAACCCATAAACACTACCTCACTTTTTTATCTCTGTTTTTGCACTTCCTAATTAATGTAACTATTTTATATCTTTCTATGTATATACTGTGTATATGTGTATATATATTTGTAATTCAGTTTTTTTTATATTATCATGTACTACAAAGTGCTGCTGCTGCAAAGTTAACAAGTTTCACGACATATGCTGGTGACATTAATCTTGGTTCTGATTCTGATACTGTCCTGCAAATTAGCCTTTGGGGAATCCTACATGGTGACTCCCAAATCTCTTTGCACCACAGATTTTTGAATTTTCTCTCCATTTAGAAAATAGTCTACACTTTTATTTCTTCCACCAAAGTGCATAACCTACACTTTCCAATACCGTATTTCACCTGCTACTTCTTTGCTCATTCTGATAATCTGTTGAAGTCCTGTTGTAGCCCCTGCTTCCTCAAAACTACCTGCTCCTTGAGTTATCTTCGTTATCATCCAGAAACTTGGCCACAAAGCCATCAATTCCATCATTCAAATTATTGACATATAAAGTAAAAAGAAGTGGTCCCGACACAGACCCCAGTGGAGCACCACCGAGTATGGCTATAGAGGTTGATGCAATGTTGAGGGGCAAAGGGCTCTTACTGAGTTGTATTGTTTTATGGTCTATGATCATCACAGGGGTAGAAAGAATTCTTCTTAAAAGCCATCCACGAAAGTAATTGAATTCCAAGCCACAAGAGCAATCCAGTGCATCAATCAGTAATGGTGGGATATCTGAGGCCTCAGTTTTTTTAATAGTACACGTTCCTCTGCTCAGTTGGATTGACAGAAAGAGCACAAATGAGTCTGGCCAGAGAATGGGAGAGGTATATTTATTTAATTTCATTTAATTAGAGATACAGCACGGTAACAGGCCCCTCCGGCCCACTGGGTCTGTGCCACCCAGTTACACCCCTGTGACCAATTAACCTACTAACCTGTATGTGTTTGGAACGTGCGAGGAAACCGGAGCAGCCAGCAGAATCACACGCTATTGGGGGAGAACCTATAAGCTCCTTGCAGATATCGGCAGAATTGAACCTGGGTCACTGGCGCTGGGAAGTGTTACACCAAACGCAAGGCTACTGCATTTCCCCAAATGATTGTTGTAAAAATGATCACAGCCAACCAGGCCGGAGAATACACGTCTTCCCGGTTGGACATGGGCTAAAGATATGCGTGTGACAGAGAAGAGCTGAGGCTTCACACTGCCAAAGACAGGAGTTCAATCCTGACCTCAGGTGTTATCAATGTGGTTCACACGTTCTACCTGTGAATGTATGGGTTTTCTCCCAGGAATTGAGGTTTCCATCCACATTCCAATGAGTTGCTGG
Organism: Mobula birostris; assembly: GCF_030028105.1. Taxonomy (NCBI): domain Eukaryota; kingdom Metazoa; phylum Chordata; class Chondrichthyes; order Myliobatiformes; family Myliobatidae; genus Mobula; species Mobula birostris. The sequence goes on from NC_092373.1 coordinate 163,414,583, forward strand.
TTGGCATGTTAATGGGCTGTAAGTTGCCCCACTGTGTAGGTGAGTGAAGGTATCTGGGGGACACTTGAAAATGTGGTAAATAAAAAATTGAACTAAGCTACAGTACTATGCAAAAGTTTTGGGCATAAATATATATATATAAAAAGCAATTATTTGGAATCAAATGACCTTGCCTGGTGTCTCAGGGCTGGGTGTGTCTGCCCCACATCAACCACCTCCCCCACCCCATGTCCCTGCCCCCTCCCATGGCACTCCATCCTCACCATTCCCAACATCCTTTGCTTCCACCAGATCAAATATAGTACTGTTCAGAAGTCTTAGCATCCTAATGATATATATGTGCCTAAGACTTTTGCACAGTACTTTAGGATCAGTGTAAATGGGTGTTTGCTGGTTGGCAAGCACTCATTGATCTAAAGGGCCTGCTTCTGGGTTGTCTAAAACTCTATGACAGTATGAGAAAACTTGGGACAAAGTGTGAAGGTGTGACATACAAGTCTGTTGCCATTGATCCGTCTTCTTTCAGCAGGCAAAACTCTGGAGCTTTCTTGGGCTTTCCCCCATGGTGGATGATTTTAAAATCTGCTCATTTCCGACTTTGCCTGAACTTGTCTTGTTGAACAGGCTCCTTGCCAATGAGCGAAGTGCGTGATTAATATACTGGACCAGCTGGATTTCATTCAGCACATGCTGCGCTCCCCCAACACAGGACTCAGCTCACACAAGCTCGCTCTGTATCGGTTTGCAAGTTGGCAGGTCCACCTTAGTGCTGGAGCCAACTTCAAAATTAACAGCCTGCCTGTTTAAACATCGGAAGTGGCAAGTGGTAAAATCATGCAAAACTGGGGGAAAACCCAGGATTGTTCCAAGCTAATGCTCCATGCACAAGCAGCAGCACTTCAAAGGTGAGAAAGGGCTATTTAGTCCTTGTTGCCTCAAACATTCAGCCCAGTGTTGTATTCCCTGGGAATGACCCAGTCAGTCTATGAGACTCGGGATTCTCCGGGACATTGCAGTCTACTTACTGGTATCTTACACTCTCTCCGCTAACTTAACAACACAAAGAAACTTCATTACTTACTGTCAACAGGATACATTGCAGTATCTCAGCAATGTTTCCCAACCCTACAACTCCCACCAACAGGAGGTTAGAGGATCACAAGAACACCTCTTGGTCAGCAAGGACAAGTTGGACTGAAATGGCCTGTCTCTGTGCTAATGGCTTCTTACCACTGATGCAGAGGAAGATTTTTTCATATTTGTCAGTAACATGGTTCTACAATGATTCTTTGTAGTTATTTCCAATGTTGTAACAAGCAACAGAGTGAAATGGTCTCAGGTGAGGTGTCAGTAGCGTTACTTCAATTCACAACCCCAACAGTTTAAATTTTTAAAATACGCATCATAACACCCTTAAAACCACCCACAGAGAGCAATAAATATTGACCCATCATTAATTTAAGGAAATATTAAATTAATATTTTATTTTTTTCTGTGCCCCTTAATCTGTCACACGAAGAGCAGCCTGGACTAGAACCAATTATTAAATTTGACAGGATGCACCCATAATAAAAAAACAAACCTCTGGTGCTGTACTTGTAGAGTTTCTGCATTCCTCCAGTGACACTGCATGGATTTCCTCCATGTGCTCCAGTTTCCTTCCACATTCCAAAGCCATGCAGGTTGGTAAGTTAATTCTCTGTTATAAATTATCCCTACTGTATACATGACTGGCAGAATCTTGTGTGTGTATGTGTGTGCAGGGGGAGTGTTGATGGGAAATCCCGAGGAATAAAGAAATGGGCTGAATGTAGGATCAGTGTAAATGGGTGGTTGATGGTCAGCGTGGACTCTGGACTGAAGAGTTTGCTGCTGTGCTTTATGTGTCTACGAGTCTCTACATAAAGAAATAATGAAGCAGTATCTGCAAATAATTAAGGTGGCAAAAGGATATTGTAAATGAAGTGTATTGCAAGCGCAAGTCTTTCTACAGGTGAAGAGCACTTTGGTGAGACAATACCTGGAGATGTGTATGAAGTTCAGGTCTCCTCATTTAATGAAAGTTACACTTGCATGAGAGGGCAAGACAGAAAATGTCCACCAGTTTGATTCTTGGGTTGGGGGATTGTCCATTGAGGGGAGATTACATAGTTTGGCTTTCTTCTAGGAAGTTAGAATAAATAAGCGATGATCTTCTTGAAATGCTTAAGATTCCAACGGAAGAAGCAACCTGCTGGAAGAAATTGGAGACATAGTTTGAGGACGGGATGTTACTCAAGAGAGAGTCGTTTAATATATTCAAGACTGAGAGGTTTTCAGAACTGCAAAAGAAGTGTGGATTATAGGGAACTGCAAAGAAAGGCAGAGGAAGCTTATTCCTGCTTCTACTTCACATGTTCTAATTGATCTGTTCTGCCTAAACATGGTAAAATCGGTTGTCACTGTTAAAGAAAAGGATAGATCTGTGCATTTGGTGGACTGGGAGAGGGTTGGGGGGAGGATTAAAAAATGCCACCTCAGAATAATGTTTGTTGGCCATACCGATGTTAAATTTTACCTTTCCAAATTCAAGCCTAAGTACAGGTTAACTTTCTGATGAAAGGACATTGAGCTACAACATCACATCTCCCTCAACTGATGCTGCCTGGCAGGCTAAGTGCTTCCAGAATTTCTGTTGCTAATAAGGCATATATAAAATAAACTCAATAATATTACTGTGATAGCCAGTGTGGGTGAAGAAACTATTGCAAATCCTAGCAAATGTAATGTTTTAATGGAAGTTAAAGTAACTATGTGTCAAGGAGAGATCTGATAACATCTATGAATTTGATAGGATTAAAGTCTGTGGAATCATTGGCAAATTAACTAATTGGGTTGACAATTGGCTTGGAACTGTGAAGCAGAAGGTGAGAGAACTAGAATAATGTAAAAAGCATCTGGCTAGAGAGTAACTAAGTTCCTTACAAATGTTCTGGGACTTAACACCATTCCTAAATAATGTGCTTCTTGTAATCTTACAAGATTTACTGGTAATACTTAGATATGTGACCAGTTTAAAGACTGTGATGTTGTTCAGAGATCTGGACTGATTATCTTATTACAATCATTCACAACAGATGGTTTTGAGTATAGCCAAATGTAAGGATATGCATATTGGAACAGGGAGCACAAGAGAGGGTGTCCAATGCAAAAGTGTGATTAATTATCATGCCTTGAAAGTATACTGTCAATGTGAATATGCTATCAACGAAACTAATGAGCTACTGTGATTTATCTCAAGGCATTTCATTATAAGTTGAAACGATCATTCTAATCTTCCACTGATTGTCACAGATGAAAAGCCCCTCCATTACTTAAATTTGGGGCAGCGCGATTAAAAAAGATCCCACTCAAAAATTAGTGGTGATAATAATTTTTACTCTTTTTCTAGAGTTAGTGAGCAGGCCACTAACACTAGATACAGAGTAAAAATGATCTTTGTTAAGAAACTGCCTCTGCAAGGCCAAGAGAAACAGGATGTTCTCAAAATCACCCTCAGATCCACAAAGTTGTATTCATTAGATTTGTACCAGTCTTCCCCAGTTACTTGCTGGAGCACTGCAGACTCCAGACAGATGTCTAGGGGAGGTCTAAGTCAGTGGGGCAGAGATTATAGATATCTTTGCATTTCTTTTTTCTTGCATCAAAAATGCGAATGGTGCAATAAAAATTAATGGTGGGGAGAGGGTAAAACTGTGGAACAATTTCTGGCCTGTTATTCGTATGGCAAGAGAACAATCACTTACTGCCCTGCGTTAATTCAAAACCTCTGGGCACTATTGAAAAGCACTCTTAGCATTGAAAATGTGTTCTTTTGTTGCTCGTTTTGGAATGACTTTGTGGATTTCAGTCTGTGGCCTGTGTTAACAAAGCATGGATGTTCAGACCCAGGAACAGGTAACAGGCTGCACAGTGATACAGAGACCCAGGGTTTGAAGCTTATTGATTAGAACTGGTGGTATGCTCGTGTTGAATGCTGAACTGTAATCAATAAACAGCAGCCTGACGTAGGTCTTGCTATTGTCCAGGTGATCCAAGGAAAAGTGAAGAACCAGTGAGATAGCAACCTCTGTAGACTTGTTGTTGTGATAGACAAATTGCAATGGGTCCAGGTCCTTGCTTAGACAGGAGTTGATTCTAGCTATGATCAGGGGTGCAGTGCTAATTTTTTAGGTCGCTGGAGCTGACAAAATGCTTGCCATTTCCTATTTTCATTTTCTTTTGTCTCTCTCTCTCTCTCTCTCTCTATCTATCTATATATGTGTGTGTGTGTATATATATATATATATATATATATATTTCCTTGCCCCATTCTTGTAACAAGCAGGTACACAAATTGGGTGTGATATATATATGAATAGGGCTTCTTATAATGTCAGGCACTAAACCAAGATGAAAGAAATATATGAATTCCAGAGCTCCACAGAAATATAGTGATAGTTAAGACATTAACGAGATTATAGCCTGTCACTACATTTCAGTGTATAACTGGTACAATAAAACATATAATACTTAATTTAATAATATGACAAAGTATTGCACGGTTGCACTCACTAATCAGCCGATGCCGATTCTCCCGTAATCTTTAAGTTCTTGAGGCTGTAGCGCTTTACGTAGCTAGCCAGCCATCCCTTACTAGCCTTAAACTCCTTCCTCTCGCTCTCCGCAACCCCCTCACAGTAGTGCTCATAGAGGCTAAGTACTTTTTCACGCATAATTTTGCCATCAACAGGGATATGCTTCTGTGACCTGTCCTCTAGCCACACACTTAATGCGTTCTCAGTCTTTGCGAGCACTTTATCATGAACCAGAGAGACCATTTTTGCCATTGTAGGGGTAGCACTAACACTTATACGAATTTCAGCTTCTTTCTGCTTTATTGTGCGAATGCTCGATTCGTTCTTACTGACCTTATGGCCCACTTCGGCAAGTGACATGCCACTTTTCAAAAGATCTAAGGATTTTATTTTCTCGGTGAACAATGCTCGAACAACGAGTGCTAGAGAGAGACTGAGGATCTGTGAAATGGTGGGAGGCTACAGCAGGGTATGCTGGGACAACGGGTCGAGCGAGGAGGGATTTCACAAATACCTAAATAAAAACGATCAAATATCCTAATATTATTACTGGTATTTTCCCCACCAGCCACCACCCCCTCTCCCCAAACCCCGCTTCGGTAAAATTCCTTCAGTATGCGGCCGCTGTTAAATTCCCCACTCGTTTATTTCGATTTTTTTTAACAGAGGTGCCGGAGCAGTGCTCCGGTGAGTTCTGGCAGCACTGCACCCCTAGCTATGATCAATCCCTCACTGTACTTCGTCACAGTAGGTGTCAGTGCTACTCGATGACTGTTGTTGAGGCAACTCATCTGCTCTTCTAGGGCACTCGTATGATTGTCACCCTTTTGAAGCAGGTGGGAACGTCCGATTGTAGCAATGAGAGATTCAAGGTGCTTGCCATCGATTGGGTGGTTGGGTTTATGGAAGATATGAAGATGCTCATAAAATGCAGACCCCTGGAATACATATACTATAGAAAGGATATGATACCTCTGGAGGAAGTGCAGAGGAGATTCAATATGACTGGAAGTCTTTTGAGGGAGTTACCAGGAAAGCTGATGAAGGCAAGGTAGTGGATATTGTCTGCATGGACTTTAGCAAGGTATTTGAGAAGGTCCCACATGGGAAAGGTTCAGTCGCTTGGCATTCACGATGAAGTAGTAAATTGGATTAGGCATTAGCTTTATGGGAGAAACCAGAGAGTGATAGTAGATGGTTGCCTGTCTGACTAGAGGCCTGTGACTAGTGGTGTGCCACAGGAATTAGTGCTGGGACCATTGTTGTTTGCCATCTATATCACCAAGCTGATGATAATGTGGTTAACTAGATCAGCAAATTTGCAGATGACACCAAGATCAGGGGTGTAGTGGACAGCGAGCAAGACTATCAGAGCCTGCAGTGGGATCTGGGCTAGCAGTAAAAATGGGCTGAAAAATGGCAGATGGAATTCAATGCAGACAAATGCACGGTATTACACGGCGGTAGAACCAACCAGGGTAGGTCTTACACAGTGAACGGTTGGGCACTGAGGAGTGCTGCAGAACAAAGGGATCTGAGAATGCAGGTACATAATTCATCAAAAGTGGCGTTACAGGTAGATAGGGTCATAAAGAAAACTTTTGGCATATTGGCCTTCATAAATCAAATATTGAGTACAGGAGTTGGAATGTTATGTTGAAGTTGTGTAAGACATTTGGAGAATTGTGTGCAGTTCTGATCATGCACAAGAAAGATGTACATAAGGTTGAAGGAGTACAGAGAAAATGCACTGGGATGTTGCCGGGACTGGAGGACATGGGTTATAAGGAAAGATTGAATAGATTAGGACTTTATTCCTTGGAATGTAGAGGATTGAGGGGAGATATGATAGAGGTATACAAAATTATGAGGGGTATAGATAAAGTAAATGCAAGCAGGCTTTTTCCACTGAGGTCATGGGTTAAGGGTGAAAGGTGAAAAGCTTAAGGGAACATGGAGGAAAACTTCTTCACTCAGAAGATTGTGCAAGTGGTACATGCGAGCTCGATTTCAACTTTTAAGTGAAGTTTGGATAGGTACATACATGTAGGGATATGGAGGGCTCTGGTCCTGTGACAGGTCAATGGGAGTAGGTGGCTTAAATAATTCATGAACTAGATGGGCTGAAGGGCCTGATTCTGTGCTGTACTTTTCTATGACTCTTTGACTCTATGATGTTGCCTGGGATGGAGTATTGCAGTTTTGAAGAAACATTTGAGACACAGTGGCAGTTTTCTCCAGAGCGAAGGAGATAAAGAAGAAGATGGCTAAGGCACAGCATATTGAATTATGAGAGGTATAGATAAGCTAGACAGCAAGACATTTTTCCCCATATCAATGGAAGGTAAAACTAGATTTAGGATAAAGGACGCAAACAACAGGAATTCTGCAGATGCTGGAAATTCAAGCAACACACATCAAAGTTGCTGGTGAACGCAGCAGACCAGGCAGCATCTCTAGGAAGAGGTACAGTCGACGTTTCAGGCCGAGACCCTTCATCAGGACTCTGCCAGGACTTCGTTAGGATAAAGGACAAAGATTTAGGGAGAACTTCAGGAAGAACCTTTCTCACCTAGGGAGTGGTGAGTACCCAGAATGCACTGCCTGAGTGAGGCAGAAGTCATGTCCCTGGCGACATTTAAGAAGTGTCCGGATGAACACTTGAATCACCTTAGCATGGAAGTCTAAGGGTCAAGGGCTGGAAGGTGGGATTCATTTGGAAGGGAACCCATTCATCAGCATGGACATGGTGGGCAAAATGGTCTGTTTACATGCTCCATGTTGTTATCTGTGACTCTTGATCAGACTTACTTTCATGAGTTGCGTGGTATTACCAAAATCACTGCGGGTGCCCCATAGCTCCCAGGGCCTGGTTTCAACTCCTACCCCACAGACACTCTGTGACCGAGGATGAACCAATGCTCCAAGTGGCTGGTTGGCAATGTCAGAGTGTTTGACTGATACCATCTATGATCTAGCTCTGCCATTCTCCCATCACTCCTTCCCCTCTTTATAATTGACAAAGCAAACAGCATAATCCTCACAGCTTCTTACAACCTGGCTGGTGGAGTCTATGTTGTCTCCCAGAGCATTCCCATGAATCTCATTCCACACTTAGGTCCCTGTAATCTAGAAACTCACCACAAATGTCCAGCCTAGCCCCTACAGTAAAGGTAACTTACAGCAGTCAATTAACCCAGCTGTGTGTCTGTGGCATTTGAAGAATATTGGAACATCTGAGCAAAATCCAAGCAGTTACAGGGAGGGCTTGCAAACTTCACATAGACAGCTAACCCCAGTTTGCTGGAAACATGTGGCAGCTGCACTAACTGCTATACGCACTGTACTGTCCTTTCTGGATCACTGCTGTAAGTCTGATAATAGGGAGAGATTGGAGATTAATCTTATTTGTCACATGTACATCAAAACATATAGTGAAATGCGTTGTTTGCATCCAATCGAACCAGTGAGGATTGTGTGGGTCACCCTGCAAGTGATGCCATGCCTCCAGCGCCAACGTTGCGTGCCCACAACGCACAAACCTTAACTGTAACATCTTCACAACGTGGGAAGAAATTGGAGCACCTAGAGGAAACCCACATAGTTTCAGGGAGAATGTACAAACTCCTTACAGGCATGGCAGGAATCAGACTCTGATCTTACAGCCGGTGCTGTAAAGTGTCACACTGACCGCTACGTTACCGTGCCGCCCCAGCGTGCGGTGCCACCGTGGACTTGAATCACCGAGGCATAGAAGGCTACAGTCTAAGTACTGGTAAATGGGATTGGAGCATGTAGCTGGAATGGGCACAGTGAGCTGAGGGGTATGCTTCTGTGCTGCATGTCCAGAACGATGTCTGCAGAGACAACGCATGTTTACCTGCAGCCTCATGGTCTACCAGCTGAACTTTGCCTGTTTTAGAGTGAAGTGTTTGGAAATGAGAACAACAGCTTCTTTGCTAATGCAGTCAAAACACAGGGAAAGCATCATGATGCTGGAGTCATAAACAGCGGTTAATTTATGCAGAGGATTTTCTCACAGTCATGCTGTGTTTATTTGGTCAGTAAAATGGATGTTAGAGTGATACTTAAATTTATGACTGATTGAGAATGAACTAGAAATCGACATGATAGATAATTAAAAAATGTTTTCTGACTTGGGGTCTGCACTGTAGAGTAGGAACATACACAGAGGAGGAGCAGTGATGGAATTTCAATCTGAAATTGCTCCTGTCCATTTTCCTCCATTCATGCTGCCTGACCCAGCTTTTTTAAAAATTTTGTGTGTTGCTCTGTACAGTAGAGTTTGATTCCTGCCTGGCATGGCTGAATATTGGAGAGCCCTGATGGTCTTAAAACAGGAGGTGTTGGAATCAAATGCTATTGTATGCTGCATAAACCGGGGTTGTAGACAGAACAGAAAAATATTTGTCTATTTTCCATTTTTGTATTTATATGCCTCCACATGTCACTACTAGAAGGATGGGCTCAGCAAATTTTCCTCCATTCTCATGCAGTCTGAAGATGACACTACTGGATTCTCATTAAAAATCCCGCTGTCCTTAGCTTACCTGGTTTAGCCTATGACACAAGGTGACTTAGCACACCTAGCAAAATAAAATGTTCTTATAAGTGATTAGCAGCAGGCAATAAGCACCAGCCGCATTGCTCGATACAATTATTTTTAAACAGCATATCCTTTATTAAGCATCTTTAAACCTGACTGAAGGCAGGAAAAGCAGCTGAGTTATGTGGTGGCTATGAATCCAATCCCTTGAACACCCTCACTGCAAGCTTCCCTACCTTAAAAAGAGATTTGGACAGGTACATTGATAGGAAAGGTTTAGAGGATTATGGGCCAAATATAGGCAAATAGGACTAGCTTAAATGAGCATCTTGGTCAGCATAGATAAGATGGGCCAAAGAGCCTGTTTCATTCTGTATGAGTGCCCCTAGATATCAGAAGGCTTTCAGGCAACTCCCATTCAAGTTATGAACTACTCCTCAATTTATTTCTCTTTGCCTTGTGGGTTAAGGTTGGATAGGGTATAATTTCCTGGAGTGCAGGAAATTAAGAGAGATCTTATAGATGTATTGTATACAAAACTGGGGCTTAGATAATGTGACTTCATGCAGATCTTTCCCCCTCAGGTTGGCTGAGATTAGAATTCGAAATCATTAGCTTTAGGGCAAAAGTTGGACTATATAAGGGGAAGTTGAGTGGAAACTTCTTTACTCAGATGGAGATGAGAATAAGGAATGAGTTGCCAACAAGTGGTAGAAGCAGGTTTGGTTGTAGCATTTAAGAGAATTTTCGATAGGTATATAGAGGCGAGGGGCTTGAAGGGATATAGTCTGTGTGTAGGTAGATGGGACTAAGGAGAAGATGAGGTCGGTGTGCAGCAGATGGACCTGTTTCGGTGCTTAGTGCTCCATGTCTTCATGATTCTGATCCACTGCTCTGGAAGGTTGTAGGAAATGCACGTGAACAATGTCATCACTGGTTTAGATATAATAGATGGAAGGCTGCTGTTCACATTAGCAAACAGTTCAAAGCCATTGGAGGAAGGGGAGGTTCTAGTTTAAAATTTTTGTTAAAAGGAAATGTGAGATCTGGAGTTAGCACTGGAAATCGTTGTAGAGAGTGGGTAGAGAATTAGTCAGTGCCTTCAAAAGGAAATTGGAAATGAACTTGAAAGAAAGTGATGAAGGAAGTGTGAGGATCTAGGGCTGAGGATGACTCTACAATGGGCCAGCAAATATTTGATGGGCCTAAAAGACTTCTCTGTGCCATAATAATGCTATGATTCTAAGTAGTGCGGTTATAATGTGGTCTTTGATTTCTGTTTTCACTGAGAGATTATTTATTCAGTGAATTGATAGCTCCATCACATGCTGAGATAAGACTTGTTGGACTGGATCTGTGGTTGATGAGAAATCACTTCCTGACAATCTTGTCATAAAGGCTTAGCCCAACAGTCCCAGCGGTGAAAATTAGGGTGGCTTATTCCTTAGACTGGTAATTGGTAATAAGTTTGTGAAAAACTTTCGTTTTCATGCTATGCAGGTATATCATTCCATGCATGAAGTTCAAAGATCAAAGTAAATTTATTATCAAAGTACATGCATATCACCATATACTATCCTGAGCTTCACTTTCTTGCAGGCATTGATAGTAAATACAATGAAACACCACAAAGTCAATGGAAAACACACACACAAGACAAACACCAACATGCAGAGGACATCTGTGCAAATGCAAAAAGAAAAAAACAAATTAATAATAATAAATAAATGAGCAATAAATACTGAGAACATGAGATGAAGAGTCCTTGAAAGTGAGTACCTAGGTTGTGAGAACAGTTCAGTACTAGGGTGAGTGAAATTATACCCTCTGGTTCAAGAGCCTGCTGGCTGAGGGGTAATAACTGTTCTGGAACCAGATGGTGTAGATCCTGAAGGTCCTGTACTTCCTTCCTGATGGCAGCAGTGAGAAGAGAGTGTGACTGGGGTAGTGAGGGTCCCTGATGATAGGTGTGGCTTTCCTGTGACAATGCTCTGTGGAGATGTGCTCAGTGGTGGGAAGGGCTTTATCCATCATGGACTGAGCCATATCCACTACCTTTTGTTGGATTTTCTGTTCAAGGGATTTGGTGTTTCCATGCCAGGCCATGATACAACCAGTCAATATACTCTTCACCACACATCTATAGAAGTTTGTCAAAGTTTTAGATGTCATGCTGAATCTTCGCAAACTTCTACAGGAGTAGAGGTGCTGCTTATATGGTGGATCCAGGTCAGGTTTCTGAAATGATAATGAAGAATTTAAGGTTGCTGGCCCTCTTCACCTCTGATCTCCTGATGAGGACTGGGTCATGGACCTCTGGTTTCTTCCTGAAGTCAATAATCAGCTCCTTGGTCTTGCTGATATTGTAGTGGCACCACTCAGTGAGATTTTCAACCTCCTTCCTATATGCTGATTTGTCACCACCATTGATTTGGATAACAACAGCAAACCTGAATATGGCATTAGAGCTGTGCTCATCAGTGTAAGGTGAATAGAGCAGGGGGCTAAGCACACAGTCTTGTGGTGCACCTGTTCTGTTGAAGATTGTGGAGGAGATGTTGTTGCCAATCTGAACTGACTGGGCTTTGCAAATGAGGAAATCAAGGATCTAGTTGCACAAGGCGGTATCAATATCTAGGTCTTAGAGCTTATTGATTAGTTTTGAGGGGATGATGGTACTGAACGCCGAGCTGTAGTCAATGAAGAGCATCGTGATGTATGCAGGGTGTCCAGATGTTCCAGGATATTTACTGTTATTTTACTTTTCATATTTACTGTGAATGCCTGCAAGAAAATACATCTCTGGGTAGTATATGGTGATATATATGTATTTTGATTAAAAATATTACTTTGAACTTTGTACTATACTGTATGTATGGAGTGATCTGTCTAGACAGCATGCAAACAAAAGCTTTTCACAAACCAATTACCAGAACAAGGAATACGTCTCATATGTACCTTAAATTAAATAAGTAGTGCAAAACGAGAAAAAAAAGGTAGTGAGGTAGTGGGTAGTGTTCATGTATTCAATACCCATTCAGAAATCAGATGACAGAGAGGAATAAGCTATTCCTGAAATGCTGAGTATGTGATTTCAGGCTTCTGTACCACTCCCTGATGGTAGCAATGAGAAGAGGGCATGTCCTGGGTGATGGGAGTCCTTAATGACCGATGCTGCCTTTTTGAAGCATGTCTCCTTGAAGGTGTCTTGTATGCTGGGCCTTGTATGGTGCCCATGAGGAGCTGACTGAGTGTACAACTTTCTGCAGCTTATTTTGATCCTGTGCAGTGCCACCCCGCCCCATACTTGACAGTGATGCAGCCAGTTAGGATGCACTGCATCCTGTAGAAATTTGTGCACGTCTTTGGTGACATACCAAATCTCCTCAAACTCCTAATGAAATATAGCTGCTGTTGTGCCTTTCTTGTAACCGCATCACTACGTTGGGACTGGGATAGATCCTCAGAGACAGTGACACCCAGGATCACTACGTTGGGACTAGGATAGATCCTCAGAGACAGTGACACCCAGGATCTTGAAATCACTCACGCTTTCCACTTCTGATCCCCCTATGAGGACTGGTGTGTGCTTCTTTGTCTTACCTTTTCTGAAGTCCACAATCAATTCTTTGGTCTTACTGATGTTGAAGCCAAGGTTGATGCTGAGACACCACCCAACTAGCTGATATATCTCGCTCCTGTATGCCCTCTTGTCACCATCTGAAATTCTGCCAACAACTGTTGAGTCGTCAGCAAATTTATAGACAGCATCTGAGCTGTGCCTAGCTGCACACGGGTGTTGAGAGAGTAGAGCGGTGGGCTAAGCATTCATCCTTGAGGTGCACAGTGTTGATTGCAAGGTAACGGTGGTAGTACAAAACGGAAAGATGATTGAATATAGAATCCAGTGTTACAGTTACAGTGCAAGGGCCAAGATGAGGTAGACTGTGAGATCAGGAGTTCACCTTTATTGCATAAGATATCTGTTCAATAGTTGGAGAGCAGTGGGATGGTAACTGTCCTTGAGCTTGGTTATAAGTATTCCCAAGCATTTGTATATTCTGTTCAGTGGGAGGAGAGAATGTTCAACATGTTGACAGCTTTCCCAAGGCAGTCGAAAGTGCAGATAAGTTCATTGCGTAATGAACTGGGTAGAGTTCACAACTCTCTGCAATTTCTTCTGCTTTTGGGCAGAGTAGTTGCCGCACTAAGCTGTGGTGCCTCCGGATAGGATTGTCTCGATGGTGCGTCTGTAAGAACTGGTGAGGTCTGTTCAATAGAGTCCTCTTTTGGCATTGTAACATAAACCCTTTGTTAAATTACAAAGTGAACTGATGATGATACGGGATGAAACAGACTTTTTGACCCAACGAGTCTGCATTGACCACAAACCACTCATTCACACTAAACCTACTCTAACCCATTTCATTGCTCTAATATTCCTATCAATTTGCCCCCAATTCTACCACTCACTTGCACACTGGAGGCAATTCTCCATGGCTAACTCAACTAATAATCTGCATATTTTTGAGGTATGGTAGAAAACTGGAGTGCTCAGAGGAAACTCACATGGTCATGGGGAGAACATCCACAGACAAGTGCCAGGGGTCAGGACCAAACCTGGGTCACTGGAACCGTGACGTAGCAGCTCTACCAGTTATGCCCCTGAGCTTCTATGCTCTGCTTCAAATCTGATATTTTTTCAGCATTGAAATAAAGGAAACTAGCAAAACTTGGCCACTGAAGTGTTAAATATCAAATAGAAATCTTAGTAAAATCAGAAGTTAAGCAACATAGGATCAGAATACAGGATTCCCCCATTGAAGCCTTTGGCTCGCCTGCAGCTCACTGACGTTAGTCAGTTCAACATTTCACATCATACAAAGAAGCAGCTACTGTAAAGCATTGATCCACATAATTTGTAATAAGGCTCCCTTGCCCTGTTAACTGTAACCAAAATCAATCCTCGTTGATTTGGTCCTAATTTAATAGAAGGTACTGGGTATATTCCACGGATAAATGTGGAATTTAATGTACAGAAATAAGCTGCATGTTTAAGGGAAATTCACAGGGGCTGCTGCTTTGATTTTTTAAAAACTGCTCCTTTATCTTTTTTCTTCATCAATGCTGTTCCCAAACTTGACTGCACAGGCTCTTAGATCAAAGGGACCACCAGCTGCGTGTGTTGATCTGTGATTTTGTGCTTTTTCTTTCCCTTTTAGTGTTATCTAGTTTTTTTTTGTTTGCATTAGTTTTTAATATATATTTTAAAAATTAAATCAAGGCCTAAGATGGGGGTGTATTTGGAAATGGTGAAATGCTGAGATCTCCAGATCCATTTCAGAGCCCCAAGCTTCCTTGAGTGTCTTGTAGGAAGACTGTGAAAACCCTAGCCTAGAGGTACACTGAGATGTAGTGGGGGGGGGTACGTAGTAGGTACAGGTTGGCTTCGTCAACCAGTCTCTGATGCCCCACAACAGCCAGCAATCGGAAGACAGCTTGCAATCTGAATTTGTAAGGGCTATCCTGCTTCAGATTGAAAGTGGGTAGGTCAGCGGCAGAGCCTGCAAGTCCAGTCAGTTTCATTCTTTTGCTCACTGAACATCTCTGAACGTCGAAGGGCTCATTGGCAAGTACACACTGTTAAGCCCCTGAATGAAGCGCACTGCCATTCTCTGTAAATAATGTGCAGCTATGATTAAAGACTTTGTAAATTAAAAGGGAAAACATATGCTTTATGTTGCTTGATTTTAATAATTAGGAGCCCTTTTGTAGGTTTTCCTTTGACATGTTTTGGCAATTGGAAGAGATATGAATACAGGCATTCCAAAAGCATTCAGTGCCGCACCATAGTGCAGCAATTAAAATGCTTGTGATTTAATAATTAAGAACAGAAACTTATTAATTTTTCACTTTGTTTTGACATTCATGAAGGTAATATTTTGTGAGCAGATGAACAAATAAAGCTGTTACAATCCACAAGCTTTTGCCAGTTTGTGAGAGCTGACATGTGCTTGCCACTGATGTGAAAACAATGTTTTAGCTTCTACAGAGCTATCATTGGAGTGCTGGAAGCTCCGTATCTCGTTGTGACATAGAATGAGGCCATTTCAGCCCGTTTTATGGCAGGTTACCGAATAATTGTGCCCCTACCCTCGTCTCCCAATGATCCTGCCGCACACCTAGACAACAGGGGCAATTTACAGCGGCCACTTCACCGACAAACTCACAGGTCTTTAGGATGTGGGAGGAAACTAAAGTGCTGAGTGGAAAACCACACAGTCACAGGGGGAATGTGCAAGCTCCAGCAAGAGGAGGTCAGGATTAAACCCAGGTCACTGGAGTGTGGGAGTGTGGGATCGCAGCTCTACTAGCTGTGCCACGCAAGTCAGCTTATTCACAGGCCGCTTGCCTCTATTCACCTCCAGTGTGTATTTTTTTTACCTGCTGTTGGTCACCAAGGACACCACCCTTCTGGGCCCTCTGGATACAAAGCCTTCTTCACCGGATTGGACTGAAAAGCCGACCTCTGATGTTTTTAAAACTGTAAATCTCCTAAGGTACTTACAATAGCGATCAAGAAATCAACCTTTTATTCCTGGACACTGTGGGTCAACCTAGGAGGTGTTACTCCTCATACAGCACAGACAAGGAGCTGCTGTGGCCTGTTCCCTGCTTCAGGAAGGCCCCAACAAAATGGTGAGTGATTGAAATATTAAAGTTGAGGGGATGCATCAGAGGATAATTGTGAGTCTTGTGAGTCTCTGATTTCTTTATAAAATTTCTTTATCATAAGGAAGGGAGGTGCAACAGATGGGGGGGGGTAGTGGGAAAAGGCTTGGGTTAAAAAGCTTTGATTTGGAAAATCCAAGAACAAAACCTGACTTGAGTCTCTGGTCTGATCTCACCTGAATGCATTCAGTCACCTGTTGCAAACATCTACTGCCAGCCACTGATAATGACAACTTTCCCATAGAATATAGAGCACTACAATACAGCAATAGGCCTTTTGGCCCACTATGTTGGATAAAACTAATTAAGCTAATGATGCCTAATTAAACAAATTCATCCTGCCGGCACATGGTCCATATCCTTCCATTCTCTGCATCTGTGTGGAGAATAGCTGAAGATTCCTTTCTCAATCGTACACTATCTTGATTTGGGAATATATTACCCATCCCTTCATCTTCACTGGGTCTAAATGCCCACCAATATTATGGGAGCAACTTCACCGCATAGATTGTAACAGTGTAAAGCATTTGTCCATGACCACCAAAGGAGGAATGGAAGAGAGATGTAGGCTTTGTCAATTTGTAAGTTAAAAAAGAATAAAATAGAAGCCATTTGCAAAGTTCCTTCTCTTTGGCTCATTGCTGCTAATATAAATGATACTTTTCTTTCATTACTTGCACATAATACTTCTCCTTTATTTCCCTACTGGACCATATGAATTTTATAAACCACCACATTCTCCATTAAAGCTGATGGTTTGTGGAAACTGGTGCAGTAAGTTAGCACACATCCTTTTAATCTCTGGAACCAGATTTTTAAGATTAAGATGTCCACTCTTGTCGCCTCTAAGGGTCCCCTGTATAACTTGGAAAATTTCAGTCCAATTTTACTGGGCTATAATCCACACCACAAACCTCCCCATGATCTGGCACAAAATTGGCAAAATGACAGGCCTAGAATGGATAACGAGTGTGGGAACAGGATGTATCATATTGTTCAGAGGGTGGACTTTTAGCCATGCCGCCTGGACAAAGGACAGTGAGCCCCTGAAACTGTTCCGCACCTGACTTTAACACTAATACCTGCCTTTTAACATTGACACCTAAATTTCTCCATCTACGAAAGCGTACCTAGCAAGCAAAGAACTCGTGAAACAACAGCCCTCTGTTCTTGGAGATCAGATATCACACTTCAGCTGTCACATTCAGAAGCTGCACAATTTGTTACAAATGCAAAAGGGTCTCAAATGAGAGCATCAACATGAGAGCCAATCATTTTTTTTAACTGTTTTTGCTGACCTTACAGTAGAACCGTGAACTGTGGGATGACCGATGTAAGGACCAATCATTCTTTAACTGACTCCAGGATGTTCGTAAGACCAATTAGCCTCCAGATGACCTCTCGACGTATCCAGCAAAGCTAATTAGCCACCAGGGCCTCAATGAGAAGATGCTGCACAACCTTGACAGCCGTGGGCTAGAAATTCCGTCATGCTACTTGTTCTTTATTTTAGATAGATACGTTTGAATCTCTTGAATAACATTTGCTGAATAAAGAATTTTGACACCAGTCTTTCAGCCCATTGGCCCCCAGGTCTCTGTCAACTATGGTAGAGGGGAGGCAGCACTTTGGGAAAAGGAAAGCTATTTCAGAAGACAACAAGACCACAAGTAATCGGAGCAGAATTACTTGGCCCATTGACCCATCGGGCCTGCTCCACCAAGGCTGATTTATGATCCTTCTCAACCCCATTGTCCTGCCTTCTCCCCATAGCCTTTGATGCCCTGACTAATTAAGAGCCTATTGCCCTCCAATGACTTGGTTTCCACAGCCTTCTGTGGCAATGAATTTCACAGATTCTCCAGCTGGCTTAAGATACTCTTCTTCATGAAGTACTTGTGTGGAAAGTTTCATCGCTGGAGCAACGCAAAAAATGAAAATAACTTGTGTTTATTAAGTCTGTTACTAAGCAGTGCCTGAAAAGACGATGGAAACAGATGTTACTGTAATTGTTAAGAGGAAATTAAATGCACACTTAACATTAAAAATAAATTTTAGCTCTATTGGGAATGAAAAGAGAACTGGGACAAATAGGCTAATTTTTCAAAGGACTGGCAAGACATGATGGGCTGAAAGGCATTCATCCATGTGACTGAGACAAGTCTGCTCCATTTCACGTGTCACGTTGGATCCACACACTGCCAAAGGAACGATTTGCCAGAGCTGAGTTTCATTTAGCGTAGCATAATGCAAATAATAATTAAACATCAGTGGGACCTTGGAGAGTTAAAATCTTGTGGCCTTGCGAACCAGCTGGTTCTAAGGTGCGTTTTCCTGCAATCCACCCAGCTGGAGCTACTACGGCCATAGAAATATGAATTTACAATACAGCCAGTCTTTTATACTATCACTTTAGAGAATCTTCATTCCAATTATAAAAACCAAATTAAAATGTAAGTCTTTGAGGAGAGCACTACTGTAGTCAATGTTTCAGATTTAGTGCTATTAGCAACAACCATAGATGACTGATAAATATTTCATATTAAATATATGAAGATTAATCTTCAGATATCCTGAGAGTCTTAATACTACTCCCTCTTTGTGGGTTCCCCTTGAACAACGGCCTTGATGCAAGTTTATTTTTTTACCCATCTAAGGGACTACATTTAATTGTGGCCAGGGCAGCAAGATAATGGGAAGTAAATGGGGGGGGGGGGGGCGGGGAAGGAGACATACTAGATGCCATATAAAATGGAGCTCAAATAATCCCATAATCCCATTATAAAGCAAAGTGAGTGCAGAAATCACATCCTTTTAACAAGACCAATTGACAGTGACAGACATAATTGACAGAGACAGACCAGAGTGAATAGCCAAATTGTGATATGTTTATTTCTTTTTGCTTGCTTCAAAATGAGAAGCAGAACCTGTGGGCTTTCTAATTATTTTGTGCCCTGTGGTTGCTGGAGTACTGGCATTGGGCTGCCACTGCAGAATGTGGTGCTGGGGTTTAATGGAAGCAATTGACAGCCTGTCCCAGGGGGGCTCATTACAACACGTGAAAACCTGGTGGGTAGAAGCTTCTCAGCGGCACCACCTTGTCAGATCATCAGACCACCTTCCCCAGTTCGGGTGAGGTTTTGGGCAAGTGGAAGGGATGCTGAAGGTTGTAAATTGACATGGAAGCTCCAGCTCCAGCTCCAGGAACTGATGGTGGCTCAAGAGAGGACTAGCGTCTCTTGGCTCGCTTATGAACTCAGTGCATATTGAAATGTTTAACAGCTGGTGAGAACCCTTTGAGGTGCAGTCACAGTTCTAAGGTTGGAAGATGAGCCATGGGCCCCCAGACAATGGGATTGTCACCAGTTCAATGAGGGAACCACGTGATACATAATGATAGTAACTTGCAGCACAACCGGTGGACATTTGGTCTTTCTTTGCCATCTGAGAAAGAATCATGTGGCCTAATCCCTCCTTCCAGCTCTTAGTCATAGAGGATCAAGGATCAATGATCAATTGTACATATGTTAGCAATTTGTTATCATGTGTTGACATGACATGCAGCAAAAAACAACATTCAACAATTACAGGAATAAAGAATTATAAGAAAATAAACTTAGACATTCAAGTGTCCTAAAGCCTTGGGATAGAGTTTATTTGTTTATTTTTTTAGCAACACTTCATGAAATAGGGCCTTCTGGCCCTTAGAGCTGCGCAGCCCAACAACTGTGATTTAACCCTAACCTAATCATGGGACAATCTACACTGACCAGTTAACCTACCCGGTACGCCTTTGGACTGTGGGAGGAAACTGAAGGACCTGGAGCCAACCAACGCACTGAACAGGGAGGATGTATAGCAACTCTTTACAGTGGACGGAGGCTTGAACCCTGAACTGTGACCTCCCAAGCTTTAGCAGCATTGTGCTAACTGCTACACTACTGTGGCACCCACTGAGTTGTATAGCTCAAGATGAAAGTATGGTTTCTGCTAACCAACATAAGGGAGAAGATTTACTGTCAATGACAACATAGAAATCATGATTGAACAATTATCTGCTCTGCTGGGTACTTATTAAATTAATATACTTGAAGCTACTTTTAGCTGAGTACATTTGCTTGCCATGCAATTGGATAAATGGTCATTGGATCCGAATATTTACAGCTGGGACCAGGATAAGGAAATTTAAGTGTGTAAGTTTTACACCTGATGAGACTGTCCTGGCAACTACAACTGGACTGGATGAGGCTGGTGCAATCGCTCATGAATAATTAAAGAGGAGAGTTGGAATACAGAATCCTGTTACACTGTGAAAACCAGTGCAATAATTGGAGGAGAAACCTCTTTTCGCTGTGGTAAAAACAACTGGGCCAAATGATTTTTAAAGGAATGATACCCCTCTTCATTATGAGTGTCTAGAATGAACCATTTTCATTTCCCAGCTTTTAGGTACATAGGTAGCAATGTTGATTTGCTAATGTTTTGCATGCAGTTTTGGCTGTTCTTTTCATACGTACTGCAGACATGGCTTAAACTACAGAGAGAAGCTGCTTGGTCTAGTTGGCTTATGCTGCCGTTTTTGCTTCAAGTTATCTTTCTCATACATTAGTTCTTCTTAACCTATCAGCCCATCCTTCTATTCCTTCAGCTTATCCAGGTTTCTATTAAAGACATCTGTTTTGTTTGCATCTACTATCCCCTGAGAAAGTTAATCCTGCAATCCCATTGGACAGTAGCCAGACAAAACCAATATTGGCAAACCATGGCTTTGAGGAGGAACTTGAGATATTGGCCATGGGTACTCCTTTGGGAGTGAGGTAGGGGTTTCACTCCATCAGATAAATTTGGAAGAATCTAGAATGGAAAGGCGCTTAGGAGATACAGAGGCAGGTGATTGAGATAACTGGGTAAGGGACTGCTGGAGCTGGGATAGTCAAAAGGAGGATTTTCACGGATGTGAAGACTTCCATTAAACAGAATGGGGGAAGATTATTTTTTATGTTTGCTGGTGGAGGAGGAGGCAATGATAAATAAATAGTATGTAAACAGGAAAGGTAGACACAAAAGATGGCAGATACTAGAAATCTGGAGTAACACAGAAAGGAGCTGGAGGAACTCAACAGGTCAGGTAGTATCTATTGAAGAAAATGGACTACAGGTATTGACATCTTGGGTCAAGATCCTTTCCAAAATGCTGATCGTATATTCACGTCCATCGATGCTGCCTGTCAATTAAACAAGAAAGATTTGTTGTTATATAGTGCTTTTAATGAATACAGTTATCAGCAGCCACTTACTTAGTTTCAGAGTGCATACTGTAAGTGTCTATTGAGAGCAATGTAGCAATGACAAGATTGCCTGTTTTTACCAAGGGAGATTGAAAAATAAATTTTGGGCAGGACTTGACAAATAACTCTCCCTACCTAACTTTCACATTGATGAATGCTGTGACTCACTTGGCAGAAATCTTACTTTTGATTCAGAAGATTGTGAGTTCACGTCTGGAGAAATGGACCATGTAAGCCTAGCCTGACGTTTTCAGTGAAGGTTAGCACTACCTAAACTAAGTGATAATACTTGCAGAAGCTGCAAAGAAAGACACAGGTGGGATAAAATGGTGTGACTCTTACTAAGGCCAGCAATGAAAAGCCTTCCTCTCTGCATGTCAGAACATTTAACTCTTCTCTTGTACAGAATTAGCGATCAAATCAGCTCTTATAAAAATAGCTACAGCTATGGAAGGAATATCCCATTAATAATGAGCAGAGTATTACAGGGTTACGTTGATAGACCAGTGTCACAAGGCCTAGAATTTGATCTAAAGATGTGAATTCGAATTCCACAATTAGTGCTCAGGAATTTAAATCAATTCAAGATTGAGAATAAGGGTTGGCATCAGTGATGAAATTAGCATAAAACTACAGCTGGTTCATAAATGTCCTCAAGGACATTGACAATGGACAATACTTAACTCATTGACCATAGCTTAATCCCAGTTCAGTGGATGATGCATGTCCTCATCATGTGAGCGATTAAAGACAGTACAAAGCCCTCAGATCCTCCTTTTTGGGGCAAATGTAAAGATATACAATATGGAAGCAGAATGCTCAGCCCACTAAGACCACATTAACTATCCAGCACTCATTTCCACTAATGCTACACCAACCGTGTTTTAGTCTCTGCATGTTCTCATTAACTCCCTCTAGATCCTACTACTTCCCTCACACGAGGGGCAATTTACGGTCACTAATTCACCTGCCAATCCACACGTGTTTGAGCTGTGGGAGGAAACTGGAGCGTTCAGAGGAAAAGCCACACGGTCCCAGGGAGAATGTACAAACTACGCACATAAGGTCAGGAATTAGGTTCCTGGAGCCGTGAGGTGTTAGCCCCACGACACAGCCGTGGAGACCGAAATTCAATGATCAAAGGCCTAAACGTCCATAGTTAATCAACAACATCGGAGTCTAAGGAAGTTGGCACATCAAACTGAGGCATCACCAGGTTTAACTCAAAAATAGATTTGGTCTTACTGGAAAAAAAAGTTGCTGCTGAAAAGAGTCCAAAAACACAGTCAGGCAAATCTGGCTGAAACAACCACCAGGCTAATAGAACAGAGGCTGAGAGAGCAACTATCACTTACAGCATACAAAGAAATGTGTACAGCATACGTTAGAGCTCATATCCACATTACTGGACTCATACCCACAGCACGGGGCTCTACATGTGAAACAGTGAGTGAGATGTGAAGCAGGGTTGTGAACCTCTAGCCTAGAGAAAGACTGCATTATTGTTGTGGAGTGAAGATTCCTTTCTAATGGATCATATGAAAACCTTCTTTAAGAAAATCAACCCCATACATATTATGTTAGATGGAAACTTGAAGGAGGCACAAAAATTGCAATAATTTTCCACTTATCTCCTGCTGAAACTTTCTAAAAGGATCAAAGGCAGGAAAATTAAGTCCTCCATTTAAATTTTAAAACAGTATTGGGTCACAATAGGCAATATTACTTTAGCCCAAGTTACATTTCCATTACGTGAGGTAGACATCAAACAGCTGATCCGATGTAAAATATTACACAATCTCATTCAAAATTTATAACCCTATATTACTTACTTTACCATCTTAGCCTTTACTGTGTTGGGCTCGATAAGATTCATGCAATAATGGAGGTTGCCAGCAAAGCTGGGAATATACAAAATGTAAGCACTGCCTCCAGGCTTTCTAGGATCTTGAGCCAAAAGGAAATTCAAGGCAGTCTTTGGAGCTGAGAGGTGCAAGTGCCCTTGTCTCAACTATTTTCAAGGAACCACAAGAATACATTACTTTTCTGCTGATTGAAAATGTGTCAATTGCTTTAAGAAGTGGAGTATGTTTGAGAACATTCTGGATACACAAGAGACTGCAGATGCTGGAATCTGGAGCAACAAACAACCTGCTGTATGAACTCAGTGGATCAAGCAGAGTCTGGACCTGGAGCTGGAATTAGAATTGGTTTGTTATTGTCACATGTACCTTGCGTACATTTTGTTCATCCAGATCAAATGTGTTCGGACAGTGCATTGAGGCAAAATAAGTCAACCAAGTCAAGTGAAGTTTATTGTCATTTAACTACATACATATATATACAACATATATAATGTATATAGAAATGTAATTTTTCTTCGAATCAGGGTGTAAGCACATAACACACATAAAACACGATAACTTATGAAGGTAAGGATAAAATCTACAGATGCATCGTGCATAAATAACGAACTAAAGTGCACTAATAATAACAATTGTAAAGTATGGAACAGATTAACCAGTGACACTTCGAATACATTGTGGCAGGGAGTTCAGAAGCCTAATGGCCTGGGGGAAGAAACTGTTTCTCATCCTGACCATTCTTGTTTTTATGCATCGTAGTCTCCTGCCTGATGGTAGAAAGTCGAAGAGGATGTTGGATGTATGGGTGGGGTCCTTAATAATGCTAAGGGCCCTGTGTATGCAGTGGTCTTGATAAGTGTCCCTGATGGGTGGTAGGGAGACCCCTATGATCCTCTCAACGGTTCTCACAGTACTTTGTAGGGACTTCTGGTCTGATGCTCAACTGCTCCCACACCAGATGGAGATACAACTTGTCAGGACACTCTCAATGGTGTTCCTGTAAAGCGCAGTTAAGATAGGAGGTAGGAGCCTTGCTTACCTCAATCCTCTTAGGAAGTGGAGGCGATACTGTGTCTTCTTGTTCCTAGAGGTGATATTCACAGACCAGGTAAAGTTATTCGTGATGAGAACTCCTGGGAACTTGGTGCACTTAACTCTCTCTACGGGGGAGCCATGTACTCACAGAGGCGGATAGTTCATCTGCACCTTCTTGAAGTCCACAATGATTTCCTTTGTCTTCTCCACGTTCAGGCTTAGGTTATTCTTCTCACACCAATCCACCAGCCGCTCCACTTCCTCTCTGTACTCCGTCTCCTCATCGTTCTTGATAAGGCTGTTGTATCATCTGCACTCTTGATGACACGGTTTGAGCCGGATCCTGCGACACAGTTGTGTGTCAGCAGTGGGCTGAGCACACAGCCTTGGGGAGCAGCGTAGTGGGACGAGAGACATTGCTGCCCACTGAGGCTGACTGTGGTCCTGCTGTTCAGGATTCTAGTATCCAATTGGAGAGGGACATGTTGAGACCCAGCGAGGACAATTTCCCCACCAGTTTCTGGGCTATGATAGTTTTGAAGGCCCGAACTGGTCTAAAAAACAGCCTACTGGTATAAAAGACCCTATTTTCCAGGTGGGACAGGACAGAGTGGAGGGCAGAGGCTATTGCTTCATCAATGGATTGATTTGAGCAATAAGTGAACTCGAAAGGGTCTAATGTAGCCAGGAGAAAGGCTTTAATGTGCTCCATGTCCAGACGCTCAAAGCATTTCAATAACAGAACACAGAAAAAGTGTAACAGCTACAGAGAAAAGGCAGTGCAGGTAAACTTTAAGATGCAAGATAATAACGAGGTCTGTGCGAAGAAGGGAATTGTCGATGTCTCGGGTTAAAACCCTGTATCAGGTCACTTTGGATATTTGGTTAACATTAGGGCTTATTCTGGAGTTTGGGTATATAGCAAATATTAACTTCACCAGCAGCCAATCTTCAGAGCCGAATATGGATTGTAGATTAAATTTAAAATGCAGCTCGGAACAGGAACCATCTAATTGACTCGAGGTGTCTGCGTATGCATGAATGCAATCAACACCCCATTACATGAATACAACTTAGAGACCGCAATAATTAAAACTCATTTTGGGTGTGTTGGTGGAAAGAACCAGGCACTGGAAAAGTTATTTGTAACTCAAGAAATATTTTGAGGGCATGTAACTATAGAAATTGCCTGTTACCTTTTTCTTTAGCATGTAAAAATGTTCTGTAATATTGGGTCAGGGAGTCTCTTTCTTTGCCTCTGTCTGTCTGTCTGTATCTCTCTCATGACTCCAAGGGCTGCCCGCTGTGCTTGTCCCAAATAAAGACTTTTATGACTTTCATATCTACTGGCTGCATCTCTCTGATGACTTTGTTCACAGTTACAACAATTTCTATGGGTTGCCTCTTCTCGGCAGGAGAGAATATTCTGTTTTATGTCTGTCTTTATTACAGACTGCTTCACAGTGATTAATTGCAATGATCAGATATTATTTAGTCATCCATTTAGAGCTATTTATATGCTACAACACTAACCCAGTTATTGTTGTATCAGGTTACAGCACAGAACAGATGAGCAAATGGATATCCTGCAATGGGGAAAAACTGATTTCAATATCATAAAACAAGACCTGGCAAAAGAAGAGTGTGAGCTATTATTGTCTGACATGTGGAGGTCATTCCAAAGTAAAATAATGGAGTTCAGGCCTAGCATGTTCCCATAAGGGTGAGGTGTAAGAACAGTAAGTCCCATGGGTACTGATCGCCACAGTATAGAAAGAAAGCATTGTACTGGAGAGGGTGCAAAGGAGATTCTGCAGGATGTTGCCTGGGATGGAGTCCTACAGTTATGTGAAGAGACTGGAGAGTCTGGGGCAAATTGTAAGGGGTACAGATAGCATAGAGACTGGAATTTTTTCTCAATGGCAGAGGTGTCTGAAACAAGAGGATGTGGTTTTAGGGTAGAAGGTTTGGAGGGCAGCTCAGGAAGAAGTTTTCACCCAGAGGGTGGCTGGAATCCAGAACACATTTTGTGAGAAGGTTTTGCAGACAGTTTTTTTTGATTATGAGGACACGCAGTCCTCTTTTATTGTCATTTAGTAATGCATGCATTAAGAAATGACACAATGTTTTTCCAGAATGATATCACAGTGTTACGTACCCCGTAACTGGGTTGCCAAACCAGCAGAAATGGACCACTCGTTGGAGTCTGGATTACTAGGAACTAATAAAGTTTTATTAAAGAAATAAGTAACACAGTACTATAATCATAAGGATATAAATGCAACAGGTTAGCAATGATAATTCACACATGTACACAGAACTAGTGTAATAGGAATCAAACCATGCTCTATCGCAGTCTAGGGGTAAAATGATCAGTCTTAAGTGACGCAGAGTTCAGTTCAGCTTAGTACAGTTCGCAGTATTCGCTGTTGTGCCGTTGGAGAGAGAGAGAGAGGGAGGGGGATGCAATTTGATTCAGGCAGACCTTTGATGTCTTTGTAAGTGGTTTTCGGGCGGACCCTTTTATGTCTTCTATCCTGCTGTGGTCACCGACTGTGACCGCTCCGTTCCGGGTACGACTGTTCTTCCGTGGTGAACTCGGCACCCAGGCAAGGGCGGACACACACACCAGGTTCCCACCGATCGTACCTTTACACCCTGTGAGCCTATGGTCAGTTCCCGTGAACCGGACCTCCAAAATCCCACCAACTTGTGGGGGTGCACCGCTCTTTCCAGGGTCTCGTTATCTCGTGATCTCGTGGTGTCCGTGCCTAGGGAACCTGCTCTTTTTATCCCCCTGCTGGGGTATCACTTGTCCATCAAACTTCAAACAGTTCAGGTTCAAAGTAACCAGTCTGTCAATAGCTGAATTGTGTTTCTTTTCCGTTAATCTCTCTCTCTGCTCTCATTAGCATTTTGAACGTTTCTCCATTGTCTCTCTTATCTCTCTCATTAGCATCAATCGTCTGATAGCTTGGTTTGGCATCACAACAGAAACACATGACAAACCGACTGAAAAACTGACAAAAACCACATAATTATAACATATAGTTACAACAGTGCAAAACAATACTGTAATTTGATAAGAACAGATCATGGGCACAATAAAAAATCTCAAAGTCTCTCGAAAGTCATATCATCTCACGCAGACGGTGAACCTCTAGCACCGCGAACTTGCCGATGCAGCATCCTGGAAGCATCCGACTACAGTCCGACTCCGAGTCCATCCGAAAACTCCGAGCCTCCAACCAGCTCTCCAACACCGAGCACCGAGCACCATCTCTGCCGAGCGCTTCGACCTCGGCCCCAACAACAGGCAATAGGCAAAGCCAAGGATTTGGGGCCTTCCCTTCCGGAGATTCTCGATTGCACGGTAGCAGCGGCAGCGAAGAGGGCATTTCAGAAATTTCTCCAGGTGTTCTGCCGTGCTTCTCATGGCTGTCTCCATCAAATCAGGATTGTGCAAGGCCCCCTAGTTAACACATACGATATCATTTGGAACGGCCGCGTGCACTTCATCGCGCCGCCATCTTCTCCTCCCGCCTAGACATTTACTCTCACATCAGTTTAAAAGTATCTAGACAAGCACTTGAATTGCCAAGGCTTGAAGCGCTGGTAAATGCAATGAGTGCAGTGGGTGCTTGATGGTTGGCATGGATGTGGTGGGCTGAAGAACCTGTTTCATGTTGTACGATTCTATGACTCGAAATAGACCTTTATTCTTTCAGCTATCAGGTCCTAAGGGAAGAGAAGCTGTCATAAATTAGGAAGTATGAAATTTCATCAACTTCATCTAAAGCAGTTTCCACGCTCAAATCTTCTTTTTGGGTATAATCCCATTAACACAAGAGACTTTAAACGGATTCCTCTAACAGACCAGTAACTGATGGCTTCTCAGTCACCCAAGTGCAAGGGAAACATGTAATTCAAAAAGGCGAGCTTTTGGAATGTCTGCAAGCTATTTGCTGGAATGAACTTCAATTAGCATCCTTTCAAGTTCAATGGTTGGTTTTGGAATTGGAGAGTGCCACAGTGATGGCACTCAATGTGTGCTGCCTACTGCAATTTTGGAGGTTTTCAAATCTAGCTGGTAATTGGAAGTCTACAAATCAAATGCTGGATATTATGAATGCATAAGAATCTCAGAAAGGTCTTTTTGTGTGCTATGTGCTGTAATGATACAAATATAGGGAACCAGCAATGATCTAATACCATCAAACTCACTTCTGTACTTCCGTTCTAGCTTTTTCTACTTAAAATAAAACCTTCTGCTCATTCATCATAATCAAGCAAAATTCCAGAATATTCACTGAGACACAAGAGAATCTAAAGCTGTGGACAATATGCTGATGAAAATCAGTGGGCCGAGCAGCACCTGTGGGGAAGAAAGAATTGTTAATATTTCCTGTCAAAATCCTCCATCAGGACAGTATTCATTCATTCTTAAAAACACTCCGAAAGATGCTGCATTTGCATTAGCTTCTTGTCTGTGCTTCCAGTATAATCAACCAAAGAAGCTGCTTATGTAACCCTGTAATGCTGACACTATGGTGAAGTCCTGAATTTATACCATCCTGTAACTCCCCACCCACACACTAAACACTGAGATCCCCCCCATTAATAGAGGGGCGTAATTGCAACACGTTGTGTTTACAGGGGCAGCTCCTTGTGTAACTGTTACCTATATAGTTGTGCGCTGTGGTGATACACACGAAACGCTGAAGGAAATCAGGCAGCATCTGTGGAGGGAAATTAACCATAGACATATCGGACTGAGACTGAGCTTCAAAACATTAAGCTAATCCAAAGGAAGACACAAGAGTCCGAAATGTGAGTCTAACTTTGTGTTTACTTTAAGCGAGGTGTGCATGTATCATGGGGTAACATGATCACGTATGCATTTCACAATTTTTTGCATACAATCTGTACTGAATTACTTAAACAAACAAGAATGCTTAATCAATCAATATATTTACAAGATTAGTCAAAAACTGCTGAAATATTAAAAATGCAAAACTCCTCCCTGCTTAGCTATAAATTCCAACTCAATAGTCTCAACTAAGTACACAGTATATTATATAATATAACTACAACATACAGACATACGCCGCACTGTAAATTTTAAATTGTCCCATTCATGCCTAAAGTTTAAATCGCTGTGGAGGCTTTCTTATTCTTATGGAATAACAGCTTTCCTGACAAGTGAGAACACTTTGTTTGACAAGCAAGACTTGTGGCTGTGAAACAATCTCAGGTTCTGGAGCCTCTGCCATGGTGGTTGTAGGAGTTGACTCTGATACTGTAGGAAGTGGTTCTGACAGCTCTGGGCACCTTTCTCTTGGCTTTTCTCTCTTGATCTACTTCAGTCCTTGCTTCTCTCCCGGTGTGGCTTCTCTCTCCTTATCCCGCTCTTTCTTTTTCTTCTTTCTAGGATGTGCATCTTGATCTTGAGAAGATGCATTTAGTTCACTGGCGTATTCTCTTATTAATCCTTCCAGTGCTTCCTTCACAATCTGATCACTCCTCTTGGTCTCTGAATCCTCACCGTCATCTGATGAATCCTCTATTTTTGTATCTCCATTGACTCCTTTCTTTCTTTTCATTCATCCAGCTGTGCCTTGGTCTTTGAGTCTACTTTTACAAGCTGCTTTTTGTCTTCCATTTGAAGTTCATGCAAAAACCTTAATGCATGCAGAGTAGATTCTGGTTCTTTAAACTCATAAAAGCCAAATGCTTGCAACTTTCCTGCAGCTCCTTGAACTCTCTTCCATCTTAAAACCAAGCCATATTTCACAAGTAACTGCTTGATTAATATATCGGAAGCTTCCTTAGATACACTGCTTACAAAAACTGTTATAGTCAGAGCACTGCTTTAATCACTTTCAAGGTTCTTCCTTAGTCCAATATGCTTTCCAACCAGGGGCACAGAAGTTGGCATCAACATCTGTTTTTCCTCTGTTGGGCAACAGTTTATGGTGTATTTCACTGTCATGAATGTCATTCCCACAGGAGTTGTCTTTCCTCCAGTATAAATTCATGGTTAGATACCTGCAGGCTTCAGTTTGGTATCTCTGAAATGCCATTCAAACTCATTTTGTGTAATGACTGAAACAGCCGAATCAGTGTCCAATTCCATTTTCATTAATTTGCCAATCACCATATTGATTGTCTCTTGTTAGTTTTCACATTTTAAGTCTCAAGGCCATTCAGTCCTATGTCACTGTCATTTTTATCCGATTTTTCGTCAACAGCATGCAGATTAGTGCATTTTTTGAAAGTGCAACCTGAACTTTTATCTTTTTCTATTCTCAATTTAGTCCATTTATTTTCACCTGCCTGGCTTGTTCTTTTTATGTGTCCTTCTTTGTTGAATTTTTTGCAAGTTTTGCCTTTAAATCTGCATTGGTCTGGTGTACGTGAGCCACCGCCACAATGGTACCACAGTTTGTTCGGCAAGGCCAGTTTCTGTTTAGATGTTCTAATTTTGTTCACGCTCACCTTCATTCCTGACTGCAATTCAATTTCACCATTAGGCCATCATTGAACTGACAATGCTCAGACCATCTCTTCAATCCATCCACGTACTCAGAAGTGGAATCGCATTCCTTTTGATTCCAGTTATGAAAGCTAAAGCAGTCTGCAATCAATAATTGTTTTGGTTCCAAATGTTCCTGCATTACTTTCAAAATGTCAGCAAAGCTCATGTTGGCTGGTTTGGTTGGAGCAGTTAACCTTTGAAGCAAACTGTATGCCTTTAAATCCAATGCAGTCAGCAAAATTGGTACTTGTTTTCCCATTGCCTATTTCATTTGCTGCAAAATACTGTTCAATTAGCTCAGCGCACATGAGCCAGTTAGCTGCAGAGCAATCAAATGCTTCAATCTTTCTGATATAACCAGCCATTTCTGCTTTTATTTATGATTATTATTACCCGGTTCTCACTGATTGTAAACCCATGAATTGAACCATTTCCTGCCCTTTTTATAAACTCTGCATGTGCTGTACTTCTTTTTACTTGCTGTGCTTTTTAAACATCTTTTTACGCTTCAACAGATCATGTTTGTTTTAAAAATGCCACATCACTACTGTTTCATTTTGTAGCTTTAAAACATTAGACTAAAGATGAAGTATACAATACGACCCTTCATCCGCACTGTAAAGGAAATGGGCAAAGCCCAAAATGAAAAGATATGGGGACGGGAGGAGCACAACCTAGCAGGTAATAGATGAGTTCAGGTGAGTTGGGGAAGGTAGAGTGGAGGGATAAGGAATGATGTGAGAAGCTAGGAGGTAAAAGCTAGAAGAGGTTGCCCTCACCTGTATTTTCTCCATTTCCTGCATATCTGGCATCACTTCGTAACACCCACCCCACTACGACATAACAGGGATAGGGTTCCTCTTGTCCTTACCGTCCCCTTCACAAACCTCCATATCATTCTCCACAAATTCTGCCATCTCCTATGGGATCCCACCATCAGTCATATCCTTCCCTCATCATCCCCTCCACCTACATCAGGAATTATTCTCTGTGTGATTCCCTTGTCTGCACGTCCCCCCCCCAACTGCTTCCACCCCTGTACTTGCCTTTGCAACTGTGCTAGTGCTACACCTGCCCCCTACACCTCCTCCCTCACCACCATTCAAGGCCATAAACACTCCTTCCAGGTGAGGTAGTGTTTCACCTGTGAGTCCGTCAGTATCGTTTATTGCATCCGATGCTCCCAGTCTGGCTCCTTCTGCATGGGTAAGACCTGTTGCAGCTTGGGGGACCACTTCACCAAGGACCTTTACTCTGTCTGCTGCTACAGACAGGATCTCTCGGTGGCCACCTATTTCAATTCCATTTCCTATTTCCACACTGACATATCTGTCCACAGTCTCCCCTGCTGTCATAAGACCATAAGGCATAGGAGCAGAATTAGGCCATTCAGCCCATCAAGTCTTCTCCACCATTCCATTATGGCTGATCCCAGATCCCAGTCAATTCCATAAACCTACCTTCTCACATTAACCCTTAATGCCCTGACCAATCAGGAAACTATCAATTTTTGCTTTAGATATACCCACGGTCTTGGCCTCCACAGCTGTCTGTGGCAGAGCATTCCACAGATTCACTATCCTGTGGCTGAAAAAAAAAAATTCCCCCTTACTTCTTTTCTAAAGGTCACCCCCCACTTTTGAGGCTGTGCCCTCTAGTTATGGACACCCCACCATAAAAAACATGCTCTCCACATCCATCTTATCTTGTCCTTTTAACATTTGGTAGGTTTCAATGAGATTCCCACACATTCTTCTAAATTCCACTGAGTTCAGGCCCAAAGCTGTCAAACGCTCCTCATATGTTAACACCTGCATTCCCAGAATCATCCTTGTGAACCTCCTCTGGACTGTCTCTGTGACAACACATCCTTTCTGAGATAAGGGGCCCAAAACTGTTGACAGTACTCCAAGTGAGGCCTGACTAATGTCTTATAAAGTCTCAATATTATCTCCTTGTTTTTATATTCTATTCCTCTTGAAAGAATGCCAACATTGAATTTGCCCTCCTTACCACAGGCTCAGCCTGTAAATTGACCTTCTGGGAGTCTTGTATTAGTCCCTTTTCACCTCTGATGTTTGAATTCTCTGCACCAAAATGCAAAATGCATTATCCTTTAACCAAAATGCATTATCGTACATTTCCCAACACTGTGTTCCACCTGCCACTTTTTGCCCATTCTTCCAATTTGTCTAAGTCCTTCTGCAATCATATTGCTTACTCAGCACAACCTACGCCTCCACCTATCATTGTATCATCTGCAAACTTTTCCACAAAGCCATCAATTCTATGAACTAAATCACTGACAAACAATGTGAAAAGTAATGGTCCCGATACAGACCCCTGAGAAACACCACTAGTCAATGGCAGCTAAGCAGAAAAGGGCACCTTTACTCTCATTTTCTGCCTCCTCCCTGTCAGCCACTCCAAGTACGTTGTTTGTGTGTGTGTGTGTGTGTGTGTGTGTTGTTCAAGATTTACAGATTTACAACATCTGTAGAATCTCTTGTGTCTCCTGTGTGTACTGTGGTGGTTACTTAATTAGGCCAAGACCAGTAATCCAGTTCAAAGCCCTCCAAGGCAGTTTGAGAATATGAATTTAGTTCAGAAATGAATGTGGAAATAGAAGCATAGTTTCTGAACATGGATTGCTGTAAAAACAGAAATTATTTTGTAATATCCTTTAGGAAGTAAATATAATCATTACCAGTTGTGGAATGGGTGTCTTCAGTCAATCTCAGAACCTTCAATCTCAAAATGGTCTGAAGCAGCCAACCACTTTTCTCTTAATATAATGAAACCTTGCTAGAAATACCCATATTCTTAGAGTCTTAAAGAGATACAGCACAGAAACAGGCCCTTTAGCCCAGCAATTTTGTCCCAAAATTTAACCATCATTTACGCTAATCCTATATTAATTCCTTTGCTTTATTCTCCTCACATTCCCAACAACAACCCCCACCCCGCCCCCAGATGCCAACTCTGACTCACACACTGGGGGCAATCTACAATGACTAATGATCCCACCAGTCCACATGTCTTTGCGATGTGGGATGAAATTGGAGCACCCAGAGGAAACCCATACAGCCACATAGAGGATGTACAAACTTCGTATAGACTGCACTGCAGGTCAGGTTCTTTGTTGCTGTGAGAGTGAACCCTAAGATGAATTTTAAAAAGGTATATGGGAATTTTTGAAAGATATATGATGGAATGTGTGATATTAAAATCGGGACTGAGTTACTTCACAAAGTCTTCATCTAATTACCTCCTGGCCTCTGGCTCAACAGGTTTTGGCAAGAACAGTCAGAGGCTAAGGATACTGCATCATTTGGAATCATTTTTTGATTGTAGAACTTGAGGTTACAGGCGAAGGTATAACAAGCTAGGGGAGAAGAGGCTGAGTATGTGACCTTGGTAAGTGCGAAACAAAGGTTTCAGGAAGGAGGCACAGGCAAGAACAGGCAAGAATGCTTTATTTTGTTGTCTGTAAATCATCGGGCCTTAATTTAGTGCAGGCAGGATGGTAGGTAAGGCAGTAGATGCTCATCCTTTAAGATGTGGGATTGCAGTATTCCTGATGACTACATCTGAAGGAAGTGCACTCAACTACAGCTCCCGACCACAAGGTCAAGCAGCTGGAGCTGGAGCTGGCCGTGCTCAGGACCATCTGGGAGGCTGAAACTCTCATAGATGGAACTTGCACAGAGGAGGCCACACCCAGTGCAGACTTCAGATAGTAGATGGGTGACCACCAGGAGAAGTGAGGGGAGTAAGCAGTCAGTGTTGGGTTTTCCTCTGGCCTTTCCTCTCCGGAACAAGTACACTCTTTGGGATACTACTGTGGCGATGACCTAAGAGGCCACAGCAGCAGCTGCCAGGCCAGTGGCACTGTGGTCAGCTCTGAGGCTCAGCAGGGATGATAAAGTCAGACAGAGCAATCGTGATAGAAGATTCGATAGTTGTTGTGGGGGGTGGGGGTACACCCAGGAGATTCTGTGGCCATGAAAGACACACCAGGATGAAGAACTGCTATTCTCTTCTCCTGCTTAACCAGCGTCTGAGCATCTTCGGGCAGCAACCATATTCTCTAAGGTAGATCTGTGCAATGCTCACAACCTGGTTCATATCCGAGAAGGAAATGAGTGGAAAACAGCATTCAACATCCCCGGTGGCCACTATGAATACCTCGTGATGCTATTTAGACTGGCCCACACCCCTGCTGTTTTTCAGGCCCTGGTCAATGATGCGCTTTGGGACATGCTAAATCAGTTTGTTTTTTTGTGTATTTGGATTACATTCTTATCTTTTCTGCTCTCTCTATGAACACATCCAGCATGTCTAGTAGATCCTCAGGTGGCTCCTCGAGAACAACCTTAACGCCAAGCCAGTAAAGTGTGAGTTCCACAAAGAGCAGGTTTTGTTCTTGGGCTACATCCTCAACCCTTCCAGTGCTCAGATTCAGGCAGTCGCAGAGTGACCTAAACCATCTACAGTCAAACAGGTGTGGCTCTCCAAGGTTTGCAAACTTTTATCTCCACTTCATCAGAATCCTCAGTTTCATCGCAGCTTCCATAAATGGCCTCACCAAGAAGACCTCTGCAGATTGCCAAGGGACAAGTGAAGCAGACCAATCGTTCTCAGGGCTAAAGCAACGCTTCACCACTGCCCCCAACGCTGCAACATTCAGACTCCAGCCCATCCATTCATTGACGAGGTTGATGCATCCAGTGTTGGCACTGAAGCTGTACACTCACAGCACTCTTCAGAAGGTAATTTGCTGGATCCGTCTGATTTTCTTTACTGGTGCTTGACTCCAGCAGAATGTACCTATGATGTCAAGAACTGAAAACTTCTGGCTGTCAAGGAGGCCCTGGAGGCATGGCAAAACTAGCTGGAGGGAGCAAAGCACCCCTTTCTAGTATGGACAGATCGCAAAGAGACCTCCTACATTCATGATACCAATCCCAGTTTAATTTCACCCTCACCTACCATCCTGGCAGCAAAGATACCAAGGGCCATGCTCTCCTGCCAATTTGACAGCTCTGAGGACATTACTCTACAGGCCATTCTTCCCCGCACAGGCATAGCTTCTTGGCGATTTGGGGAATAGATACAGAGTTGAAGGTCCAGGTAGGGGACTTCTCTACTAGCTGTTTGTCCCTGTCACTGTGTGTCCCAGAGTGTTGGATTAGGTTCTCTCTTCCCATCTGGTTGGCCACCCAGGGATTCAATGGAACTTATGAAGAGAAGATTTTGTCCTGGGATATCCATGACATCGTATCTGCCTGTCCCACTTGTGCCCGGAACAAGAAGTCACATCAGTACCTTGGTGGTCTGCAGTGCCCACTGCCTGTGCCTCACCGCCTCTGGTCCTTGTTGGATTTCATCACCGGTCTGCCTCTGTCAGATGGGAACACTACCATTCTTGTACTTGTGGGCTGGATCTCAAAAAGCAGTCCATTTCATTGCTCTGCCCAAGCTTCGGTCAGCTTATGAGACTGTCACCCTCATGGTTCAGCACATGTTCTGGCTGAATGGCTACCCTCAGGACGTAGTGTCTGATCGAGGACCACAGTTCACATCCTGCTTTTGGAAGACTTTCTGTTCTCTTTTGGAAACCACACCAACCTCTCATCAGGTTTCCACCCCAAGCTGACTGAGTTAACTCAGAGCTGGAGAAAACCCTGCACTGCCTTCTCTCTTTTAATCTTACAAGCTGGAGCTCCCAACTGTTTTTGGCAGCAATTTCCCACAATAACCTCCAGTCATCCTCCACTGGCATGTTCCCCTTCAAATGCCAAATGGGATTCCAGCCACATTCTTCCCTGACCAAGAGATCGATGTGGGAGTCCCTGCTGCCTACAAATACACTAGGAGATGGGCCAGGGCTTCTCTGCTGTGCACCCACAAACAATATGCCCAGCAAGTTGATTGGCTCTCCTGACAAGTGAGGCCTCTCAGAAAAAGGGAAAAAGTCTGGCTGGTATCTAGAGATCTTTCATTGAGAGTACAGAGCCTCAAGTTATCCCCACGCTACATTTGTAGTGGAGAAGGTTATCAACCGAGCCTCCTATAGGTTGCAGCCACCATCATCCAAGAAGATTCACCAAGTGTTCCTCGTTACCCAGCTCAAGCCGGTGATGTCCTGCACCCTTGTTGCAGTCACCCCTCCCCCTCCTTCCTGATTGGTGAACGGGTCCCTGGTCTATTCTATGTGGTGTATCCTGGGATCTCATTGGGTGTGTCGCATTGGCCAGCACCTCGTTGATTGGGAGAATATGGCACAGAGGAATGATCTTGGGTTCTGGCTCAACACATCCTGCGCAAGTCTCTCTTGTGCCTGGGGTGGGGGTGGGGGCCCTGTCACAACTGCGCACACTGCCGTGGAGTCTGGGCAGGCAGTTGAAAGAAGACGGCAATGACGCATGTGAGAGTGCACACCTTCCAGCTAATTAGTGTTTCTTAGTAATTGTATCTATCTCTTATCCTTTTGTTTCAGTCTTGTCAAGTCTTTATTGAAATACAGGGACAATAATGCTCCCTGATTGCCTTGGTTCATGTTCCAGGAATGAGGATTTGTGATTTAGATAGATGTTGTTAAAGGAGCGGCATTAATGTAGTTCTAGGTTACAGATTTCCAGCTGCGGTAATGGTGTTAGTTTTTAGTTAGTTTGAGAGTTTTTAGTTAGGGGCCCTGTTGGCCTGGCATTTCTTATTTTCCTTTATTCTGTACAGTTCTTATTAAAACTCAGTGAACTGCTCATTCCATGCCCATGTCTCTTCCTCTGCACTTTGGCCATCACTGAAATCCTGGCAGCATTAGGCAGGAACTAGGGAGAGCTCACTGGGAAAAACTGTTTTTGGGGTAAGTCCGCATCCGACATGTGGAGGATGTTTAAAGACCAACTGCAGAAAATACACGACAGGTATGGCCTGGTCAGGACAAGAATGTCAAGAGAGGTGATGAATTTAGTCAAGAAGATAAAGGAGAAGTATGTAAATCTTAGGAGAATAGAATCAAACAGAGCCCTTGGGGGTTATAAAGACACCAGAAAAGAACTCAAGAAGGAGATCTGGAAAACCAGGAGGGGCCATGAAACATCCTACTTGCCAATGATTAAAGAGAATCTTAAGGTATTCTGTACATACATCAAGAGCAAGAGGATGAGAGAAGAGGGTAGGACCATTCAACAATAAAGGTGGGAACATTTGCTTGGACTTGGAGGATGTGGGTGAGCTCCTTAATGATTACTTTACGTCAGTATTTACCAAGGAGAAGGCTGTGGTAGATACAGAGATCAGTGCCAAGTGTGTTGATATGTTAGAGTATTTCAAGGTAAATGAGGAGGTAGTGTTGGGTCTCTTAATGAGCATTAAGACAGATAAGTCCCCAAGGCCTCATGGGATATACCTCAAGTTACTGAGAGAGGGAAGAGAAGAGATTACCAGGGTCTTGACCAATATTTTCAAGCTCCCTCTAGTCACAGGCGAGGTCCCAGAGGACTGTTGAGTAGCTAATAATATTCCATTATTGAAGAAGGGAACCAGGAATAATCCTGGAAACTACAGACTAGTGAGCCTCACATCAGTGCTAGGTAGGTTACAGGAGAGAATTCTTAGGGGTGGGATATATGAGCATTTTGAACACCATTGCCTAATTAGAGAAAGCCAGCATGGCTTTGGGGTGTGCAAGCCGTCTCTTACTTGACTGAGTTTTTTGACAATGTGATGATGGTGATTGATGAAGGTAGAGATGCAGGTGTTATCAACATGGGTTTTATAAGGCGTTTGTCAAGGTCCCTCATGGAGTCTCATCCAGAAGACTAAGATGCATGGGATCCATAATGAATTGGCCATTTGGATACAGAACTGGCTTGCCCATAGAATTCAGAGGATAACGGTCAAAGGGACTTATTCGAGCTGAAGGTCTGTGATTAGTAATGTTCCACAGAGATCTGTACTGGAACCTCTGCTATTTGTGATGTATATAAATGATCTGGATGAAAATGTAGGTGGGTAGGTTAGTAAGTTTGCAGATGATATGAATATTGGAGATGTTGTGGTTAGCATAGAAGGCTGGCAAAGAATACAGTGGAATATTGATCATTTGCAGATATGGGCAGAGAAATGGCAGATGGAGTTTAACCCAGCCAAATGTGAAGTGTTACACCTTGTTGAGTCAATTGTGAAAAAGCAAAGCTGTGTTAAGGACAAGACTCTTAAAAATGAAGATGAGCAGAGGGATCTTAGGGTCCAAGTTCATAGCTCTCTGAAAGTGGCTACACAGGCTGATAGGGTGGTTAAGAAGACATATGGCATGCTAGCCTTTATTAGTCAAGGCACCGAGTTCAGAAGTCAGGAAGTTGTGTCGCAGCTTTAAAAATCTCTAGTTAGATGCATCTGGAGTATTGCATACAGTTTGGCTGTCCCATTATAGGAATAATGTTGAGGTTTTGCAGAGGGTGCAGAAAAGGTTACTGGCTGGATTAGAGAGCATGTGCTATGACAAGGGGTTGAACAAACTTGGGTTGCATTTTTCTGGAGCAGAGGAGGCTGAGATGTGATCTCATTGAGGTTTATATGAGAGGTATAGACAGAGCAGAGCAGACAGACTGTATCTTTTTCCCAGGGTTTAATACCAGAGGTCAGGCAGTTAAGGTAAGAGGAGGGTAATTTCAAAGGAGATGTGAGGGGCAAGGTCTTTTACACAGAGAGTGGTGGGTGCCTGGAACTTGCAGCCTGGGGTGGTGGTTTAGACAGATGCATTAGAGATTTCTAAGAGATGTTTGGATAGGTACATGAATATGAGGAAAACAGATGGATATGGTCACTGTGTGGCAGAAGAGATTAGTTTAATTAGCCTTTTGGTTACTAATTTAATTGGTTAGGCACATCATTGTGGGTAGAGGGGTCTGTTCCTGTGCTGTACTGTTCCATGTTCTGTTTAATCCTAGAGGCTCGCCTGTGTTACGAGATGCTGACCTGTTCTGAATGAAATAATAGTGTGATGGAGATGCTAACGAAGGAAGAGCAGAGGAAGTGTAGGCCAAAGTCCCCTGACATCTCTCAATACTGAGGTTACATTGCTTTGAAGTTCCTGAACACATGTTTTACAAAAATGAAGCAATCTGCTTCACACTCGAAAAGCTTTCTGATTAGACAAGAGATGCCAAAGTTGTAACGGTCCATTTTATTTGGTGATCTGGGGGATGGGATTGAAGAGGGTAGGAAAGATAGTCCCAATGAAATTTAAAATGGTTGCTTGTAAGGACAATGCACAGGGAACAGGGAGAAGTTAAACAATACGTTGATCAGGTTACACAGGTTAAGGCCTCCCAGAGGACGAACAATTTAGGACGAAGACAGAATCACATCATTAAGCACATGTCAAAGGAGCAAAGGTTAAATACCTTAGCCGTGGTGCAGCCTGAAAATAGAGTGTTGTTTCAAAGTGTGAAAGAATAAATTCCCTCCTCCTCCCCCAGGCCTGACCCACCCCCTTCCCCCCACCTGACTGCTTTCCCAGGAGCTGAACTACTTGCTAAATTCAATGTTTAAATCCTGGACATTAAAAGAAGCCCATCTGATACACATGAGGATGAACAAGCAAGGGTTGGGGTGTGATCTGGGCAGACTCTGAGTTTGTAATGTTCAAGGGCATCAGTCGATTTAGCAGATTCATTACAACACTAGTGACGCGTCTGTTTCATGTGGGCATTGATGTAATTTTCAGATACATTACATTGTCTGGAGATCCCAGTGCCAGCAGTTTCTGCAACTGTAACTGTTGAGAGCTAGGTTCAGAGTTATGGGAGTTTAATGTGAGATATTTAGTGCTGTTTCCCACATTCTTGTTTGATTATTTTCCACTGACAAGAGTTGACACTTTGCACCCAAGCCTGATCCTGCTCAGTGCCTCTCAGCTATGACTAGTAATTCAATTAGCTAATCAGTTAATTCCTGCATCTCTATCTTCTGCTCTCTAAATACGCTGATACAAAGACAAATTACAGCAACCCTCAATCATGTCAAACTAAATGCAATTTAATAGTTTATTTGTTGTATTCAGAGATCTGTATTTCCTTTATAAGGCCAGAGATGAAATGAGAAAGAATAATTACACACAATAATCTGTGATTCTCGATGTGGCATCCCAATGATTTCTTCAGTCAGCCATTTACCAAGATTCACACTTAGGTAATAATTCAAGATGATAGTGATTAAAATAAGCTTGCAGATTCAAAACATACAGGCTGAACCACAAAGGATGACAGGTGCAGACAGGGAGTTCAATTTACCTGAAGTTATAGAACTCAGTAGAGATCAGAAGACTGCAATGTGTTCAAGCAGAAGATGATGTGCTGTTCCTTAAGTTTACACTGGGTCTCGTTATAACAGTACAGAAGGTCACAGATCAGCACCTTGGAGTGGGAGTGAGATGGCAAATTAAAGTGCCAAGCTCAGGGTGAAGCAACTTGTTTTAGTTTCCCCTTTTTCTACTTTTTTCCTCTGGAAGTGGAGTACTGTACATGGCCAGCCTGGCCTGATGGAAATGTCTTCCCGCTCTGCATCTTGCACCGTCTACTTTCTTCTGTCTATGTTCTCATCCTCGCAGAGAGTCAATAACCAAATTGTTTAGTTTGCAGCCTACTCCCAATATCCCAGACTCACCCCTTCCTTACCCTTGCTGCAACTTCACATGTTTTTTTTCTCTCCTTTCCCCACTTCTGATATTGGGTCTTCAACCTGAAATATTAATTGTTTCTCATCCCAGCGGCATGGGTTTACCTGCTGAGTACTTCCAGCAATTTCCATTTACCAGCACTTGGTCTACAGCCCACGAGGCAGAGTATCTCTCGCAATCCACAAGGGCCCATGTTAACTTCAGCTTGATTTTTCCATTTTACATATCTATTGAAACTCTTTTAGTCCGTTGTTATGTTTCTTGCATGTCTAAATTTGTAGAGTTTCTGCCTTTCTTATTAATGCCTTGGACCTGCTGTGCTGAATTTTTCCCAATACTCAGGCTTGCTGCTTTGTTTGGCAACATTGTAGCATTTCCCTTTGATCTAATGCTATCTTTAACTTCTCTTGAGAAATATGGCTGGACCACTTCTCCTGTTTTGTTTGGGCCTTAAGGGGATAAATAGCATTTTTAAACAGAGCACTAATTATTTAACCGTTGTTTCTAAAGATTAGATTAACTTTATTTTTCACATATATATTGAAACACAGAATGAAATGCATCTCCAACACAGTCTGAGGATGTGCTGGGGCCGCCTTTGAGTGGTGCTATGGTTTCGGTGTCAACATAGTTTGTCCATAACTTACCAACACCCACGTCTTTGGAATGTGGGCATTCCATTTGTTCATCCACATTCACCTGTGAGTCTGTTGGAATCCGGTGCTCCTGGAGACTTGATGTAGATTGGGAGACCGTTTCGCCGAGCACCCACCGGAAGAAGTGGGATCTCCCAGTGGCCACCCATTTTAATTCCATTTCCCATTCTCATTCCGATATGTCTATCCATGCCATCCTCTACTGTCGCAATGAGGCCATACTCAGGTTGGAGGAACAAAACCCTGTATTCCGTCTGGGTAGCCTCCAACCTGATGGCATGAACATTGATTTCTCGAACTTCCGGTAATGCCCCCCACCCCTCCCTCTTCTTCACCAGTCCCTATCCCTGTTTCCCTCCCTCGCCTTATCTCCTTACCAGCACATCGCCTCCCTCTGGTGCTCTTTCTTCATGGCCTTCTGTCCTCTCCTATCAGACTCCCCCTTCTCCAGCCCTGTATCTCTCTCACCAATCAACTTCCCAATTATTTACTTCTTCCCTGCCCCTCCCGGTTTCACCTATCACCTTGTGTTTCTCTTTTCCCTCCCCCACCTTTTAAATCTAACCCTCATCTTTTTTTCTCCAGTCTTGCCGAAGAGTCTCCGCCCGAAACGTCAACTGTACTTTTTTTCATAGATGCTGCCTGGCCTGCTGAGTTCCTCCAGCATTTAGTTTGTGTTGCTTCAATTCCAACATCTGCAGATTCTCTCTTGTTTGTGATTCCATTT
The DNA here is from genome assembly GCF_030028105.1 of Mobula birostris. Classification (NCBI taxonomy): domain Eukaryota; kingdom Metazoa; phylum Chordata; class Chondrichthyes; order Myliobatiformes; family Myliobatidae; genus Mobula; species Mobula birostris. The sequence continues at coordinate 163,457,294 of NC_092373.1, forward strand.
GTTTTTTTTTACTGCCATGCCTATTTCAAACTAACACCTAACTCAACGTTCAGCCAGTAATTTTTCACAGCATTGAAGGAGGCAATTTAGACCATTGGGTCCAGTCCCAATTCCCAAGACAATCATATCACAGCCACTCTACCCTCTTATTTTCTTGTAACCTATTCTTCCCCAGGTGCTGACCATGATTCCCCACTCACCCATCTCTACCTCGGGTAATGAGTAGGCCTGCTGAGAGAAGATTCCAAAAAGTCACCATGACTCAGTGCCATCACAGATGTAATATAAAAGAACTGGTCATTGACTTCAGGGAAGTCGGCTAAGCACATACCCCTGTATGTATCGTTTGTGCTGAGGTGGAGGTGGTTGATATCATGTTTTGTAACTTCAGAACTAATTGAAAGTAAAACACAGGGAGATGGGGACAAACATGTGGAGTTCATTCTCTACTTTAGTGAGGTGCACACATGTGACATGGTGGCGTGATGACATTTGCCATTTACATACTTTTACATATAACCTGTAATGAATTATGTAAATAGCAAAGGATGCTTACTCAAACAATATATATACGATATTATTCAAATATTACAGAAATATTAAAAACACAACAGTTGGCACCTTTAAGTTCCTCGGTGTAAATATCATTCACCTGGACCAACCACCAAGATGATATAGAGCAAGAAAGTGTACCAGTGCCACAGCTTCCTCAGAAGACTAAAGGAACTCAGCATGCCTTTGTTGTCCCTAACCAATTCTTGTAGATGTGTCACAGAATGCATCCTATCCAGATACGTCACAGCTTGGTGTGGCAACTACTCTACCCAAGACCACGAGAAGTCGCAGAGAGTTGTGGACACAGCTCCGTCCATCATGAAAGCAGTACTCCTCCATGGACCCAGTTTACTAGCCAATGTAATGGAGGACCCTTTCTACCTTGGTCATGCTCTCATCGCCCCTTCCACTGAGCAAGAGGTACAAATGCTTGAAAACACACACCACCAGGCTCAAGGACTGCACCTATTTCGCTGTAATAAGACTCCTGGACAGACCTCCTGTGCAATTAAGATGAACTCTTAACCTTTCAATCTACCTATGGCTCTGGCACCTTATTGCCATTATTAGCTGCCTGCACTTCCCTTTCTCTGTAATTATAAAATTATATTCTATATTCTGTTACTGCTTTTCATTTTGTATTAGCTCATGTTTTGGAATGATCTATATGAATGGCATGCAAGTCAAAGATTTTCGCAATACCTCAGTACACATGTGACAATCATAATAAACCAATTAGCTGCTAATTACCAGTCCCGCCACACAGAAGCCCAACCGTGGAAGGAATGCAGCACCTCCCAAGGTACTCACTCACCTGTCCAGTCAAGGGCCTTGTGCCTCACCTGTGGAAAGGACTGTGGACCCCGGAGTGCTCTCATTAGCCAGCTCAGAGCTCATGGCACTGGAGTGGAGGCCAGAAACATCCTCAACCCCAAGGGATTTCTTTAAAAGGAGAAAACAGAGCAGAAGTGTAGTTAAGAAGCACTTCCCAGATACTATTCCAGGAGCAGCTGGAGAGAGAGCAGAGGAGATTTACAAGTTTCCTCTGGCAGCTTATTCCAGACACTCTGCACTCAGAGGGCAGCAAGTATATGAAATGAGCTGCCAGAGGAAGTAGTAGAGACAGATACCTTAACATTTAAGATGAACTTAAGAGCTACGTGGATAGGAAAGGCTTGGAGGGACAGGGGTCAGATGCAGACAGATGGGATTAGCTAAGAGATGGCAATCTTGTTCGACATGGACCAGTTGGGCTTAGTGATCTGTGACTCATTCTATGAAAGGAGAAGGAGGCAAACAAGAAGTAAAGCAAAGCCTGAGATCCATTTTCAAGCTGCTACTGTACATCTCATGTTTACTTTGCAGAGTCACTGTATCCACACCCACATCAGATGGTGCTGGCAAAGGTTCATTGTTTGCAACAAGTTTGCCCCCTCTAGTATTCACACTCTGACTGCTGTGAGCAAACAGCCTGCTCTGTTTATGTAAACACAGCGAAAGGGAAAGGGCGAAGGCAGCAGCTTCCCCCATCTGTGTTGCTCCTCACAAGGAGCAGAAGGGGCTGAGGTGGGGGTGGAGAGAGCGCGCAGACTCCAGCTGAGCAACAGAGCCTCAGAGAGCAGCACGCGGTGTACAGATCCTCGCACGGTCACCTTGGAGCCACATGTCCTGGCGTCTGTGAGTGTGCCAGTGGACGAGAGGTGGAGGAGGTAGTGCTTGCTGGGGAGGGAAGCACAGGGAGCCTGCACACATCAGTGAAGACGCCAATAAGCTGTAGCCTTTCTGCACACAGCACAGAAAACCAAAAAACAGTTCCTCTCGCCTCCCTCGCCCACCCCTTCCATCACTTCTTAAAGGTACGTGATCTGCCACCTGAGAGAAGTTTCATATCAGTAATTTTCACTCACCATTGTTTGCAATTTTGTTCTAGCCTCTTACAGAGCGAGCACAGTTATGAAAACATCCAGTAACTTTCCAATGCACTTCATACACTTGTGAGATTTCCCCTGTCTTCTGCAACCACTTTATTTATGGATCTTCAAGGTGCAAGAAGGGTGCAGAAAATATTCACAAGGGGACTGAAGAGCTTGATAAGAGGAGGATTGATAGGCTGGGACTTTTCTCCCTGGATTGTTGGGAGCAAGGAGTGACCTTGTAGAGGTATATAAAATCATGAGGGGCATTTTATAAGATGGATGTTCCTGGGGTAGGGGTAAATAAGAAAATAGAAGGCATAGTTTAAGGTGAGATAGAAAATAATTAAAAGGGATCTAAGCATACTTTTGCACAGAGCGTGGTGGATATGAGGAATGAATTGTGAAAGAACTGACAGAGACAGGTTCAATTGCAATGTTTAAAAGAAACTTAGACAGGTACATGGATAAGAAAGGTTTGGGGGGAACATGCCAAACACAGGCAAACGGGATTTTGTTAGAGCAACTTCTTGGTTGGCATGGACAAGATGGGCTGAAGGACTTGTTTCAGTACTGATTGAATCAATGACTCCATCTTCAATCATTTTCTTATGATGATGGGGCACAGGGGCTGAGGTAGACCATCCAGCTCCTTAAGCAGCAAACAAACTGCTGGAGGAACTCAGAGGCTCGAACAGCATCTGTGGGAGGATAAGAATTGTCAATGTAGCAGTCAAAACCCTGCATCAGGACCCTGAACAGCAACAATTCCTTTGCCACTGTAGATACTGCTCAGCGTGCTAGATTCTGCCAACAGATGGTTTGTTGCTTCAGATTTCAGCATCTGCAGTTCCTTGTATCTCTGGTTCAGTGCCTTAAACCTATTCAACCATTGAGTTAGATAGTGCCTGATGTGCATCTTAACTCCATCTCTGAATAATTCTTATTCTAACATGAAAGCTCAGGTTGATTCTGAACTTCCAAGGCCTCTCTTGGGATTGTGTCCTAGGATTCCCTTCATCTATTTGTGGAAAAAGCTCTTAACTGCTTGGCCAAGCTCCACCCTTGTTCCAGACTCATCCACAAAAATAAGTTGTTCCTCCATATTGAGCATATTTATTATTTTGGACACATTGTTCAAATAACCACAAAGTTCAAAGGAAGACCAAACTGGCCAATTGTAGGATTGGGTAGATGAAGAAATGCTATAGTGATTTCTCAAGTACTTCAGAAAAGAGCTTTGTTTATTTGTTCCCCGTTAGTCAGTAGCCCTCTTTTTGGTGATGGTACTCCCAAGTGTAAGATCTGTTGGTTTACTAAACAACAGAGGCAGAAATACCATCAAAAGATATCTACAGGTATATAAAATTGCACATTGCACATTTAGACAGAGATGCAAGATAAAGATTTTTACTCCTCATGTATGTGAAAGATGTAAAAAGTCAATTCAATTCAATTCTTTATTGAAGGCAGTCAATTCTCATTTATCAACAGTGTCTAATGCATCAACATGTGAAAGATTCATTTATTATGTGTATACCTGTACTTATATATAGTATAAAGCATGCTTCTCCTTTAAGAAAGCAATGAAGTAATACCTACATACAATTGTCCCATCAGTTAACAGGGGTTACATATATAAAATACAATCAACACATTATTCACAGGGATATACAGTACATACAGAAAATAACATATTGGTTATAAATATCAACAAGCACAAACTCACAGAGCCTCTTAGATTTTTTATTAAAGCACAGTAATCTGGATTGAACATATTTTGAAGTGTCCAGTCTAGGCATTGACAATTCCAGTGGATCATTTCTTCGCATATGCTTCCTAAAACATCTGGTCTTATAACTTGTTCCACAATTGCTATTTCAACACAACTGACCTCAGAACTATTTATAACTATGAACACATTTTTTTTATTAAGTGCAATTGTGAACAACAGCCAGGTCAGAAATGCTGATCAAGTCAACTAGTTCCCAAAGAGAACTCTGATAGGCCAATCAGATGGTTCACTGCTGCTCAGTGATAGAACACAAAAAAATCGTATGTACCATTAAGAAACATTAAAGAATAGTAGAGGTACTGGAGTCATGATGATCATGATGAAATCTGCTGGAGAGAGACATTTATACACACACTATCCTCCATAATTCAAAGAGATTGAAGGATAAGGTTCCAGAGTGACAAAACGTGACAGGAGCACTTGGAACTAAACACCAATCCCTACCGGGAGAAAACAGCACCTGTTCTTTCCACACTGTTCTCCAGCAGTTGAAGGACTAAGTCCAGCCGGAACATAACTCACAAGCGCTCTTGAAAGTCAGGTATTAACCCTACCTACCAACAACCAATCATTGCCATCCTGGACCCCTTCATAATATCTTATGAAGAAGCATGTGACTTCCCTCCCAGAGATGGTAGTTGTTTGTGCACTCGACTCTTGAAGGCTTGGACCCCATCATCGCAGATGTTTCCAACCACAGCATCTGGAAGGCTGTTCCAAATTCTGATAGCACAGTGAAGGAAGCTTCTATCCAGTGTGTAGGTTCTCGCATCAGGCATCGAAACAGCGTGAGTAGGCATAGATAAACTTGATCGTGTGATGCGCCGTCTCTCATAAGAAGAAGGCAGCATGGCGCGAAGGTCTGCAAGGCTGTGGCTGTTGTGCATTTTGTATAGCACAGTAGCCACAGCAACCTGTCGTCTGTGGTGTAAACTACTGATGGTTAGATTCTCACGAGCTGTGGCTTCATCTAAACCTATAACCCTTAGAGCCTTTCTTTGAATGGAATCAAGCTGGCTGAGGACACTCTGTGAGGCATTCATCCACGATAAGCAGGCATACTCCATGATACTTCGTAACTGGGCTTTGTAAACTGTGGCTCTGCCCTCTTTGTCTAGTTTGGACGCTACTTTCCGCAGAGCTCCAAGCCTTTGTCCAGCCTTGTTTGAAATAATGGAAAGGTGTTTATCCCACACCAATTTGCTGTCAATATTAACACCAAGGATTACTAGCTCCTTCTTTATATTGCATTATATTGCATAATATGTTTCAAACATCAACTGTTAACTTAATCCTTAACAAGTTGATAACTTAACAACTCTATAATTTACATGCCACAATTATACAAATTCACTTTTATTTGCTGTATCATTGGATTGTATGAACTAAACACAATTTCTAATTTTGCTTGAATTTTCAATCTCTCTCTCTCTGTTTATGTGCAGTCTCACATCTCGACTTTCATTCTGACTTTCCGCAGCCACAGGAAAGTCCTCTTTCTTGCTACCCATTTTGAAGTCATAATTCTGAGTGTTCCTCTCAATTCTGCCATAATTGATTTCAGTTACTCTTGTTGCACTCGGGCTTTACTGAATATTTTGATAATAGGAAGCCAACAGCCCTAAGGTTATATCCTTAATAGGACCTGCAGAGCTTTCAAACTGTTCCACTTTGTAATCCAGTTCACTATGAAAGTATCAAACTCCATCTTACGCAGTTTACAGTCCATTCTGACTTGCAGAAGTGAAGCTCGTCCCCAGAAATCATGCAGCCTCATCTCATGTTTCAGCATTGTCAGTGGCGAACTTAATTGAAAAATGACTTTCCTGTGCTGATCCTTTTGTTATTAACCTTGGCTGTGGGTTCTTGCAATGGCTCAACCATTGTCTTGGATCATTGGGGCCTCTTCTGGGGGAGGTACGACCTGTACAAAAAGGATGGGTTACACCTGAACCCAAAGGGGTCCAATATCCTTGCAGCCACATTTAATAGAGCTGTTAGGAAGGGTTTAAATTAATTTGGCAGGGGGATGGGAACTGGAGTGACAGGGGAAAACAGAAGTTAATCAAGGATAGCGTGCAACAGAGATTATAGAAAGAACAGGCAGGAGAGGAGGCTTAATCACAGCCAGTGGGATGAGTTACAGAGCAATAGAGGCGTGGTGCAGTTAAAACAGAAAACAACAAATACTGGACTGAAAGTGTTATTTTAAACGCAAACAACAGGAATTCTGCAGATGCTGGAAATTCAAGCAATTCAAGCTCTACGCTTCTTTTTGGATTCCAGACCTAATCAGTTCCCCTCTACCACCACTCTGCTCCGTCTAGCGGAATTAGTCCTTACTCTTAATAATTTCTCCTTTGGCTCCTCCTACTTCCTCCAAACTAAAGGTGTAGCTATGGGCACCCGTATGGGTCCTAGCTATGCCTGCCTTTTTGTTGGGTTTGTGGAACAATCTATGTTCCGTGCCTATTCTGGTATCTGTCCCCCACTTTTCCTTTTCTACATCGATGACTGCATTGGCACTGCTTCCTGCACGCATGCAGAACTCGTTGACTTTATTAACTTTGCCTCCAACTTTCACCCTGCCCTCAAGTTTACCTGGTCCATTTCCGACACCTCCCTCCCCTTTCTAGATCTTTCTGTCTCCGTCTCTGGAGACAGCTTATCCACTGATGTCTACTATAAGCCTACTGACTCTCACAGCTATCTGGACTATTCCTCTTCTCACCCCGTCTCTTGCAAAAACGCCATCCCCTTCTTGCAATTCCTCCGTCTCCGCCGCATCTGCTCTCAGGATGAGGCTTTTCATTCTAGGACGAGGGAGATGTCTTCCTTTTTTAAAGAAAGGGGCTTCCCTTCCTCCACTATCAACTCTGCTCTTAAACGCATCTCCCCCATTTCACGTACATCTGCTCTCACTCCATCCTCTCGCCACCCCACTAGGAATAGGGTTCCCCTGATCCTCACCTACCACCCCACCAGCCTCCGGGTCCAACATATTATTCTCCGTAACTTCCGCCACCTCCAACGGGATCCCACCACTAAGCACATCTTTCCCTCCCCCCACTCTCTGCATTCCGCAGGGATCGCTCCCTACACAACTCCCTTGTCCATTCGTCCCCCCCATCCCTCCCCAATGATCTCCCTCCTGGCACTTATCCGTGTAAGCGGAACAAGTGCTACACATGCCCTTACACTTCCTCCCTTACCACCATTCAGGGCCCCAAACAGTCCTTCCAGGTGAGGCAACACTTCACCTGTGAGTCGACTAGGGTGATATACTGCGTCTGGTGCTCCCGATGTGGCCTTTTATATATTGGCGAGACCCGACGCAGACTGGGAGACCGCTTTGCTGAACATCTACGCTCTGTCCGCCAGAGAAAGCAGGATCTCCCAGTGGCCACACATTTTAATTCCACATCCCATTCCCATTCTGACATGTCCATCCACGGCCTCCTCTACTGTAAAGATGAAGCCACACTCAGGTTGGAGGAACAACACCTTATATTCCATCTGGGTAGCCTCCAACCTGATGGCATGAACATCGACTTCTCTAACTTTCGCTAAGGCCCCACCTCCCCCTCGTACCCCATCTGTTACTCATTTTTATGCACACATTCTTTCTCTCACTCTCCTTTTTCTCCCTCTGTCCCTCTGAATATACCTCTTGCCCATCTTCTGGGTCCCCCCTCCCTTGTCTTTCTTCCCGGACCTCCTGTCCCATGATCCTCTCGTATCCCCTTTTGCCAATCACCTGTCCAGCTCTTGGCTCTATCCCTCCCCCTCATGTCTTCTCCTATCATTTTGGATCTCCCTCTCCCCCTCCAACTTTCAAATCCCTTACTCACTCTTCCTTCAGTTAGTCCTGACGAAGGGTCTCGGCCTGAAACGTCGACTGCACCTCTTCCTACAGATGCTGCCTGGCCTGCTGCGTTCACCAGCAACTTTGATGTGTGTTGCCTGAAAGTGTTATATTTGAATGCACACAGCATAAGGAATAAAATGGAAGATCTTGAAATTCAGCTGCAGATTGGCAAATATGATGTTGTGGCCATCTCTGAAACTTGGCTAAAGGATGACGGCCATTGGGAGCTGAACCTCCAAGGATATACTGTGTATCGGAAAGACAGGTTAGTAGGCAGAGGGGGTGGCGTGGCTCTGTGTATAAGAAATAATATTAAATCATTAGAAAGAGATCACATAGGATTGGAAGGTGTAGAGTCTCTATGGGTTGAGTTAAGAAATGGCAATGGTAAAAGGACCCTAATGGCGGTTGTATACAGGCCTCCAAACAGCAGCTGGGATGTGGATTACAAATTACAGCAGGAGATAGAAAAGACGTGTCAGAAAGGCAATGTCATGATAATCATTGGGGATTTTAACATGGAAGTGGATTGGGAAATCCAGGTCAGTACCGGACCTCAAGAGGGAGAATTTGTAGAATGTCTAAGGGATGGCTTTTTAGAACAGCTTGTTGTTGAGCTCACTAGGGGGTTGGCTGTGCTGGACTGGGTGTTGTGCAATGATCCGGAGGTGATAAGAGAGCCTTAGGGAACAGTGATCACAATATGATTGAATTTACATTGAAATTTGAGAGGGAAAAAATAAAATCCAATGTGTCGGTATTTCAGTGGAATAAAGGAAATTACAATGGCATGAGAGGGAAACTGGTTGAAGTTGACTGGAAAGGGACAATTGCAGGAAGATCAGCAGAGCAGCAATGGCTGGAGTTTCTGTGAAAAATGAGGGAAGTGCAAGACAGATATATTCCAAATAAGAATAAATTTTCAAAGGGAAGAAAGACACTACTGTGGTTGGCAAGTGAAGTCAGAGCCAAAGTAAAAGCAAAAGAGAGGGCATACAAAGTAGCCAGACTAGTGGGAAGATAGAGTATTGGGAAGCTTTTAAAAACTTGCAGAAGGAAACTAAGAAGGTCAGTAGGAAGGAAAAGATGAATTATGAGAGGAAGCTGCAGACTACTAGTAAAAACGATACTAAAAGCTTTTTCAAGCATATAAAGGGTAAAAGAGAGTCAAGAGTAGATATAGGACCAATATAAAATGACGTTGGAGATATTGTAATGAGAGATGCAGAGATGGCAGAGGAACTGGATGTGTATTTTGCATCAGTCTTCACAGTGGAAGACGTCTGCTGTATACCGGGCATTCAAGAGTGTCGGGGAACTGAAGTTCGTGTAGTGAAAATTATGACTGGGAAGGTGCTCAAGAAGCTTAATGGTCTGAGGGTGGATAAATCTCCTGGACCTGATGGAAGGAAGTAGCTGAAGAGATTGCAGAGGCATTAACAATGATCTTTCAAGAATTGATAGATTCTGGCATAGTACTAGATGACTGGAAAATTGCAAATGTTATTTCGCTATTTAAGAGGGGTGGGAGGCAGCAGAAAGGAAACTATAGACCTATTAGCCTGATATCAGTGGTTGGGAAGTTGTTGGAATCGATTGTTGGGGTTGAGATTACGGAATACCTGAAGGCACATGATAAGATAGGCCAAAGCCAGCATGGTTTCCTGAAGGGAAAATCCTGCCTGACAAACCTACTGCAATCCTTTGAGGAAATTACAAGCAGGGTAGACAAAGGAGATGCAGTAGACGAGGTGTACTTGGATTTCCAGAAGGCTTTTGCCAAGGTGCCGCTCATGAAGCTGCTTAGCAAGATAAGAGTCCGTGGAATTACTGGGAAGTTACTATTATGGGTGGAGCATTGGCTGGTCGGCAGAAAGCAGGGAGTGGGAATAAAGGGATCCTATTCTGGCTGGCTGCTGGTTACCAGTGGAGTTCCAGCAACAATGTTATCTTTTCAGAAATGGAGATGCTTCCCTCTTCAGTATTCTCCACTGTGACTCTGTTAATATTGGTCGCCATGATGAACACTTCTATCTGTCCCGGGCAAATAAATGAGATTAATTATATTTCTTGAGTCGCTGATATATCTGCCAATGTCCACCGCCTGCAGTTATCACTGTTCAACCTGGAGGGTCCTTACTGTCCTGTACTCTCCCAGCAGCAGCACCCTGCCCTCATCACCAATATGGTGTTTGCAAGTTCTTTAATGCTGTTGCTTGCTAAGGCCAAAAAGGTGGTGCTGGGTGTTGGAAATAACAAGAAAACATGCACAGGAGCACAAGAGTCTGCAAGGGAGTGCAAGACTGAGCCAGTTCCATCAAGGGTGCAGCTTTCCCCAACATCAAGAGGAAGGGGACAGCTTGCATCCAGGACCCCCACCATACAGGCCATGCCCTCGTCTCAGTGCATTACCTCATTAGCCAGGAGGAAAAGGAGCCTGAAGGCCCACACTTCAGTGTTCGATAATAGCTTCTTCCTCACTGCTCTCAGGTTTCTGAATGGATCTGAAAAACCCTCGCCCTACCTTGGACTAAATCCTTCTCTCTCAACTGAGAGAGGATTCATTGTATTTATCTTTTCATGTAAGTTTGTATACAGGTAATATTGTTTACAGTATATTTGTCACGATTGCATGTGCAGCATTAGGTCATTTTTATAGCATTTATGCCCTGCCTATGTAACAATAAGTTTGAACTTTTAGGCTTGATTTCTAAAGGTACACTTAAACTTATATAGACTGCAGTTGGGGTTAAAGGAAGATCTACCTGTCAGTCAGGATGAATGAACAGGAAAATATATAAAGCTGAAAATGTGTGTGACCAGCATCCTGCCTCCTTGCCTTATTTCCTCCTGGAAAATCCCTTGGCTCCCTGCCCAAGGAGCTAATCTCACCATGTGCATTTACTTTTGAAGTTCCTACATCCTTTCCCCAGTGCAGTTTTGAAATAGATACAACTCAGAAAGTAAAGTTGGAGTGAGTAAGACTTTTCAAAATAATCCTTAAACTTATCTCTCCCCGTCCCAGCTCCCTATCGTAGCACCTGAAAGACTCCTTTGGCTCCAGATATGGGAAGCATTTTGGTCACTGTCTCAGCAAAATATCTTTGAGAGAGCGAATCTACGGCAATATGCTGTTCACAAAGCTATGTGATTGCTAGATTAATGAGGGCAGTTCATCATCATGGCTTGGCTTCATGAACGAAGATTTAGGAAGAGGGCTGCCCACGTCTGCTGCAGGCTCGCTGGTGGCTGACGAGGCCAATACGGGACAGGCAGGTGAGGGCAGTTAATGATAGATCAAACAATCAAAAGAAAGGTCTAAAAGCTGTGAAATGCAGGTCATCCTGTTGCAGAGAAATTGACATCAAATTGCTGGGAATGCCCAAGCCATCATCTTTTGCACAGCGTAAACATGAGGAAATCTGCAGATGCTGGAAATTCAAGCAACACACACAAAATGCTGGTGGAACGCAGCAGGCCAGGCAGCATCCATAGGAAGAAGCACAGTCGATGTTTCGGGCCGAGACCCTTCGTCTAGCCTGCTGTGTTCCACCAGCGTTTTGTGTACCTTTTGCACAGGTTTGAACTCACTTCTCTGGATTACTAGTCTCATTAACAAGGTGTTTTTGCCCACAGAACTACCGCACACAGATTTTTATTTTTGTTTTTGTTTTCGCATCATTCTGTTGTACATGAAAATCCCAGGAGTTCAGCAGTTTCTGAGATACTCAAACCACCCTATTTGGCACCAAGTATCATTCCACAGTCAAAGTCACTTAGATCATATTTCTTCTCTGTTCTGATGTTTGGTCTGAACAGCACTTGAACCTCTTGATCATGTCTGCCTGCTTTTATGCATTGAGTTACTGCAACCGGACTGGCTGATTAGGTATTTGCATTAACGAACAGGTGTATAGTGGCCACAGAGTATATACTGGGATGTAGAACTTTTCTACAGGTAAGTTGGCACATAGGAGCGGTTAGGCTGGAGAACAGTTTTCATTGTTTTCCTTGAAGCAGAGGTTATGGAGTTTAAATTTATCAGGAGCTTTGACAAACTAAGTTAGGTGATAAAAAAATACTATTTCCACTGGCAGGGGGATCTGGAGCAACAAACAATCTGCTTGAGGAACTTAGTAGGTTGACAGCATCTATAAGGAAAGGGAGCCTTGGGCTGAATCCCTACATCAGCCTTCTGAGTTCCACCACAGATTGTTGTTCAAGATTCAAGTACTTGCAGTATCTTGTGCTTCCTGTGATTAATGTAGGGAGAGTCTGCAAGAGAGCAGACGAATGATGAAGAGATTGTATTTCATGCTCTGATCTGGAACACACTTCCTGAAGGGATGAAGGGAAACTGAGTCAACAACAAAATTTAGAAAGGGAATTGTTTAAAATACTCCAGTTGGTAAAACACAGAGCGCTGAACGCATAATCCAGGTTGGTACTCCAATACTGTGCTTAAGGTCTGGTGCACCACCAGGCACACCACATTGTTCCTTTGGTGAGATGTTAAACTGTGGGCACAGCCTGGCCACCCAGGTCACGTAACCGATCTCATGGTGATCATTTAAAGATGATGAGGGTTATGAGGTAGAGGAGGCAGTCGAAGAGGAGAGGGCCACCACCAGATCATTTTGCCTGAGAGTCACTGAGAAGGATAAGTGTTTAAGCATGAACCAGAATCAGATTCAGGTTTAATATCACTGGCATATTTCGTGAAGTCTGTTGTTTTGTAGCAGCAGTACATTGCAATACATAATAATAAAATCTGAATTACAGTAAGTACATTTACAACTTTATGCAGCTTATATTGATCCTGTGCAGTGCTCCCCCTCCCAAACCAGATGGTGAAGCAGTCAGTTAGAATGCTCTCCTCGATACAGCTGTAGAAATTTGTGAGTGTCTTTGGTGATTTCCCAAATCTCCTCAGACTCCTAATGAAATATAGCCTCTGTCGTGACTTCATTGTAACTGCATCACTATGTTGGGCCAAGGATACATCCTCTGAGATGTTGGCACCCAGGATCTTGAAATTGCTCTCCCTTTCCACTTCAGGTCTCTCTTTGAGGATTAGTGTGTGTTTCCCATTTTTATCCTTTCTGAAGTCCACAAACAATTCTTTGGTCTTACTGACGTTGAGTGCAAGGTTTAGCTGCGACACCATTCAGCTAGCCAATATATGACTAGCTGTATGCCTTCTCATCATCATCTGAAGTTCTGCCAATAATAGCTGTGTTGTCAGCAAATATATCGATGGCATTTCAGTTGTGCCTAGCCACACAGTCACGGGTGTAGAGAGAGTAGAGCAGTGGGTTCAGCACACATCTTTGAGGTGTGCCAGTGTTGATTGTCAGTGAGGTGGAGATGTTATTTCTGATCTGCACAGACAGTGGTCTTCTGGTGAGGCAGCTGAGGATCCAGTTGCAGGAGCCGAGTTTATGGCGGCTTTGAATGCAGTGATTGGCTTTTTTCATGTGCGTGTGTTCATTATGTAATCCCTTTGGACAAGAAAGTCCTGTGGTGTTTCTGAGGATTTTAACAGTGCCGTTGGCAGTATTTGTCATGCACCAGAGAGAATTGAAACTGGATTGGAAAGCGTATGGCATAGTCATCTAGCATCCCATATCATTGATCCAGGAACATCTGTTAGATTCCTAAACAGGAAGTTTAATATTAAGTAAATCAATAAACCTGGAATGATACAAGTTGCCTATATCAGTAGGTCAGACCAAAAAATGACTTGTCATGAAAAAATATCTGCTTCAAGAATGATTTTGCAGAGGTAGAAATCTGTCATCCCTTCTTAGACTGGCCTGCATGTGACTCTAGAATCATAGATGTTGTTGATCCTTAGTTGGTGTTCCCTGGCAAATCATTCAGTTTCAGGGTGATTAGGAATGAACAATAAATTGCTTGCACTGTCCACATTCCATCGAATTGAATAATAAAGGTGAACTAAATTCCACTGTGCCATCTTTCTGCGCGCTGACTGGCTACAATGTTACACCAATGGCTATGGAGCACTTTGGGCCATTCAAAGTCATTAGTGGTGACGTATAACACAGTTTATGCACTTTATACATGGCACAATAGCATAGTGGTTAGCACAATGCTTTACAGTTCTAGACACCGGGGTTCAAATCTTGCAGTTGCCTATAATGAGTTTGTACGTTCTCCCTTTGACAGCATGGTTTCCTCCGGGTGCTCCGGTTTCCTCCCACAGTATCAGCTGGTAGGTTAATTAGTTATCGTAAATTGTCCCATGATTCGTCTAGGATTAATTCGGAGGGTTGCTAGGCATTGTGGCACGAAGGTCTGGAAGTGCCTATTCCACGATATATGTCAATAAGTAAATTTAGCTTTCTTTCAGTGACTCAATGAGCCTACATGAAAACTGATGTATGCTCTATGGCACAGCTTTAAAGATCTAGCTTGAAAGATTTAAACAATAGCCACATAATTTAGTGCTGGTTACAAAGTATGCCCTGTGGCTGCCTTTACATGCAGGCACAAGACTAAGAACTTTCAGCATTGTCTGAGAGCTCTGCATACAGTGCAGTCGAGTTTCGTCAGGTTGAAAGGAAATTCTTTGTCATTCCGACCTTGGCCATATAGTATTGGCGGGCTCTGCCGCATAGCCTTTCCTTGGCAGTCTTCCAGTTGACTTCATTTGCAGGTGTCGGAAATAGCATGGGCTCCCTCATGCACCTTTCCCTCACCCCCAGGAAAGGCTCCCGCCTTTACCAACCTGTACTACGTGAAAAAAGAAATCAGTAGCATAGCAGTTAGCATAACAATTTACAGCTCCAGCAGCCGGGTTCAGTTCTCTTCATCACCTGTAAGGAGTTTGTACATTCTCCTCATGACTGTGTGGGTTTCCTCCGGGTGCTCCAGTTTCCTCTCGCATTCCAAAGGTTTAGGGTTAGGGTTAGTAAGTTGTGGGCTTGCAATGTTGGTGCTGGAAGTATGGTGACACTTTGGGGTGCCACAGTAGAATTGGGGTTAGTGTGACATTATTACAGCTTGGGGCTTCGGAGTTTGAATTTCAGTTTTTGCTGTCCTCTGTAAGCAAGTTTCTGCATTCCTTCCTGTGTGTGCTTGGGTTTCCTCCAGATGCTTTAGTTTCCTCCCGCAGTCCAAAGACATACAGGTTAGAAGGTTAATTGGTTATTGTAAATTGTCCTGTGATTATGCTCGGGTTAAATTGGTAGGTTGCTGGGCGGCACAGTTCGAAATGCTGATGATGAGTACAGAGAGGAAATGAAGCAGCTGGTGGACTGTTATGAGAAGTACAACCTAAGTCTGAACGTGGAGATGACCAAGGATATGATTGTGGACTTTAGGAAGGTGAAGATAAGTTCTACGAATACAGAGTTAAGTGCACCAAGTTCCTGGAATTTCATGTCACTGAAGACCTCACCTCCAAGAATGCACAGCAGCACCTCCACTTCCTAAGGAGATTGAGGCAAATGAGGCTCCCACCTCCCATCTTAACAGGGCACCATCGAGAGCGTCCTGATAAGTTGCATCTCCGTCTGGCATGGGAGCAGTCGAGCATTGAACCAGAAGTCCCTGTAAAGGACTGTGAGAACAGCTGACAGGATCATAGAGGTCTCCCTACCATCCAGCAGGGATATTTATTAGGAGCGTTGCGCATGCAGGGCCCTCAATATTATTGAAGATCCCACCCATCCATCCAGCATTCTCTTTGACTTTCTACTATTGAGCAGGAGACCACAATGCATAAAAACAAAAATGGTCAGGATGGGACCATGGTTTCCTCCCTCAGACCATTCAGCTTCTGAACTCCCTGCCACATTGCGTTCGAAGTATCACTGGTTAATCTGATCTGTACCTGACAATAGTTAATTAAGGCACTTTACTTTGTATATTTGTGTGTAATTCAACAATAGGTTTTTATCCTAAATTATTGTGTGTTATATGAGTGTTTTGTGGTTCACCATGGTTCAGGGAAACGTCTCGTTTGACAGTATATGTAGTCAAATGACAATAAATTTGACTTGACTTGAAGGGTCAGAAGGGCCTGTTCTATGCTGTATCTCAATCGATCAATAAATAAATAAATAAATGTCAGGCACTGAAAGACAAAATTCTCTGACCTGAAGCATTAACTCTGTTTCTCACACCATAGATGCTACCTGACTTTCTGAGTCTTTTTAGCATTTTCTACTTTCATTTAAAATACCACAGGCAATTTAAGGCCAACGTAAATCAGAAGCAGAGGGAGACACATGTCAAGCCAATGACTGGACATTAAACCTAATGGACAAACTCAGCTCTCTGATGTTGGTGGATGCATGGTATCACGTCTTAACTGAATCTAAATTGTTAAGTGAATCTGAAAAGGAAACTCACTGGTTACAGACAAGTATTCTTTCAAAGGTTCCATAAATAACACGTACACAGTGAATCAATCCCATAGCTTGTGTGTGAAGGCGTTGGTACAATGCCATTCATTATGTAATGCCAGTAATGGAACAAAAACATTCAAAAGAAATTGATGGGAGTCTCACCAAGCAAATGTGACGCAAAGCCTTATACAGTGAGGTTAATACCTCTGGTCAAATAATTTGATTTCAAGAGCATATTTAAGGTGGAGTGGAGAGATTGAAAGGTTTTAGGAAAAAATTCCAGCATCTAGGGCTTTGACAACAGAAGGTAGGCTGCCAAAGGTGGACTAGATACATTTGGAAATGAATTTGAAGAGAGTTGATATCATGGTTATCGAGTGGAGACTTTGGGCAATAATTGAATTAATCCAATGAAAGCTCATTGACCTGAAAACTAAGCTTTGTTTCTCTCTGCACAAATGCTGGTTGATAAGGCCATAAGGCCATAAGATATAGGAGCTGAATCAGGCCATTCAGCCCATCGAGTCTGCTCCACCAATCAGTTATGGCTGCCTTTCAACCCCATTGTACTGCCTTCTCCCTGTAACCCTTAGCCCTCTTACCGAAAAAGAGTATATTTATCTCTGCCTTAAACACACCCAATAACACAGCCTCCGCAAACTTCTGCGGTTACAAATTCCACAATTCAGTGCCATCTAGCTGAAGAAATTTACTTCAATCCGCTGAGTATTCCTGGCAATGCCTGTCTTTATTAATGAAAAACATGAAACTGTGCCTCAAAAGTGGGGCTAGAGCATTAATAACCACAACCAAAGAGGTTTAGTCTTGGTCTCTGCATGGACACACCCCCAACTGTACTTAAGCACTCAAAGAAACCTGGGTTGGTACTCATGATCATGTCGTGCCTGCTTTGAAAATCAGTCACAGATTCTGACTTTCTGAAGAACTTGGGGCTGAGGTACAAACGGTTAAGAATAAACCTGAAAGGGATGGTTCAGAATTGTAGATGGTTCCAGAAGAGTATGAATGACAAAATTGATTACAGCAGCAACTTTCACACACATGATCTCCACCAACAGACAATCAAAAAGCTTCAACTGCAGCACTGAAAGGGGAATTGGGTAAGCATTTGAGGTGGAAGTTGAAAAATTGCATAGATGTGAGGAAGGAGCAAGAGAATGAACAACCAAAAGCAAGGACAGACACCATGGTCTGAATGGCCTTGTGTACTGGAGTATTTAGTGACTGATGGCTACTGGCTTGCAGTGTATTGACAGAGTGAAGGGCCTTTCTTGTTCCACAAGTCATTGCATTCTGCCTGTGGAGCCAAAATGGTCCTGGTGTCAAGTGGTAATTAGTTTATTTTTGTCACATGTACCGAGACTCAGTGAAAAGTGTTGCCTTTCATGCTACCCATACCGAGCATTCCATTCTGACAATACATTGATACAGTACACAGGGAAAAGCAATAACAGAGTGCAGAATAGTGTTACATTTACAGAGAAAATGCGATGCAGCCCATGACAAGTTAGATTGTGAGGTTAAGACTATACCGTACTGTTTTCCAAAGGAAGCAGCAAGTGTAGATGGAGTTAATGGAGGGGAGGCTGAGTTGAAACTGCATTAAATAGAAAATTCTGCCTATAGCAAACTTGACCATCAATCAATGGTAACTTGGTTTATTATTGTCACATGTACTGTGGCAAGGTGAAAATATTTGTTTTGCATGCCATCTACCCAGGTGGTTTCAGGATAACTGTTCACTGAGACAGTACAAGGGAATAAATAACAGAACACAGAATAAAGTGTTACAATTCAAGAGGAAATGCAGCTCAGGCAGACAATAAGGTGTAAGTTTATGATGAGGTAGACTTTGAGATCAAGAATTCATTTTATCTTACTAGATGACCATTCAATTGTCTTATAATAGAGGGATAGAAGCTGTTTTTAAGCCTGGTGGTATGTGCTTTCAGGCTTTTTTTAATCTTCTGCTCAACGGGGGGGGGTGGGGGATTGAGAATATTGAGGGTGGATGAGGTCTTTGATTGTGTTGGCTGCTTTACCAAAGCAACAAGAAGTGTAGATGCAGTCCGTGGAGGGGAGTCTGACTTCCATTATGTGCTGAGCTGTGTCCGTAACTTCTTGCAGTCACAGGCAGAGCAGCTGTCATACAAAGAATAAAACTTTATTGTCATTGCTCAAGACAATGAGAGTACAGTGCTGCTCTTGTCCATGCAAAATGGATATTTACAATGCATGTAGTACGGCTTAGTTTTTAAAAAGTTCCCATCTTTACCTGCAACAAGTAACTGATAGTCCATAGCACAGAAAGGCCATTGGCAAGCCAGGGTGTAGCATTATTTAGCTGTGCAACAGCCCTAGGGAAGAAGCTGCTGTGCAGTCTTACTGTCTTGGCTAAGATGCTTCTGAATTTCCTACCAGATGGCAGGAGATTGAACAGACAGTGTCTGGGAGGGGATGGGTCTTTAATGATGTTATGAGCATCAAGAGTTGTAGATTGTCTCCAGGTTCAATAGTTGAATTCCGTACCTCATTGATCATCGATAAAACTTGGTGAGGGTCAGAGAGGACATGCCAAACATCTTTAGCCTTCTAAGGAAGTAGAGGTACTTGTGAGCTTTCTTAGCTGTGACATCTACCTGGATGGACAAGGATTATTGGTGATGTTCACTCCTAGGAATTTGAATCTCTCAACCATCTCAACCTTAGTATTATTGATGTAAACAGGAACCTGTGTACTGCTTCCCCCCCCCCAACTTTCTGAATCAATGACCACCTCTTTAGTTTTGCTTACATGGGGGGGGCAGTGTTTGTTATCATGACACCATGTCACAGCTCTCCATCTCCTTCTTGTACTCCAATTCATCATTATTTGAGATTCAACTCACTACAGTGGTGTCACCTGCAAATTTCTGGATGGAGTTAGCAGAGAATTGGGCCATGCAGTCATGAATATATAGAGAGTAGAGGAGGGGGTTGAAGATGCAGCATTATGGGGAACCTGTGTTGAGGAAATCATGGTGGAGGAGATGCTCTCTACTCTTACTGATTGCAGTTGGTCAGGAAGCTATTGAGCCAGTTGCAAAGGCAAGTGCAGAACGTAGGGCTGTAATTAATAAACAATGGTCTCACATAGGAGACTTTACTGCACAGATACCCCAGCAATGAGTGTAGGGCCAGGGAGATGGCCCCTGCTGTGAACCTTTATCAGCATAAGGTAAATTACAGTGGGTCAAGGCTGTCTGGAGGCTTGGAACTGATGTGTGCCATGACCAGCCTCCCGATTTCTGGTGATATACAGTGAGGAAGGAAGCTGATGGAATCAGCAAGCATGTATATTGATCAAGGGTAGCAAAATGACTGAAACAGAGGCATCAAAGTCAAGAGAGGTTAGAGGAGAGGAACTAGCATTTATATTCGCAACTTCTACATAAATACATTTTGGTGCAGTCTTTGTTTAAATGCAGAATGTTATCATTTCCTTTGCTGCAGGGTGGCACCAAACCCTGAAGCTTGACTGGTCCCAGCTAAATTAGGGAGAGTGTAGGCTTCTTGCTGATTGCCATGCAGCTGCAGATATCTTTAATACATGATGCTGTGATCCATCAACTCCGATGTCACCTAAGATCAAAGGCATCCCTTGTTCTTCTCTTTCTGCACAAAATCCTTTGACAGACGGTCTTCACAGCTTGCAAATGAGTGCCAGAAACAAATAATCGGTGCATCTTAAAGTTCTGTTGAAACATGATTTCAGAACGTGTATGATATTGGCAGAGCTGCTTTTAAACCCTCAAGGGCACATCCATCCACACCATCGGTAGCATCTGCATGAGGCGCTGCCTTAAGCAGGTAGCATCATCAAAGATCCCCATCATCCACGCCATATCATCTTCTGGCGGCTAGCATTGGCTAGGACGTAGAGGAGCCTGAAGTCCCACACAACCAGGTTCAAGAACAGCTACTTCCCTTCAACCATTCGGTTCTTGAACCAACTTGCACAACCCTAATCATTACCTCAGTGCAGCAACACTCTGATATCTTTTAACATTTTGCACTACAATGGATTTTTGTTCATATTGTGTTCTTTCTTGTATGATTTTTTATAATTTGTGTTTAATTTTCATTTTTCCTGGAGCAAAGTTGTTAAGAGGAGACATGATTCAAGCATATACTGTGTAATTATAAGCAATGTAGACAGCAAACATTATCAGAGGTGAATAAAACTAGAGGACATTGATGGAAGTCTCATCATTCACCCTAAACTCATTGCTGGAGTATCTGCGCAGTAGAGTCTCCGATGTGAGACCATGTCAGACTATGTAAAAGGTAAAGGGTAAGACTTTCAGAGCCAATCTGAGGGGGCCTTTTCACCCAAAGAGTGGTGAGTACCTGGAATGCAGTGTCAGAGGAAGCCAAGCCATTGACAGAAGTGTCTGGACAAGCACTTAAATTGTTTAAACATTAAAGGTTAAGGATCAAGTGTTGAAAGATGGGATGAATGTGAGTGAATGCTGACTGGTTGGTGTCGACACGTGGGCTCGATGGTTGGTTTCCATGCAGTTTGGCTCTATGACACAATGGTAAGAAAATGGGGATGTTCAAAGAGCCTGTTCTGTATTGATTTGCATACAATTAGCCTTGCTAATGAACCCCTCTCACGTTTTGTGTATTAGTTACAATCAAAATTTGGATTTTCTTGTGCTTCTTGATGTCAGTTGTGGGACTGTGAGTAACAATTTTGTCTTTGAGCTGGAAGTTGGTAGTTCACGCTTCACTACCGAGACAGCAGCAGTTCTCCGTCAGACATGGCTTATTTTGAGTGAGATCTCAAAACCCCATCCTGTCCACCAACCATCCAAATGGCATGATCCAAGGAAGAGTGAAAGATTTGATCTAATGAATAGTCAATCTTTCAGCAATTTACTTATACAGATTACCTGATCTGCCCAACGGATTATCGGCACCCAATTGCCCACCACCGAGAACATCTACCATATATTCTGCCTGGGCAGGGCGAAAAGCATTATCAGGGATGCATCTCACCCTAACTATGGACTTTTTACTCTCCTCCCATCTGGTAGGCACTACAGGAGCCTCTGCTCCCGCACCAGCAGGCACTGGAAGGGCTTCTTCCCTGAGGCTGTGACACTGCTGAACCTCTCATCACAGCGCTAAGCAGTATCGCACCCATATTGTACTGTCTCAGTACTTTTATATTTGTGTGTTGTAGCCCTTACTTTTTATTCGCAGATATTTTGTAAATAACACTATTCTTTGCATTTCTGGTCAGAAGGTAAATGCATTTCATTGGCTTTGTATCTGTACTCAGCACAATGACAATAAAGTTGAATCTAATCTAATCACTGCTGTTTGTGGAGCAGTCTAAATGAAGAGCTGAACCACTAACTGCCAGCTTATCTCTACAGATGTTGCCTGACCCACTGAGTTTAGGAGGATGATGGCACCTAACGGCGACTCCCTGCATCTTCGGAAACAGCTCTATTTCTATCTTTAGTATCTCTATTTTTCCCTTTCAGTGTTCTTTTGAAGATCCTGATTTCGGTTCTATGCGGAAATGGGACCGGCCCTCGGGTCTCACGGCTGGCCGCTTTTCGATATGCCAAGGACGCAGCCTAGAAGAGTAGTGCGCCTTCAGAGTGCCAGATTTTCGTGGCGCTGGAGGCGGGCAAGTTCGAGGTCAGTGCTGCTGCAGAAAACTAGTGTGTCGTGGGAGATGGAAGATCGAAAGCACCAAGCTGGCTGCTGGCTGAGTGTCCAGAGATCCCAGTCCCTTGGGTACAGAGCTTGGAAGAAGCAATGCAACAGACTTTTAAAATCATGAATCAGCAAGTTGTTTTGTTATTTCACCCCTCTCACTGTGAACGGGGATGCCTCTTTTTCCTTTTTAGGGAGAGACAGAGCCTGTGGTATGTTGAATTACTGGGTGAACAAGTAGTCTTTGGGGTACTGCAAGTCTGTGTCTTTATTGATCCTTTGCTGCATACTTGAGTGCTCGGTGGAGGGTGCTGATGCTTTTTTGCCGGTGGGAGGCGGGGGTCGACACTTTGCTGCTGCTTATGCATGGGTGGGGGGGGGGCTTTATGGTTCTAACATTTAACTGTCATTCATTCTTTGGGGCACTCCTCTATTTTCATGGATGTTTGCGAAAAAAAAGAATTTCAGGATGTATATTGTATGTATTTCTCTGAGATTAAATGTGCCTATTGAAACCTATTGAGTTCGTCTAATGCTTTTTGCATTTGTGGATCTTTGTTTTAATAGCTGAAATATTGCCCTAAGTAACAATGACTGTACTTGGAAAATATTTGCATGGTGACGATGCACTGTGGAAACTTTAAGGACATGAAAACTGCAGTATAAATACAACATTTTACCCCACTCTGTGGCTTACAACAATTCCTAAATTACATTGCTGCGCTAGAATTAAGTGGATCATTTAACCAACTATTGGAAGTTCTGTCTTTAGAACCATTATGGGCTGATATGCCTACACCCCTCCTCCACAAGCTCTAAACCATTGTCAGAACTTATGGCTAATATTAACCTGGAATTCAGTTTGGTGGTAATGGATAAATAATTTGAAAGAGCCAGAAAGAAAATGAAAGAAAAAAAACTAGAACAAAAGAATAGAGAAAGAGAGAAAGAGTTATAAATGACATTTCTATCTGAACTGAAACATATAAAAGCTTAAAGTGTCCCAATTTCCCATACAACTTGGGGAATTAATCACAAGAGGAATGTATAAAGCATAGTCACTCATTTTAACAGAATGAAGTTCCACAAATAGGACAGTGATAACGACCAATTAATCTGTGATTAGTGACTTTGGTTAAGAAATTGTGCATATATAAAGGAATTTCCAAGACCAATCACTGTATAAATAAATGCCTTTATCTAAGTGGTAACATGAGTGACTCATAGGCCTTAGGGTCCCAAGACACATATCAAGCTTTGATACAAGATAAATATGCCAAACCCTCTATTATTGAACTTGGAGATTTCTTAACTCATTGCATTATGAAGTCATTGTTTAAAAGCTTTTGAATTATAAACGTGTTTGAACGTCATATCTATTGGCAATAGATTGTGTATCTTACCTGAGTCAATTTGGCCTTTTAGCACCCTCTGTAGTTAAATATAAAGTAACATCCGAGCTATACATCAATTATGCTGACCTATGCCCCACTACAATATTGACAAAAACAATCTGCTGGAGGGAATCAACGTGTCAAGCAACGTCTATGGCAGAACAGGGAGAATGTGAATTGTCATCATTTTGAGCCAAGACCCTGCAACAAGACTGAAGTTTCAGAGAGGATGTAGCCAGCTTAGCGAGGAGAGCGGGAATGGTGAAATAGGAGTGATTGGTGGGATCGAGGACATGTAAAGGTTAATGGGCAGGTCAAGCCAGGTGGGGCAGAGGGTGGGGGGAATTGGGAGATGATATTTAGATACACAGATAGATAGATGGATATTTTATTGATCCCAAAGAAAATGGCAGAGTTACAGTAACATTACAAGTGCACAGATATACAAATATTAGAAGAGAAGTAAGAAAGAATGAAAAATAAGTTACCTAGAACAGTCTAACAGGAGGGGTTATCACTTCCCTGGCTATAGATTGACTCATTATAGAGCCTAATTGCTGAGGGTAAGAATTACCTCATATAATGCTCTTTGGAAAGCGCAGTTGTCTTAGTCTATTGTCTAAACCTATTAGTCTTAGTGTACAGGACCTGTACTTCCCTCAATTGTAGGACTGTGCAGAGAGTGATGCAGACAGCCCAGTACATCTGTGGATGTGAACTTCCCACTATTCAGGACATTTACAGAGACAGGTGTGTAAAAAGGGCCTGAAGGATCATTGGGGACTCAAGTCACCCCAACCACAAACTGTTCTGGCTGCTACCATCCGGGAAACGGTACTGCAGCATAAAAGCCAGGGCCAACAGGCTCCGGGACAGATTCTTCCACCAGGCCATCAGACTGATTAACTCGCACTGATGCAATTGTAGTTCTATGTTGTATTGACTGTCCTGGTGTGCTTTGTGCATTGACAACCACATCCAGATCCGCATTAAACAGGCATCAGCTGCCTTTGGGAGACTTCGGCGTAGAGTCTTTCAGAACAGGAGCCTTTGTCCTTCCACAAAGGTCACCATATACCAAGCGGTCTGTGTCATCACCCTCCTTTATAGCTGTGAAGCTTGGGTAACCTACAGCCGTCACATCAAGTCCTTGGAGCACTTCCACATAAGCTGCCTTCAGCGCATCCTGGGAATTACCTGGCGTGAGCAGGTGCCTCACACTGAAATACTTGTAAAGACCAACTGCAGGAGTATTGAGGCCATGATCACCCAGCGTCAGCTGCAGTGGCTGGGGCACGTGATAAGGATGCCCCCATGTTGGCTACCCTGCAGAGTGTTATACAGCCAGCTACATCATGGTCGACGCTCAGCTGGAGGGCCAAAGAAGCGCTATAAGGATCAGATGAAGACTGCTTTAAGGAAGTGCAAGATCAGACCCGAGGACCTGGAGGAGGTTGCTGCTGACCGTACCACTTGGCAACAGCTGTGTAGGGACGGGGTTCATATTCTGGAGAAGGAAAGAACAACCAGAAGACAGCAGAAGAGAGCCAGGAGAAATGCAGCCATGGTTGCCACCACTACCACATATACATGTCCCACCTGCAATAGAGCTTGTGGGTCCAGGATAGGACTGTATAGTCATCAAAGATCTCACCGTTAAAGGAGTGGACGTCGTCATCAGATTTCGATGGACAACTGAAGAAGAAGAATTGACTGTCCTGTCCTACATACTGTTTGTTACAAATTACTATAACTTGCACATTACACATTTAGATGGAGACATAATGTAAAGATTTTTACTCCTCATGTATGTGAAGGATGTAAGAAATAAAGTCAATCCAAAGGTGATCCTCTGTTCAGCCGAAGTGGCAAGCAGAAGGTGAGAAGTGTTGTCCAGAATTGCCAGGATTTTCCATAGGGTCCTTTGTTTTACCACAGCCTCCAGTGTGTCCAATTTGACTCCCATAACAGAGCCAGCCTTTCTAATTGGTTTATTGGACCTGTTGGCATCTCTGGTGTTGATGCCATTGTCCCAGCACACCACCACATAGAAGATTGTACTGGTGACAACAGACGGGTAGAACGTGTGAAGGAGAGGCCTGCATATTCCTCAGGAGGTAGAGGCCACTCTGGCCCTTCTTGTAAACTGCCTCCCCTGACAAACAAAAGAGAAACCGATAGAGGAGGGTTCACTGAGGGTGGAGGCAACCGGGAGGGTGAAAATCGGGAACGTAAAGGTTGCCAGTGCTGGAATCTGATAACTAAGGAAGGTAATAATGGGAACCATTTGGGGAGAGGTGCAGAACAGATGGTATCAGAACTAGTCATGGGAGGGGACAGGCAGCTGGTGGGTGAAATGTGTAGACTGGAGGTGGATGGAACCAGGAAGGAGGGATGGATGAAATTGAGTGATGAGGAGGGGAAAGGATAGGGTCACCATACTATTGGGAGAACTAGCTCTAGATTTTCATAACCCTTTCATGTAAAGTTCCTAGGTAACTTATCTCTAATTTTATGTCCTTTTCCTGCATTTTCCCAGATGAGATAATTTCTTCCTCTGTAATTATTGAATGTCATATTGATCACCATAGTCCAGTATGCTTTAAACCAGCCAAACTCAAAAGATATGGAAGCCTGGTTTATGCAATCTGTCACCCTGATTTAACTCTTTTAACCCTAGGTGTCTATACTGTATTCTCTACCTAGACAAAAGAGCATTACCTATGTCCTGAGATTCAGGGCCCAGAAATGATTGCCCTGTTCCAGTTAAGACCTCACTAAGTCTTAAGGATGAGAAATTCATTATCAGTCACTTGTGCTAAATGCCCCATACTGTAATGATTGTCCCTGGCATTCATTCCAGCATTTCATGCCAAAGAAATAAAATAAATTGAATTTTAGGATACGCAATGCATTTGAGGAAATGGACTTAAACCAGATAAATGGTATCAGTGTAGGTAGGCAAAGAAATCAGCATGGGCTTTGTGGACTGAAGGGCCACAATTGTGTTGTGTGACTCAATGACTTTGAGTACCAGAAGCCTCTGGTCCTTTAGTTTCAGCACCTCACTGCACCTATATCCTTCCAATCCTCTTTACCTCCTTAGCACCAATATAGGGGATTGGTGAATCTTTTAGGATTGCAGAAGCACAGCACAACACTTTTTCAACAGAGCCTTTTACAACTGAACTCATGCCACCATTTCCTTCCATACTATACTTTTAGGAAGCATCTTCTTCCTTAACTTTTACTCTCTGGATATGCTTCCACGAAATGAAGGTGAGTTATTCCTCATTTTATACAGGATCTGTTATATAACTGCAATTTGTCACTGCAATCAAAGGCACACTCCATTGTCTCAGCAATGACATTAATATTTAAAATTAAGGTAAGGTTATCCCATCAAATCATAAAACAAGTTAATAATCTGGCATTGCATAGAATATAGAGTAGCACAACACAGGAATATGCCCTTCTGCTCATGATCTTATGCTGAACATGATGCAGAATTAAACGTGTTCTTTTTCGTTTGCACATAGTCCATATCCCTCCATTCCCTGCATGTTCATTGTCTGTCTAAGTCTCCTAAGTGACATTATCAATCTGCTACCACCCCAGAAACCTGTTCTGGGCAACTACCACTTTCTGTGCAGAAGAATTGCCTCACACTTCTCTTTTAAACAATGCCCCACTCACCTTAAATGCACGTCCTCTGGTACTTATTGCTTCTACCCTGGGAAAAAGATTCCGTTTGCTTATCTTATCTATGCCTCTCCAAATATTTTTTATTGAGGTACAGAGCAGAACATACCCTTCTGGCCCTTCGAGCTGCACCGCCCTGCGATCCCTCGATTTAATCCTACCCTAATCACGGGGCAATTTACAATGAGCAATTAACCTACCAACTGGTACATCTTTGGTCTGTGGGAGGAAACTGGAGCACCCAGAGGAAACCCAGTTGGTCACAGGTAAAATGTATTACAAGCAGTGTAAATGTTATAAACCTCTATTAGATCTCCCCTCAGCCTTTGACGTTGTAGGGAAAACAACCCAAGTCTATCCAGTTTCTCTTATAGGTCATACTCTCTAATGTAAGCAGTGCCCTTCTATACACTCTTCAAGGCTTCAGCACCCTTCCTGTAATGGGGCAACTAGAACAGGTGATACAAAGGTGATGTTCAACCATGCTACACTAAATGCTCATTCCTGCTGAGATACTGAATTGAACCTGAATTCCAAATAAAAGCTATAAAGTTTAGAGCACTCATTAGGGCTCCCTACTGGGCAAGTGATGAATTTAATCTCTTACTTTGATGTCTTTCATCATTTTCTTTAACCACAGGTTATTTTTAATGCTCATTCTTGGAATGTGAGACCCAACCGTGGGCCAGGTAACTTTTCCACACTGGACCCAGAAATTCTTTGACCACATCGTGTAACTTCTGCAAATTTTAGCTTTACCTTGCTTTTCAAACGATCCCAATATCATCTCCCAACCCCACATCCTCGACCAACAAGGACAAGGGCAGCAGATGTGTGGTAACACAGGAGATACCACAGATGCCAGAAATCTTGAGCAAAACACACAAATGCTGGAGAAACTCAACAAGTCAAACAGCATCTACAGAGGGGAATAAACAGTTGATATTTTCGGCTGGAGACCTTCATCAGGACCAGTTCTGATGAAGGATCTAAGACCAACACACTGATGATGATGATGATGACGTCGACTCAGACCTGAGAGGCCAGCGTCAGGCATTTTCATGCCTTACAAGGTGCAGTTCGAAAGGCTGTGTGGGGCGCCACTCCTCGCACAGGCATTACGCAGTATTATTTTACGAGGCCGAGTTGCGAGCTCGACATCAACCCGGCGCGGATGGAGAGCGCGCACGGGGGCGATCTGTCACTGGATCGAACTCGGGAACCTCCGTTCTCGAGCCCGGCGCTGATCTCACTGCGCCACCAGCCGACCAACACACTGACTGCTCATTAATTTCTATAGATGCTGCTTGATCTGCTGAGTTCCTCCATGGGAACACCATCATCTGAAGCCTTGCTTCCAAATCATGCACCACCCTGAACTGGAAACTTATCAATGCCCTTCATTGTCAATGGAGAAAAGTCCTGGAATTCTTGCCGGCGGACACAGTGGAACTACCTTCTGCAGAAGCATTACAGGAGTCCAGTAATGTGACTCACAACGGCCTTCTCAAGGTGAATGGGAGATGGGCAATAAATTCTGGCCAAATACCAAACATGAAAGTAAGAAAATGCTAGGTATTATAAATTGAGTTTGTTTTTATAACTATCCAGATTTATGGTGCAACTGTAACAAAAACCAATTTCCCCCGGGATCAATAAAGTATGACTATGACTATGACTATGACTATTATATAAGACCATAGTCATGCCTTACTCAGTATACTGTGTTGAGTTTCAATCTTTCCTTTAAGTAGCTTATTCAGAACTTATGAAAGCTTTTGAGAAAGACCAGTAAGTGAAAATTTGGCTTCAGGAATTTTCATTATGATGTTTGGCTAAAAGAGCCAGAATTTTCCAGAACTACTGGATCTTCTACTTAAATCAGGTAGTTGGTAGTGTTGGTTCAGGTTGAGATTTATTTCTCACCTGTACATTGAAATGTGTGGTTTGCGTTAACAACCAATACATTCAAGGATGTGCTGGGGGCAACGCGCAAGTGACACCACGCATTCCTGGGCCAACAGAGCATGCCCACCACGCTCAGCAGAATAACAGAGAACACAACAAAACCATTTGTTCTGTTGCTGTGGGGGCTGTGAGTTAGGCGAGGGGATAGTCTTCGGTTCACAAGCATTACTAGAAGGCTGGGATCAGTTAAATGTGCTAAGCTGTGGAATGGGCATGCATTTTTGGCACCGGGAATGTTTGCTGCCTGGCCTGCTGGGTTCCTCCAGCATTTTGTGTGTGTTGTTCGTTTTACCGGGAATGTATGTTTCAATGTACATGTGATAAATTAATCTGTATGTGGTATATTAGTTGCTGCTTCTTTTGCCAATAGAAACTGGATGTCCAGTGAGTGCTGGGCACAAGTGCACTGAATTTCCAAGAACTGGGCCAACTTCTGCTCAGAGCAGGTCCACAATGAAAATAAGTGGGTATAGTTCAGCACCGTCAGGTTGAAACTGAGATACTTACCATCATCTCAGTGTGCTGGGGGTAGGGGAAAATATCCCAGATCTCCTTTCCTTCATTTTTTTTAGGATTTTCTGCTCTGCTTTTATTGGGTTTTCCTAAGGGATTACATACTTTGAGCTAAGTGGGAAGTATATGGATATTGTAATATTCAATATTGTTGGAGAAGCAGGCAGGGCAAAAAGGTACTTTCCTGTCTTCCATAGTTGTAGGAAAGATGTTGGTCTTGTTATTAGTCCAAAGAAATTCTCTTGTTACATCCAAGGTCCAGCCTCAGACAAGAAATTATGCTGGACTTGGATCCCAGACACTATTCAAATGGTCTAAGGATCATCTGACTTGAGACTGAGTGAATTCTAACTGAAGTGCGAAGCACCACATTGTGTGATCATTGTCCTTAGGGGAACATAGACACAACACACAGTGCACTTAATTGGAAACAACGTATGATTCGTTCGGCAAAACGTAGCGTTTTCAGTTGACTTCCTCATTGTGAGAATAAACTGGGTCTATAAAAGAGAACAAAGAGGATGGAGAGCAAAGGCAATTGTGAAATGAGCTGCAACTAAACAGAGAGTTAAAGGGGCTCGTTTACGTGCCGAAAATCTGGTGGTCGTCATGCTACATTAACACTCTGGGATGTGTCAGCTAAATCACTGATGATTAATTCTTGCTTTATTGGGTGTGCCATATTGTCCCTTTATAGATGCTGTAGAGTTGCCCAAATGAGTCACTGATGTGGTCCTCCAACTGTATGCGCTGATTGTGGCTGCCAGTCTTTAGCTCACATTGCAATTCTTCCATAACGTATAATGGAAAAGTAATAAAATCTAACTACTAAATGTAATCTTATAGACATATGTGAAAGTGATGCTAAAAAGCAGGAATGAATTAAGTTCATTAGAGAAAATGCTGTGGTAATATTTTTCCATTCTTTATGTGCATTCCATCTGTAATTAATTAAAGGTTTTAGCATAAATGTATTTATCCTTCCTACTTGTGATAGTCTGCATTGTAACCCGATATAACAGTTACCAATGCAGCATGCGTTAAAATAGTCAGAAGGATGAGCTCAATTTTCTTTTTATGTGGGAGCTTTAACATTTGAGATTTAAACTATTTTAAGCTGTGAGTAAATCAAATATGTGTGTCTTGTCAGTGCTGAATGAATGCACTCATCAGAAGAAAGTCATCCTGCATTTATATGGTGGCTTCAAGCCAGTATAAAGTACTTCATGGCCAGCAAAAGACATTTTTTTAAGTGTGGTCACTTTACATTCCACTGAAATATACAGAAAGCAAAATTGAGTAGAAATTGCTGTAGGAACACTGAAGCTTCACAAAGTTTGAAGCAAAATTGCAGTTGATATCCCTATTAGACAAGGACAATGGGATAAATAGCCAACTTACAAAGCTTTTATATTTATTTGTTTAACCAGTTTCTTTTTGTTGCAGCAGGTACTTGGGCGATCCCTGAATCAAGGATACCTCTATTTGTCAAATTTCCACAAATCCTCCCAGGTGATCCTTTCACAGTCGTGAAACAAGAAATGAAGTTCACAAAACAATTTTGTACTGTGTAATTTTAAAATGCAAACACGAGGAATTCTGCAGATGCTGGAAATTCAAGCAACACACATCAAAGTTGCTGATGAACGCAGCAGGCCAGGCAGCATCTCTAGGAAGAGGTACAGTCGACTGTACCTCTTCCTAGAAATGCTGCCTGGCCTGCTGCGTTCACCAGCAACTTTGATGTGTGTTGCTTGTACTGTGTAATCTGTGGGATGCAAACACTGGAAAGTATAACATTAGACCTGAAGATTTCAGTGTGCAATTTGTAACAGCATAGGTAATGACTTTCATACAAAACTTTGACGATGTTTTGAGCCCAACTCATGGAACCACTTAAACATCACACTCAATTTTGTTTTCTGTATATTTCAGTGGAATGTAAAGTCAAATGAGAATTACCCAATCTAAACTCATTAGCTTCTCCTAGAACAAAATTATCCTGAAAATGCTGAATGCTGTAAAGATCTCTGTTGGATCATAAGCAAAATGCAGTCAATCAAATCTTTTGCACCAACCAATAGCCAATTTAAAATAGGATCCTGCAATAATGCAGCACCTTGCCATGTTTTCAGAACATCTCAAAGTGTTTCACAGCCAGTGGATTATTTTTAGTGTAGGCACTGTTTTCTGGAACTAATCTGCACACAACAAGGCCTCATAAATAATAAATAACCTAAACTGTTCTTACTGATGTCTATCAAAGAATGCCAGCGCAGTGTGGGATGAGTGGGGATCTTAATACACAAACCTATGGGAATACCGAAAGACCTGGACAGAATAGAAGAGGGTGTTTGCATCAGTAGGAGAGTCTAGGATACAAGGGTACAGCCTCAGAATAAAGGGACGTCCCTTTAAAACTGGTGAGGACGCGGTGGCTCAATGAAATTCTTTGCCATAGAGTGTATGGCCAAGTCAGTGGGTGTACTTAAGGTTGGGATTGATAGGTACTTAATTGGTAAGGAGGGAGAAGACGAGAGAATGGAGATAAAGATAAAATACCCAAGATTAAATGGCAGAACAGACTAGGTGGGCTGAATGACCTATATCATATTGTCTTATGGTCATATGAATGGACAGAGCTTCATATTCCACAATTCACTAGAGCTGAAGGATAGATAGGCTGACTAACAGCAAAATAGCACCAGTGGCAATGTGGCACACTCTCAGGTCCATGACAGCGTGTCAGTTTAGGTTCTGGGTCCTTTGATAATGAAGATTAAGCCCACAAAACTTTCAATAAAAGGTAAGAGCAATGTGAGATCTGGCTGATGCTATGTGATATTTAATTTAATATGTGAAGGATGGAGCCTGGGATAGGTTAGTAAAACTTCAGTTTCAATGTCAGTTTGATACAAGCCAACACAATTCCGTAATGCAGATGCAGGTGTGTGTATGTGCTCTGGTCACCGTAAGAATAATATTTTAAAATGATATCTTCTCACCTTAAAGTCAGACAGCAGATCTTAGACACATCATTTTACTTACCGCTGAAACAGCAGCCACTGACAAGCACCAGGCCACTGTCTCTGGCTAGAAGCTTCTGGCACATTGGCCTTCATAGTTCAAAGTACTGAGTACAGGAGATCAGATGTTAGGTTGAAGTTGTAT
This sequence comes from Mobula birostris, assembly GCF_030028105.1. Taxonomy (NCBI): domain Eukaryota; kingdom Metazoa; phylum Chordata; class Chondrichthyes; order Myliobatiformes; family Myliobatidae; genus Mobula; species Mobula birostris. The sequence goes on from NC_092373.1 coordinate 163,490,284, forward strand.
AAGATATTGGTGAGGCCTAATTTCGAAGTTCAAAAGTTCAAAGTAACTTTATTATCGAAGTACACACACGTCACCATATAAAACCTTGAGGTGTGTTGTCTTGCAGGCATACCCAGTAAATCCAAGAAAGATAATAGAGTCAATGAAAGACCACACCCAACAGGTGAAAAAAAAACGATGTGCAAAAAGATAATAAACTATGCAAGTACAAAAGAAAACTAATAATAATCAATAATAATCAATAAATATTGATAGCATAAGGCCATAAGACATCGGAACAGAATTAGGCCATTCAGCCCATTGAGTCTGCTCTGCTATTCCATCATGGCTGATCCCCGATCCCACTCAACCCTGCCTTCTCACCATATCCTTTGATGCCCTGACCAATCAGGAAACCACAATCTGTGGCAGAGCATTCCACAGATTCACTACTCTCTGGCTAAAAAAAATCCCTCCTTACCTCTGTTCTAAAAGGTCGCCCCTCAGTTTTGAGGCTGTGCCCTCTAGTTCTGGATACCCCCACTATTGGAAATATTCTCTCCACATCCACCTTATCTGGTCCTTTCAACATTCGGTAGGTTTCAATGAGATCACCCCGCATTCTTCTAAATTCCAGTGAATACAGGCCCAAAGTTGCCAAATGCTTCTCATATGTTAACCCCTTCATTCCCAGAATCTTCCTTGTGAACCTCCTCTGGACTTTCTCCAATGACGACACATCCTTTCTGAGATAAGGGGCCCAAAACTGTTGACAATACTCCAAGTGCATCCTGACTAGTGTCTTATAAAGCCTCAACATTATCTCCTTGTTTTTTTATACTATTCCTCTTGGAGCGAGCGCTTTACTCATAATAAACTAGACTATATCCAGTCATTTTTGTAGGATTTTCCATTCAAGGGTATTAGTGTTTCCATACCAGGCCGTGATGCAACTAGTCAATATACTCTCCACCACACATCTATAGAAGTCTGTCAAAGTTTTAGATGTCATGCCGAATATTCACAGACTTCTAAGGAAGTAGAGGCACTGTTATGCCTTCTTTTTAGTGGCAGTTATATGCTGGACCAACGTTAAATCCTCTGAAATGATCATGCTAAGGAATTTAAAATTGCTGACAGTCTCCATCACTGATCCCCCAATGAGGCCTGCTTTATAGACCTCCAGTTTCCCCCTCCTGAAGTTAATAACCAGCTCCTTGGTCTTGCTGACATTGAGTGAGGAGTTGTTGTTGTGGCACCACTCAGACAGATTTTCAGTCTCCCTCCTATATGCTGATTTGTCACCATCTTTGATTTAGAATATTGAGTGCAGTTCTGGTCCCCTACTTACAGGAAATATATCAGTATGATTGAAAGGGTTCAGAGAAACTTTACAAGGATGTTGCCAGGACTTGAGGACCTGAGTTATAGGGAGAAGTTCAATAGGTCAGGACTATTTTCCCAGGAGCAATGGAGAATGAAGGGATATTTGATCGACATATACAGAATTGAGGGGAATAGATAGGGTAAGTGCGAGCAGGCTGGCTTTTTCCACCGAGGTTGGGCGAGACTAGAACTAGAGGTCATGGGTTAGAAGAGAAAGGTGAAATGTTAAGGGGCACGAGGGGAAATTATCTCAGAAGGCAGTGAGTGTGGAATGAGTTGCTAGCAGAAGTGGTGGATGCGGGTTCAATTTCAACACACAAGAGAAATTTGGATAGGTACGTGGATGGGAGGGGTATGGGAGGCTATCATTGGGGTGGCGGTAGATGGGACTAGGCAGAACGATAGTTTGGCATGGAATAGATGAGCTGAAGGGCAGTTTCTGTGCTGTAGTGTTCTATAACTCTACGACCATCACCACTTCTGGAAATTCCCTCTACAGCCTCTAACGTCATAGTTTCCTAATTGGCAGGGTACGTTACTACATCCTACCCAAGATCCACAAACCTAACTGCCCAGGTAGACCATTGTTTCCACCTGCTCCTGCCATATTGAACTCATGCCCTTGTGCCTTGACTCCATTTTATGGCATCCTGATGAGTCCCGATGAAGGGTCTCAGCCCGAAATGCCAACTGTATACTCTTTTCCATAGATGCTGTCTGGCCTGCTGAGTTCCTCCAGCATTTTTAAAGCTTGTAAAGTTTATTATCAGAGTACATACATGTCACCACATACAACCCTGAGATTCTTTTCTGCGGGCATACTTAGCAAATCTATAGAAAAATAACTAAACAGGATCAAGGACACAAGCTGTGCAAATGCAGAAATAAATAAATAGCAATGAACAATTCGCATGAAACAATAAGATAAAGAGTCTTTAAAGTGAGACAACACCAGAAGTAGCATAAGTGTAGTTATCCTCTTTTATTCAAGAGCCTGATGGTTGAAGAATAGTAACTACTCTTGAACCTGATAGTGCAAGTCCTGAGGCACTTGTACCTTCTAGCTGTATGTGTTGCTTGGATATCCAGGATCTGCAGGTTTTCTCTTGTTTGTCCATTTTATCCAATTGGTTTAGTCCTTTCTCACCTATCTAGATTGCGAAGCCTCTTGAGAAAGGATTCTTTGGTCCTCACCTACTGCCACATGAGCCTCTGCATTCAGCACATCATTTTCCACAACTTTTGCCAACTCTAATGGGACTGGTACTTCTTCCATTTCTCTTTCCACAGAGATCGCTCTCTCCACAGCTCCCTCGTTTGTTCACCTCTCCCTACCCATCTCCCTTCGAGCACTTACTCTGCAACCGTATTAAGTGCCACATCTGCCCCTACACCTCCTCCTTTAGACAAGTTAAGATCCTAAATAGTCCTTCCAAGTGAGAAGTGCTTCACATGTGAATTCATCGAGGTCATTAATGCTATCCAACATTCTTGGTGCAACCAATTCATATCGTTAAGACAGAACGCAGATTAGGATTACTTCATCAAGCACTTTTATTTCTTCCACTGCAATAGGCAGGATCTCCTGGTGGCCAGCCATCTTAATACCACTTTCCATAACCACATTAATGTGTCTGACCATGGCCTCTGCTGCCGTGTTGAGACCAGATTCAGACTATAGGAGCCACAGCTCATATTTCATCTAGGTAGTCTCCAACCTGATGGCATCAACATTGATTTCTCCAATTTTCAGTAACACTTCCCTCTGTTCCATCCCCCTGTTTATTTTACCTTATCCCTCTGGTCTCTTTACCCCTTCTCTTTCCCTTCTCCTGCCCTCACCTCCATCACCTACAACTTCCTCCCTCCAGTTCCCTACCTCCTTCCTTTTACAGTATCTCCCAACTGTCCTCTCCTTTCATATTCCTTCTTCTTCAGTCATTTGACTCTTCCACTGATCAGCAACTAGCTTCTCACAACATTCCCTTTATCCCCTCTCCCTCCAGCCTACCTTTCCCCATTACCTGGATTCATCTATTACTCACCAGCTTGTTTTCCTTTTTCTTCCTTGATAGATTCTTGATAGGATAGGGCATGAAGTGATACGGAGAGATGGCAGGAAATTGGGGGCTGAGAGGGAAAATAGATCAGACTCAATGGCCCTAATAGTGTAAATCTGCTCCTCTATCTTATGATCTCTTCATACACTTGTATTCTGGGCTCTGCCCCATTACTTCCAATTCTGAGGAAGGGCCTCAGTCCAAAATGTCAACTGTTTGTCTCTCTCCAAAGGGGTTGCCTGACCCTTTGTTTCATCTAATGTTTTGTATGTGTTGCTACCTTAGGAGTTGATTGGGATCTGTGAACCAGTAAAAATGCCCACAGCTTCACCATTCATTTTTCTCTCAATTTCACCTTCATTCTCAGGAACTGAGATTTGCTGAAAAGGCTGGTATTTGTTGTTCATTCCTAGCAGAATGTCCTTTCAATTTACTAAAATTATTGAGACAACAGATTGATATAATTGAGTGATTTGTTGGACTCATTCAGAGGCTTGTAAAGAGCCAATGGAACTAGAGGTAGAGTTAAATATGAAGCAGCCTGGGTTAGGAAACCAATCATTTTCTGAAGGACACTCGGGACTTGGGGCAACTCAGCAATATTGTGGTGACTTATATCTTTGCAACGATGCTTTTTTCTCAATTGGCAAGAAGAACTTACTCTAGTGATTCAGTGAAAGCATCAGATGGCACATTTGTTCATTATGTAATCTGCACAGGGAACTTTGTTTTGTTGTCTTTGATGGAATGCCAAGGAAATCTCATTTTGCATCCAAAGTCCAACCTCAGGCAACAAATTACATTGACTTGGATTCCAACCACCATTCAAGTGATCTAAGGTTCATCTGACATTTGACTGAGAGAATTAAACTGACGGCAGAGAGCACTGGATTACATGGTCATTTTCTGATCATTGCTTCTTAAGCGAATAAACACCCAACAAAAAATGCAGTTGTGGAGGGTCACACAATCAAAAGGAAAGGAGATCAATAGATTTTTAGATATTAAGAGAATCCAATGATGTGGGGTTTGGGCAGGAAAGAAGTTTTGAGGTAAAAGATCTTTTGTTTTTGAATGGTAGACCAGGCCCAAGAGCCTGATTAGCCCACGTCTTTACCATTTATTTTCAGTGATAATCCAATAAGTAATTTACTTCAGCGGAGCTATGCACTCAACATCAGTTCGAAATGTCACCGTTCTGAGAACGTTTTCCAGTATGTATGAAAGTCAAATCTGTGCTCAGCATCAAATCCAAATTTCTATGTAAAGGACAAAGTCATAACACACACCTGGATAATAAGGTATTGCTCATAAATATCGGATTCACTGAAAAGCTACCTGAAATAGAAAGGTCATGTATCAACAGCTCCATCGATATGTACCAACTCAATCAGCTGAATCAAGATCAAGCAGAATAGAATTTAAATGTTACCTACAAAAGAATGATCTGAATTCTTAGCAGCTCGGAACATGGTGATGCAATTGTATGGTAACTTTCAAATATCCTAAAGCACTTTACAGCCACTGAGGTTTTGCTGAATTGTCACAGAGAGGAGTTATCGCGTAATACATAATGGAAATAGGCCCTTTGGCCCAATTGGTTCGTGCTGCCCACAGCATCCTCCCTGCTTGTCCCAGTTGACCTCTAAGCCCCTCCCCTCCACGTACCTGCCTAAATGCCTCTTAACTGTTGGATTCACACCCACCTCAACCACTTCCTCTGGTGGTTTGTTTGCCATACTACCCTCTGTGTAAAGAAGTTACCTCTCAGGTGTCTTTTGAATTTCTCCTTTCTTATTTTGTATTCTGCCTTCTAGTTTTAGACTTCCTAACCCCAGGGAAAAGACTGTATGACCTTACCCCATCCACACAATGACCTTACAATCTCCATCCCCCTTATGATTTTATAAACTTACATGAAGTCGCCCCACGTTCTGTGCCCCAAGGAATAAAGATGCAGCATGGCCAACATCTCCCTATAATTCAGACCCTCTGGTCCAGGTAGCATCCTCATAAATCTCCTCTGCACTCTCTCCAGCTTGGCAATGTCTTTCCTATAACAGGGTGACCAAAACTGTATGCAATATTGCAATGCAGCCTCACCAAGTCAAATATAACTGCAACGTCCCTACTCATACTCTCAATGCATTCTTCATCACCCGGTACATTGAACTGTGCACTTGTATACCCAGGACATTCTATTCCACAACACTTGTCAGTGCCCTGCCATTCACTGTATGTCCTACCCTGGTTTGACTTTCCAAAAATGCCTCACCTCACACTTATCCAAGTTGAAATCCATTTGCCATTCCTAAGCCCATCTGATCAAGATTTCTTTGCAATTCATTGAAACTTGCTAATCGTGCCAGGTACATTCATACAAATCATTTACATATATTATGAATACAGAGGACCCAATACTGACCCCCAGGGCACCCCACCTAGCATAGGATAGGCCTCCAATCGGAGTATCAACCTTCAACCATCACCTCTGTGTCCCGTCAATGAGCCAATTCTGAATCCAAATCAACCTTGACAAGGCCTTACTACAGTCCACATAGACAACATCAAATTCATCAGATGTAACATTCTAATGCACAAAACTGTGCTGACTATTCCTGCTGAGGCCTCGACTGCTGAGGTGATGGTAGATCTTGCCACTCAGAATTCTCTCCAATAACTTCCCTGTAACAGAAATCAGGCTCACTGGCCTGTCCTCACTAGCTCACTTGAATAAAGAAACAACCATAGCAATCCTCCAGTGTTTGGGAACTTTGCCAGTGACTAACGATGAAGCAACTATGGGCCTCCCTGGACTGCCATAAGGTTGGGGGCAGGGGGAGTGGGAAGCTTATAGAACATAGAACTGTATAGCGCAGTACAGACCCTTTGGCCCATGATATTTTGCTGGCCCCCCTCACATAGTCTTCCATTTTCCTTTCATCCATATGCCTATCTAAGAAACTATTAAAAGTACCTGATGTAACTGCCTCTACTGTCACGCCGGCGATACTGGCCACGCACTTACTCTCAGTGTCGAAAGTCCAGTTCTGACATTCCATCCATTCTTTCCTCCAATCACCTTATTACTTTCCTGATAGTATTGCTGCCCTGCAAGAAAGGTGCTGTCTGTCCACTCTATCCATGCTCTTATCATCTTGTACAGCTCTGTCATTGAGTCATAGGGTCACAGAACACTACAGCACAGAAACAGGCTTTTCGGCTCATCAAGTCCATGCCAAATTATTAACCTGCCTAGTCCTATCGACCGGCACTTTGACCATAGCTATCTGTACCCCTCACATCATTTACCTATCTGAATTTTACTTGAATGTTGAAATTGAACCTGTCTCCACCACTTCTGCTGGCAGCTCTATCCACACTCTCTCCACCCTCTGAGTGAGGAAGTTCCCCCTGATTTTCACCTTTCACCCTTAACCCATGACCTCTAGTTCTAGTCTCACCCAACCTCAGTGGAAAAAGCCTTCTTGCATTAATCAAGCCCCACATAATTTTGTATAACAAGTTATCTCTCAATCTCTTTTACTCAAAAGAGAAAAGCCCGAGCTTGTTCAACTTTCTTCATAAGACAGGCTCTCTAAGCATCCTGGTAAATCTTCGCTATGCCTCCTCCAAGGCATCCATGTCCTTTCTAAATTGAGGTGGGGAACGGGAGGGAACGTTGACTCAGACCATGAGAGGCCTGCGTTGGGCATTTTCATGCCTTACAAGGCGCAGATTGGAAGTGAAGTGACCAGAACTAAACCCAATACTCCAAGTGTGGTGTAATCAGTCTTGTGGAGCTGTAACAATACTTTGCAGCTCTGGAACTCAATCCCCTCACTAATGAATGCCGACCCACGAAACTCCTTCTTATCAGCTTGGTCAGGCCCTGGGGGTTTGCCCACCTTTATGCACTTTAAGGCTGCAAATACCTCCTTCCTCGACATAAGACAATGATCCAAGACATCAGTATTTATTACCCCCATTTCTTTGGCATTCATGATATTGTCCTTAATAAACACCAGGGAAAAATAGAAATTAAATATCTCAGACCTCTCATGCAGCTCCACACATGCTGGCCTTTAAGTGGACCTAGGTTCTTCATAGTCATTCCTTTATTGTTCACGTAACTGAGGAATCTAATGGGGCTATCTTACCCTGCCTGCCAAATCCATTTCATACTCCCTTTTTGACCTGATTTCTCTCTTAACACCGCTCTTAAACCTTTTATATTCATTGAGTGATTCATCCATACCCAGCAGCCTAAAGGTGATGTACCTTTCCTTCTTTTTTCTGATGGAGCCTCAATTTCTCTCATCAGCCAGGGCTCGCTGAACTTATTATGTCTACCTTTACCTGAACAGTGTGGGCACGTGGCCAAGTGGGTAAGGCATTGGATTAGCGACCTGAAGGTCGTGAGTTCAAACCCCAGCTGAGGCAACGTGTTGTGTCCTTGAGCAAGGCACTTAATCACACATTGCTCTGCGATGACACTGGTACCAAGCTGTATGGGTCCTAATGCCCTTCCCTTGGACGACATCGGTGTCGTGGAGAGGGGAGACTTGCAGTATAGGCAACTGCTGGTCTTCCATACAACCTTGCCCAGGCCTGTGCCCTGGAGAGTGAAGACTTTCCAGGCACAGATCGATGGTCTCGCAAGACTAACGGATGCCTTACCTGAACAGGAACTGTGCTGTCCATGAACTCTTGGTATGACTCTTTTCAATCCTTCCACTTGCCAACTTCTCTTTTGCCTGTAGACTGCAGCTAGATTCTGCCTAATGCCCTCAAAGAAACCTTGCAGTGGAGAAGCAAATGATAAACAGAAGAAGTTCTGCAGATGTTGAAAATCCAGGGCAAACACACAAAATGCTGGGGGCACTTATCAGGTCAGGCAACATCTTGGGAAATGAATGGACAGTTCATGTTTCAGGCAGAGACCCTTCTTCAGGACTGGAAAGGAAGGCAAAAGATGCTGGAACACAAAAGTGGAGGGAGGGGAAGTTGGATTATCTAGGTGGGTGGGAAAGAAGGAATCTGTTAGGAGTGGAGCATGGGAGAAAGGGAAGAAGGAGAGGCACTAAGGGAAGGTGTTAGACAGGTAAGGAGAAGAAGCAAGAGGCTAGCGGGGAATTGAAGGAGGGAAGGGGGAGGGGAAAAGAAAAAAAATTACTTCCATGCCATTGGGCTGGAAGCTACCTAGATGGAATATGAGGTTTTACTCCTCCATCCTGAGAATGGCCTGTCATGGCAGAAAAGGAGGCCTTGGACTAGCATGTTGGATCAGGAATGGGGATAGGAATTAAGATGGTTGGCCACCGGGAAATTCTGCTTTTGTAGAATGGAGCAAAAGTGCTCAACAAAGCAGTCCCCCAATTTTCATTGGGTCTCAACAATTTAGAAGAAGCTGCATTGGGAGCAGTAGATACAATAGACTACCCCAACAGATTTGCAAGTGAAGTGTTGCTGCACTTGGAAGTTCTGTTTGGAGGTAAGGAAGGAGGCAAATGGGCAGGTGTTGCACTTCTGCCACTTGCAGGGATATGTGCCAAGAGGAAGGATGATCTCAAAGTTGCCCCTATTCCAGTTCAGGACTTTAAACTGTGGACCTATTTAACAACTATTTTAAAACTAAAAGAGTTATTGTCACTGCACCCAAAGTGCTTCCTACTGCCACTTCAGTTACAGTACTTGACCTGACTCACTTCCTAAGAGGAGATCAAATGCTGCTCCTTCCTGAATAGGTTCCTCTATAATTCATGCGAGAAAACTGCTATGGATGCACTGCTCAAATTCGTCATTATCCAGTCCTTTGCACTTCTGGTGGTCCCCGTTGACACTGGGAAATTGAAATATCACAAAGGCACTATCCTACTAATCTCATAGCTATGTGCAATTTCTCGAGACATCTCCTCCTCAAGTTCCCAATGACAATCGGGGCATTTGTAATATACCCCTACCAAGGTGACCATCCTCACCATCTGTGTTTCTTATTGTGTGTGTGCTTTTTTGCGTTAACTTAAAGTTTTTCACAGTTGTTTTTCTTCACTGTCTGGTAGAATTTTTGTATAATCTTTGTATAATTTATGTTCTGTCTGTTGTCTATACCTACCTGCCAAAGATGCTGCTGCAAGCAAGTTTTCATCGTAGCTCTACCTCGCTATTCTTGCGCACATGATTATAAACTCAACTTGACCTGACATTACCTTTGTGCCATAGTTCACTTGGATGTTTATGTGAGCAGTTAATTCTGTTTTTCTCTCTCTACAGATGCTGCCAGCCTTTTCTGCATTTCTAGTGCTCTATTTTTATTTCATTTTTCCAGCATCTGCTTTCGTTTAACAGAACAATACACGGGACTTCTGGGGGAAGATATTGTAGACTTGGAGAAGATTCGCGAGAGTGTGGTGCTGTTCTTGAAAATGGTTAGATGGTTGTTAACTGGGAACTGTGCATAACTAGCAAAGTAGCTCAATACCACCTCTTAGAGTTGAAACCTTAAACCTTATGATACTGTACTTACATGATGAGTCCTTTCAGGTGGCTATGTCTTGTGAACCACCTCTTAATGAAGACAGTAATGATGAAATTCAACATTACCTGCACAACCTTTGGTCAATTGGGACAAGAAGGATATTTGAAAATAAAAGTCTCAGACCTGGCTCAAAATTCTTGGTCAATTGGTGCCAGCGATTCCTGCCCTCCTGTGTGTTTCTGACAACTCTGGTCCCCGATGGGGTGGCTTGAGAATCTCAGAAACTGCTGATCTCCTGGGATTTTCACGCATAGCAGTCTCTAAAGTTTGCAAATAATGATGTGAGAATCAAATACCATCTAGTGAGTGCCAGTTCTGTGGGTAAAAATGCCTTGTTAACGTGAGAGATCAGAGGGGATGGTCAGACTGGTTCAAGCTGACAGGAAGGAGACAGTGGTGTGCAGAAGAGCATCACCGAATGCACAGCATATTGAACCCTGAAGTGGATGAGTTACAGCAACAGGAGACTATGAACACACACATTCAGTGGCCACTTTATTAGGTACAGGAAGTAACTAATAAAGTGCCCACTGAATCTATATTCTGTGTTTGGCTACTCCTCATAGGAGATTACCTCCTATATTGCGCCTCCCTCAAAGAGGCGATGAAATGGTGCTTTGATTCAAGCAGTCAATACAACTATCTAAATGAGCTGCATGTCCATCAACCACATTGTTTGGACACAACCGGGAGAGAAAGTGGGTAAGGTTCTTTTTGTAAAGGGTCTCGGCTTGAAACGTCGACTGTACTCTTTTCCATAGACGCTGCCTGGCCGGCTGAGTTCCTCCAGCATTTTGTGTATGTTGACTAACAGTTGGGTTTGTTCCCACAAACCTAAAAAATTCATGGTCATTTTTTTGTGACACCGGCTTTTGTTTAATCTACATATTCTATAGGCAGTAAGTAGTTTATTGGACACACTCTCTTCTCCAGTCCAACAGGTGAAAAATTATCACATACTGGGAGACTGGATAATGATGACTAAATTCACAATTAACATTTATTTATGATTGGGATTACACAGAAGCAACAGAATACAGCAGATTAGCTTGATTTACACAGTAATTTAAACTGTCATCAATATAAAATCCTAATTCCTTGTCTTGAGAATTTTTTGATTATTTGATAAATTTAGAACGAATATTACAGTACCACAGACCATGCCTCCATGTTTTGCACTGCCATAGCAAAGAAACAGACAATCAAATAGGGACTGAACATCCCAAGACTGCTGTCCAGATATATTCATGGCTTTCTTTGAAGTTGAAGTTGCCTTCTTTGAAGAACACCCCAGATCAAAGCACTCCTTTCCCACTAGGCATGCAAACATGTTATTGATTAATTTTACAATTCCAGAATATGAACTGCAGCCCCTGGCTGTGTGTTGGTCTCGTTTATATTTTGACACCTGACTTGCATATCAAACAGCTTGGTTCCACGAACAATCTAATGGGTCAGAGAGACTTACGCAAGTTTCATATGGATTTAACACGGTATCGACATGAGAGAATTTCTGATGCAATTAATTTGTGAGTGAATTTCTCTCCAAAAATACACATCTCCCACAAATGGAAATTAGAAGATACTGTACTAACAAAATGATTTGTGTATTGCCTTTGATTTCTTAAACAAAAGATGATCTCTTAAGAATGCAGCTAAACCAATGTCTATTTTATATGTAGTGTTTTGGTGTAACTATAAAGTCATTTGATAAAGATTTACAGAGGCTTTAAGATTGAAACAAGATGGAAAGTGTGCTACCATCACAAATAACCACAAGCCCTACTATGGATAACATAAAGCAGATGGCATCTGGAAGTGGCTTATAGAAAAATGCTTCGGAAAACAACAAATATTATCAGTAACATGGAAGCTCGTGAACAAGACCTCCTTCTCTTGAGGTTGATCGAATGGTGTTAGTTGTGCAAAGTGTGCTGTAGACCTGTGGAGCTTCAGTGCCAAACTAAAGTGATGGAGGTGGATTTCCACAGGTCTTCAGCTCTGTAGAGGTGTCATAGACATTAACACAGGAAATGGGAGTTTACACCACAGCTACAGTGTTAGAGCAGGATAAACCATGGGGGTTCCTCCCATCTACCTCCTGCAAGTATACCATTCAAATTCACGAGTTCCTGTATTTCCACTGTGCTTTCTATGATGACAAGGCCTTCCACATGGTGCCTCTGAGATGTCTGGCTTCTTTCTGAATGCTGGTTTTCCGCTACCAGAGCAGACAAAACTGGACACTTCTCTTGCTGATGTTTATACCCACCAACCTCTCTGCATTTTCGTGACTCCTCATCTTTTTTTCTCCCATCCTACTGAAGGGTCTTGGCATCAGACACATCTTCAGCTCTCATTCCCTTTCAGTCTCTATAACTCCTTGATCCATATTTACACCACCAGAAATGACTTGCCTGCTTACAATATGCTCGAGGAACTCAGCTGGTCAGGCAGCATCAATGGAAGGAACTGGATTGTTTATCCAGATGAAAAGTCGAAACCCCAAATACCCACCATCCATTTCCCACTTCCCACCACAGATATTGCCTGACCTGCCGAGTTCCTCCAGTATTTTGAATCTCTAAATTTTAGTATCTGCATTCTCTTGTATCTCCCCTACTTTTGCATGAAATCACAGAGATACCACATCCGTCCTTTTACTCCTTCCTTTCCCTCTATATAGGGAACCAACAATCCTTCCAAATGATTCGTGTTCATTATTGCAAACACGAGGAAATCTGCAGATGCTGGAAATTCAAACAACACACACAAAAAATGCTGGTGAATGCAGCAGGCCAGGCAGCATCTATAGGAAGAGGTACAGTCGACATTTTGGGCCGAGACCCTTCGTCAGGACTAATTGAAAGGAGAGATAGTAAGAGATTTGAATTACTAAATCTCTTATTATGTCTTCTTTCAGTTAATCCTGACGACAGGTCTTGGCCCGAAACATCGACTGTACCTCTTCCTATAGATGCTGCCTGGTCTGCTGCATTCGCCAGCGTTTTTTGTGTGTATTGCATGTTCATTATTGCATTTGTTATGCAAAATGTGGCCTCCTCGACACTGGGAAGAACAAAGGTGGGTGGCTGCTTTACTGAGCTCTGCATTCAATCTGCAGGGACACTCCTGAATTAACTGCTTTCTGTGACTTTATTTCTCCATCCCATTCCCGTCCTGACCTATCGATTCATGATGAAAAACTCATCGCATTCCCTCTTATGCCTCATCTTTCACCTGGGCATGTTTCGTAACTTTTTAGACTCAATATTAATTCCTCTACTCTCGCTAACTTGTTTTCTTGTTCTGTATCAGGAGTTGCCATTTTTGCTGTAAATTAACTGTTTTAAATATTTGGCTCTGATTTCCTATTCTTTGTTAGCAGCCTGACCTGACAGATATGTCCCACAACCCTGCATTGTTTCTATTCTCACTCTCAAACTGCCCTAGTCTCATGTTTTTTCTCTCATGGTTTTTGTTTACTTTCTCTCCCTCTCTAGCTCCCACTAGCCCATTGACTGGATTACATTTAAAATGCATCTCAACTACTGGCCTCGCCCTATCACAGATTATCCTATCAATCCCTCCCCAATGTTCCCTGCGAGAGTAAATGAACTCCTATTCCCACTTTCCCAGTTCTGACGAAAGTCCTTACACTAAAACTTTAACTGTTTCTTCTTCCAGAGATGCGATCTGATCTCCTGAGTGTTTCCAGTATTTTCTGTTTCATTTCTGATTTTTGTAAACTATGAGGCCTCCTGACCAACACTGACTGATAGACAGAGTTGTATAGTACAGAAATGAACTCATGACTATGTGGCCATTGTTATCTTTACTTGTCCCATTTATCTGCATTCAGTCTGTGCCCTTCTCTGGCTCTCGGGATTCAAATGCTTGCCTAGGAGCTTCTTAAATGTTGTCAGAACAACCACCTCCTCAGGCAATGCTTTGCAAATTCCACCCACACCCTGTATGAAAACTTCCCTCTCAGGCCCCCTTAGACCTCCCTCCTCTCATCTAATACACACAGCCTCTTGATTTAGACACACGGAAGAATATTCTCACCATCTTCTCTGCCTACGCTCCTCATAATTTTGTCTACCTCTTATCATGTAACACTCTACCCTCAGCATCCACTACTCTGGGGAAAACAAACGCAGCTCATCCAATCTCTCCTTAAAAGTAATATGTCCAGTCCGGTCAGGATCCTAGTGACTCTCCCTTATACTCTCTCTAATGAAATCACATCCTACCAACAGTGTGGCAACTGGAAATGCACACAACTTTCAGGTGTGGCCTAACAAACACTTTATTTTAATAAGCATGATAAGTTTGCATACTTAGCCACTACAGAGATAAACAGCTCCTATCTGGGACAATGCTGAAGTTATAAGCTTATTGCAAATCACAAATAAGAACAGAAAGTGCTTGTAACACTCAACAGTTCAGGCAGCATCCATGGAAAGAGAAACAATTAATATTTTAGGACACAAAACCTTTTCAGAATTGGGAAAGTGAGAAAACAAGTTAGTTTTACAAGCAGATGCAAAGAGTTAATCAGCAAGCTCAAAGTTCAATGTTCAAAGTAAATGCTGGGGAGGTGAAGCCAAAAACCGACAGGTATTACTGAACAATACTGAATTAATTACTCAAAGTAGTGATAATGATAATACTTCAGAAAAGCTAATTCTGCCCTATGACAAGAACTCTAAGAAGCATTAACTGAATTTAAAAAAAAGCAAAAACAACATTGAATGAAGCAAGGTTAAAATACTTTAATACCATTTCATAGCGAAGGGCATGGAGAGAACGTTACCATCCCTCATCATTCTTATCTTTCTTTATGGGAAGAAGCTGGATATTGTCAGTGATTCAGTAACTGGAAAAAATGCTCACCGGTCATTTTGTGCATTCCATTGTTTCCCACTATGCAAATAACTTTGACATTGCCATCCTAATACAAGGTGGCATTCTCACCAATCCTGTAGTGGCTCTCTGTCACAAAACTGAAAACACTAAAATATTCATCAAAGTACATCAAATTAGAATTCTGAGAAAGTCCCTTGTATGGTACCAGTGAGATCCCCTCCAGGCTTTACAAGAGTCAGAGCATTCTCTTCTTAAAAATTCTGTTTCATATTTTTCTCAAATTCAATTTCCTCCAATACAGATTGATTGCTTTATTTGATATGATTCAGAATTATCTAATATTTCAAAAGCGTGCTGACAATAGGATTACAATGTATGCAAACATGCGGTAAGCCAATCGCATGATGCATCTCTCTTGACTTGTGCTTTATTTCCATATTTGGCTATTCTATTTCTCTCCTCACTGTCCGACTATCTTTTGTAAACTTCAACACATTCATTCTCAGTTATAGGGAGGCTCATCGCTTATTAATTCAGCCCATACTTGCTGATTACTTTGATTTCCAGCCCCAACAGCTCCATTTTCTAATTATCTTTAAAAAATCAAAGGCAGAGGGTCAAAGTTGTGAGGAATGGGAAGTTCGTGTTTCCCAGAAACAGATCATTGCTGGTGCATATCTGTGGACCAAGATTGACTCAATGATTCTGATCACTCGTACAGGTCTTTGTTACCTGGTCACATTTGCTTAATGAATCTTCACTGCAACTCAAATGGTTTTTATTTAATTTATCATCACAGCTTGGTTTGGTAACTGCTCTGCCAAAGAACGCAAGGATTTGCAGAGAGGCAGCTAAGTCCATTATGAATTCCCTCCATTGACTCTGTCTACATTGCCCGCTGCCTGGAGAAAGCAACCAACATGGTCAAGGACCTCTTTCCCCTCCCACTGGGCAAAAGATTCAAAAACTCAAGAATGTACATCCCCAGGATCAAGAACAGCTTCTTTATAACACTGTTATAAGCCTCTTGACACAACTTCTAATATGATAAAAGATTGACTTTTCTTGTCCAGGACCTTGAATGTTATTTATTTACTTGCACATCAATTTCTCTTACTTCAACGTGCTTATGTATGGAATGATCTGGATGGCATGCAAACAAAAGCACGTACATATCTCGGTACATGGGACAATCGTGAATCAATTACTACCTACCAATATCAAACACTTAACAGTGGGTGGAGCACACATATGAAGCTGCTATAAACATAGATCCGTTGCAGATATGGGCAGAGAAATGGCAGATGACGTTTAACCCAGATAAATGTGAAGTGTTGCACCATGGTAGGGCAAATGCAAGGAGACAGTACACTGTTAAGGGCAAGACCATTACCAGTGTTGCTGAGCAGAGAGCTCATGGGTTCCAAGTTTATAGCTCCTTGAAAGTGGTTGCACAAGTCAATGGGCTGGTTAAGGAGCCTTATGGAATGCTTACTTTTATTAGTCGAGGCATTGAGTTCAGAAGTCAAGAGGTTATGTTGCAACTTTATAAAATTCTGCTTAGGCCACAGCTGGAGTACTGCATACAGTCTGGTTGCTCACTATAGGAAGGATGTTGAGGCCTTGGAGAGTGTGCAAAAGAGATTTATCAGCAAGCTGCCTCGGTTCGAGGGCATGTGCTATCATGAGAGGCTGAATAAACTTGGGTTGTTTTTTCACTGGAGTGACGGAGGCTGGGGGTGGTGGGGGGAGAGATCTGGTAGGGGTTTATGAGAGGTTAAGATTATGAGAGGCATGGACAGAGTATGCAAGGGAGTAAGGTTTTTCCCAGCGTAGAAATGTTTAATACCAGAGGGCATGCATTGAAGTTGAGAGGGAGGTAGGTTCAAAGGTGATATGAGGGGTAAGTTTTTTTACTCAGAGTTGAGGATGCCTGGGAAGTGCTGCCTGGTATGGTGGTAGAGGCAAATACATTAGAGACTTTTAAGGGACATTCAGACAGGCACATGAATATGAGGAAGATGGAGGGATATGGACACTGTGTAGTTAGGAGGGATTAGTTCACCAGCAACTTTGATGTGTGTTGCTTGAATTTCCAGCATCTGCAGAATTCCTGTTGTTTAGGAGGGATTAGTGTTTGTTTTTTTAAAATTTGCTTCTTATCTGGTTCAGCACAACACTGTGGGTTAAAGGGTCTGTTCCTGTGCTGTACTCTTCTATGTCCTGTTCTTTCAAACATGGGTTCATGAAAACCAATAGCATTTAACAATTTGTTTGATCTTGTTAATGAGAGAAAGCTAAGAACAAATAAGCCGAGTATATTTGGTTGAAAAAAGCCTTGTGCTCCTCCATCTGGCAACAATGGTCATTGGATGAAAGACCTGTAAGCTTCAGCTTGCCCAACCAAGCATGCCTTGCTTTTGCTTTACTGTATCCTTATTGGGAGGAGATTGCCTGTTTCTACCATCCTCAAACTAGTTTGCCCAAGTCAAGTTACTGAACCTCCCTCTAAAAAAAAAATGAAGGGTTCTGTAGGAAACTAAAACGTTCCTTGACTAGGGAGAACATATATCTAAATAACCAGAGCTGGTTACATCATACCAACCATACCAACAACCCTCGTGTAATGATGTAAGATTATTTCCAGCATTTGTTTTGATCTCATATTTCAAACATCTGCAGGATTTTATTTTTGTATTATTTATAGGTTGTTAGGTTATTTTGTTTTACCCTTCATTGGAATTGGGTGTCGCTGTGAATGCTGACTTTTTGCCCCTCCACAATGCTTGAACTGAGATACCAGTTATGAGTCATAATATTAATTGGCCAGGATTTACATGCAGCCCAGACAGAGTAAGGAGGCACATTTCCTCCCTCAGTCCATTAGTTTAACAAATGGATTTTTGACAACAGGCAGGTAGTTTCATGCTCACCATTGCAGATGCCATTACTTGCCAGTTGAATATTTTGGAGCGCAGTCATTATTTGACCACTGATGCCAGGCAGACAATGATAATGGATGGAGGTGGGGAGGGGTCACCCATCTTGTAAAGACACTGCCCAGAAAAACACAATGACAAACCACTTCTGCAGAAAACTTTGCCAGAAACATTCATGGTCATGGAAAGATGAAGATTGCCCATGTCATACAACATGGCATATAATGACGATGAATTACTATTGGGATACAAGGAGTATAGCTGCTAATTTACATACATCAAGACACAATAATATGATAACGACCAGATAAGGTATTTTACTGAAGTTTCTTGTACATAGGTAGAGAGAACTTTCATACGCTTCTTTAAAGTAGTACCTTGGGATCTTTCTTGATCTCCTGATGGGACTGACAGGACCTTGCTTTAATGTCCCGCCCGATAGCATTCCCTCCACACTGCATGCTCAGGATCTCACAGTGTAGCCTGTACTTTCTGACCCAGAAGTGTGAGTTACTGACTGAGCCAAGCTAACACTCTCAGACAAGAATGGAAATGCACAGTTTCACACATCGCACAACTTGAAAACAGAGAGGTCTACCTACTGACTGATCCATGGCTAATCATTGCTTTGTGATTCTGTTGTGTGACCACAGGTGTTGGCTCTGCTTTAGGATCTTAACATGAACTCTGCCTCTTAGTTTTGGCATGTCTTTCACTTTGAGAGGTCTCAATTAGACTTCAAAGTTGACAACTGGCACTGACCTTGAAAAACAGTCAAATTAATGGAATTTGACTTCTTACTGGAGCCACAACCTGCCCTTGGGTTTAAATCCAGCAAGGGTGATTAGTCTACAGGCACTGCACTGTAAATGAGAGCTTGAGCACCTTTAAGTACTAAGTGTTCAATATGGAATTAATTTGAATACATGGCTCTGTTGGCCTCTGATTTTAGTCATAAACTGGCTGCTTTCAATACAAGATGTTTTGCTGCGAACCGACTCTGTGTTAGCTGCCCTTGTAAGCAGAGCACAAAGGACCCCACTGACACTGCAAGCAGCACGAAGGAATTTGCTCTATGCTGTTTGAAGATGTAATTTGGATGCCCAGCCAGGGCTACAAGCTCCACTCCTGTGATGCTCTGCCAGCATCGGTACAACACACTGCAAGTCTGCTCTGTAGCACTGGGAATACGCACAGGGCGCTTGGGAGATGCTTCTCCACAACTCACTTGGATTAAAGTGAACTGACTGGTCAGTTTTCTTCTGCAGAATGCCTCTAACGTCAAATCTTCCAATGACTTGAAGATTTTCTGACCTGGTCCTTAGAGAACAGAAATTCACGTTCTTCAAGAATCTCTCATGGCCCAAGTTACCTTACATCTCCCTGAAAACTTTAAATGATAATGCCAGCACAATCTGTTTTCATAATATTGATGAGTAATAAATCCATTAGGACACAGGTGAGTGGTCTCTTCAGTGGTTCTTCGAAATAGTGCTGTGAATGGTCTGACAGCTGGTAAAGGCACACAGGGCCTTGCTTTAACATCTTAACTAAGGCAACATACGTTATGGGGAGAGAATCACACAAAACAGAAAGAAGCCCTACAGCCCACTCCAACCACTTATACTAATCTGTCATAGCTCATTCATCCCGCATTTCCTCAAAGTGGGATTCTATCAGTCATACAGCAGAGGAAAAATGCTCTTCAGCACATCATGTCCATATCCCCTTTTATGTACTCTTCCATACTAATCCCATTTCTTAGCATTTAGCCTTCTGTGCATTGACTCATCTGATCAATTTCTTAATGCAGTGTAAAGTCATTGTCAGCATTCCAGAATTCAAACACCCTCTGGTTGATAATGTTCTACCTCAGATCCTCCATAAATCTTTACCTAAATCCTTGCCCTCTAATTTTTACACAGCTCTGCTAAGGAAATACTTTTTTTCTTCTTCTATCTACCCAATTTATGTTCCATAATGCTCATTGCCATCAGCCACAACTTGATGTTCAAGCCTCTGGAGTAAGGCTTGGGCCAACAAGAACAGTATTTATTGGTCTTTCAATCTTGATTACATCTTTCCTGTAGGTAGATGACCAGAACTGCATACAATATTACAAATTAGACCTATATAACTTCAACGTAACATCCCAACTCGTGTACTGAATACATTAATTAATGAAGGCCAATGTGGCAAAAGCTTTCTTTACGACCCTACCTGCCTGTGACACCACTTTCAAGGAATTATCAGTCTGTATTCTCAGATCCCTCTGTTCAATACTCTTCGGTGCCCTACTGCTCACTGTGTAAGACCCTACCTTGGTTGGTCCTCCCAAAGTACAAAACCTCACACTTGTCTGCATTAAATTTCATAACCATTTTTCAGCCCATTTTACAGCTGGTCTTGACCCTGCAGCAGGCTTTGACGGTCTTCCGCACTCTTCACTACACTGCCAATTTTGTTGTCATCCGCAAATTTGCTGACCCAGTTTACCATATTAAAATCCAAATCGCTGATATAAATGACAAATAACAACGGATCCAGCACCGATCCCTGCAGCACACCACAAATCATAGGTCTCCAGTCAGAGAGACAACCATCTACTACCACTCTCTGGTTTCTCCCACGCAGCTAATGTCTAATCCAGTGTAGTACCTCATCTTGAATGCCAAGTGAATAAACCTTCTTGACTAATCTCCCATGCAGGACCTTGTTAAAGTCTTTGCTAAAGTCCACATAGAAAACATCCACTGCTTGCTTTTATCAACTTTCCAGATAACTTCCTTAAAAAGCTTTATAATATTGTTTAGACACGACCTCCCAAGGCACAAAGCGATGTTGACTATCCCTAATCAGTCCCTGTTTATTCAAATACTTATATATCTGGTCTGTTTGTATATAATCCAACAATTTATCCACTACTGATGTCAGGCTCACTGGCCTATAATTTCCTGGCTTACTTTTAGAGCCTCTCTTTAACAACGAAACGATATTAGCTGTCCTCCAATTCTCTGGCACCTCAGACATAGCTAAGAATGTTTTAAATATATATGCTAGGTTTAATATCACTGGCAAGTATTGTCAATTGTTACCCGCCCTTTGCCTCAAGACAGCAAACACCTCCTCCTCCTCTGTAATCTGCATGGGGTCCATGACCTCACTGCTGCTTTGCCTCACTTCTATGGACTCTGTGTCCAGATCCCAAGTTAACACAGATACAAAAATTCCATTTAAGATCTCCCCCATCTTTTTCGGCTCCACACATAAAATTATAACTCTGATCTTCCAGAGGACCAATTTTATCCCTTGCTATCCTTTTGTTCTGAATGTATCTGTCGAAACCCTTAGGATTTTCCTTTACCTTGTCTGCTAGAGCAACCTCATGCCTTCATTTAGCCCTCCTTATTTCCTTCTCTTGCATTCCTTATACTCAGGTACCTCATTTGTTCCTACTGGCCTATAGCTACCATGCACCTTTTTTTTCCTTAACCAGGGCTTCAATATTTCTGGAAAGCCAAGGCTCCATAAACCTCTTTATTCTGATAGGAATAGGCAAACCCTGTAATCTCAAAATTTCACTTTTGAAGGCCTCCCCTTTCCACGTATATCTTTGCCAGAAAACAACCTGCCCCAGTCCAGACTTGCCAGATCCTTTATGACACCATCAAAATTGGCCTTTCCTCAATTTAGAATCTCATCTCAAGGACCAGACCTATACTTTTCCACGATTACTATGAAACTAATGGCATTATGATCACTAGATGCAAAGTGTTCACCTACACAAACTTCTGTAACCTACCCTGTCTCATTCCCTAATAGGAGATCCAGAATCACACGCTCTCTAGTTGGGACTACAATGTATTGATTATAGAAACTTTGCTGAACACATTTGACAAACTTTCCCAACCAGCCCTTTCACAGTATGGGAGTCCCAGTCAATATCTGGAAAATTAAAATCACCTACCATCACAACCTTATGTTTCTTGCAACAGTCTGAGATCTCTCTGTAAATTTGCTCTAAATCCCATGGGTTGTTGAGTGATTTATAATATAATCCCAAAAATGAGGATTCTTATTCCTCAGTTCCTTATTCTCTCCAGCCCATCCAGTCTGAGAATTGCCATTTTCCCTGAATAGTAATGTCACCCCTCCGTCTTAAACCCCCCGGTCTGTTGCACCTAAAACAATGGAAACCTGGAACAATGAGCTGCCAGTCCTGCCCTTCTTGCATCCAAGTCACACCAGATGCTGGAAGTCTAGAGCAACACACACAGTGTGCTGGAGGAGATCAGCAGGTCAGACAGCATCTGTGGATGGGAATAAACAGACAATGTTTTGGGCTGAGACACTTTATCAGGGCACATATTTTGAGACTGTGTTTCTGGATTCTGGTCACTCATTCCAGAGGAAACATCAGCTTCACATCCTCTTTGTCAAACCCTGTAAGAACTTTGTGCACTTCAAGGAGATGAAGTCAGAGCATATGGGCACATTCTGCTCAATCTCTCCTTGCATGACAATATGATATCCCAATAATCAATTTGCAAAGCTTTTCACACTCCCTTCCTCTCATGTACATCCCAGATTAGGGGCCATCATTCAGAAGTTGAGGCTGTTATCCTTGGGGAGGAGAAGGTAAAGGACATGACTACCAATGACGTTCAGACTGTAGGATTTTGACAGAATGGATCTGGAAAAGATACTTTCAGTAGCAGAATGGAAGGTAATCAGAGGACACAGGTTATAGTGGTTAGAGATCAGAGGGGGACACCGATTGACATAATAAACCAAAAACCATGGTGTTAAGATAAAGATGAAACATTAGCTTTATTTGTCACATGTACATTGAAACATCGAAACGTACAGTGAAATGCATCATTTTTATCAATGACAAATAGTGTCCAAGGACGTGAAGGGGGCAGCCTGCAAGTGTCCCCTATGCTTTCAGTGCCAACAGAGCACGCTCATAATGTACTAATCCTAACTGGCACGTCTTTGGAACATGGGAGCACCCAGAGGAAACGCACATGGTTACAGGGAGCACATACAAATTCCTTACAGCCAGTGGCAGGAATTGACCTGGGTCGATGGCGATGTAAAGCATTACGCTGTGCTAGCATGCTGCTCTGTGGTATTGACCACAAAGTCACTTTTACACTGTTCCAAACTGCCTGAAAAGTAACAGAGATAGATTTTGTAGTAATTTTGTAAAAGGAAACTGAATAAGGCGAAATCCTTGCTAAGGAAACTTTTACAGAGCTGCTCATGAAATCAGTGGAGTGAGGCTAGATCTTCCAAATAGCCAGTGTGGTATTGATGGACTAGGAACTACCTGGTTTTATATAGGGATGGAGCCCATTTAACAAATGTATCCAAAGGGACAACGTAACAGGCAGCTGTAGAAAATGTTCTCTTGGAGTTGTAGTGTACAGTCTTTTAATGTTATAGGGCATTGTGGGACAACCTTTAAAGTTATGGGGCATTTCGGGACAAACTTAGCTCTTAATAATTCTTTCAATAATGTTTTGATTCCTCAAAAATGCTACAATGTTGAAAGTAGCTATAAATCACTCAAACCTGGTGCCTGAGTCCCTCTCAGGGCAGGAAGTTCATCCCCCTTATTTTACTGTGGAATACCTCAGGGTTTTCAGAAAACTGTTTATTGATATTAGATTTTCTTTAGCAGGTGCCTTTATATGCTAGGAAGCTTCAGAGGAAATGATGTGTTTACAGCTAAACAAAGAATAAAACATAAGAGGGAGAGGTGGCTGTGGTTGACAGGTCATGGCTGGCATTTAAAAACAATATACACCATTTTCAAAAAGAAATATATTCCTCCAAGGCTTATAAATCCAGCAGGAAAATTAGTCTATCTTTAGCTGACAGAAGAAATTAAAGATGCCTAATTGAAGGAAGAACATTTATTGTTGCCAAAAGGGGCACTGAGAGCACCTTAAAACCCAACAAACAAGGAACAAGGAAATGATAAAAGAATGTTAAACTAAACTGCTAAGAAGCATTTAAATGAACTCGAAGAGCTTCTATAGGCATGTATAAAAGAAAAAGACAGGCAAGGGCAAATGTGAGTCTGTTGCAGATAAAGATGGGAGAACATAATGAGCAATGAGGAATTGGTAGATTTCCAAATGCACAGGTCTAATAGAATGAAGAAATGAATGTATTTTTGAGCAAATGTGGCTGAATAGTGGCATGATAGAGGTGTACAAGATGATATGAAGCATACATCGACTGGAAAGCCTTAGATTTTTTTCCAGGTAGGAAATGGCAAATATGAGGGGAATAATTTTGAGGTGACCGGAGGAAAGTATAGGGGATGTCAGAGGTAGATTTTTTTTTACACAGAGAGTGAAGGGTCCTGGAAGGCATTGCCGGAGACAGTGTTTAAGAGACTCCTGGGTAGTCAAATAGAGGAGGGAAGGGTTAGGTTAGGTTAAAACATCGGCATAACTTTGTTGACCAAAGGGCCTGTACTGTACTGTAATGTTCAATGAATCACCTAAAGCTCAGAATTATCTAAATCCAGCAGCTATTCCTGCCCTTGTGTCAGCCAAACCTCTATAATGGCCCCAATGTCATAGTTCAATGCACTGAACCATGCTCTGAGATCATTAGCTTTGTTACTAATAGTTCTCTCATTAGACAATTTCAACCCATACATCTAGTTATCCATACCCTATCCTTCCTCACAGTCTCTCTACACATTGCATTTAGTTTTACAGATAGGGCTGGGAAGTAGTAATGGTATAAGATATCAGTACGCAATGATTTTATTGACTGATGGTGGAACAGACTCGTAGGGCTTCCCCAGCTTCTTTTTCTTATGTCCTTTTGCTCTCATGTCACTGCATGGGGCTTGAGGTCAAACTTTCTTTGGTAACATTGTCATTATGCAGGTTGGCATGCCTCACTATGTTAATGGCACTGTGTAAGTTGTGCGGGATGCTTCAGTCCAGACTTTGTGCTCAACCTCTGGAGTGAGGTAATCCTGCAAGCCCACCAGTTTCTATCTCAGAGACTGGAGCATGAAAACAGAGCCAAAAACATCCGCATACAAGTTTGTAACCTCAACTAAATTCACAGATCAGGTATTATTTAAGATTGCACTCCAGCCTTCCAGAGGGATTGAAGGTTGATTCATCAGCATCATTGTGGTTTGTTTTGATTGACTGTTCTGTTGTGTAATAGTAGAAACACTCCAAGTTATGCTCTGAGCAAGCCTTGTGTTCCTGCTTAAAATAGGAAGAAGGGATTAGCTTTAATTTACTTTGCAATTATTGCACAAAGGGAAAATTAATGCCTCAGGATTTTTGGCTTCAACCTGCTACAGTGCACGACCAACCTGTGCAGCCACATGTGCAGCGTTTAGTTCTTCCACATTCTGCACTCAGTAGGCCAGTGCCTCTAAAGATACGCAGTCAGTGAACGTCAGGCAATATGATGGGAAGTTCCTCGGTTGCCTCATATTATTGTCTTAACTACTTTAAACATCAGTCCAAGTTTATAAAACATTTTTCACATAGAATAACTTCCAAAAGGATTTTGTAAACATGATAGTTTAACAAAACGGTGGTCTGGATCTTGCTGGTACATGGAGTGTAACTTCCATACACACTGTCAAGAGAAGAAATTGTTAATTTACTAATCCAAGCCCTTACTGATTTCAGTGGGAATATTTGACTCTGCAAGAAAGCAAAAGAAATTGCTGTTTTTAAAAAAATATATATATTTTAAATTAGGAAATTGGTGAATTTTTTTTAATTGCCATATGTACCGAGGTACAATGAAAAACTTTGTTTTGCGTGCCATCCGTACAGATTATTTCATTACATCAGTGCATTGTCGTAGTGCAAGGCAGAAACAGCGATACTGTTTTTCCTACGGACTACCTCAGACAATGAGGTAAAAGCAGAATAAAGTGTTACGGTTGCAGAGAAACTGCAGTGCGGGCAGATAATAAGGTCATGACGAGGTAGGTTGTGAAACCAAGAGTCCAATTTATTGTTCCATGGGACTGCTCAATAGTCTTCTAACAATGGGGTAGAAGCTGTCCCTGAGCCTGATGGTGCATGCTATCAGGCTTTTGTGACTTCTGCCCAATGGGAGGAGAGAGAAGAGAGGATGATCTTACTTTAGCTTAATGGAATTTAAATAACATTTTCTTTCAATTTTAATTTTGTGAATGTAATTTCATTATTTTCAGTAGATTTTAATCATCCCTGAAAGTATGACTATTTAAATCCCTGACAGAACAACAAACAAGACTGGGGATGCAGGCTCTGCCAGCTTTCAACATAGTCAGATATTCTTAAGGCCAGATTTATTCAGTGATCTAGAGAAATTGTCACGGCTCAGACCTCACTGAAACAGCTTGCAGGCTCAGAACTTCCTGGACTTTGCCATTGCATCAGGGCCTGGTAAATGTGTATACAACCATGCATACAGTCATAGAGTCATAGAATACTATGCACAGAAACAGGCTATTTGGCCCATCTAGTCCATGCTAAACTATTAATCTACATAGCCCCATTGACCTGCACCCAGACTACATACCCCTCCCATTCACTTGCTTATCCAAATTTCTCTTAAATGTTGAAGTTGAAAGCATAAAACAGCATGACCATTGGCAGCTTGTTCCACATGCTCCTCGTCTTCTGACATCCAGAATCAATGAAGAAACAGATCATACGGAGAATAGAGTCAGTCATAGAAAAGGCCCTTTGGGTTATCTAGCCCATGCTGAACCATTTAAACTGCCCAGTCCTATTGACCTGCATCCAGACCAGAGCCACCTATGCCCCTCTCACCCACATACCTACCTAAACTTCCCTTAAATGTTGAAATCGAGCTTGCATTACCACATACGTTGTCAGCTCATTTCACACCCCACGAGCATCTGAGTGAAGAAGTTTCCACTCATGTTCCCCTTAAATGTTTCATCTTTCACCCTTAACCCATGACCTCTAGTTGTAGTCCCACCTAACCTCAGTGGAAAAAGCCTGCTTGCATTTACTCTATCTTTACCCATCTGTCATACCTCTGTCATATCACCTCTCACTCTTCTATACTCTGCAGAATAAAGTCCTAACCTATTGAACTTTTCCCTATAACTCAGATCCTCAAGTCCTGGCAACATTCTAGTACATTTTCTCTGCCCTCTTTCAATCTTATTGATATCTTTCCTCTAGGTAGGTGACCAGAACTGCACACAATACTCCAAATTAGGTCTCAATAACATCTTAACTTCAATGTAACATCCTAACTCCTATACTCTACACTTTGATTCATGAAGACCGATGTACCAAGAGCTCTCTTCAAGACCCTATCTACCCCGACACCACTTCCAAGGAATTCTGGATCTGTATTCCCAGATCCCACTATTCTACTGCACTCTTTAGTGCCCTACTGCTCACCATTTCAGTCTTACCCTGATTTGTCCTCCTAAATTGCAACACCTCACACTTGTCTGTATTAAATTCCATTTGCCATATTTCAGCCCACTTTTCCAGCTAATCCCCATCCCACTACAAGCTTTGATAGCCTTCACACTGTTCACTATGCCCCCAATGAGAATCAGGTCTAATACCACTGGCAAATGTTGTGAAATTTGTTAACTTTACAGCAGCTGTACAATGCAATGTGTGGGCATGTGGCCAAGTGGTTAAGGCATTGGACTAGCGACCTGAAGGTCGTGAGTTCGAGCCCCAGCCGAGGCAACGTGTTGTGTCCTTGAGCAAGACACTTATTCACACATTGCTCTGCGACGGCACTGGTGCCAAGCTGTATGGGTCCTAATGCCCTTCCCTTGGACAACATTGGTATCATGGAGAGAGGAGACTTGCAACATGGGCAACAGCTGGTCTTCCATACAACCTTGCCCAGGCCTGCGCCCTGGAGAGTGAAAACTGGTCTCGCAAGACTAACGGATGCCTTTACTTTACAATGCAATACATGATAATATAGAAAAAAAAGTAGTCAACTGCAGTAAGTATATATATGTATATTAAATAGTTAAATTAAAAATAGTGCAAACAACAGAAATAATGTTTTAAAAAGTGAGATGGTGTTCATGGGTTCAATGTCCATTTCGGAATCAGATGGCAGAGGGGAAGAAGCTGTCCCTTAATCACTGAGTGTGTGCTTTAAGATTTCTATACCATGGAGAGCATTCTGATCTGACAGGCTGCAATACTGCTGGTATTGGGGTGTTACTACTCGGGACCGAAAGAAGCTGCAGAGTGTTGTAAATTTAGTCGGTTCGCTCTTGAGTACTATCCTACAAAGTATCCAGGACATCTTCAGGGAGCGGTGTCTCAGAAAAGCAACATCCATTATTCAGGTCCTGCAACACCCAGGGCATGCCCTTTTCTCACTGTTACCATCAGGTAGGAGGTACAGAAGCCTGAAGGCACACACTCAGCGATTCAGGAACAGCTTCTTTCCCTCTGCCACTCAATTCCTAAATGGACATTGAACTAATGAGCACTACCTCACTTTTTAAATAGATATTATTTCTGTTTTTGCATAATTTTTAATCTATTCAATATACATATACTGTAATTGATTTATTGATCTTTTCCTTCTATATTATGTATTGCATTGAACTGCTGCTGCTAAGTTAACAAATTTCACGACACATGCCGGTGATAATAAACCTGATTCTGATTCCGATTCCTTCTGGACAGTAACCATGGGAAGAGGGCACGTCCTGGGTGATGGGAGTCCTTCATAATGGACGCCACTTTTCTGAAGCACCGTTCCTTGAAGATGTCTTGGATACTATGGAGGCTTGTACCCATGAGGGAGCTGACTAATGTTTCAACTTTCTGTAGCTTCTTTCAAACCTGAGCAGTAGCTCTCCACCACCCCCCCCCCACCCCCACCAGGCAGCAATGCAGCCTATCAGAATGCTCTCCACAGTACATCTGTAGAAGTCTGACTATCTTAGGTGACAACGCAAATCTCCTCAAACTCCGAATAAAATATAGCCGCTGTCTTGCCTTCTTTATAGCTGCGTCGATATGTTGGGACCAGGTTAGATCTTCAGGGATCTTGACACTAAGGAAGGTGAAATTGCTCACTCTCTCCATTTCTGATGCCTCAATGAGGATTGGTTCATGTTCCCTCATTCTACCCTCCCTGAAGTCCGCAATCAGCTCTTTGGTCTTGTTGACGTTGAGTGCAAGGTTATTGCTGCGATCCTGGTGTCATCCGCAAATTTGCTGATTCAGCTTATTTTATTTTCATCCAGATGACCAACAACAACAGCCTCAGCACCAATCCCTGTGGCACTCCACTAGTCACAGGCCTCTAAACAAAGGGACAACTATTTACTACCACTCTCTGGCTTCTCCAGCAAAGCCAGTGTCTAATCCAATTTACTACCTCATCCAGAATGCCAGGCAAATGAAGCTTCTTGACTAACCTCCCATGTGGGGTCTTGTCAAATGCCTTGCGAAAGTCCATCATCAACTTCCTCAAATAAATCTATAAGATTGGTTAGACCTGACCTACCAAGCACAAAGCCATGTTGACTATTCCTAATTAGTCCCCGTCTATCCAAATACTTACATATCAGGTTGTATAGAGTACCTTCCAATAACTTACCCACTACTGTTGTTAGGCTCACTGGCTTGTAATTTCCAGTCTTATAGTCAGAGCCTTTCTTAAACAACAAAACATTATTAGCTATTCTCCAATCCTCTAGCACTTCTCATATGTTGCTGAGTATCTCTGCTACAGCCCCTGCAATTTCTGCATCGGCCTCCCACAAGGTCCAAGGGAATAGATTGTCAGGCCCTAGGGATTTATCCACCCTAATTTACCTCAGGACTGTAAAAACTTTCTCTGTGATCTGTGTAAGATCCATGACCTCATTGCTGTTTTGCCTTACTTCTATAGATTCCGTATCCCTCTCCTGAATAAGCACAGATGCAAAAACACATTTCAGTTCTCCCCATCTCTTTCAGCTCCATGAATACATAACTCTCTCACTGTAGGCTCGTAACGAGTTGGATCTAACCAAACAGCAACGTAACTCTACAATGCATGTAGAGTAGCGATGAAGAGGCCATTTCCAATAAATAAACACAAGGGTAAATGTGATTTGGGTAAACACAAACATGAAAGTTTGAATTTTCCTTTAAGGGAAAGTAGGACTGTTACTAGTATGAATACTGACACACCCATGCAAATTTACTGTTCGACAGGAAGTAATAATTCAACTCACACCAGTATGTACTTAAAATGAAACTGCACTTACAAAATATTTTAAACTATAACAAACAAAATAAAGAAAAGTGTTCATTACATATATATTAGCCCAACTGCGCACATAATTGTTGGAGTTCATTGTTGTAAAATCAATCCAGTTTGCTTTACTTCGTTTATTCACAGTTCCAAACAATTCTGCCTGAAAACACAGTCCATGTGAAACATGAATAAATATCCACACAACACTCAAGGACAAGGCACCAAAATTTCTCCAAGGTCATGTGACAACTAACTAATTTAAAGTTATCTGTACATTCTCCATGAAACCATTGTCTGCATGAGGATTTTCCAAAAGCAGCATCTATCCTTCCAAATGAGTTCATGTTCTGCTATGTTCTTGTCCATGTCCATGTCCATTTTCCTTCTTTCTTCTTCTTTCCCCCTAAAGTTTCTGCACTCTTTCCAAAGCATGGCTACCCCCAATCCTGCTAGTGTATTCTGGGGCACCTTATTGGACAAAATATTAACAAGATAAATCTTATTGTCTTATTTAACAAGCCTAACTTATCACACTGAATTACTCGACCGTATAACATAATTAAAGGAACACATTGCATTTTGAGAAAGTCTGCAGAAATAAAATAGTTAACAGCATAAATGTATTAATCAAATGAAGCATGGTCTTAAACCAGGGGTATTACACATAGATGATCATTCTAATCTTCAAGAGGGTCAGCTTTGTCCCGTGCTATCCCTTTGTTTTTAACATATCTGTAGAAGCCCTTGGGATTCTTCTTCATTCACCTTGTCTGCAAGAGCAACTCATGCCTTCTTTTTGTCCTCCTGGTTTCTTTCTTAAGTGTTCTCTTGAACATACAAATTAAGAGCAGGTGTAAGACTTTCAACCCCTCATACCTGCTATGCTATTCAGTAAGATTGTAACTGATCTCATTTTAAATTCAACTCTGCATTCCCATTTGCTTTAACATGTCATCATCTTATGAAACAAGAGCGTATTTACTCCTGACTTAAAAAATATTCAAAACCTTTGTTTCCATCACCCTTTGAAGACTAAAGAAAAAAGAGAGAGAAAAGATCACCTTATCTCTGTCTTAAATTGGTGACCACTTATTTTTAATCAATGATCAAGTCAAGTCAAGCCAAGTCAAGTCACTTTTTATTGTCATTTCGACCAAAACCGCTGATACAGTACACAGTAAAAACGAGACAATGTTTTTCAGGACCATGGTGCTACATGAAACAATACAAAAACTACACTGAACTACATAAAACAACACAAAAGCTACACTAGACTACAGACCTACCCAGGACTGCATAAAGTGCACAAAACAGTGCAGGCATTACAATAAATAATAAACAAGACAATAGGCACGGTAGAGGGCAGTAGGTTGGTGTCAGTCCAGGCTCTGGGTATTGAGGAGTCTGATGGCTTGGGGGAAGAAACTGTTACATAGTCTGGTCATGAGAGCCCGAATGCTTTGGTGTCTTTTGCCAGATGGCAGGAGGGAGAAGAGTTTGTATGAGGGGTGCGTGGGGTCCTTCATAATGCTGTTTGCTTTACAGATGCAGCATGTGGTGTAAATGTCTATAATGGTGGGAAGAGAGACCCCAAATATCTTCTCAGCTGACCTCACTATTCGCTGCAGAGTCTTGCAATCCGGGATGGTGCAATTTCGGAACCAGGCAGTGATGCAGCTGCTCAACAACCTTTGTAGAATGTGGTGAGGATGGGGGGTGGGAGATGGACTTTTCTCAGCCTTTGCAGAAAGTAGAGACGCTGCTGGGCTTTCTTTGCTATGGAGCTGGTGTTGAGGGACCAGGTGAACACAAGAAATTTGGTGCTCTTAATGATCTCTACAGAGGAGTCGTCGATGTTCAGTGGAGAGTGGTCGCTCCGTATCCTCCTGAAGTCTACAACCATCTCTTTTGTTTTGTTCACATTCAGAGACAGGTTGTTGGCTCTGCACCAGTCCGTTAGCCACTGCACCTCCTCTCTCTGTGCTGACTTATTGTTCTTGATGATGAGACCCGCCACGGTCATGCCATCGGCGAACCTGATGATATGGTTCGAGCTGTGTGTTGCAGCACAGTCTTGGGTCAGCAGAGTGAACAGCAGTGGACTGAGCACACAGCCCTGGGGGGACCCCGTGCTCAGTGTGATGGTGTTGGAGATGCTGCTACCAATCCAGACTGACTGAGGTCTCCCAGTCAGGAAGTCTAGGATCCAGTAGCAGAGGGAGGTGTTCAGGACCAGTAGGCTCAGCTTTCCAATCAGTTTCTGGGGACTGATTGTGTTGAATGCTGAATTGAAGTCTATGAACAGCATTCGAATGTACGTGTCTTTTTTGTCCAGGTGGGTTAGGGCTAGGTGGAGGGTGATGTCAATGGCGTTGTCTGTTGAACGGTTGGGATGGTACGCGAACTGCAGGGGGTCCAGTGAGGGGGGCAGCAGGGTCTTGATGTGCCTCATGACGAGCCTCTTGAAACACTTCATGATGATGGATGTTAGTGCAAGAGGACGGTAGTCATTGAGGCAGGGCACTTAAGGCTTCTTCGGCACGGGGACAATGGTGGCGGCCTTGAAGCATGTAGGACCGACGGCACTGCTAGGGAGATGTTGAAGATGTCAGTGAGAATCTCTGCTAGCTGGTCTGCACATCCTCTAAGCACTCTGCCAGGAACATCGTCTCGTTCAGCAGCCTTCCGTGGGTTGACCTTGCATAGGGTTCTCCTCACATTGGCCACGGTAAGACACAGATCTGGTCATTTGGAGGAGGGGTGGTCTTCCTCGCCGCCGTGTCATTTTCCGCCTGAAAACAAGCGTAGAAGTTGTTCAACGCATCTGGGAGGGAGGCATCACCAGCACAGGCAGGTGGTGTTGTCTTGTAGTTAGTGATGTCCTGAACGTCCTTCCACATGCGCTGTGTGTCGCCGCTGTCCTGGAAGTGGCTGTGGATTTGCTGGGTGTGTGCACGCTTTGCCTCTCTGATGGCCCGGGACAGTTTGGCCCTCGCTGTTGTTGGCGCTGCCTTGTCACCTGCTCTGAGGGCGGAGTCACGGGTCCTCAGCAGCGCACGCACCTCCACGGTCATGCATGGCTTCTGGTTAGCGCGTGTAGTGATGGTCTTGGCCACAGTGATGTCATCAATGCACTTGCTGATGTAGCTAGTCACTGATGTCGTGTACTACTCTAAGCAGGTAGAGTCGCCATCGGTTGCAGCCTTCCTGAACACATGTTAGTCAGTGTGCTCAAAGCAGTCTTGAAGAGCAGAGATGTCTCCTGCTGGCCAGGTTTTCACCTGTTTCTGAGCTGGTCTGGAGTACCTGACGAGCGGTCTGTATGTTGGGATTAGCATTAGAAAGATGTAGTCTGAGTAACCAAGGTGGGGCGGGGCTCAGTCCAGTATGCATTGGGAATGTTTGTGTAAACAAGATCCAACGCGTTCTCCCCTCTCGTTGCAAAGTGCACGTTCTGATGGAATCTGGGGAGCACTAACTTAAGGTTTGCATGGTTAAAATCTCCGGCGACAATAAACAGTCCATCAGGGTGTGCGTTCTGCAGTTCGCTAATAGCCCAATATAGTTCACAGAGCGCATCCTTAGCATTAGTGCTGGGGGGAATGTAGACACCGACTATAAGGATAGTGGTGAGTTCTAGCTGTTCCTGCAAGAGGAAAAATCTTCTTCAGATCTATCCTACCATGATTCCTCAGGATAATATGTTGCAATTTAAATCCCCTCTTACTCAGCAGATACAAGCCTAGACTGCCCAACTTTTCCACATGCTCATTCTGACTATTTGTCTAGTCAGCCTTCACTAAATGGTTTCCAATGCATTAACATCCTTCCTTAAACAAAGAGACTTATACTTTACAAAGAATTGATCAATTTCCTCACCTCCCTATATAAATGAGGCATTACCTTTCCATCCATTCTACTACGAATATGCAATTATGCTCTGTTCACTTTTCTAACTACCTCTTGTGTGTGCACACCAGCCATTTGCAACTATGTACAGGATACTCTCTGCA
The DNA here is from genome assembly GCF_030028105.1 of Mobula birostris. Lineage (NCBI taxonomy): Eukaryota > Metazoa > Chordata > Chondrichthyes > Myliobatiformes > Myliobatidae > Mobula > Mobula birostris. The sequence continues at coordinate 163,524,344 of NC_092373.1, forward strand.
TCTCAGAATTCAACAATCACTGTTTAGATAGTCTGTTAATATCTCCTGCCAAAACAGACAATTTCAGATTTTCCCAGATTCATTTTCATTTGCCGAATCTTTGTCTAGTCATTGTTCCTAAGGTTGTTGTAGCCGGGGATGGTAGTGGGGATAAGCTCCCACTACCTATGAAGTGCTCCTAATGGTGTGCATCACTAACAGCCCCTGACAACCAAGTCCAACTCTTGGCCTTCATGTGTGGCTTAGCTATTAGGCCCAGCAGAACTGTTTCTATTGACAAGAGAAGGGCCAAATGCGGACCACTGGCACCTCAAAACCAGTTGCTTCAGGCAGGTGGGGCTCGTCAGCTTTGGATGGCAGCCTGCCTAGGAGAAGGAAAACTCTGATTTTAAACCTCTGCTGCCTTGCGGCCATCTCCCCCCACCCCCCATGGGAAAGGCCTTGGGAGGAAGAAATCCAGAGCTGGGGTCCCTAAGGCAGTTTGATGTTGCTTACAACTTCACTTTGGCAGCCTCTGCAACGACACTGGTGCCAACCTGTATCGGTGCTTGCCCTTCCCTTGGACCACATTAGTGATGTGGAGAGGGGAACTGCTGCATGGGAAACAGCTGGTTCTTCAAATCTTCCCACCCAGGCTTGTGCCCTGGAGAGGACAGAGTCCACCAGAGGCACAAACCCATGATCCTCTGGAATCACAGGGCTGGATGTCTCCCTCCAACATATCAAAGAGAAACTTGGCCAAAGGCTTTCATAATGGTGGAAAAGCTGGAAAGGTGAGAAAGGTTTAGGAGGGAAATTCAGCATGGGGCCTTGGGTGCTGAAGGCATGGTTGTTAATGGTGGGTAGGAGACAAGTGATAGGGCTGTTGAGGGAATGGAGCATAAGAATGAGAGTGTTAAATTGAGACCTTCTCTGGAACTATTTTGATCACTGAGGTTAGGGTAGTGTCAGGTATAATTTGATGTCTATGAGCATCAAGGGTCTAGAGGAATTGTAATTCCAGAGGGCGGTAGATGGGAGGATGACCAATGAGAGCACTAAAGTTTTCAGAGTCAGTGAGTGGGCTGAGATAGACAAGGGAGGTGATATCACAATGGGATAGGCGGACTTTGTGATGGGAATACGATAAAGATGGGAAATTCTACTGAGGGCTGCAAAGACTGGAGTCATTGGCATTGATGTGGAACTTGTGGCATGGACTAATGCAGTTTAGTTTAGTTGTAGCATCTACAATAAATCATTCCAAGCTTGGATATTGTTCGAGAAATCTGACCACAGGGAAGTTGATAAGTGGATAAGGATGCACAAAGACGTGGGAGTGTTGGGATTGGATAAACTATCCATTTCTCCAGAATGATACCATTTGTTTCACCCATTTGAACAAAATAAAACCACTGCCAGAAAATATTCTGCTTGCAAACCCATCCCCGGAATTGAATTTCAGAAGCAGAGTGTCACACCCTGTGTGGCATGTTGAGCCCTACCTAACCATGGATATATTTGTAAGCATATGTAATTTCATTGAGAAACCCTTAATAGCTCACAATGTAAGTGAATCATTGCATTTACATAGTTTTTTTATATAACCTCAGGACATCTAAATGTGGTTTATATCCAATGTTAATGGCTGGGCTATCAATAGAAAACAAGATAACAAATTTGTCTAGCAAACACCTTTACAAAAAGCAATGAAGTTAATAACATAAGGCATCGAAGGACAAAATAGCAGTAGCAATATGCAATACAACCCTGCTCCCCAAATTCTTTCCATCATTTGATTAGATTCTGGCCAATCTGAACATAGAATGGTCTTGGCCTGAAGTATTGACTATACTCTTTTCCATACATGCTGCCTAGCCTGCTGAGTTCTTCCAGCACTTTGTGTGTGTAGTTTGAACATAGACCAGCTTGGCCATATAACCCTTGATTTCTCCAACAAAAAAAAATCTATGTTTTCTTGACTAAATAATGTAGTTTCCACTGCTCTTTGAGACAAAGAGTTTGAAAGTTTCACAGCTCTTAGTGAGGATCTTCTCTAAACTTTTAAGTAGCAACCTTTACCCTGAAGTATTGCCCCATTAATTCTATATTCTCTCACTGTGTTCATATGATCAGATAGGGGTCTATACCAATCCTATTTTCCATTATCCAGCATGTAGTTTTCTATGTCCTAGCATTATTACCCTACAAATATCAGGATCCTGAACCAGCATCGGATAACTTCACTCACCACAAAACTGAACAGATTCCACAATCCACAGCTTTCAATAACTCTACAGCTTGGGTTCTCAGTATTGCTTCTTTTTTATTTGCACAATTTCTCTTCTTTTGCATATTGGTTGTTTGCAGGTGTTTGTTCATGTAGAGATTTTTTTCATAAATTGTATTGTATGCCTTTATTTTCCTCTAAAAGCCTGCAAGAAAATGAATCTCAAGGTAGTATGTGGTAACATGTACTGTATGTATTTTGATACTAAATTTACTTTGATTTTGGTCTTGGGCACTCCTGGTTGCAAGTCACTTTAAATCCCCTCCATGTTCCCACACTGACCTCTCTGTCCTCGTCTTCCTCCATGGCCAAGGTGGGACAAAACAAAACTAAAGGCACCACATTTTGAATTTTGCCTTGGTAATCTACCATCTATTGGCATGAACATTGAATTCTCTAACTTCATGTAAACTGCTTCCTCTTTTCCCTTTCCTCCTGATCTGTTCAGTTGCTCCTACACCCACTCCAATCCACCATCATCCCCTTCTTTCCTCTTCTTCACTCACCCTATCTGCCCCGACACCCACGCACTCCTACCACTGCAATGCCCCTCAAAGGTGTGTCTCAGACGTAGTTGGTTTTTAGATTTAGGAATGTTTTAAGGAGGCAGCGTGCAGAGTTGGGGGTCAGATTAAGGTTTAGGGACAGGGATGAGGGTGAGCTAGAGGTCGGGGCAGTAGATTGAAGATCAAGGCAGGAGCTGGTGTCTGAGACCCTGTCAGAGTGTTCTGCGGTTGAAGATCTGTGAACCCAGTGCTCTGGTTTGCAGGCGCTGAGAAGACCAACGATCTCCAAGGTCAGCAACGTCCCTCGTTGGAAGTCTAAATGGGGGAGGGAGTCAAGAGGGCCAGTGACCCTTCAGGTCTCTGGGGTCAGAGATCTTTGTGAGACAGAAAGTTCTGGCCCAAATTTTAAACCGAAAGGCCAAACCCGTGATCGACGAATCCTGGGGCTGATTTCCAGAGGTCAGTGAAGTGCAGAGGGCAAGGCAGTGGTTGAAGTCCAGAAGTAGAAGCTCAAAGGTCAAAGACTCTGGGTCAGCTTACCTGAAGGTCGGAGACCCGATGTTTGTGAGTCTGCAAGTCCTGGCCAGGGACTGGAGGTTGAAAGCCTGACGTCTAAGAGTCAGGGTCAAGTACTGAAAGCTCGTTCTGGGGTTGGTGGCCTGGTTGCGTGTGTGAGTAGGAAAGTGGCATGTTTTGCTGTCGCTGTTGCTGCCTAGGTTGCTCTGCTGAATATTTCAGGTGTGCTTCTGTTGCACCAGAATGGGTGGCAACATTGGCAGGCTGCCCGCCCCCCCCAGCACATGTTGGTTCATGCAAATGACACTGCATGTTTCGATGTAAATATGATAAATAACTCCGAATCTGAATCTGAATATTTCTCTTCTCTTATTAGATTCCATTCTCCATGTTCCTTTCCTATCAGACTCCACCATCTGCTGACCTTTGTTGCCTCCACCTTTCACCTCCCAACCTCGATCACTCTTACTTCATGCATCTGCCTATCACCCCACCATCCTGGATAGACCTATTGCTTGCCAGCTCTTGCCCAACCCCTTGCCTTATCGCTTTATACCAGATATTTCCACAGACTTCTTCAATCCAGATGAAGGGTCTAGGCCTGAACAGATGCCTCCTCACCCACTTTATTCTTCAAGCGTCTTGAGTCCATCTGAGTCCTGTTGGTACCATAAAGACACCAAATGACAACTAATTAAATAAAGTAGGGATGAAGAATCAGGTGATATGTTGTAGATGCATGATGTGAGAGCTAGTGGATCCCATTGTGGTGCTGATGGCCACATCTGCAGCAAGTGTTAGTTGCTAGAGGAACTCAGAAAAAGCTGATAATCTGGGATCTGAATTTCAAACACTGCAATGCATCTGGGAGGGGAAGAGTGACCTGTACTGTATGCTTCAGGAGGCAGTCACACTCGTCAGAGTAACTACTTCAAATTTGGTCCACAGCAAAGGACAAGAGGGTGTGTCTCAGAGTGAGGGAGGTAGAGGGACCCGAGAAAGAATGTTTTGGTCAGACCACACTTGGAGGATTGTGAGCAGTTTTGTGCCCCTTATCTAAGAAAAGATGTGTTGGCATTGGAGAGGGTCCAGAGGAGGTTCACAAGAATAATCATGGAAATGGAAGTATTAATGTTTCAGGAGTATTTGAAGGGCTCTGGGCCTGTACTTGCTGGAGTTTAGAAGAATGAGGGGGAATCTCATTGAAACCTATCAAATATTGAAAGGGGATTTGGAGAGTATGTTTCAATAGTGGGGGAGTCTAGGATCAGGGGGCACAGCCTCAGAATAGAAGGATGTCTCTTTAGAACAGATATAAGGAGGATTTTTTTTTTAGCCAGGGTTTGTGAATCTGTGGTATTAATTGCCACAGACCGCTGTAGAAGCCAAGTCATTGCGTATACTTAAAGCAGCATGATAAGTTCTTGATTACTGTCGTGTCAAAGGTTTTGGGGAGAAGGCAGGAGGGAACAGAAATCAAATTTACTTATCAGAGCAGACTCAATGGCTGAACGACCTAATTTTGTTCCCATGTCTTATGGCCTTTCTATGCAGTACAGTATTTTCCAGATATCAGCCATCCACTGGTATCAGCATTAGCCAGAGCATGATGGAAACTCACCCTTGCAATGCAGTGCAGGAATTTTACATCCACTTGAGAGTACATTTGAACACCTCACCTAAAAGCAGAAGTTTCCCTCTCAGTGCAGTACTCCCTCACTATCAAACTCAAGTGTTAACTTGAATTCTCTGTAAGGATTACTGGAATGAGAATAAGAAGCCACATCATCTGAGTGTCTGCTAATCTGAATATATTCTGGTTTGCCATGGCCCCATAGGAACCACGAAAGTCTTGGGTTCAATTGCCATCTGATGATCTCAGCCAGTGACCACGCTACTTGTAGATGTCTGCCACAGACAACACCAGTAAGACCAATAGTACTCAACTGGAATCAAGATGATCCAGCAGGACTGCACACCACCCGTGAATCTGTGCCTTCAGGAGAGGAGCAGTAAAGGAAGGAAAGTGAAGGGGAGGAAATTGATTTGTCGTTTTCTGTAAAAGCATGAAGACAAATGGCTCCCTGTATTTTTGCGCTGGAAGGCTTGAAACAGTTTAAACAATTCCAGCCTGCACAGATTGCTCACCAGCTGCATCGAGGCAATGCTTGTGAAGTATGGTTAACTTTAACTGAAGATGCTCACTTCTTCCAGAGGAAAACTGTCTCAGTATTCTGGGCCACTTTCTGTCTGCTGACGACCATTTAAACCAGAATTATCAAGATACAGAGTCAATGAACTGAATTTTCATTGATGTAAGAAGGAACTTTTTGATTTCCAATTCCACGTTACTCACTGAAACCTTCTCTGTTGTGATAAATTACAATAAGATAGCGACACGCTCAGACACAGTGACTTCTACAAGGTCAACAAAGTGTGTTACTGTCTTTTTTTAATGTTGGACATTAACAATGTAAAATACAGTGGGTCTACCCCGTCAGCGGGTTGCTTGTTAGAGAGAAACTGAAGGAGCTGGACTTGACGCTGTCTGCATTGCTGCCTGTGACAGAGAGGCGTCAGTGTGCGAAGGAGGCGGGCAGTCTAGCAGCGAGTGATCATTTGGGTTGCCTTCCTTGTGATCGCACGATCCTGTGGGCGGTGAGGAATGTTGCGAGTCCAGTGCATTTGTTGGTGAACAGTGGGGGCAGACGGCGGACGAGCCGCGTGGCCTCCCTCAGTTGTAGCAAGGAGTAGGCCTCAAGCACCATTGTTTCCTGTTTTCAGCCGCCCAAGGGTAGGCGTCAGAGTCAGGTACTCCACTGGAGTGCTGGAGGTGGTGTGGCGTGGTGTCCATGCTGGAGTTGGCACTGCCCCCCCACCAGTGGGCACTTGGCTATATTGTGCTCAACTGCAGACTGCTACAACACTCATGGATTCAGGGACTTGGACTATTTATTTTTCTGTGACTGTATTTTACTGCAACCTTATATGAGATGGATGTGCCTTGTGCAGGTGTGACTGTTGGTATGGTGTTTTACACCTTGGCCCCGAAGTAACACTGTTTCTCTCGAGTGTATTCATGTATGGTTGAATGACAATTAAACATGAACTTGAACTTAAATTCTCATCTTGAAACTGAGCATGTTTTCTTGCAATGTTGTTAATTTTAAGTAATTATTGGAATACTGAGTATTATACCTAATTAATATAAAAGCTTGTGGGCTCAACAAAAAATGCTTTGATTCAAATGCACAATTACATCAATATCTTGCAGACAAAACAAGCTTTGATGATTGAAAGAAAAAAATACTGCACGGTTGTGGGAATTTTGGTTGATGTTGTGTTCTTTCAGCAAGTATTCAGTTTAGCAGCTGTTTGAAATATGAGACAGAAAAAAAAATCAAAGAAGTGGGATTGGTTAATGTGTAAGGCTTGTGGTAGAGATTTCTGATATTCCAATCCTACCACATAATCAACAGACAATGACCCAGCCCCCAAATACTAAAATGCCTATAAATTTTTAAAAATTACACTATTACTGCATCACACATGGGGTAATGGTCCTGCATGTTGGTCAGGAATTCATTTATTTAGTCAGAGAAGTCTTTTCTAGAGGGAGTGCCCAGGGGTGCAAAATTACAAGATACATTAATTTGGAATGATTAAAAAGAATATTTGGAGATAAAGTACAGCAGTCTACATGCATATTTGTTTAAGTTAGAGGGAAAGGGTGGACAGTATAATTTCTATGAGATATCCTCACACAGGTTTTGACCCCTAACAGCAACAATTGCTTTCCTCCTGTAGATGCTGCTCGACGATGTCTTTAGCCCATGATGTCTACCAACCATGATTCCACACTTAACTGTTACGTCCCGCCTACAAAGTTACATTACACATTTAGATGGAGATGTAATGTAAAGATTTTTGCTCCTCACGTATATGAAGGATGTAAGTAGTAAAGTCAATTCAATTCAATTCTCAAGATCAAATATCAGAAACTGGGTCAAAATCTGTCATCAGTTGCATGTACTATGCTTACAGCTTGTGTGTGTGCGTGTGTGTGTGTGTGTGTGTGTGTGTGTGTGTGTGTGTGTGTGTGCGTGTGTGTGTGCACATGTGTGCGTGCATGCGTGCTCTGCTGCCACTACAAACACAATAATATTTTTGCATGATAAACTGGGATCCCCTAAACGGTTGACAGCACCTACTAAAGCATATTGACAGAAAACAATCTCAATTTCAAAATTTCAAAATAAATTTGTTATAAGCAAGTCTGCCAGTGATTAACGCATAATTGGGATTCAGTGAAAACTGTCGCTCTGCCAAGATCTATCCCTGAACCCTCATTATTAAAGCAGATTACCAAGTCATTATTAACTGCTGTTTATAGGACACTGCTGAGTTCTATTTAGTTGACTCGTGACATACATTGCAGGACTAAACTACTTCATTGGCGCAAATCATCTTAGAATTTTATGAAGTATTGACAAACCTTTCTTTTACTTACCACAGGTTTAAAATTCTATTTTGATTGACAGGTTACAAGAGATAACCCTACTGTCCAGTCTCCATTTCTCATTCCATGAGTTTCATTAAAATTTTTTTCTTAAGCAGAGCACATTACAGGGCTTTCTACAGTCATGCTTTCTTTTTAAATTTTACTTGGCCATTAACTTGCACTCAGTGACCTGGAGTCATACCGCAAAGAAACAGGCCCTTCAGCCCATCTGGTCCATGCTAGCCAAGATTCTTATCTAAACTGCTCTCATTTGCCCTCATCTGGCTCATATCCCTCTAACTCATTCCTGTCCTATTTACATATCTAAATGTCCTTTGAATGTTGTTAATACACTTGCTTCAACTACTTCCTCTGGCAGCTTACTCCACGTACTGACCATCCTCTGGATGGAAAAGATGCCGCTCAGGTTCCTATTAAATCTGTCCCCTGTTACCTTTATGCATGTGGCCTCTAGTTCTTCATTCCATAATCTCAGGAAAAAGACTATGTGCATTCATTCTATCTATGCTCCTCATGATTTTATACACCTCGAGAACATCAGCCATCATTCTCCTATGCTCCAATAAGCATGGCCCCATCTTGCTCAATCTCCCTCCGTAACTCAGTCCCTTGAGTTAGCAATGTCCTCATAAATCTCCGCTGCAAACTTTCCAGCTCTTGAATACACACCTCAGCATGTGCTAGTGGATTCAATAACCTTGGAATAAGAACATGTTGGTGGTACACACAAGGAGCACTGGCATTTTCAGAAAGGCTCTATCTGAGATGAAGAGAAAACCCATCCCTTGTCTCTTCCTCTGGAGTGCCTTGGGTTATTTAGAAGTATTTATAAAATATGTAATTTTTTATAGTATAAGTCAAGGTACTTTTCAGATGCAAGAAGGTTGCTGGAACGTTAGAAAAGTAAATAAGACGTAGCAGAAAGATCTACCGAGTTTTCATTAAGATCTGGAATAGTAATCGAATGTTGAAGTTGGAAGCAAGATATAATTAAAAATTGGTGACTGAATCACCCTTGGGAACAGTAGGCCTGCTATGTTATACCAGTAGTGGATAAAATACAAATTATATCTGATAATTCAATAATTTTTGTCAACTTGGGAATGTAATTGTTATCAGTTTGAACCAAGCAATATGAACAACATGGCAAAGTAGGAATTGAGCAGTAAAAATTACTAGATATTGTGCAGAAAGCTACTTTTGGACAGGATGACAATATTTCCACTATATACAATAGTTAAGGACACCGAGTAACGGGAATAAACCTTAGCTGCTGGTGAACGTTGTTGCGGCTCTATTTGTTTATTTGATCAACTTCCAAACACACGCCGAGCTCCAGTAGTCTTTCTAGATAGCTTAAACACTTGACACTCAGAGTCAGTCAATGCTCAGCTCTGCATCCCTTTTTAACTGGACAAAGTTCTGTATAGTTTGGCCACATAATCATTCGTCCTATATTCTATAGTTTCGTTGCTTCAACATTTCATTTGCATTGTTTTTTGCACTTTTTCGCAGACTGGACAAACTGAGGCGATTATAAATCTTTTGGTGGAAAACAAAGTTGGAACAGATACAAGCAGTTAACTTTTACCTGGTGAATAAAGCTAAACGACATATTATGCAGCTAGATTTTTTGCTCTCTTCCATTGTTAACTGTGGCCTTTTGATATGACCAACCACAATTATTCTGTTATTTTCTTGCAAGTTGATACACACAGTGACAATAGAAAAGCTGTTTGTCCATGAGTAAGGACAGGTTGTTCCTTTCTTAAATAAAATTAGTCCCAGGGTCATAGAGTTATATAGCACCGACACAGGCCTATCAGCCCAACTTATCCATGATGACCAAATTTTCTACTTGATCTCGTGCCACTTCCCACTATTTGGTCCATATGCCTCTATACACTTCCTATCCATGGAATGGTCTACATATATTTTGAATGCTGTTACTGTGCCTCCTCTACCTCTTCTTCTTGTGGGTTCATTCCATATAACTACCATCCCCTTTTTGAAAACAATGCCCCTCAAATTTCTTTTAAATCTTCTTTATCACCTTAAATCTATGCTCTCTAGTTTTAGACTCCATACCACGGTTAAAAAAAAAATTGACCATTCATTTTATCTATGCCTTTCATTATTTTACAAACCCCCTAATAAGTTCAATACAGAAGATCCCTGAGTTTGATGTTTCATGGGTCAAGCTTTGTCTCTACAAATCATAGGAGATGTGGATTATAAATGAAAAATTAAAAGGTCTCCCTTGTGGTAACCAGAATAGATCATAGCAATAGTGTAATAACAATACACTTCACTACTCTCACTTTGATCCTCTGACTCAATCATCCAAATGTAAAATTATAACTGTCATTCTACATCTGAAACAGCAGTTCCAAATTGTGAGGAACACTTTCAGATATCTTGTTTTTAACACCAAGACTAAGTTTGCAAACTGCTCTGAGTGGAATAGTATTCAGTTTTCAATTCCAACCTATGAATTACTAAGTGAATAACGTACTACGGAACCGAACCATCAGTGTAATTTTGCCTGATGTTTATCCCCCACTGTTCTACAGATATGAATCGTTTGCTTGCTGTATCCCACAATTTGTGAGCTGCCCTCCTGTTTCAAATGCAAGTATGACCAATAAGGACTGAGCTTCTAAATCCTAGTCTTTGATGTAAATTAAGAACAGCAATGATCCTGGAGAGGGGTGGGAGAAGAGCAGCGCACTCAGTTCCTCCTCCCCTATAAATTCGCCCTCCAAAAAGTATTCATAGCTTCTTCTATTCCAGCCAGTCACCCCCTTTTAATCAATCAGTTCATGAACAAACTTTCACAGGCCTTATCTCTCTACCTCAGTACAACAACATTGTGGCCACTTTGTGATACGATCGACTTTTTTTTTGCTCTCAATTTGTTTTCTTTCATAATTTTATATAATTTATGTTTTTCTTGTGAATACTGTACTTTATATCAGTATGTGCCAGTGATGCTGCTGCAAGTAAGTTTTTCATTGACCTATGCACAGATGTGCACACTTTCACATGAAAATAAACTCAACTTTGACTTTGAATTTGAGTCCATGCACCTTGGGACATAAGAAGTCTTCCTGGAGACTTCAGTCAAGATTCCTTGAATTTATGCAATGGAAAAGGTATATTTACAGACATACGGCACAATTGGTGACGTCAGGATGACCTGAACCACTTTACAGCAAAGATTCCTTGAACCACAAGAAACATACTGGCTAATTGGCGCACAAGTCCCAACAGTAATGTGACATAGAAATGTTGACAGGATTTAGTTAAGAAACTTGAGCAAGTAAATGGCAATGCACACCTCAGGAATTCATGCAGTGGGAGACTACATTTTCAGATATCTTAGATCAAGACCTTACCTGCCCATCCAGGTGGGAGTAAAGGTATCCAAAGTAAATTTCCATGGCTAGCTTTTATACTTCAGTCAACAAACCAAAAGCAACCAGTGTTTATGATCATGGGGTTAGTGCAGGATGGAACAGAAACAGAACATTAATCATCACCTCACTGAAGAGCAGAGCAAGCTGTAAAAGTTGAATGGCCACATCATGTTCAATTCTTACGGTTTTTTTAATTGCACTGCTATTAGTTGGTATATGATTGTCAAGAATGGCAACATTACAACATCACTTTATTGACAAATATATGTAAGGGCGTACAGAAGATGCTTAAGGTACTATATAAATTCCAGCTCTTTCTTTATATTTAATTGAACCATGATGAGAAAGGGATCTCAATAGCTGCAAATCAATCGTTAATTATTAAAATATGTCACATTACCACAGAGTTGTACAAACCATAACTTTCCCACAGTGGTTCCAGGGGAGTTTTTGCCAGTTACTTTGTTTCATACATTGTATCTAAGGTTTTCAGAGGACGGTGCAATATGATTTCATAACCAGCTATCTTAAGGAAGAAATCTCAGAATCTTAGCATTTTTACTCCTTACTGAAAATATCTAAGCCAGCAGCTAATCAGAAACCCACAAGTCGCACCAGAATAGAAATGAGTCACACTGGGTCTCTTACACTGCTTCACTAAAGGTACCAGTAAGGCTATTGCCCATCTTCATTTTCATTGGATGAGTTGCACGTAATGAAGAATGGGTTTGGGAAGAAAGCTAGTTGGGGGCAATGGGTAATGTTGTCAACTTACTAATGCAAAGAATAGAACTTGCTTTTGATTTTAAATCACTTGTAAGTCTCCCGCTGTCATCCTGTGCTAGAAAGCTACTAGAACAAGTGGGATAAGCTTGAATATTGAAAATGCTAAAAATGTTAAAAGGGATGGAATAAGATGGGTGCAGAGAAATTGTTTCCTCTTCATATTAGATCTGTACTATTAAGAGTATTATGAGGAAACACTGATTTACATAGAGATGGTCAATATTTGTGACTTACTCCATGAGAAGATTGTGAATCCAGGAGGACTTCAAGCTTTAAAGACTGAGGCTGGTAGATCTATGTGAGAGTGCTGTCACTGCAGGAGTGAATTGGTGAAATGCAATGTATACAGATTCAGAAGATTCTTGTCCAAAGCAGACCATTCATTTGGAGCATTCCACATTTGCCTGGCATCACCCCACACATTACTGTACAAAGAAGCCACAAGGGTGTGCCAAATAATCTTGGCCAGTGCCTAATGTTAGAGCTTGCGTGGTTGCGCAGCTGCAGTACTGGGGGTGGGGGAGGTGATCTCCAACATTAACTCAGCAAATTTAACACAAAATTGAGAGAGCCAAGAAAAACTGCTACTGATGCTAATGGAAATCACCCATCACAGATCGGTCTATTTAGAGGAGCAAAATGGCTATTTAGAACAGTAAGATGTTTTAACACATGAGGACATAGTCACATAATGACACAACATGGAAACAAACCCTTCCACCCACCACAAAGACACTAACAACCAAGCACACTATTATACTAATCCCCTTGTATTTGCTGCACTCTCAGATTTTATCACTCAGCTACACACTAGGGGCAATTTATGATGATCAATTAACTTACTAACCCCTAGATTATATGATGTGGGAAGAAACCAACTCACTAAGGGGAGACACATATAGGCCCACAGATGCAAATTGCAGACTCCACACAGACATCTTCTGAGGTCAGATTGGCAACAATCCTGACTTGTAGCGGAGTGGTAACAGCGTGTTACTGTGCTAGGTGCATGAGACTACGGACAGCCTAGCAAGTCAGAATCGTATCAGTCCAGCAGGTTCTCAGTGTAAGGGAAATGCTGATAACAGAAAGCCACAAAGGAGAGTCTTGTGTACAAACCAAAGCTGACAAGTAGTCCAAAGGCCATCAGCACCAAAATGGGAGAAGTAACACAGACAAAGTGCTGGAGGAATTCGGCCGGCCAGGCTGCATCTATTGAGAGGAATGAACAGTCAACATTTTGGACTGATTCCCTTCATGAGGACTGGAAAGGAAAGGAGAAGAAGCCAGAAACTTCTTCCCCCTTTCTTTCCAGTCCTGATGAAGGGTCCCAGCCCAACACATCAACTGCTTATTCCTCTCTGTAGATGCTGCCCGACCTATTGAGTTCTTTCAGCATTTTGTGTGTGTTACTCTGGATTTCCTGCTTCTGCAGAATCTTTTGTGTTAATGGAAGCAGTAATGATTTTAAAATTAAAGTATACATTCATGACCAATGTATTGATATGAACAATCATATGACTCCTGATTGCTTGATCATGGGCAGAGGGACACACACCAGAATGTTCAACAATTCTTGGAAAGCACGTTGATCTGACGATATATTGCAGTGAGACTTTAAGAACTTCAGGTCAGATGCAATACTTGGTCTCTCATAATGGTCAAAAATGAGTTATATTGGCTAATCACACAACCAGGCCAAATCTGTTAAGCAAAGATGTTTTCTAAAGGCAAAAATGAATTTTTGTTTACTAGCATTAAGAAATGATAGGAGGTAGAAACGTGCTAATGGATTTAAAATCCAAATTATCCATGCCCTTTAGGATAAGGACATGAATTGCCTCATCTTTTCCCTATATTCCTACTTTCAAACATCAGTGTCAAAATTCCTTGAGCCTTTTCTTTCTAAGTACATCAACAGAACCATAGATTTATAAGCAACACACGTCAAAGTTGCTGGTGAACGCAGCAGGCCAGGCAGTTTACAAAGCTTGGAAGCAGGGCCTTCACTCCAACTTGTGCATGCTGATCAAGGCATTTATCTGAACTGGTCCCATTTACCAGTCCATATCCCTCTCAACCCTTAATGTGTGTGTTTCTGTCCAAATGTCCTTTAAACATTGAGACTGTAACTGCCTCTGCCATTTCCTTTGGCAGCTCTTTTCACATACTCTCCACCCTTTGTGTGCATGACTTGCTCCTGAGGTCCCTTTGAACCTTTTCCTTCTCATCTCAAACCCATGGCCTTTAGTTTAGAATCTTGCGGTCTTGTAAAAAGACTGTAACTGTTCACCTTACCTATGATCCTCATGATTTTATAAACCTCTATGTCGTACCTCAGCTTCCTACACTTCAGTAAAAAGAAAGCTCCAGCTTATGGAGGCTCTCCTTATAATTCAAGCCGTCCAGTCCCAACAATGTTCTTGAGTCAGATCCTGCAGAACCAGGCCCACTGACTGGAATTGTGGCCTGCAATCCCCACACTCAACTGAGCCAGATACAGAGAGCCTCTCCCTGGTCCAATAATAAGCTTTGACCAGCACAAGACTAAATGAGAAGGCCATGTCCCTGAAATACCCGGATGGCTTTTGACAGCCAGCAAAGCTAAGGCAGATGTTTGACTTCTGTCAAACTTTATATGTCTCTGACTCTTCATGGAGTCCAGGGATGAAGTAAACCAGTAGATTCAAATCCCCCTCATTCCCGCCAGCCCATCTTCTCCAGATTTATCAGTAAATTATTTAGGCACATGCACATAATGACCATGTTATTTATCCAGATCCTTCAACTGAGCCTCAACTCAAAACATTAACTGTCCACTTCTCTCTAAAGACGCTGCCTGACCTGCTGAGTTCCTTCATTGCTTTGTGTGTTTCTCCAGATTCCAGCATCTGTAGTCTCCTTTGTCTCAATATTAGTTTTCCATTTTGACTGGCTAAATGCTGCCAGTTTTATTTGGAACTATAGACATAAAATGGCCCAAATTAATGACTGCGTGATAGAAGTTTACGTTAAACTTTTGTCCATCAAGATGAAATTTCCCCAGTAACTTTCTTGGTAACTTACTCAGATTTCCCTGGTAATTTCCTATGTATTTAACAATCTGTAATTACATCCTCCATCCACTGATGGTGCTGCAGTGCCACTGTTGGTGAGGGACTGGAATTACAACGTGTTAAGTTTACAATGGTTGCTTTTTACCATCGATTGTTGCATTGAGTCTAATTAGATTGGAAATCTAAAAATGAGTGCAAAGTGTGTAGTTTTAAAATAAAGGTTAACGTTGAATATTATACATTTGAGAGGGGTAAATACTATAAAGGGAAGTCTAAGAAGATCAATAATGAACATTCTTCCAGGTGTTGATTGAGAACATATAACCTATCCCCATTTTACCTCAAGACTGCACTTGACATCATTCTTTTTATGTACAGCACCACGGGTGATTAATTAATTTGTGTGAATGAATAAATATTTTGTGAAGATTACAATTCAAGACTTAGTTTGGTCTATTATAATATTGCAGGCTTTCAGGGATCAGTAGAGACCAAAAAACAAATACATCATTTCCTATTGACTTTTAAGTCTTCAAAAGTGTTACATACAAGCTGTATCAAAATATAAACATATCTATTTCTTTATTCAGAAAGGTCGAGACAGAAACCAGGAAACAACAGGCCATTTAAATTAAAATGTGTCATAGGTATCTGTTCTCAGGTTTCTGTATATTCTACCTGAAAGAAGGGAGAAAAGAGAGAATAAGTCAGGTGAGAGATGGAGATGCATCGATTTGAATAAGCATTAAGTATTGTATGTTTAACTGTTTGGAATTTGATCTTCACATGCCTGCAATATTTTTCAAACTAAATTGAAAAGAATAGTGTGTGACGGTGACATTTCCCTTTTTCAAGTGTCATTCTTCCAAGACTTAATGAGACGACTTTATATATAACTCCCTCCTTTCTATCAAATAGCTTGCAGGTTATTCAATCTATTAAATTACTGTCTATAATTGAAGAGCTTTTTTGCTGCTCCCTCCAATACTCCTGGTAAAATTAATTTCAGATGAAGGGTTACACCTTAAACGTTAATTACCTTTGCATTTCATAGATGCACAAGAATGTATTGCCTTTGTTTTTATATTTTCATTAATTTTTATTTAATTATTTATTATTAATAATAACTAAATTTAATGTTTAATTAATTATTTTCATATTAATTGAAATAAAATGAAATATTGCTAATTATTAAATAGTTAAATATAAATAAATTATCATTTCGTACTGTTTCCCTAACATGAAATTATTGTTAAAAATATATTTGAAGAAACCATGGTGCACTGTGAAACCAAAAGCTTGAACGGATCTATCTTGCCAAAGGTCCTCCACTTGCCAGTCAACTAGACGTGTCCCATTTGCGGAGGATGGGAGGATGGACTGCAGGTCACTCAGCATTCATAGAAAGGGAAACAGAGGTACTGTTTTGGGTCTGAGGTGCACAGATCACCTCCACGTTTCTCACCAACATCTACCATCACAATTCTTGGACTTCGCCAAGACCTGTGTGGATGAACGTGTACCTTTGAGAACATGCCGGACATACCCAAACCGATGAACCAGGAGATTCGCAGTCTGCTGAGGTCTAGATCTGTGGCATTCAAAACCAGTGATCCAGAAGTGTACAAAGAATCTAAGTCCATCTACAGCAGGCCATTGTAAGGGTGAAAGGTCAATTCTGTGTGAATTTAGAGACACAATCTGATGGCAGGGCTTGCATACCATTACTTCCTTTAAGGTGAAACCTAACAACATGAATCAACATGAATAACACTCCCTGATGAGCTCAACACCTTTTATACACACTTTGGAAGGGAGAATAAAACTACTCCTGTGAGAATTCCCACAGCATCTGGTGAGTCTTGGAGGCCAACGTCAGAACTTCTTTCAAGAGGGTGAATCCTTGCAAGATATCAGGCCTCAATGGTACACTTGGCAGAATACTGAAAACCTATACCAATCAAATGGGCAGAACTTTAAGGGTAACTTCAAAATCTCACTACTGCAGTCTGAAGTTCCAAACTGCTTCAAAATGGCATCAATCATACCGGTACCCAAGAAGAGCAGGATGAGCTGCCTCAACGACTATCATTCGTTAGCACCCAAATCCACTGTGCTTTGAGAGGTTGGTGATAGCTAGAACTAACTCCTACGTAAGTGAGGACCTGAACCCACTGCAATTTACCTACAACTACAATGGGTCTGGAGCAGATGCAGTCTGACTGGCTCTTCACTCGACCTTGGATCACCTGGACAACAGCAATACTTACACCAGGCTGTTGTTTATTGTTTACGGCTCAGCAATCAACATCATCATCCCCCTCAGTAATAATCAAAACCTGGGCTTCTGTACCTCTTCTGCAGCTGGATCCTTGACTTCCTCATTAGGAGATCACAGTCAATACAGATCTTAATAATGTGGCTTCCTCACTGATAATCAACACAGGCGCACCTCAAGGATGTGAGGTTAGCCCACTGCTCTACTCTGTCTACACTCATGATTTCATGGCTAAGCACAGCTCAAATGCCATCCAAAAATTGACCAATGATCCCAATGTTATTGGTAGAATCTCAGATGGCAACAAGGAAACTCATAAGAGCACGATAGACCAGCTGGTTACAATTTCGTATTCAATGTCAGTAAGACCAAGGGATTGGGATTTATTGTAGATTTCGGGAAGGGTAAGTTGGATGAACACATATTAGTCCCCTTTGTGGGGTCTGTGGGGAAAGAGCGAACAGCTTCAAGTTCCTGATCGTCAACATCTCAGAGGAACTATCGTGGACCCAACACATTGATGCAATCATGAAGGCACACCAGCGGCTATACTTCATTAGGAGTCATAGGAGATTTGGTGTGCCATCAAAGATTTTAACAAGTTTCTTCAATCGTACAGTGGAAAGCATTTTGAATGGTTGCATCACTTCCTGATATTGAGGCTCCAATGCACTGGTTTGGAAGAGTCTGCAGAGGGTTGTAGACTTAGCTTGCTCCACCACGGGCATAACTCTCCATCGAGGACTTCTTCATAAAGAAGGTGGTAGCTATCATTAAGGACTCTCACTAACTGGGACATGCCCTCTTCTCATGACTACCATTAGAGAGAAGGTATAGGAACTTGACGATGCAAACAGGGCATTTTGAGGACGAGTTCCTCCCCTCCATTGTTATTGTATCTTCTTCTCCCACTTCCCCTGCCACACATTCCTTTAAACTGAACCCCAGCCCCAAACTCTTATTTTAACAGAACACATAATAGACATACACAGCCTTTTGAGTCTCCTCTGCCCCATCCAAAGAGATCATGGCTAATGTTGTGTTTCACGCCTATTTTCCTGCTCAGTGCCACGTGTGTTAATTCATTTGGTGTCATTCCAAAGACCTTTAGCCCTCTCTGGTAGGTTTACAACTGGCTTTGTAAGGACATTTCTCCACATTTCAGTCTCAACTGAATGATCATTCACTCAGAGACAGTGTTCCCTTGTCCTAGACTGTCCAGCTAGAGGAAAGAGTCACTTGGTATCTAAAATAGGATTAAAACATACTGGTCAGGCAGCATCTTAGTACTGTCATTGTTCTTTCATCTGAAATTGGAAATCAAGAATGTTTTAAGCTACAGAGAAGCAGGAGGCAGGGAGAAAACAAAGGGAGTATCGGTGATTGGGAGGAGACCAAGAGACACTGAATGACATAAATGGCTGGCTGAGAGAGGGTGGTGAAAGCTTCTTACTCATAGTTGATCTTCCTGGGGGATGTGTAAATCAAAGGTGAATGAGAACAGATGAGAATGCTGCAGTTGCAGAAAATCTGAAATAAAAGAGGATTCTGGTAACTTCAAGCAGCTTCAGTATCTCTGAATCCCACCATTCCAGCATTTCTTCCCTGTCATCTTCCTTGTTCTCCTCCAGGCTGCATTGGAAAGGGAAAAACCGGATTAAACCTTGAAGTTGATGAACCAGCTAATTCTGATGTCAAAGTGACTTTAAACTGAAACATCATCTTCGTATCAGTTCCACAGATATGGCCTATCCTGTTGAGCATTCCTACCATTCCCTGTCTTTATTTATAATTCTGAAACAGACTGGAAAAGTTACTTATCTGAACTGTTTAAATTTTCTGATAAAAAAAATCATTAACTTGTAATGTTTACCCAGTTCTCGTCTCTTTCCACAAATGACACACATCAGCTGCTGATTTTCTGATGCAAAGAGCTGAAACGTGTTCAGGTAGGTGATACAATGCTGCTCCTTGACTTTACAATGAGTTCCATGGGAATGGTGAAAGATACTAAAGACAGTCAGATCTATGCAGAAGTTGAGTGAGATACTGTATAAGAAGACAAGCAGCTGGAAGCTCACATTACAACCTGAACGAAGGTGTATCTTGTTACGGGTAACAACCATACTGTTGCAGATGAGGAGGATTTTTTCCCTAGAAAACAGTCTATATCATGTTTTTCTGTAACTTGAAGCCACATCATCTGTGTGTGCATCAAAAAATGGAAGTTGCAAAAAAAGACTGTGTATGTTTCCTTTCTTTTCTCACATAAATTTTGTAAGAGTAAACTTTTATTCCGCATCCCAAATTAATTGGTAGAGATTTGCCAATCTGTGACTATTCTGGCAATCTCTCTTGGAATCTTCAATGTAAACATAACATAAATGTATCCCCTTATTCTTCATTTTTCCGGCAATTGACACCATCGCTCTCGTAATCATACAGTATTCCCTTCAAAACTGAATCCGGCTGATTTTTATTACTTCACTTCCAAGAAACAGCATCACAGTTAAACAGCAAAATGGCACCAGCTGAACAATTCCAGGCCCAGCCCATAGTGATTTTCTTGGTCATTATTGTTCAGCCATTTACTGAGAACAATGAACATTTAAATAGCGCCTTTAACAACCCAAAATACTTGTCATCCCAAAATAAAGTTATATCTGGTGAAGTACCTTTTGTTTCTTAGATTCACAAGGGAGGATATTATTGAAACCTAATGAATATTGAAAGGCTTAGAAAGAGTGGACATGGAGAGGATGTTTCCAATAGTGGGAGAGTCTAGGACCAGACGGCACAGCCTCAGAATAGACGGACTTTCCTTTAGAACAGAGATAAGAAGGAAGTTATTTAAACAGAGTGTGGTGAATCTGTGGTATTTATTATCACAGATAGCTGTGAAGGCCAAATCATTGGGTATATTTAAAACAGAGGTTAGCAGGTTCTTGAATAGTAAGGGAGAAGGCAGGAGAATGGGGTTGAGAGGGAAACTAAATCAGCGATAATCGAATGGTTCAGCAGATGCAATGGGCTGAATGACCAAATACTGTTCCTATGTCTTATGCTCATATGGACTTTGTTACTTTTTTGAGAAGTGCATTCATTGGCTGAGCTACTGGGATGACCATGTGAGGAGGGAATTACAGATTGATGAATGTCACCTACCGAGGTGACTCTGTGATCCAACCTGTTAAGAACATTTGAAGGAAGTTTGTCTTGGTTAAACATAATTGCATTATTCCTTCTTTAATACCCCTACTATTAACTGGGCAGTGACACTTGGCTTTGTGCAGTTGGTTTTGAGTCCCAGTCAGTGGAAACTTGATTTCAGTCTCTATAAAGTAGCTTAACATCAGGTAGTGTATTGGCATCCAGAGCAAGAGACCACTGGTTAAGCAGTAGTATTAATACTCTTTCCTTTGAGCAGGGAATTATCCCAGACTGTTACCCCAGGCAGATAACATCATTCATATCCAAGGTACTGTTGTCGAATGGCTATGGATCCTCTCCTCCTCTTCATATACAGGAGATGCCATTATTTGGCCTTGCCTTCTGGGGACCAGTTAATCCAAAGATAATGCAGCACAAAAGGCAATAGGAAATGATCTCGCGTTTTCTTCCTTGATAAGAGGCTCAAGAATCTCCTGCGAGGGATTCTCCATAGTACCACAGGGACAGACAGCCATGATTCCCAGTTAGCATGAGCCCCAGACTACAAAATGGCCTGATTCTGTGACACCAGGTGAAACTTTATTTGCTAATGTAACATCACTCGCTCCTGTTGACACACATACCTGATGGCACATGGCACATAGTACTCTTACAATCCTTTCAGAGCGTGCTATTTTGGCACTGTGCAATCCTGAGGTAGCTTGTACTTAAAACAAAACTAGCTGCCTATTGAAGACAGCAGGTAGCTTGCTCTTTTCTCAAACCCTCCTTCGCTGCCGTGATAACATGTGCCGTGGGGCCATCAAAGACATCAAGTGGCTGGGTATAAGATAGGAAGGCCACACTTCCATTCTGCGCAGGACTGGTTGTGGACATCAGGAAGGGTAAGATGAGGGAACACAAACCAATCCTCACAGAAGGATCAGAAGTGGAGAGAGTGAGCAATTTCAAGTCCCTGGGTGTCAATATCTCTGAGGACTTAAACTGGCTGCAAGATATTGATGCAGCTATAAAGAAGGCAAGACAGTGGCTATATTTCATGAGGAGTTTGAGGAGATTTGGTTTGTCACCTAAAGCATGTGAAAACTTCTGTAGATGTACCATGGAGAGCATTTTGATGGGCTGTATCACTGTCTGGTATGCAGGGATGGTGGCGGAGGGGGGGGAGCTACTGCATGGGATCAAAATAAGTTGCAGAGAGTTGTAAAATTAGACAGCTCCATCATGAGTACTAGCCTCTGTAGTATACAAGGCATCTTCAAGGAGTCGTGCCTCAGAAAGGCGGCGTCCATCATCAGACGACATGCCCTCTTCTCACTGTTACCATTGGGAAGGAGGTACAGAAGCCTGAAGGCACACACTCAGTGATTCGGGAACAGTTTCTTCCCCTCTGCCATCGGATTCCTAAATGGACATTAAACCCATGAACACTTCCTCACTACTTTATTTTATTTATTTCAGCTTTTGCATAATTTATTTTAACAACTTATTTAACATGTATATACAGTGTATACTAACTCTAATTCAGATTTTTTTCTATATTTATCGGTATTGCATTGTACTGTTGCCACAAATTAACAAATTTCACGATATAGGTCAGTGATATTGAACTTGGTTCTGATTCCAGTTCCATAGTACACCACTTTGTTGCCACCTGTCTGTGCAATACCTCTATCTGGGAGAAATTATCTTAGAACGTGCAAATGAATTGCCATTAATCACTCATTTTGAGGAAATCTGATTACTCTTTCTCTTTCCTTTATGCCAGCTTCCCATATAATGAAAATCATCTTCAAAGAAGCAGCGGAACAAGTTACTCCAGGCCCACGTCAATGGGATCGGCCATAAGGCAACACAAAAACTAGCCTGATGTAACATCTGCCCTCTAACCACCTCTTGGCCTGAGCTCCTCCCCGTGACATTTCAGAGACAGATAACAAATAGATGTCTGCTGTAAACTGCTGCTCCAGGTAGAATCAGGAAGGCACCCTGAGCATGAATCATACCACACCTCATCCTACGGGATGCCTGATTTGATCACATCATACATTTTACATAGTATTTTCCATGCATCATCGTATAATTAAAAACAAGGATCATTGAATTCAGTTATCATGAACCTAGTCTACAGGTCCTTTCTGTAGACATGTGCAGCTGTTCTGCTATGCTGAGTCATCCACCTACAGACATTCTCATCTGTAAAAACACACACCAACCAGGAGAAAGAAAAGAACTTGACATTGTGCACGCACTGTGGATCTGAAGCTGGGATGGTTAAAATGAAAATGGGATTTCAGCTCTTTTCTTTCAGTAATAATGAAACATATTAACTTGAAGTTTTCTACAGAGTAAATAGGTTCCCCTTGATTTCACTGGCAAATACTGCAAAGAGTACAGTCCAAGGTGAAAGCTGAGAAATTGGTATTTTAGTGCTTAAATCGGCAAGCCAAAGTTGCCATCACTCTCGGGGTGTAATGATGGTGATTGCTCATAGGTTTGCTTTTATTTTAATTGCAGAATCAGGGCTGTTGATCCTCAGATCCAGAGATTGCAACAAACTGTAGCTTCCAACAACTCCGTGACCTACTTGCTCTGGCCTAAGGGTTCACAGGTGGACATCAGTGAGGGAATGCCTGTCAGGTTTCCTGCTCCTCATAATTGCTCAGGTGGAAAGCACAGAGATACAAGTCTTCAAATAAGTGACATACAGGCACATGAGATCTTGCCTGACTCATATCTGTTTCCTCCCTTTTTTTGTTCCATGCTCCAGCTTCCTCTTCTATCAGTTTCCATGATCTGCAACACTTTGTCACCTCTGCATATCATCTCACAGCCTCTGCTCTTCTCGCTTCCATCTACACGTCACCATCCATCATGGAGAATCACCTGTTGTGTGCAGCGCTTATTCCACTCCTTCCCCTCACTTTTTTATATTGGCGACCCCCCACCCACCCCATCTTTCAGTCCAGATGAACTTCCAGACCTGAAATATCGACTGGCCTTTCCCAAAAATGCTGCTTGACCCACTAAGTTCCTCCAGCATTTTGCTTGTTGCTCCAGATTCCAGCGTCTGCTGTTTTTTATGTCTCCGTCAAAGATCCTACTCAATATTAAACCCTTAAAACTAAGTTACAGGTCATTATCACATTGCCTTCTGATGCACAAGCTGGCTTCCACTTTTCTTACAACAATTACATTAATGGTATGAAGCTTCACCAAGTACAAAATGAGTTGTCACTGGGGTTATGAATCAGAATCAGAATCAGAATCAGGATCAGGTTTAATATTATGGGCATATGTCTTGAAATTTGTTAACTTTGCGGCAGCAGTACAATGCATGTTAAATATAGAAAAAACTGAATTACAGTAAATATATATATGTATGTTGAATAGTTACATTAAATAAGTAGTGCAAAAACAGAAATTTTTAAAAAAGTAGTAAAGTAGTGTTCATGGGCTCAATGTCCATTTAGGAATCAGATGGCAGAGGGGAAGAAGCTGTTCCTGAATCACTGAGTGTGGGCCTTCAGGCTTCTGTACCTCCTGCCAGATGGTAACAGTGAGAAAAGGGCATGTGGTGGGAGTCCTTGATGGAGCATCACTCCTTGAAAATGTCTTGGAAACTACGGAGGTTAGTACCCAAGAGGGAGCTGACTAATTTTACAACCCTCTGCAGCTTACTACAATTCTGTGCAGTCGCCCCCTTCCCCCACACCAGACAGTGATGCAGCCAGTTAGAGTGCTCTCCACGGTACATCTGTAGAAAATTTTGAGTGTTTTTGGTGGCAAAGCAAATCTCCTCAAACTCCTAATGAAATATGGCTGCTGTCTTGCTTTCTTTATAGCTGCATTGATATGTTGGGACCAGGTTAGATCCTCAGAGAAATTGACACCCAGGAACTTGAAATTGCTCTCTCTCTCTCTCCACTTCTGATCCAAACCTGTTTAAAATGTTGTTTTAACAGCACCTGCTCAACTTCCTTGAGTATCAACAAAAACTGCAGATGCTTGAAATCTAAAATCAAAACAGGGACTGCTGGAAACATTCAGCAGGTCCGGCTACTTCTGTGAGAAGAGGAACTAAACTAATGTTCATCAGACAATTCTTTGACCTAAAGCTTTAATTCTGTTTCTCTTCACACAGATGTGGCTTGACCTCCTGAGCATTTCCAGCATTTTCTGCTTATATTTCTGTTCCTTGGAATGGCTATTTATGGTAGTAGAATATTGCATGGGAATTTGAAAAGCATCTTCGGCTGCTGCTCTCTGAATTTGCTGTGTGTGGCCTGCAATAAAAGACAGTGACAAGATTTGAAACAAGCTTCAATGAAGTAAAGTCTACAAATGCAAAGCTGGTGCTTTGCTTGGGGTGTAATTGCTTACAGTAACTTCTGACAGTTTACATTCATTTTGAGAATTTCTCATGCAAGAGTAATGATATCTGGCATACTCTGGCTAACAATATTGTCTATTTTGTGGTATAAAATCTGGGTTATCCCCAGTGAGAAAACTCCAGCCCTTGACAGTTTACCCTTATTGCTCATAATTGCACTTCTCTGGAAAAAATCCTGCACCAGTGTCTTGATCTACCTGTGCCTTGGCATGGTTCAAGGTGCTTTCATGACCCCGAGGTGACCCCTACTTCACCTCCTTCTCCAACCCTTTATTCCTTTTCATTTGGCTGCAGGTAGGAGAACTAAGGAAGCTTCAAAAGGCTCTGAAGCTGATGTGTGTCTTGTGAGATACCGCACATGAGGTGTGTTTGTTTCAGTGATGCGTGTTGGAGGTAAATGTTTCCTATTCCCTCTCTCCGCATACCACATACAACTGTGAATAGAAAGTGTGAAATAAAACAATGTAGGAATAATTCCACCCTCCATCTGTTTCCACTGGAGCTAATTAGAAATCTACTTTTAGAGCATTCAAAAATAGTTTGGTGGGCATTTCTAGTTTTTGGTTAATTCTGAATTAATCATCCTCATTGCAGTCGGCACAGGAAGTGTGATATTTGAGATCACTTGTAAAATGTTTAGTAAAATTTATATTGCACATTTCAAGGCATTCTGAAGTATTTTTTTACAGTGAATGGAATACATCTAAAATATAGCAAATTAGCAGCTGATTTGTGTCTGGAGAGAATACCAAAGACAGAACTAGTCATTCCAGTTGAGCTGAAGGGACTCAACTTGAAACATTGTCAGTCTATTTCCCTTCATAGATGCTGCCTGGTCTGCTGCGTTCCTCTCATGTTTCATATGTTAAATCATCAATAATATTTTGGGACTGTTGATTGAAGGATACACGGTATTTTGACAGGATACTATGCCTATCGTAAAAGCCACTCCTAATAGCCATCAGCTATTTTACACCCACATAAAAGAGATGGGGATTCAGGTTAACTTCTCACCCAGAAGACAGCACCTCCACCTGTGTAATATCTCCTTGACACTAGATTGAACATCTGTTCTCAAGTCTCGGCAGTGGGACTTGAACTCGTAGCCTGAGAATCCTACCAAATGAGCTATGTCAGTGGGTTCTGTAGTACTACTTACAAGAGATAGAACACAGAGCATTGAACAAGTCCTTCAAGCCAGAATGCCTGGGTCAAACACAATGCCAAATTAAACTTCCTATCTGCTGCATATCCATATCCTTCCAGGTATAAAGCGAGAGGATCTTTAATGGGATCTTGAGAAATTTATTTCACACAGAGTTGTTGGAACCTGGACCATGCAGCCTGATGAAGTGATGGGAGTACCTACTCTCACAATATTTAAGCAGCATATTCATGTGTCAATCTAAAAGCCTCATAAACACCATCAGCCTGTCTACTTCCACCACTACCCCTAGCAGCCCATTCCAGGCACTTTGTGTGAAAAAATCCTGCCTGGTTAAACATTTCACTTAAAATTTCTTCTATTCACCTTAAAAACATGTCCTCGGGTATTTAACATTTCGACCCTGGGGCTGGGGGGGTGGGGGGGAAGCAAGATTCTGACTATCTAACCTTTTTATGCTTCTCGTAATTTTATAAACTTCTATCAATCTCCCCACAGCCAATGCTCCAGATAGAGAAAAAAACGGGTTTGCCAACCTCCTTATAGGTCATTTCCTCTCATCTCGGTAAACCTCTTCTATGCCCTTTCCAAAGCCTCCACTTCCTTCCTACAATGGGGTGACTAGAATTACACACAATTCTCTATGTGTGAACTTACCTAAGTTTAATATAGCTGCAGCGTGACTTTCTTAATCTTACACTCAATGCCCAGGCCGCTGAAGGAAAGCATGTTCTTTATTTTCTTTATCAACCTATCTACTTGTGTGGCTTTTTTCTGGGAACTATGAACTTGGATTCCAAGATCCCTCTACACAGCGGTGCTGGTAGTTAATTGTATACTGTGGAGATCATTTTCCCAGATTCTTGCTATTAAATGCAGTACAGAGGCACATTAGTAGAACAACCACTTTACATTTAATTGTTGCCAAACAATTGGTACTAGAACGTACAATCATCACTTGATGGAATAACTGATGCTATCCTTGGGATCTTATCCATGTAGCCAATGTCTTAACTGGTGACAAGGGTAAATGAAAGAAAGAATGAATATTAAAAGAAAATTACGAGAATAAACATTAAAAACTTTAATCATTTTCAGAAGAAGATCTGCTAAAGTCTGAAGAAGTTTCAAGACAAAAAGGGAATGTAAATGCTGGAATCTGGAACACAGTGAATTCTGGAAGAACACGTTATGTCAAGCAGCATCTGTGGAGGCAAAAGACTGAAGCTGACATTTTTGGTTGCAACCTTGCTCAAGTGACTGAAATGGTGATTACACCATTTACTTCCAGAGATGCTGGTAGATCCACTGAGTTCTTCCAGTGTCCTTTCCTAGATCTGTTATTCAAAATTTCACTCAATCACCACCCCCTTGCCTCCAGCCCGCAACTTTAACCTGATGGTTGTGTGTAGTGGGGAGGAAAAGAGTTATAGATATTTCTCCCTCCCTTTGTGGGGGCAAAGTACTCAACTGAAAAGTGCAAGCTCTCAATTTCAGAATTTTTCTCCATGTTCTGCCTTCTCCACTGGGATAGTGGCTGCACTCTGGTTAAATTTGTCAGTGGTTACTTGTTATATTTGCTTCAGTTCTCTTCACTTTAATAGAATTAAATTTTGTAAACAGATGTGATGACCAGAACAAATGAAAGTGCATTTCTTAATTGTACTTATCCTATTGAATCTCAATCATTTTAAATACTGTACTTAGATCATATCTAAACTCAAGAGAATACACGTCACTCTTATATAATATCATAACATAGCTATTGTATCATTTTGGGTTGTACTCCATCCAAATCCAATAGCTATTTCTTGGTCCTTTGCCTGACATTGAAGACAGTACTCCAGATAGAATCTGATTGAGCCTCTGAACAACCCAAGCATAACTTCCTTCCTTTGTGTTCTAGCCAGCTTGCAATAAAGGCCAAAATACCATTGGCCTTTTAGGGATCTGGCTTGTGTCAGACCAACATTAAGCAGCATTGTCAACTTTTTAAAAACTCACTCCAGCTGAGTAAGATGGACACATTCCCATTTTGTTTTGCCAAAATTGTAGTAGGGATTCAGTTCAAAAATCTAATTGGTAGCCCATGATCAATCTGGAGTGAAGCTGGACACAGTGAAACCTATGGGGAAATCAGCATTGTCTTAGTTACCTAAACCTTCAACACTGAAACCCATTAATAAATCCCCAGCTTTAATTTAACATTCAGGAATCAGAATCATTTACAGGTAAGTAAATGGTTCATAGCATTTCTCTTGATTATTTTCAATTTTATGTTTTAATCGACTGTGATTTCATGCATGATACTCAACTGGAATAGGCCTTTTGGCCCATAATATTGTACTGAACTAACTAAGCTAATGATACCTAATCACCTCTGCCTGTACAATGTCCATATCTCTCCATTCTCTACATATTCATGCGCTTATCTAACAGCCTCTTTCATGCCTCTACAGCAGGGCTTCAGAACCTTTGGGCCAAATGGACCTCTTGCTTAATGATTTTGGCCCATGGCATAAAAAAGGTTGGAAACCCCTGCCCTACAGTATCTGCTTCCATCTCTACCCATGGCAGCACATTACAGTCACCCACCACTCCCTGTGAAGGAGATTTGCCCTGCGCATCTCCTTTGAAATTAGCCTCCCTCGCCTTAAATCCATGCCCTTTAGGAGAAAGGTACCAGCTGACAGCTCTATTTCTGTTTCTCATAAATTTATAAACTTCCATTTTACAGGTTATTTTCTTCGGCTTTGAGTTTTTTATTTTGAATTTTTCATTGTCAGGATCACAAGCTACCTAGATCTAAAAAAACACCATTCAGTCTCACCTGAGTGTTCTACCGTAACCATTTAAATCCTTGCTGAACTACTCCAGGGTTCAGCTATCATAACATTATCATCAGTAAGGTCATTGCAAATGCTCCATAATCTCTGTATAGAAAAGGTTTCCATTTATATGCTGTAAATGTAAATATAATCACCAATTTTGATTGGACAGCAGCACAGACACAGTAGAAGCATTCCCGCGCAAGTCCAGAGCGGAGCTTGGAAAACCTAATCTCCAGAAAGGAGAGGTACCATCTAGCGGAGTGGTCATCATGGGAGTGGTCATTATCGGAGTGGTAAGGCTTCATGAGGTAAGTAGCTAAATTTATTTCTTGTGTTCTTTTTCTTATTTAACTCTTGAAAGAATAGTGGGTATATCTGCAGGGCCGGTGTTCTGTTCAGGGTGTAAGATGTGGGATTTCCAGAAGACTTCCAGCCTCCCTAATGGCCACATCTGCACTACATGCATCGAGATGCAGCTCCTTAGGACCGTGTCAGGGAACTGGACCTGCAGCTTGATGACTTTTGCCTTGTTAGGGAGAGTGAGGAGGTGATAGACGGGAGCTACAGGGAGGTAGTCACCCCAGGGCCACAGGAGACAGATAAATGGGTGACTGCCAAGAGAGAAAAGGGAAAAAGTCAGATAACGAAGGGCACCCCTGTGGCTGTCTCCCTCAACAATAAGTACTCCAGGGATGACCTACCTGGGGGAAGCAACAATGGCCATGCCTCTAGCACTGAATCTGGCCCTATGGCTCAGAAGGGTAGGAAACTGAAGAGGATGGCAGCAGTAATAGGGGACTGTATAGTTTGAGGGGGAGCAAATAAGTGGTTTGGTGGACATGAAAAAGAAGCAAGAATGGTAGATTACCTCCCAGGTGCCAGGGTCCAGCATGTTTCTGAAAGCATCCACAATATCCTGAAAAGGGAGGGTGAGGGGGAACCAATATTCTTGCAGGCAAGTTTGCTAAAGCTGTTGGTAGTGGTTTAAACTAATATGGCATGGGGATGGGAACCAGCATGATAGAGCTGAGGATGAGCCAGCGGGTTTACAAGTAGATGATGGGTGTAGTATGAATGTAAGGAGGACAAGCCAATGATTGGGTACAAATATAGACAGTGCAAAGAGTTAAATTGTATCACAGAGGCAAAATTCAAAGGGTGAGGAATGCTAGACTGAAGGTGCTGTATTTAAATGCACGTAGCATTCGGAATAAGGTGGATGAACTCGGTGCAATTAGAGATTGGTCGGTATGACATTGTGGGCATCACTGAGTCGTGGCTGAAAGAAGGTCAGAGTTGGGAGTTTAACATCAAAGGATATACCTTGTATCGAAAGGACAGGCAGGAAGGCATAGGTGGTGGTGTGGTTCTCTTGGTAAGTGATGGAATTACATCTTTAGAAAGAGGTGACATAGGGTCAGAGAATGTCGAATCTTTGTGGGTGGAGGTAGGAAGGGTGAAAAAGACATTATGGCAATCATATATAGGCCTCCAAGTAGAAGCCAAAATGTGGTGTTGGGATTGCAAAGGGAGCTGGAAAGGACACGTCATAATTGTAATGGGGGCCTTCAATATGCAAGGGGATTGGGAAAATCAGGTTGGTATTGCATCGCAAGAGCAGAAATTAGTTGCATGCTTTCGAGATGGCTTTTTAGAGCAGCTTGTGCTTGAGCCTACTCAGGGAAAGGCTAACTTAAATTGGGTGTTGTGTGATAATCCAGCTTT
This sequence comes from Mobula birostris, assembly GCF_030028105.1. NCBI lineage: Eukaryota > Metazoa > Chordata > Chondrichthyes > Myliobatiformes > Myliobatidae > Mobula > Mobula birostris. Next base: position 163,554,981 of record NC_092373.1, read on the forward strand.
TATTAGGGAGCATAAGGTAAGTGAACCCTTAGGAGGCAGTGATCATTATATAATTGAATTCATATTGCAACTTGAGAGGGAGAAGCCTAACTCACATGCATCAGTGTCTCAATGGAATAAAGGGAATTACAGAGGCATGAGAGAGAGGAGCTTGCCCAGGTGGATTGGAGGAGGATACTGGCGGGGATGATGGCAGAACTGAGATGGCAGAGGTTTCTGGGAATAGTTCACAAGGCGCAGGATAGATATGTCCCACAGAAGTTCTCAAATGGCAGGGGTAGACAACTGCAGCTAACAAGAGAAGTTAAGGACTGCATAAAAGCCAAAGAAAGGGCATATAGGGTAGCAAAAATGAGTGGAAGTTGGATGAATGGGAAGTTTCTAAAATCCAACAAAAGGCAACTAAAAAAGCCATAAGAAGGGAAAAGATGAAATATGAGGGTAAACTAGCCAATAATATAAAGCAGGATACCAAAAGTTTTTTTCCAGTTATATTAAGAGTAAAAGGGAGGTGAGAGTTGATATTGAACCACTGGAAAATGATGCTGATGGGGTAGTAATGGGGTCAAAGAAAAGGCAATTGAACTTAATAAGTACTTTGCATCAGTCTTCACTGTGGAAGACACTAGCAGTGTGCCAGAGGTCTGTAAGTGTCAGGGAGCAGGAGTGAGTGTCATTGCTATTACAAAGGAAAAAATACTGGGAAAACTCAAAGGTCTTAAGGTGGACAAGTCATGTGGACTAGATGGACTATATCCCAGAGTTCTGAAATGAGTTGCTGAAGAGATATCAGATGCATTGGTCATGATCTTTTAAGAATCACTTGATTCTGCATGGTTCTGGATGACTGGAGCCCCTTATGGGCCCCTTATCTCAGAAAGGATGTGTTGTCATTGGAGAGGGTCCAGAGGGGGTTTATGAAGATGATTCCAGGAATGAAGGGGTTGACATATAAGGAGCATTTGGCAGCTTTGGACCTGTACTCATTGGAATTTAGAAGAATGAGGGGTGTCTTATTGAAACCTATCGAATGTTGAAAGGACTAGATAATATGGATGTGGAGAGGATGTTTCCTACAGTGGGGGTGACCAGAATCAAAGGGCACTGCCTCAAAATTGAGGGGCGATCCTTTAGAACAGAGGTAAGAAGGAATTTTTTTTTAGCCAGAGAATAGTGAATCTGTGGAATGCACTGCCACAGACTGCAGTGGAGGCCATGACCGTGGGTATATTTAAAGCGAAAATTGATAGTTTCCTGATTGGTCAGGGCATCAAAGGATATGACGAGAAGGCAGGTGTATGGCGTTGAGTGGGATCCAGGATCAGCCATGATGGAATGGCGGAGCAGCCTCGATAGGCCAAATGGCCTAGTTCTGCTCCTATGTCTTATGGTCTGATAATGAGACAGTATGGCACGCAGTAGAATCCAACACCATATGCAATCCACTGAAACTCTTGGTGCAGATTATAAGACTGATGCAGTGCCCTGCCACTCCACATTTACAAGGGGCCAGTTATTAAATTACCACCATCTATATAAAGGTTCTGACTTGAGATGTAATAAATAACAAAAGACCAGAATCCCTTATTCTGTGTTGAAATTCCTTTACCTGAAACTGATTATAGTAACCTTAATTTGACAGCTGACATTTTGATACTCATCTCTTTTCCTCTGCCCGTCTCTGCAATAAGATGACCCCTTCATTCAAAAGCAGATGCAGTTTCTCTGGCTCTTCACTCTGCTCTGAATCATTTGGACAACTGGAAGGTACACATCAGGCTGCTGTTCATCAACTCCGGCTCGACAGTCAATTCAATCATCCCATCCAAACTCATCAAGTTCCAAGACCTGGATTCTTGGCTTCCTCATCAGCTGACCCCAATCAATGCGATTTCGTAGCAACATCTCCTTCTTGATCAACAGCACAGGTGCTACTCAAGGCTGCATGACAAGCCTACTGCTCTGCTGGGCTAAGCACAGCTCCAATGCCATCTTCAAACTGTTCACGGTTGCTGGACGAATCATGGGCAGTGATGAGTCAGCCTACCAGAGTAAGATATGACACCTGGTTGAGTGGTGCTGCAACAACAACCTCTCGCTCAACATCAGCAAAGTTAGAGAATTGATTGTCAACTTCAGGAAGGGGAAGGAGAGCGGGTGTGCACAAATCTACATTGGGAGACCAGTAGTGGGGAGTCAGAAGCTTTAAATTCCTTTGCATTAACATATCAGATGACCTACGCTGGGCCCAGCACATAGATGTGATCATAAGGAAAGCGGGCCAGTGTCTTAACTTCCATAATTAAGTTTGAAGGTTCGGTTTGAATATAAGAAGCTGAAGAGTGTAGTGTTAGGGTTAGGTTAGGGTTAGGGTACAGGCACATCCCTCCTCTTTAATGGTAGCATCAAAGGAGGTACTTACTCAAAACAGCATTGTCTATCGTCAAAGATCTCCACCATCTTGGCCATGTAACTGTCTCACAACTATCAATGAGCAGAAGGTACAGAAGCCTGAAGTCCATCACCAGCAGGTTCAAGAACAGCTATTTCTCTTCAATCTTTTGGTTCTTGAACGAACTGGCAAAACCCTAATCATTGCAGTTTAGCAGCACCATGACTAATTGATGACTTCGCACTAAAATGCACATTTTTATTCTAGTTTTGTTCATTATTGTAAAAAAAATGTATAATTTACAATTATACTTTTCTCTTGTGAATGTTGCTTTTGTGTTCCTCTGTTTGTGATGCTGTAGCAAGTATGTTTTGCATCTGTACATACACGTACTTGTGGATAGGACAATAAACTCAAATTTGACTTTAACCCATTACTGACTTGGGCATGAAACCACTGTTGATCTGATTAGCATGACTCAGAGGCATAGATTCCAGTGTCTGCATCAACCATCAAAAACACCAATCCTGCTTTTATTCCCCTCTCATTTCATCAACTCTCCCCTTTAAACACATCTTTACCTTCCTCCCACCCTCTCTGCTTTCTGCAGGAATTACTGTCTCAGTGATTCCCTCAACCTTTTGTTCTTCTCTACTAATCTCCCTCCTGCCACGTATCCCTGTAAGTGACAGAAATGCTACAGCTGCCCATTCACCTCCTTCCTCACCACCATTCAGGGCCTCAGTCCTTCCAGAGGGGGCAACATGTCAACTGTAAATCTGTTGGGTCGATGCGGCTTCCTCTGCATTGGTGAGATCCAATGTAAATTGGGGGATCGCTTTGTTGAGCACCTCCACTCCATCTGTAATATGTGGAATTACCCGGCAGCCAGCCATTTTAATTCTTATCCATGTTCCTGTTCCAACATGTTGGTACTTGGTTCCCTCTGCCACAGTGAAGCCATACCTCATATTCGTCTAGAAAGCCTCCAACCTGATGGCATGAACATAGATTTCTCCTTCTGGCAATTTTTAATCTTCTTTTAAAATTTTCCCCTCCCCTGCTCTTCTTCAATTCTCCACTCTGATCTCTTATCTCTTCTCCTCACCTACCTATCACCTCCTCCTTCTTCCCTTTCTCCTGTGGTCCATTCTCCTCTCCTATCAGATTCCTTCATCCCGATTTTGTGCTGATGAAGAGTCTCAGCCCAAAACGTTGACAGTTTGCTCCTTTTCATAGATGCTGCCTGGCCTGCTGATTTCCTCCAGCACTTTGTGCTGGCCATTTCCAGGTCCTGGAACATCTGACCTATGTATAACCTGTACATATAGATGCTTGGGAGACCGGTGGGATGGATTCAATGGCAGCTGCATCTTCTGTCATGTGGAAATTTGGTTCATGGCCACATTTCGGACACGTGAACTGTTTCGGTTACAACCACTTCACAGGAACAACACCCTGCCATGCCATGTAAACTCCTTCATTTTAGTGTGGTTCATTCCCGAAACAGCCATAATTCCTAAAAAAGAACAGTCAATATCTTTTTAATGATACACAGAGGTGAAAGAAGAATACAGTATGCATGAAAAAAGTAATAAATAATAATGTTACATTGTCAATAAACCAACTTGAGTATATACTGATAGTATAACTACTTTAATTATGCATGGTGTTAACTCTGCCATTCACAGCTTCATTGGTAACTTTACTATCGATCATCCATAGGGAATGGGCAGTGCAGGTTAGTTAAATATAAGTGTTTGATAATATGTTACGAATGTCTTCACATAATCAGTGCTATTTAAGGTGAGAAATAATGATGATGAAATACACTGTCCTTCAGAATTTACTGACAACTGGTAATTGTTTCATTATTGTCACATGTCAGTTCAAAGCACAAGTACACTGAGATTGTACCAAGGGAAAAGAGGTAACAGAATGCTGACTATATTATTACAGTTACAGAGAAAGTGCAGTGTAGGTGCACAATAATGTGCGAGGGCCATGATGAGGCCAAGAGATCATTGTTAACGTATAAGATGCCCCAAGCAATATATACTGTGTATGAGGCGGCACAGTATTGTAGCGGTTAGCACAATGCTTTACAGTACCAGCAACTGGGGTTCAATTCCTGCCGCTGTCTGACCATTCTCTGCCTGACTGCATGGGTTTCCTCCAGGTGCTGCAGTTTCCTCCAGTAATCCAAACATGCACCGGTTGGTAGGTTAATTGGTCATTGTAAATTGTCCCGTGACCAGGGTGAGGCTATACAGGCGTTGCTGGGCAGCGCAGCTCAATGTGGTGGAAGGGCTTATTTAATGCTGTATCTCAATAAATATATGGACAAATGAATGAATGAGTATATAAATAGATAGATAGATAGATAGATAGATAGATAACAAGTAATGCTCAGTAGGGACTCCTGGATGCCCCTTGGTGTTGCCTCAGTGTAACCCAGGCACTTCATTAGCACTGTTCCAATGTTTTCAAAAGCAATCAGAACAGATAATGGTGCTAATCTTGCCACAACACGTTGAGGTGGCAGTGTGTTTTTTGATGTAGATTCACTGCCCGCATGAATTGTGCGGCAGTCATGAATCATATGATCAGCTGATAGTCTGTTGATTGGTAACCACAGTGATTCTTCACTAACCTCTTTTCCAAGAATGGAAGTCCACGTATCAATGCCAAGGTCCATAGGCATTCCTCAAGCTGTGGCCTGATCTACATGTTGCAAAATATTTATTAATACTATATGTCACTGATTGAACATTTTCACAGTGTTCTTTTAATCCATTTTCAGCTCTCTGATCACAGCCCAAGACAGATTAACTGACCTGCGCTATACAGTGTTGGCTTCTTGCAGTTCAGCTTCTGTAGGGCAGCAGTCACTGCTCTGTGTGGTTGAAGTGTTCAGCATCGAGTCTCCTGAGATTCTCAGATCTGACTAAACAATTCCCTCAGCTATTAAGACTGTAAACAAGATGCCTTTAATGAGGTTATTTATTATCAAACATTACACAGTATAATTCCCACTGCAAGTGGAAGTTACAGGTAATGTAATGCTGAGCAGAGAGAAAAAGTTCTGGAGAGGCTGGAACCATAATTCTGGTGTGAAGGAAATAAACATTGAATTTTTCTTTTATAAGATGCTTTTCTAAAAATGATATGTCTACATGTTGCAAAGCATTCGTTAATACTGTATGTCACTGACTGAACATTTTTACAGTGTTGTTTTAATCTATTTTCAGTTTTCTCCACCCTGCCTCAATCGTACAACTTCTCTATTGGATTTTTTAGGCATGCTATTAGCTCATGGGAATTTCCCAACCTTTTGAGCCTAAAAGAGGGCAAACAACCCAGACCTGCCTTGAGAATAGGATCCTTTATAGTTGTGAAACTTCGAGGTCGCAGCAACAGCCTTTGCACTCAATGTCAGCAAGACGAAAGAGCTGATTGCGGACTTCAAAAAGGGTAAGACGAGGGAACACAAACCAATCCTCATAGAGGCATCAGAGGTAGAGAGAGTGAGCAATTTCAAATTCCTGGGTATTAATATCTCTGAGGACCTATCGTGTTCACAACATATTGATGCAGCTATAAAGAAGGCAAGACAATGGCTATATTTCTTTGGGAGTTTGAGTAGATTTAGTTTGTCATCTAAAACACTCAAAAATTTCTACAAATGTACCATGGAAAGTATTCTGACTGGCTGCATCACTGTCTACTGCACAAGATCGAAGTAAGTTGGATAAATTTGTAAAACTAGTAAGCTCCATCATGGGTACTAGCCTCTGTAATATCTAAGACATCTTCAAGGAGCAGTGCCTCAGTAAAGTGGTGTCTATCATTATGGATCCCCACCACCCAGGACATGCCCTCTTCTCATCTTCGCCTGAAGACACATACTCAGCAATTCAGGAACAGTTTCTTCCCATCTGCCATCTGATTTCTGAATTCACTTATTGTAACTTGGCTTTTTCTCTGTATTTATTTATCACGTATCTCATTGTATTGCTGCTGTAAAGTTAACACATTTCATGACATACGCCCATGATATTAATCCTGATTCTGATTCTGATCATACATAGAACACTATGGCACAGGACAGGCCTTTTGGGCCCAGAATGTCTCTGCCAAACACAAAGCCAAATTAAACTTCTTATGCCTGCACATGATCCATATCCCTCCCATCACGAGCTAATCCAACAGCCTCAATCCCTATTTTGATATCTGATTCAACCACTATCCCCAGCAGCCGGTTGCAGGCATCTACCAATCTGTGTCAAGAACTTGAGTGGGGATGTTCAAAGGAGATGAGTGAGTCAAGTGGTGTATGTCTGCCCGAAGTGTGCTGCCAGGGGTGGTAGCGGAGGCAAATATGAAAAAAGTGTTTCAGAGGCTCTTAAACAGACACATGAATGTGCAGGGAATGGTGGGCTGTTGACATACTGTAGACAGAAGTGATTCATCTAGATAGGCATTTAACTACTAATTTAACTAGTTTGGTACTGCACCGTGGGCATGTTTCTGTGCTGTGCTGTGCTGCTTGAGGTGCGATATTCTATGCTCTATGACTCATAAAGTCATAGAGCACTACAGCACTGAAAGAGGCCTTTTGGCCCATCTAGTCCATGCTGAACTGTTATTCCACTTAATCACATCAGCCCACGCTTGGACCATAGCCCTTCTTAGCCTTCGCATCCATGTACTTATCCAAACTTCTCTTAAATGCTGAAATTTAAACTGATTCTACCACTTCCACTGCCAGCTTTTTCTACAATCGCAACACTTTCCGAGTGAAGATCCCCCACAAGATCCTCTTAAATATTTCACTTTTCACACTTGACCTATGACCCAACCTCAATGGGAAACCCCTGTTTATACTAACCCTATCTACAAGACCATAAGACATAGGAGTAGAATTAGGCCAATCGGCTTATCATGTCTACTCAGCCATTCCATCATGGCTGATTTATTATCCCTCTCAACCCCAGTCTTCTGTCTTCTCTCTGTAAGCTTTAATGCCCTGACTAATCAAGAAACTATAAACTTCTGCTTTAAATATACTCAATGACTTAAACAATTCCACAGATCTACCACCATCTGGCTGAAGAAATTCCTCATCACTGTTCCAAATTAGCCACCCTTTATTCTGAGGCTGTGCCCACTGGTCCTAGACTCACCACTCACCATCTACAGGAAACATCCTCTCGACATCCACTCTATCTGGGACTTATAATATTTGACAGGTTTCAATTAGATTCCCCTCATTCTTCTAAATTCCAGCAAGCACAGGTCCAGAGCCATCAAATGTTCTCACACATTAACCCCTTCATTCCTGGAATCATTCTCATGAATCTCCTCTGATCCATTCTTCAATGCCAGCACATCTTGTCTTCGATTTGGGGTCCAAAACTCACAATACTCCAAGTGCAGTCTAACGAACGCCTTATAAAGTCTCAGCATTACATCCTTATTTTTATATTCTAGTCCTTTTGAAATGAATGCTAACGTTGCACTTGCCTTCTTTACTACAGACTCAACCTGCAAATTAACCTTTATGGAATCCTACATTAGGATTTCCAAGTCTCCTTGCATGTCAGATTTTTAATTTTCTCCCCATTTAGAAAACAGTCTATGCCTTTATTCCTTCTACCACTGTGCATGACAATATACATCCCCACACTCTGTACCATCTGCCACTTCTTTGCCCATTCTCCCAATCTATCTAAGTCTTTCTGCAGATTCCCTGCTTCCTCAACACTATCTGCCCCTCCACTTTACTTCATATCACATGCAAATTTGGCCACAAAGTCATCAATTCCATCATCCAAATCATTGACATATAATGTGAAAAAAAGCAATCCCAATACTGACCCCTGTGGAACACAACTGGTCACCGGCAGCCAAGCAGAATAGGCCCCCTTTATTCCCACTCTATCTCCTGCCAGTCAGCCAATTTTCTATTTTGAGACTTTCCGTTCCAGGACATCTCAAATGTCCTCTTTCTTTTAAGGATCATGGTTTCCCTTCTACCGTCATCAATGATGCCCTCTCCCGCATCTCCTCTATTTCCCACACTTCGGCCCTCACCCCATCCTCCCGCCACCACAACAGGGACAGAGTTCCCCTTGTTCTCACCTACCACCTCTCCAGCCTCTGGATCCAGCACATTATCCTCTGCAACTTCCACCAACTTCAACAGGACCCCACCACTAAGCACATCTTTCCCTCTCCACCCCTCTCTGCTTTCCACAGGGTTCGGTCCCTCCGCGACTTCCCTACCCACACGTCCCTCCCCACTGATCTCCCACCCGGCACTTATGCCTGTAAGCAAAAGTGCTACACCTGTCCCTACACCTCCTCTCTTGCCACCATTGAGGGCCCCAAACAGTCCTTCCAGGTGAAGCAACACTTCACTTGTGAGTCTGTTGGGGTCATCTATTGCATCTGGTGCTCCCGGTGCGGCCTCCTCTACATCGGTGAAACCCGACGCAGATTGGGGGACCGCTTCGTCGAGCACCTCCGCTCCATCTGCCACAACAGACAGGATCTCCCGGTAGCCACCCACTTCAACTCTGCTTCCCACTCCCATTCAGGTATGTTCATACATGGCCTCCTCTACTGCCATGATGAGGCTAAACTCAGGTTCGAGGAGCAACACCTCAAATACCGTCTAGGTAGTCTCCAGCCCCTTGGTATGAACATAGATTTCTCCAACTTCTGGTAATTCCCTCCCCCTCCCTTCCTCTATCCCTATTTCACTCTGCCCCCTCCCCCGGCTGCCTATCACCTCCCTCATGGTTCTGCATCCTTCTACTACCCATTGTTTTCCTGCCTATCACCTCCCTGCTTTCCCTCCCCCATCCCTTTGCCTTTCAAATTACTAGTTTTCGAACTGAATCTACCAGCCTTCTCCTTCCAACCCTCCCCCAACTTCTTTATAGGACCTCTGTCCCTTCCCTCTTCGGTCCTGACGAAGGGTTCCGGCCCGAAACGTCGACTCATCGTTTCCACGGATGCTGCCCGACCTGCTGAGTCCCTCCAGCGTGTTGTGAGTGGTGTTTTTGTAGCCAATTTTCTATCAATGCTAGTAGTTTTCTTGTAATCCCATAGGATCTTATCTTGTTAAATAGCCTCGTGTGCAGCATCTTGTTAAAGGCCTTCTAGAAATCCAAATAAACAACATCAACTGATTCTGCTTGTTATTTCCTCAAAGAATTCCATCAGATTTATTATTTTGTTTATTGATTTAGCGATACAATGCAGAGCCCTAGCAACCCCTCAACCCCGATTAACCCTAACCTAATCACGGGACAATTTACAAGGACTGATTAACCTACTCAGCACATCTTTGGACTGTGGGAAGAAATTGAAGCACCCAGGGAAAACCCACGCATTCTACGGGGAGGATATATAGAGAATCCTTACAGAAAGGTGCCAGAATTGAATGCCCAGAGCTGTAATATAACTGTGCTAACCCTGACACTATCATGGCACCCATTTGTCAGGCAAGATTTCCCCTTAAGGAAACCATGCAGATTTGGACCTATTTTATCATGTGCCCCTGGTACCCTGAAATCTTATCCTCAGTAGTGGACTCCGACATCTTCCAAGCACTGAAGACAGGCTAACTGGGCTATAATTTACTCTTAAAGAGCGAAGTGACATTTGCAATTTTCCAGTCTTCCAGAACCATTCCAGAATCTAGAAATTCTTGAAGGATCATTACTAATAACTCCATAATCTCTTCAGCTACCTCTTTTGGAAGTCTGGGCTGCAGTCCATCTGGTCCACGTGATCTACCTACATTCAGACTTTTCAGCTTCCCAAGCACCTTCTCCTTAATAATAGCAACTACTCTCACTTCTGCCCCCTGACACTCTTGACTTTCTGGCAAACTGCTAGTGTCTTCCACAGTGAAGACTGATGAAAAATACTTATTAAGTACGTCCTCCAATTTTGTCCCCTATTACTCTTTCTTCAAAGTCATTTTCCAATGGTCCGATATCCACTCTCGCCTCTCTTTTACTCAATATATCTAAAAATAACCTTTTGGTATCCTCCTTTATATTACTGGGTAGCTTACTTTCATAGTTCATCTCTTCACACCTTATAAAATTGAATTTTAATTGTCATTCAACCATATATGAATGCCCATCAATACAGACAAACAAGAGAGCGTTACTCCAGGTCCAATGTGCTAAACACAATGCCAACAATCATGCACAGTGCAAAGCGCACATAGCACATACGAGATAGCAAGCACATGTCAATGAAATACAGCCACACAAAAAAAACAGACAGTCCAGATCCTGAGTCGATGAATGCCACAGATCATAATACATTTTGTCTTCTGCCAAGCGAACATGGGGGGGACAGCCTGGATCACACCACGCGCCCCCCGCCCCGCTCCATGCAGCACACCAGCTCTGATGCCTCTCTCCTGGTGGCTCTATACAGGCGACACTGTGTCTTGAGGGCCTGAGTCCATGAATGCAGCAGAAATCTGCAGTCGACCACAATATGCAGAAGAAAGGGGAATGCTGAAGTGTATGGGCACCGGGGAACCCAGCACTAACTGCTAACCCCCCTTACTAGTTAGGGAAAATGTCACGGCAGTGCTCAGTCAGGATAGACAGCAGAACTCATCTAGTGAGGCTTTCTAGGGGGAAGTGAGGAATAAGAATGGTCTGACCATGTTAATGGGGCTCTATTATAGGCTACCCAACAGTCTGCGCAATTTATAGGAACAAATTTGTAGAGAGGTCGCGCACTGTTGCAAGAAACATAGGGTTGTTATAGTAGGTGATTTTAACTTTCCACATACTGAGTGGGACTCCCATACTCTAAAAGGATTGAATGGGATAGAGTTTGTCAAATGTGCTCAGGAAAGTTTCCTTAATCTGGACAAAGAAGTCCTAAAGAGAGAATGTGTGATAATCTCCTATTAGGGAATGAGACAGGGCAGGTGACGGAAGTTTGTGTATGGATACATTTTGCACCTAGTGATCATGATGCCTTTAGGTTCAAAGTAAATATGGAAAAATATAGCTCTGGTCCATGGCTGAGATTCTAAATTAAAGAAAGTCCAATTGTGATGATATCAGAAAGGATCTGGCAAGTGTGGATTTGGACAGGATGTTTTCTGGCAAAGGTGTACTTAGTAAATGGGAGGCCTTTAAAAGTGAAATTTTGAGAGTACAAAGCTTGTATGTGCCTGTCAGAATAAAAGGTAAAGGTAACAGGCTTTCAAGAGATTTTGAGGCCCTGATTAAGAAAAAAAAAGGAGGTGCATAGCATATATAGGCAGGTAGGAACAAATTAGGTACTTATAAGAAATGCAGGAGAGGACCTGAGAAAGAAATCAGGAGGGCTAAAAGAAGGCACAAGGTTGCCCTAACAGACAAGGTGAAGGAGAATCTTAAGGGCTTCTACAGATGTGTTAAGAAAAAATGGATTGCAAGGGACAAAAAATTGGTCCTCTGGAAGATCAGAATGGTAGGCTATTTGTAGAGCCAAAAGAGACAGGGGAGATCTTAAATGGACTTTTTTTGCATCTGTATCTACTCGGGACACTAACGCAGAGTAAATAGAAATGAGGCAAAACAGCATCGAGGACATGGATCCTGTACAGATTGTAGAGGAAAAGGTGTTCACTGTCTTGAGGCAAATTAGGATGGATAAATCCCTGGGGTCTGACAAGGTGATCCTTTGGACCCTGTGGGAGTCAAGAGCCGAAATTGCAGGGGCCCTAGCAGAGATATTTAAATCATCCTTTGTGACAAATGAGGTACCAGAGGATTGGAGGATAACTAATTTTGTTCCGATGTTTAAGAAAGGCTCTAAAATTAACCAGGAAAATCATAGGCCGGTGAGCCTGACACCAGTGGTGGGAAACAACAAACACCCAATATGCAGAGAGAGAGAGAGAGAGAGCGAGAGAAGTAAGCACATAGCACTCAGAACAAAAGTGAGCCCGCAGACACACAGGCTGGAGCAGCCAGAGTAGGCCGCAGCCTCAGCATCAGAAGCAAAGAGCAGACTAAATATCACGGAGCAGTGAGCAGAACCGAAACTGGTCTGACTCTCACCTCTGGTCCCGACACGCCGCCTTCTTAATCCATCTGGCCCAGCGTTTAAATCGTCCAAACATCAGGTCATTCCTCGGCCCTATCACATCAATATGGTCTGGGTTTGGATCTTGCCGCCACATTTCGGCCTGTACTCGACCTTTCCAAATCAGATAAGGGGCCTAAAACTGTTCACAATACTCCGTGCAGTCTGACCAATGTGTTATGAAGCCTCAGCATTACAATCTTGCTCTTATATTCTAGTCCTCTCGAATTGAATGCTAATCTTACATTTGCCTTCCTTACCACTGACTACTCAACCTGCAAATTAACCTTCAAGGAATCCAGCACGACTCCCAAGTCCCATTGCACCTCTGATTTTTGAATTTCCTCTATTTAGAAATAAGTCTTCTACTGAAGTGCATGACCTTATACTTCCCTACTCTGTATTCCATTTGCCTCTTCTTTACCCATTCTTCCAATCTGTCTGAATCCTTCTGCAGACCCTCTGATGTCACTCTTTCACTCGTTACTTCAAATTTCTATACCCCTTATAAATTTGTATTCCTTTATCAAATCTCCCCTCTTTCTTCCACACCCCAGGGAATAAAGTATATTAGTCTATATAGCAAATACTACTACTGATACAGGGCTCATTGGGGTGAGTCATAAAGATAATGCCATTGTAATGCAAATAAGCACCCTCGGACGGCTGATCCAATATCAGCCTTCCCACCACCTCTGCATTCTCTCCCAATACTGCTCGACTCTCCTTAGAGTACATGTCCATCTCCATCTTGAGCATATCGGATGACTCTACCTCTGGAATAGAGAATTCCAAATGTTCACCGTACTCTGAGATGAAATTCCTGCTCACCTCCATCTTGAATGGGCAACTACGTACTTATTCTGAAACCATGCCCGTTAGTTCTAAACACCAATATGAGGGGAAACATCTCTGTCAAAATCTTTTGTTTTGTGAACCGCAGACTCCAGTGAATATAGGCCCAATCTAGTAGGCCTTCTTCTTGTGTCACCTATTGATTCCAGCAGTTTAGCTGCTGTTGATATCAAAATTATTTTTCAGTAGTTCCCTGTTTACTCCCTCTCTCGCTTCTTAAGCATGTTTTCTAACAGATTAATATCTAATTACTGCAGCCCAAGGTAATATTGAGACCTTTTGTGAAGGGTGGCTGTGAATTTAATGTGCTGCGATAAAATTTCTGTCCAGTGGTGACACTACAGCAGAACTTTTAACTTCAGTGCTGTGGAGATCTTAATCCTTGCCAACTCACTCCAGATTCAGCAACCAATGAAAACTCCCAAGGTTTGGTACTGGAAAGTCCTCGTGAGCGTTGAGTGAATGGTCAACACTATTATACTAAAGATGCACCAATTACTGTGTGAAAACTTACTCTTCAGATCTTTCAATTTCTCCCATTTCTCATCAAACTAGTGGCCTCTAGTTCTAGATTCCTCTACTCTGTGAAAAACATTTTGACTATCAATTCCCTTCACAATTTTGTTAACAAGGTCATCTCTTAGCCTCCTATTTTCCAGTGATAGCAAAAAAACCCAGCATATCAAATCTCTCCTTATAACTACGGCCCTCCATCTTGCACAACATCTGGGTGAACCTCTTCTGCACTCTAGTGTGGTGACCAGAATTGTCCACAAAACTCTCAATTGCAGACAAAGATGTTTTGTACATTTGCAACATGAGTCTCAAGACTTATTACTCAATGCCTCAGCCTATTAAGGCAAACATACCAAATACCTTCTTCACTATTCTAGCTAGCTGTGTGGCCGCTTGTACCCTTAGGTCTCTCTGCACGGCAATGTTCCTAAGATCCCTGCCATTTACTCAATATGTCCTAAAAGAATGCGACCTCCCAAAGTGCCTTACCTCACACTTGTCTGGAATAAATTCCATCTGCCACCACTCTTCTGGATATAGAACATTGAACAGTATAGCACAGTGCAGGTCTTTTGGTCTACAATGTTTAAAGCTACTCCGAGATCAACTAACACTTTCCTCCCACATAACTCTACATTTCTCTTTTACCCATGTGTCTAAGAGTCTCTTAAATGCATCTGCCCTAATATGTCTGCCTCTACCACCACCTCTGGCAGTAGCTTTAATGCACCTACCATCATTTGTGTAAAAAACAAACCTCTTACATCTCCCCTATACTTTCCTCTGGTCACCTTAAAATTATGCCCCCTTGCACTAGGCATTGTTGCCTTGCTGTTTTCCAGCTGTTTTATGGCTCATTCTCTTTGAGCAACCTTATTCACTTTCTACAATTCCACTAATTTTTGTGTCATCAGTAAACTTATTAATCAGAACCATTACATTCTCTCCCAAAGCATTTATATATACTATGGACAACAAAGGTCCCTGCACCGATCCCTGCAGGATGCCAGTCAGAAATATATCCTTGTACCACTACACTCTGCCTCCTATCAACAAACTAGTTTTGAATCCAGGTCACCAACATGCCTTGATCCCTTGTGCCTTAACCCAAACTAGCCCACTATGTGGACTTTGTCAAAAACCTTATTAGAGTGCACTTTCATGGAACTATGTTCTTGTACTCCTAGGTCCCTCTGCTCTACAAAACTCCTGAAGGTCATATTGTTCACTGTGAAACTTCTTCCTTCATTTGTCCTCCCAGAATGCAAATACTATCCAAATTAAACTCTATTCACCATCCATCAATCCACTTACCTAGATGATCAAGTTTGATCTGTAAATCCTGACAGCCATCTGCACTGTCTATGACACCGCCTGTAGTATTTTAGTGTCTTCTGCAAACTTGCTCACCCTGCCTTAAACATTATTATCAAAATCATTGATATAGATCATAAACTGCAACGGGCCCAGGACTGACTCCAAGGGAACACCACTATTCCTGGGCCTCCAATCCTTAAAACAACATTTCACCATCAGCCTCTGCTTCCAACTGTCAAGTCAATTCTGCATCCAATTAACTGGATCCTAGTTCCCATGCGATCTAACTTTCCGTAGCAGTCTGCCATGCAGAACATTATCAAAGGCCTTACTGAAATACATACAGACCACATCTACCACCCTGCTTTCATCAGTCTTCTTGGTTACTTCTTCAATGAACTCAATCAAATTCACGATACACAGTCTTCCATACATAAAGTCATGCTGACTATCCTTAATCAACTCCGGTCTTTTCAAATAATTGTATATTATAGTTTCAAGAGTCCATCCCTTTCTTATTCCTAAATTACCCATATAGCCCCTTTGACCAATCCCTCCAGGATACCCTCCTTAAATACTGCCATAACGTTTACTTGATCAGTACTGTAATACCCCCTTCCAGCTTTTGCTCACACTCAATCACATATTCCAGAAGGAGTCCTGCCTTTCCCTCAACAATGTTTCTGTATTTGCAGCTATAATATAACTGTCCAGGAATTAACAGTTACTGATGAATAACTGTTCCACACTTAGAAAAGTACAGTACTTGCATTTATTGCTCTTCAAATTACCAGCACTTTTTATAAAGCTAATGAAATGCTTTTTTAGGTGTAGTTCTGGTAATGTCAGAAATGTAGCACCAAATTGCCAATAGCAAAGTGCCTTAGATATCAACAAAATAAAAGAAGAGATAAATCTTTATTTTAATTTATGTCACGTCGTAAGTATTGGTCAACACCTCTGGGAGAACATCACTGATATTCTTTCAAACAATGCTATGGGATAATTAATTTTTTGTTATTTATCTGCAGAGAAAGAGTAATGTTAGTGTTTATTGCCCATTCTTGAGTGTTGTCCAGTTGGTGGAGAGACAAATTCTGAAACTGCTGTAATCCTTCTGGAAGAGGTACTTCATCAGTGAGACAAGGTCAGGTGTTCCAGAATTTAGATCCAATGACAATGAAGGGATTTGTGCAGCTGGGAAGGAAACATGTAGGCACATGTATTCCTTTGACCTTGCTTCCCACCTCCTGGTTGTTGGTAGAAGTGGTGCGTTTTCGAAGTGCTGTTGGGAGTAGCTCGGTAAGTAACTGCAGTGCATTTTATCTATGGCAAACACTGAAAACATTGTGTGCTCATAGAACAAGAATGAATGTTAAGGGTGCTGGTTGGGGTAACAAACAAACAGGCTTTGCTCTGGACGCCGTCATGCATTTTGAACATCACTCACCCAGAGTCTCCATTTTAGTAAGTGGAAAGCCTTTGATATGACAGGAGGCTAAGTCACTCAGTAGAGAACAGCCAGCCACTGGCCTGATCACGTTGCCACTGTATCCACAGTAGAATTTGTAATTTGAAAGTTGTGCATCTTCAACAGCACAAGGCTCCCTCATGCTGCATTGGGAATGGCAACTACATGATGTGCTATTATTCATGAAAAGAGGTTTCAACACACAACCTCTTGACTCAGAGCCATAAGTGAGCTCACTGAGTCAAGCTTCTTACTTTATCACAACTCCCTCACACTGTCTGTCATGTAACTTCTCCCAGTCAAAATCTAAGTCAAAATAAGTCAAAGTAATTTTATTATCAATGTTTGTATGTGGCACCATTACAGGCATTTATAGGAAAATAAAGACATAAAAAGAATTTATGAAAAACTATACATAAACAAAAACTGACCAATATGCAAAAGAAAACAAATTGCAGAGATATATCAAAAAAAAATCATACTGAGAACATGAGTTGTGGAATCCTTGAAAGTGAGTCCATAGGTTGTGGAATCAGTTCGGAGTTGAGGTGAGTGAAGTTATCCATGTTGGTTCAAAAGCCTGATAGTTGTAAGATAATAACTGGTCCTGAAACCAGTACTGTGCAACCTAAGACCTCGGTACCCCCTGCCCCATGGTGGTAGTGAGATTGGAGCATGGGCTGCATGGTGGGGGTCCTTGATGATGGACACTGTTTTCTTGTGGCAGTGTTCCTTGTAAGTGTACTCAATGGTTGAGACCCCTTCAATGGTGGACAATCTCCCTGATGCACTATCTAAAACTAGAAACAAAATCATCAGAGCACTATTGCTGTCATTCATAACCTTGCAATTTCAATATACAGTCAATGTTTCCCTTCTTAGATACATAGAACTTCCATTTTGCAACTACTTGATGGTTATTAAGCACCTCAAGTTGGTGCGATCTTTTATTGATTCTATTATGGATTTATTGAGTATGCCCACAGGAAAACGAATCTCAAGGTGTATATGGTGACATATGTATTTTGATAATAAATTTACCTTGAAATTTGAGGACTTGACCCTGCACCCTGGACCAAATCTGATTTGTGAAGAGGACACTGTCTGCCACACACATACAGAAAAGTACCCCCTACAACTAACTGTTGGCATTCTTTGTCTCACTGGATCTACACAGAGCAGGACTGAATTTGAGTTCTGGTGGTGGTAAGTCCTGTGACAGGAATTCTTAGGTTTCTTCTAATTAAAACCAGGACAGTTTTGCAATTTCCACTATCATCGAAAACATGTTTGGAAATGCCTGAGGAGGAGAAAGCAGCTGCAAAGTGCCAGTGGGCCAGCAAATCGATTAAGAAAGGAACATCAGTCCATTTAAGTCTCTTAAAGTAATGAAGTCAGCACCATATCCCATAACACCGAATACTGGCATCTCTTCTTCGGCAATGAGGACTATTAGCTCAAACAATGATGTTATATTTTAACCCTTCCCATCTGGCCTGTCAATAAATACCACATTGTCAGTTCTTAGGAGATGCAGACACCCATGGTTCTTGAACTGACTAACAGGACAGGTCAATCAACAAGAGCTGGGTTCAGAATCAGGTTTATTATCACCGACGTGGTAATATGACGTGAAATTTGTTAACTTAGCAGCAGCAGTTCAAAGGAATACATAACATAGAAGAAAAAATAAATAAATAAGTAAATCAGTTACAGGTTTATGTATATTGAATAGATTAAAAATTGTGCAAAAACAGAAATAATATTTATTTAAAAAGTGAGGTAGTGTTCATGGGTTCAATGTCCGTTTAAGAATCGGATGGCAGAGGAGAAGAAGCTGAGTGTGTGCCTTTGGGCTTCTGTACCTCCTCCCTGATGGTAACAGTGAGAAAAGGGCATGTCCTGGGTGCTGGAGGTCCTTAATAATGGATGCTGCCTTTCTGAGACACCGCTCCTTGAAGATGTCCTGGGTACTTTGTAGGCTAGTACCCAAGATGGTGCCAACTAAATTTATGACCCACTGCAGCTTCTTTTGGTCCTGTGCAGTAGCCCCCACATACCTGGGGCAGTGATGCAGCCTGTCAGAATGCTCTCCACGGTACATCTATAGAAGTTTTGGAGTGTTTTTGTTGACGCACCAAATCTCTTCAAACTCCATATGACATATAGAGACGGTGTTACTTTCTTAATAGCTGCATCGATATGTTGGGACCAGGTTAGGTCCTCAGAGATTTTGACACCCAGGACAGCATCATGTATGGCACCTCCAGATAGATCTTCACAATGCACTGAATAAACACAGCTGATTGTCAATTGATAATGAAGTGAATATAGTTGATTGAGCTGAACTCAATTATTTAATACTTTTTTTCCAGACTTGTAGCACGATCCTGCTGTTCTGATTATTCCACTGTGGAGAGAGCTGCCAGAGCCAACATGGTAATGTCAAAGTGCTAATGTATCTGCTGAGTGATACACTTCAACTATTTCAATTTGATTTCCTAATAGGAAATCAAATTCCAGAAGAGCTTTTGTAGATATTAAACTCCTTGGCAGGAGAAAAGACAAAGATCAGAAGTTGAACAACAAGATTTCTGCTGTTTTGCTTCCTTTGGTTACAGAAGACGAAATAAAGAATAGTGATTTTACAAAAATGTGCAGACTACACGAACATGAACTAAACATCACCGAGGCAAAGAAGGGTCTGGCAGACTGCTCCCTGATGGAAAGGTCAGAATATTAAACCAGCACATGTCACTTGTGCTAAATCCAAATAACAGTATATTCATTGTTAAACTATAGCACCCCGGTTTGTTTTGTTCGTTCTTCACACTGGATTATTCCCATTATAGACCCACAAAATGCAAATAAAATGCAAATAGGAGTCTGGAGAAAAGCTGTATAGCCTTTTGCTGAGAATGTCTTCTGATGTCCCACATGTGTAACATGTTTGTTTCAAATTCAGTCGAAAATAATGGTCTTACCTCAGAGAATGACACAGTGCAGGGAGAAGCCATTTAGTTCATTATGCCATTGCTATCCAATTAATCTTATAGCCCTTTACTTTTGCTCTTTTCAAGTAGATACCCAATTCCATTTGAAAGTCATTACTCAGTGTATTTCCAACACTGCTGCGGAAAATATAGTCCAAGTTGAGATCAACGCAGTGGCACACCTAGAAGAGCGACTGCTTCATAGCCCCAGTGACCTGGTTTCACTCCTGACCTCTGGTAGCCTGTGTGGAGTTTGTATTTTCTTCTTCAGACTACAGTAAGTGTCCTGTAGGTTCCCTGGTATTCTCCCACAACTCAAGGACATATGGGGTGGTGAATTGCCCCTAGTGTGAAGATGAGTGGAGATCCGATGGGAATGTGGAGGGCAGTAACACTTGTTAAGGATCTTGCCCTTAATAGCGTACTGTGTCCTTGCATTTTCCCTACCAAGTTGCAATACCTTACATTTAAGCTCCATCTGCCACTTCACTGCCCATATCTGCAACTGATCTATATCGCACGGTATTCTTTGCCAGTCTTCTACACTATCCACAGCTCCACCGTTCTTGGTATTATCTGCAAACTTACTAACCCACCCTCTACGTTTTCATCCAGGTTATTTATATAAATCACAAACAGCAGAGGTCCCAGCACAGATCCCTGTGGAACACCACTAATTACAGACCTCCAGCTCAAATAAATCCCTTCAACTACTAAACTCTGCTCTTAAAACATTTTAAACAGGGATGTGGAGAAACTTCTTTAGCCAGAGGGTGGTGACATTGTGGAATTTATTATTACAGGCAGCTGTGGAGGCCAGGTCATTGGGTGTATTTAAGGCAGAGCTTGATAGGTTCTTGATTGGACACGGTATCAAAACTTACAGTGAGTGGGCTGAGGGGGGAGAAAAGGATCAGCCATTTTTAAAAGGCAGAGCAGACTCAATGGGCCAAATGGCCTAAGTCTACTCCTATGTCTTATGGTTTTATGGAATACAAGAATAGCATTTGTGCAGGATTTGTGTAAATGGGTGGTTGATGGTTAGCATAGGCTAGTTGAGCTGAAGGACCTGTTTCCATGTTGCATGTTTCTATGACTCAAATCCTATTGACAGAATAAAAAAAATCATCTTTTTGTACATCCTACAGGCAAAATACAATTTGCATTTATAGAGGACCTTACATAACTTCAAAATACTACTAAGCACTTTGCAGTGAAATAAGTTATTTTAAAGTGTTGGATATGGTTATAATGTAGGGAAAAACAGTGGTCAAATTATCCACAGCAAATTCCAACAAATGAGTTAAGAATGAATGAATTCTTCTTTTCAGCCCTCGACCAGAATACCAAGGGCACACTCTCCTACAGTTTTTTTTGAATTTGTGTTACGGGAAACTTTAAGTGAAATTGGGAGAATGAAAGGGTTTTCTCTTATTTTTAAGCCAGCACTTCTAACAGTGCAGCGCTTCCTCAGAACTGCACTAAACTGTCACTCTCAGTTTTACACTCCGTGCTCTTGAATGGAATTGAATCAATTACTTTCTGACTGAGCATCGCCACTGAATCAAGACTGACACAATTTATCAAGACGCAAGAAAGACAGCAGATTCTGGAAACCTAGATCAATACACAAAATGCTGGAGGAACGCAGCAGGCCAGGGAACATCTATGAAGGGCCCAGACCCTTCATCAGACTGGAAAGAAAGGGGAGAGAGATCCAGCATAAAAGAGATGAAGGGAAGGGGTGGAGCAAGAGCTAGCAAGTGATAGGTGGATCCAGGTGAGAGAGGAGGAATGTGAGAATGGTGTGAGAAGCTGAGAGGTGAAAGGTGCAAGTTAAGGGCTGAAGAGCATGGAATCTGATAGGAAGGAAAGTAGACCACGGAATGAGTGGAGGGAGGTGAGGCAGGAAACCAGAGGGAAGAATGTGCGGGTGATGGGCTGATCAGAAGGGTGTGGAAAGTGAAGGGGAACAGGTGATGAGGCTGCTGGGATAAGGGCAGACAAGGAGGGACAGAAAAATCGATATTCATGCCATCAGAATTGAGACTACCAAGGAGAAAATGATGTTCCATTCCTTAAATCTGCATCTATCCTCGACTTGGCAATAGAGGAGGTTGTGGACAGACATCTCTTTGAGGAAAAGGGAAGTCAAAATAGGCATCAGCACTGTGTGACACAATTTATAATCGCTTTTATAAAAATAATAAGCAACTGGGAAACTTGTTCTTGATTTGTGAGCTAGCTGCTAGTACAGGAACCTGGGCATGATATAGGAATATAATTATCATGGTAGAGGAGGGCATGGACTAACATGTCAGATTCCCATTCCAATATGTCGTGATGTAGACAGCCAATATCTAAGGAAATAGAGGCGCTGTCATATGATGGGACGAGACCCCATGGAGTCCATGTGGTCTCCTCTCATCATATAAATGTAGTTGCAAAGAAAGCATGACAGTGCCTCTACTTCCTTAAGTGTTGACTGGCTGCATCACGGCCTGGTATGGGAACACCAATGCCTTTGAATGGAAAATCCGACAAAAGGTGGCGGATTCTGCCCAGTACATCACAGCAAAAGCCCTCCCAACCATTGAGCACATCCACATGAAACGCTTTTGCAGCATCCATCATCAAAGATCCTCTCCGCCCAG
This sequence comes from Mobula birostris, assembly GCF_030028105.1. Lineage (NCBI taxonomy): Eukaryota > Metazoa > Chordata > Chondrichthyes > Myliobatiformes > Myliobatidae > Mobula > Mobula birostris. The sequence goes on from NC_092373.1 coordinate 163,577,301, forward strand.
GCCATGGTCTTTTCTCGCAGCGGCCATCAGGTAGAAAGAACAAGAACCTCAGCGCTCACAACACCATGTTCAAGAACAATCACTACCCCTCAACCAGCAGGTCTTGAACGCAAGAGGATAACTACACTCATCTACTGAGATGTTCCTACAACCACTGATCTCACTTTAAAGACTTTTACCTTGTTATTTCATGTTCTCATTATTTATTGCTATTTATTTATATTTATATTTGCACATTGTTGTCTATTCTTTGCTCTACCTGACCTTCCATTGAACCTGTTATAATTATTATTCTATAGATTTGCTGATTATGCTTGCAGTAAAGAGAATCTCAAGGTTCTAAGTGGTGACATATATGTACTCTGATAATAAAATTTACTTTGAACTTTGAACACTCAAGTTGGAAAATCAACACCTCATATTCTGTCTGGGTAGCCTCCAACCTGATGGCATGAACATTGATTTCTCTAGCTTCCATTATCTTCCCCGTTCTCCCATCTCTTTTTTTTTCATTCCCCATTTTGGTTCCCTCTCACTCCTGCTCTTCTCCTCACTTGCCCATCTCCTACCTCTAGTCCCACTCCTCCCTCCCTTTCTGCTATGGTCCACTGTCTTCTCCATTCACATCCCTTCTTCAGCCTATCACCACCCAGCTTTTCATATCACCTTCCCCTCCCCCCACCCGCCTACCTTCCTCCTCAACTGGTCACCTATCATCTGCCAGCTTGTACTTCTCCCTCTCTCCCCCACCACCTTTTTATTCTGATTTATACCCCTTCCTTTGCAGTCCTGCTGAAGCATCTCAGCCCAAATTGTCAACTATTTACTCCCCTCCATAGATGCTGCCTCAGTTGATGAGATCCTCCAGCAGATATTTGTGTGCTGCTCATGATGTAGTGCAGAGTACGAGTTCAAATTCCAAGGATTAGGACTCAATTAAGTATGTTTGGTAAACTGCACTCTATCAGAAGAAAGTAACCACAAGAGCTACTGGTTGCCTTCTTTCTTTTTCAATCTTTTTATTAAGTTTCAGATTAATACTGTATACATAACAATATTAATGATACAAAGAGATCGGTGTAACATTGATAATGGTTAACATATACAAACATAATTCGAGTAAAATATATAATTCAAGCCTCCCAATCTCTAAGTAATTGAACATGAAAAAAGAATTTTATAAAGAACCCCCTAAACTAAAAGAAACAAAACAAAATTGGGATGTCCTATTCCTTTGGATAAGAACATTATTTGTCATTAACTCCTCTCCTCCATAGATAAACAAAAGATTATTTAAAATAAGGGGTTCTGAAAGGGACAACTTACATCATATGAAAATGTTGAATAAATGGTCTCCAGGTTTCTTCAAATTTAACTGAAAAATCAACCATACCACATCTAATTTTTTTCCAGGTTTAAACATAATATAGTTCGAGAAAACCATTGAAAAGCAGTAGGATGATCAGAATCTTTCTATTTAAGTAAGATGGATCTTTTAGCTAATAGTGTAACAAATGCAATCAAACGGCAAGAGCTACTGGCTGCTGTAAAACCAATTGTTCCCTGATATCCAGCACAGAGATGAATCACCACCTCCCTACACTTCTTGGGTGTCAATCTTGACTTCGGAGGTCGTTAGTTAGTTGGTTTAGTCTAGTTAGTTTGTTTGTTTTTTACTATATACACCAGAGTGCAAAGACATTCCATGCCTGCGTGAAGTTCTCAGAGTAAACAATATACATACTAATAATAAACTCAACAATAAATACAATGATAAGTGCAAAACAATGGATTTGTTCTAGTGCAATCTGAGGTACTGTAGTTCGAAATAAAAGTAGAGCACATGGTGAAACTTTTTCTTAGGGATGTTAATATGTCAGGTTCAATTCAGTGCATGACTGAAGCTGTCCTGATGATCACCATATTAGATGCAATGTCTGCTCTTTCTAATAGTTGTAAAATTCTGTTTGTAGAACAGGAAATTCCATCTGCTATTTAGGCCAATATTTCTCCCTCGGCCAACATCATTAATAGGCAAATTACATTACATCTAACTTTATCCAATTCATTGACTGTAACTTTGCCCCCTCCCACCGCCTATGCCAACTAACTTTCTGAAAATCTACAATATTTCGATTTATTTTCCTTCGACATTCACAATAGTTCGCTTATTTCCTTCAGTTGTAAACTCACTGCTTGTAGATTGGTGGGAACAGATTTCATCAGGACTTTCAAGGGTGAATTGTGTAGGTGCTTAAGGAAAAAAGTATTCACCGAGCTGTGGAGAAACAGCAGAATAATATGAGATGGATTTCTCCATGAGAAAATGATAAGGACTAAATAGATTGACTAGTCTCTGTATGTGCTAAAACAATTCCATGATTACATGAGAGTTCTTCAACATTTCCTGGGTCATGAAAGGTGCTATGCCCCCCATTTTTTCTTTTTCTTAAAAAAAGGACTCCATTTCACATAGTGTACGATTCTTAACCCTCTTCCCCCACCCAGAATCCCCATCTCATTTGGGGAAATTCAGATAGCCAGGTTGTATTTCACAAAAATATCAAGAACATATATATTTGTTTCTCCATTTAGAACTTCATGTTCTCTTTAATTCAGTGCTAACTTTATTGCTGGATTCTGGAACCAAAAAAAGATTTACCAAGCTAAAGAAACTTAGCAGGTCAGGAAACATCCATGGAGGGAATTGAAAAGTCAACATTTCAGGTCGAGGCACTTCATTTAGACGGTAGATTGTTCCACCTTTCACCGTGCACAAATCAAGTCAATATCAAATATGTTTGTAAACAGGGACTTTGCTTTGGAGTTATTGCAGGGAGCAGGTTCATCATATGACAGGTAACAATGGCAAACCAATAGAATCACAGGATTCACTTAAACAACATTTTTGATGCAATTTGAAATTGTGTATTACTGTATTTGTCACACATACTACTTTGCAATACCTTTGTGTTTGTATTTTGGGTAAATGAAGATGAAGCAAATTATTTCTTGGAAATGGAATACTGTATGCTTGAGTCATTCTCTGTATGAAAGTCCTTTTAGTGAAAGTGACTACTTAGTCAGGTAAAGATGATGCAGCCTCTACACAGGTCAGGTTAGCATTTCAATGGACATAACAGTTGGTAGAGGAATATTTAGCATTTATTTGACAGTCTTCTATACATTACATTGGCTGACTCATCAAACCATTTAAAATAACTGACCAATGAATGTCAGTTAAGTTGCTGTCAACAGAGAGTTATGGCCTTTAATGTCAAATTGAATTGACTCCTGGCCTGCAGATAGAGAAAAGAAAATGTGCAGTATAGAGACCATGTGCTATAATGAGACATTGGACAGATTATGATTGTCTTCCCTGCAGCAGCAGAGGCTAATGGGAGACATGATAGAAATTTATAAAATTATGAGTCATAGATAGAATAGACGGCTAATATAATTTTTTCTAGAATCAAAATATCAAATGTGTAATATTACAAGGTGTAATATTTAAGGGGTTAAGTTCAAAGATGGTGTGTAGGGTAAGGTTTTTACATACAGAGTAGTCATTGCCTGAAATCCACTACCAGGGGCAGTGGTGGAGGCAGCCCTGAGAAAGGCACGTGAATCGACAGAAAATGGAGGGAAATGGTGTAAGGGATTCATTTAATCAGGTGTTATTAGCTTAATTAGTTTGACACAGCATCATGAGATGTAGGGCATAGGTCTATGTTCTATGTTCTAAGGACTAAATAAGTAACATAATGTTGCAAAAAAGGATACATTCTTTCAAGCAAACAGTATGGTAAGTGGCTAAAAACACATAAAGTGGATCAAAACAGTAAAGTATTGGCGGGCTGGTACACACCATAAGTTTTACTTGCCTTAGTTCCTGCACATTTCTGGCAACTTGACTCTTTTGCTGTTTGTCAGATTTACAATGCAGCCCTTGTTCTGGGCTATACCCTCCCTGGTCCCATAAAGGAAATGAGAATGTGTACTGCCTTTTTAACAAAGCTATACGAATACAATTTGGATCTCCCAGATGTTTTGTGGGTAATTGAGCCGATCCAAAGTGTGGTCAGTGCTGCAATACAAGAAACATGTCAACTAAGTGCAAAGTGATAAACGGTTTTAATAATATTAATTTGGGGATAAATGCCATTAGCCATAATGAATGAGCAGGCACTTAAATTCTCTCAACCAATTCCAGCTATGCAATCCTTCCTCAGTATTACACCAGAAACTGTCCAGAATTTTCAGTGTGTTCTCTGCCATTGGACTTGAAACTGAGACAAAAATCCCAACCGTCAGCCAGGGCTGAGAATTTGCAGTATTATCAACTTTCTCATTTCATCACTCTCGTCTTGCACTTTATCACATTCTCATCTCTTATCTTTCTTTCTCTCTGTTTGACTCCATTCTGGCTGTTCATTTTCATTATTCACCAGTGCCCATGCAAGGTCACAAACATTAACCCTGCCACTAAAATACCAATCTTCTTTTTTCCTCTCTCTTCAGATACTGCCTGACCTGGTGAATGTTTCCAGCATTTTTCTGCTGTTACCCTTAGTATTTGCTGTAATTCTGTATTTTACTTTGGAGTAGAGCAGTATGAGAAATATAAGCGCCTTTGTACTGAATAAACAAACCATTCCCAAACACAAAGCTTTATTACAATTAGCTCGACTCAACAATCCCCATTGTTCACTAGAAAATTCAAAAATTGTCATCAATTGGCAAATCTTTCTTTGATGTTGCATTGTTGATTTAGTGACGTTAGTTGTTTCAAGTTTTCAAGTTTAAGTTTATTGTTATAGGCATATATAGACAGAGTATAAAAGCTTTGGAAGTTCAGCTTGTTAGTTGTTGGATTCCACTGCAATGGTATTCTACTTAACGGGGCAGGCTTCAAGAAAGCTGTCACTGAAGTATATCATCCAACTTTAAACAGCTGTAGTATTGGATCTTTGCAAAATAAAACATTAATAATAAGCTGCTGTTCAGAACCGTAAAGAACATTGGTAGTCTTTGCTTGTAGAATATGGATGCACATTCACAAATACACTATACTGAGCCACAACACAGAAAGCATACTTCGCTGTTCCATTGATTTTCCAAATGTGTGCATGTGTGAATGTGTTTATGTGTCTGTGTGTGTTCCATGCGGAACATTGTGCAAAAATTGGCACACGTCCAAAGGAGCTCTTGTCTTAGCCTGCACAGTGTCAGCTATCAATGGTCGGATCCTTGGCAAAGGAAAACCATTCTTTCATTGCAGGAAATAAGCTTTAAGTGATGTGACCTTGGGCCGTGGGCATTATTGGTGAAGTTGCATGCATTGTCACTTCTAAAAAGCACAAGTGGGTCTTCTCCTTAACTCATTCCATGATGCTGTCTCTCATGTGTATTATATAGGGAAGTCTAAGACTTTGACTCACCTGGTGCTCTATTCCATAGTATTGTGCCACCGGGAAACAAACACGATGGTGCTCCTCCAACGTTGGTCATCATGGTGGCACAAAGTATGTGGCAGGGAGATCCTATGAAAGGTATCCCATTGAGTTGCTGTAGTCATTCATCAGTCATCAACACTCCAGTACTACAGTGGCTGCATCTGTGAGTCCAATAGCAGCAGTACCACCAACTTTTCAGCGTGGCATTGTGGCTGCTGTGACAAAGAGGCAAATGGTAAATGTTCAACCATAATCCTGGCTTGGGCCATGTAAGTATGGAAGAGGGTTTTGGGTCAAGAGGTGAGGTATATGGCAGAGTAACCAGCACTGCCTATGTAACCAGGTAGCTCCAGTTCAATGGTAACCATCAGCAGAGTTCTATTGCCATTGAAGGTCTTGAGCAGATACTTGGGATCTGCCACCCAAAAGGTGGTCACTAGTTGTCACTTATGTTGTCCATCATTTGAGTTTGAATGCCATTAGCTGTACACCATCTCACTCCTGACCTCATGAGCATCAATGAATATGTTTGGGCTGAAGACAATTCTGAACCCGAGGGATAAAATCTACTAGAACCTCAATGTTCTTCATCCTCCCCTGAGCCTATACACCCAGAGGTCACTGTAAAGAAATCCCAGTACTCTCAGTGTTATATTTGACGTGGAACTTGAATTCATCACGTCCGAAAGGCGTGCTTGTTTTTTTATAATTGTCCCCCCCACCATTAAAAATAAGAGCTTTTCTTTTAAAGCAACGGTGAGACAAATTACCTCTGCTCCTGCTATTGAGAGATCTGACTTAACACTATTACTGAAATATAAATGTAAAAATACAAAGGAGAAGCCAGTGTATCCCCAGAGTCCGACAATAACAGCGGGAACGTGTAGAACGTTAGTGTAACAATTTAAACCAAGTTCTCAACGGAAAACACTCAACATTTCAATTGTGAAGCTTCTTATTGAATCTGAACTGTCGACAAATATGATCACAGATGAGTTTAAGTGTATGAATTGCAGACAGCATTTTTTTCCCCCGTCTCTGCTGTTTTAAAACGCTGGATCCAATCCAACCTCCACATTGTATCCAGACCCATTCCTTTGATCTCTCTGTGTGTTTTATTTTCCTTCTTTCACTCTTCCCTTTACCCGGAAGTGAACCGTTGCAGCCTCAGCTGGAACACGTGGAAATATCTGCGTTTTTGGGCTCGGCACTTTTCCAAATGTAAGGAAGGGGGAGAGAAGAAAGCGGCCGCCGAAAGATCAAAGACACGGGCGGCTCCACCTCCTGCTTTATAAGATCGGCCCCGTCATTAACCCTCTTCTCACGCAATGTGCAGCCCTGCACTGGGATCCGTGTAGTACCAACAAAAACAGCAGCGAGAAAAATATGTCTCTTTGCACAAATATTATAACAGATAACCTTCGCCCCTCCCTCAAAACTTCACTGAACTGTGAAATATCTCCCTATTTGTTTCCCGTTTCTCCTCCCCTTTCTCCCTCCCCCCACCTCCATCCTATTTCAGATTTCTCCCAAATTGTTTATCCAGATTTCGGCGAGATGAAAGTGGTCTCGGAGCAGAAGTTTCCCGCACCAAATTTAAAGATGTTTCCAAACACACTCTGTCAACGGTGGCCGTGCGTTCGCACTGATGGTCAAGACTTCTGATCAGTGCCACGTTCATCTGCGGTGCATCGGTTAGATCAAAGCGTATACCCGCAACATTTAAACCCGCTCTATCCCGGTTCTGTATTGTACCACTTGGTCCTGCCCTATATCCCGTTTTGTTTTCATACCTGCGCAATATTTATGAGAGTGTGCTTAGTATTTACTGGCAACGTAAACATTTAATTGTTCTCTAGTTCTAGATTAAACCAGCACACAGTTGCGCCCCTTTGATATATTCTCTTTTAAGTTAGCACAACGTCCTCCGTCGTTTTACTCTTGCCAGTGCTGATGCAGTGCGTTTCGCCTCTTTAACGCTGAGTAAATGTCTGTCGGTCAGATCAGAGAACCCGACTGCCTCCATCTCTCCTTCAGTCCCACTCACTGTCGGCGCAACAGGTTTTCTCCTCGCAGCGCTGCGTTGGAGTTGAAACTTCCTGAGTTAATGATCTTGGCATAAATCATACCCGTCCCCTTCCCTTCTATCCCTGTTTTTAATAGCAGCGGCGTACACTGGAAACATGGCAACACCTCCAAATAGATCCTCGCCGGACACGCCGCAAGAAAACAGATTTAGCATTTCAGGTGCTTTTTTAAAAATCTAGTTTCCGCTACACAATCAGCTATTTTGGATAAAATGAATTTACTCTTACTGTACGGATAAAAGCCACTCGGCCCTTCGCAGGCTTCCCCGCTCATTAGGAGACCTTATCTCACATAACCCTTTCTTTTTAAATCCTTCTTCCAAATACACACGTAAATCCCATGGGGCTTATTATATAAACTTGTGAGGCATATTTTTGCAAGTATGAATGTTATCTGAAATAGTCATATAGCGAAAGATTCCTGATTGATTTGGGGGGAGGTTTGGACACTGGTTCAAGTGTAGAAAAGCGCTTTTGAAAAGATAGCATTTCCCCGGCATTATTCAACGTGACATATCCAGGATGTCCTGTGAAGTTGACATCCCCATTCGTCGCTGATGTTCCTTTGTCTCAATCAGAACTTTACATTTTCAGGTACGTATTTATTTACATGGGGTTAGATTTTCAGAAACACACACCCGCCCCTTAAATAACAGACGGAGAAAGTGGCTGCACTATTGCGGTCGACACTATTTTGATTTCCTTCGTTTTTATTCCCTGCCTGGTTTTAACATAACATCGTTTTCCTGCGTTGTAATAGAAAGGAGGCCGCGCACCTTGTAAAGAGCACAATGCTGTCCAAAATCCATTAATATACCTGCAGCAATGCAAAGTCTTTTGATCTAATGTTTCAAGTTGACCTGACTGGAGGATGCTTTATTCTGTCCCTTGGATTGTCCGTGTAAAGGCGCTTGAAAATATGAGTTATATTAGGCCGAAACCCACTGATTAAATATCAACAAAAAACCTTGTACTTTAGTGAATCAGTGGGAAAATGTTTCCACCCCCTCCCCGCAAAAAAATGCTTCCCCAAGTTACATTTTGATTTTGTTAAAATTGATTCTATTGAACACATAGGTTTAATTATCCACAAAAAAACAGGTCTGGTAGTGGGGTTCAAAATAGGACTGTTTATTTTGTGGTTTGATTAAAAAATTCTCTGTGTGTGCTGGTAAATTTGCAAAATCTCTTAGGTCTCCGCCTGCAGAGTCTGCTCTGAATCTCATTAGAGTTCCGGGAGGACAATTGTAAATCTCTCCCGTCAATCAGAGCTGTCAATCAGGCCAGCGGCGCAGCTTTGATCTCCCCTCTCCCTCCTCCTCGCCTCGTTTTTTTTGCTGCAAGAATCTCCGACGTCTCCTAATACAACCAACCAACTAGTCTTCTGGGCTTGCTTTAACTAGCTTCACTCCCAAGACAGAGAGAGAGAGAAAGAGCAAGCAAAGATAGAGTTTGCATTTAACCAGAGAAGGGGAATCAGTACTTTATCTTCTTGTTGGAACTTGCGCTTTCACTATTTTTATTTCAGAGTTTAGGTATATACATACAAAGACTGGCTTTATTTAATAAAAGTCAGATTTTTCTCTCTCCCAAGACTGTCTACACTACCCATAAATTAATATTGCTACATTATTAGATATAAACTTCCCCTCCACGGTATAAGGGAGGGATGCCGCAGTTAAACGGCAGTGGCGACCCAGAGTTGGGTGCGAACGACGAGATGATTTCGTTTAAAGACGAAGGAGAACAAGAGGAGAAAATCCTGGCAGAGATCAGTGGCAGCGAAGAACGGGATCTGGCGGACCTCAAGTCATCGCTGGTCAATGAATCGGAGATCAACCCGGGCAGCGGAGACAGCGGCGGTAGCAACTCGCGGGAGCCCGAGGTAAAATGGGAAGCATGAAGCGAGAGCGCGGACACAACCTCCTTACGTTCCCTACACCCTCTGCCCTGTCCTCTCTCACTGAATACTTTCAACAGTCGCTCAATAACCTCTACTTTTCTCTCTACACCCTCCCCCCCCAAAAAAAACCGTGTTACCGACTGTGTAGGTGGGCAGACGATTGCAGGTTAACGAGGATGGCTTTCGGGATAAAGTACGCCGTCCGGGCACCGAGGAGGGTGAGGACCCCGTGTTTTATTTACATTCTGAATCAAGTGTGCGTTTTGATTACTGAAAGAGTACAATTCGCCTGCAATATCCCAGTTTCTTGCTGGGCCTCTTTATAATATTTGCAATAAACTTTTTAAACAGGGAAACGGCAGGATGGAACGATGGGTCCGGCCTTCTGTGGTTACCAGCCCAGCTACATTATGATCCCTAACCTTAGCAATGAGCCGTATGTGAACAACGGCTCCCTCTCCCCTCCGGGCGCCAGAACGGTGAGTCAAGCGGCTGCAACCGCTCAGTCGTTAACGGATAAACCTCCCGTCCTTCACTTTTACATGAGCTTGGAGCGGTACCATTGCCCGCTACGGGTGGAGCACCGGACAGCTCACCTGTCCACGTTGTCCCTTAGGTTATTGATGGGACTGTTGCTTCACTCAAGTTGTACTTATTGTGTGTGTGTGTGTGTGTGTGTGTGTGTGTGTGTGTGTGTTAGCGTGCGGTAATGCATTGTACGATCAATCTGTTAATTTTAAATCCTTCAATATAAAATCTGCACATGACCTTTCCTCTTTGACTTTCTGTTTTAAATTTCGGATGGTATGTATGGTAGATAGGAAATTGTTGTTACGTCGCCTCGCTGCCTCCGCGCACACAGAGCGACTTTAAACAAACACAAGCAGTTTTAGCCGCTAACTTTAAAGAGGCCGGGAGGAGGCACGTTTTCAGTGATTTAATGCGAGAAATAAAAGACGTTTTTAAGAAGATAGAACAAGGGGGCAGTTATTTGCAGTGCTTGTCTTTTCCACAATCCCTCGGGGGAATAGGGAGGGTGGGGAACAGTCTTGACTGAAGGAGGGTGGTTCTGGTGTTTGTCAAGGAGACTGCATGCCGCTTGTCTGACTGCAGCGATTTTTTTCGGTGGCCGATAGATCCCATTCTTTAAATAAAAAGTGGAGCTGAGATTGTGTGAAGGCTGTGAATTTAAAATTTCATGGTGGAATTAAGAAGATGCCTCCAGTAACAGAAACCGTAATGTCGGAATGCTTTGGCTTCAGTAAGTGCTGCAGAACTATATGTGGTCACTTGAATCTACCATGGAAGTTGATTACCTGAAATGAAAATTTACCGAAACACCACAAGGTCTCCTCGTGAACCAATCTGTTACAAGGTTAAGCATCTAGAGGAAAGGCTGGTTAAAATCTTGGTTCAGATGCTACATGTCAAACTTTGAAGAAGTACTGTATTTTGGACCATTACGAAGCACATGTGTGTGTGTGTTTGTGGGTTTCACCGTTTTCTGCCCTGGGTGTGGGTACAGTAAGAAATTGAAGGCTTGACATGCTCTAGTTTTAACCATTCCCAGACACCTATTGGTCAACCACCCACTTGCGAGCTTGGTAGTTTCCTAGTGACAGTTCAGTTTGGAGGGGATCATCTGCCTCTGCCTAAAGTAATTTATATACCCTGCGTTGGTTCATGGTTTACCATTAGGTTGTGGATAAAATTGTAGCAGAATGATTATTAGTTGACATATTGTCAAATGCCCACAATAAATATATTTTAAACCGTGGGGCAACTACATGTTTGGGATAATTATATATAATCTCTTAGGTTTTTTTTGCTTTTAGTCTCCGGAGCATTTTTGAAGAAGTCAGACAATCTAGTGATGTCTTTAGGGAAATGTAAAAGTGATGACTGTAAATATGAACTGCTTACGAAGAAAAAGGAATTCAGGATAATTTTCTTTTCAGAGTGCCTCAAATGGGGAATGTGTTTCCTCGTGGCATAGTTGAAGGAAGTTGTGAGGAATTGTCAGGAAGCTACATGATATACGATGGGGACAGAATGGATAGATTTGCAGATTGAGTGATGTAGGCGGAGGCCTATTTTCAGTATCTTTCTAGGCGTAGATTGGTCGAGTTGAATGGCCTTTCCCTGTGGTGCGAACACTCTACATTTGTACAAGGTACTTGATTGTAAATTACATTGATTAGCGTGGACATGTCTGCTGTGGTGATGTCACACGGCACTTTAACAACAATACATTGGCCTATTTCTGACGCATCTGCACCAATTTACGGTGCAACTGCCAGATGTTTGAATAGTTCTTCAGGTGGACCCGAATTGACAGCAACAACCCCCGCAGCCCGAAGTTGTAAAGTGTGGCTTTAGGCAAATGTAGTCCTGCGGCATTCTGTGGTCACCCTGCGCATGGGGGAGGGGTGGGGTACTGGAGTTTTGAGAGCTTTTTCAGTGTTTGGATCTGGTTTCTCTTTCCTCCAAGGCCTTTTAAACCCAATGTCAAACCAAAAGTGGCCAGGATTTGTTCACCAAGTTAAATGTAATCTTCATCGTGACTACAGGACATCCCTTTCACACTGAGCCTGATCTTTTTCCTAATTAATCAGGTAGTCGGAGTAGGGGGTTCCAGCTACCTGTTTTTTTTCAAGCAGAAATTTATTTTGGTGTGTGTTCTGCAGTTGTGAGGACATGTGTGCAACAGGATCAGGAGCGAAGCGGTTGTGGATATTACACACTTGTGAATAGTTCTGACAGAACTGGGTATAACACTCTGTTAACACGATAGAATTCATTCTGTGTTGGTGTTTACATGCTACTGTTCCTTTGAAGCTCGGCATATCTCAGACGGTTTCAAATTACAGCCTTGATGCACAGAGTGAATTGCACTGAGGTTGGAGGTACGAGGCAAAAGAGGGCGAGAAGACCGAGAGGTTGTTCAGTTTTACTTCGGACATTTAGTTTTGCTTTGTAGCAGGCGCCGTTCAATACAAAACGCTGCTAAAATACTGTGGATGCTGTTAATCTGAAGTTTAAATGGAAAATACTGGAAGTGTTCAGCCAGATACGCAGCGAGGTGCATGTTAAACCTCCGTACATTAAATAGCAAGGTTTCTCATTGCTCAGAGCAGTGGCAATGCAGGTTTGCCACTACAGTACAAATTAGCTATAAATCTGAAATCTTTTTGAAGGTAAACTGTTTTTTAAGGTGACTGTTGCCTTTGCTCTTGGATTAGAATTAATGTGTGTCCTGTTCAGTGAAAATATGAGATTAGTGTTTGATTATTGAATTCAAGTAGAAAAAATTATTAGTGTTGGAGAAAACAATTGGTACCGTTTGCTCTTTGTAATCGAAGTAGATGTACACCATTTTGGTTAATCAAGTGTAAAGCAAAGGTTTCCATAATGCTTATAATACAGGATAAAGATTTCATGTTTTTGTGAACAGTCTTGTTAAAAAGGAAGTTGAAATGTACAATCTGTGTAAAAAATAAATCTGTGTGGGTGCTAAAGAGTGAGCAGCAGATTGACTGGCAAGTAAATGTTACTCATATTTTGTATGCCTAGAGACCTCACCATATATCTGCCCAATGTGGTCTGTGGTAGCCCTAATGCTCCAAGGTAAAACATGTCACAACTTTGTTCAGTTTGTTCAGGGCAGGGAATCTTGGAAACAAGGGAACATGTAGTGGTCCTAAGTGTTTTGTCTAATCTGTTTTACAATACTGAGCAGATCAAAAATCTGCAAATGGTTACTTTCACCAGAGGCTTCTGATTACCAAGCCCACATGTAAAGATGCCTTCTAACATGTACCTGGTGCAATTCTCCCATCATCCCCCTGCTTACTGATCTGTGCTAGCAATTGTCAGTGAAGTTCTTGTTCTTTTCTTATCCTTTCCCATCCCTAACCTCTTCTAATCCTACTGCTCAGATCTCCGCATTTTTCCAGTGCTGGCATCTTCTGCTTCTTCCTGTCTCCAGCTATCTAGGCCTCAGGATCTCTCCTGCTTCCCACTACCTTTATACATTTTAGATCTACAGTAAGTCTTGTCAGTCACCTGCGCTGATGTCCCCTATAGTTTGGTGTCAGTTCTTGTCAGATTTTGTCACTGCAAAGTGCCTATGAATAACTAACAATGTTAAAAGTGATATCTAAAAATGCAGGTTGTTGGTCATTGTCACTGGCTTACCACTTTAAGGTAGAAAGAATAAATCTTCTGCCACTTAGACCCCTTCTGTATCAATCACAGTTGTACGATGCTTATTTGATTCTCTAATTTATTCCTTTTGCATCATACAAAGGAACTGTTTAATTTCTTTGGTAACTGATATTGCAATTATGGGGTTAGATTTGTTTTGCTGTAAATCCTATTATTAGGTGTCTTAAACCTTCACTCCTTGACAGATTGTACGTGTCAAAAGGGATGGTCATTTAAAGCAGGGTTTAGGTATTTGGCTCAGTATCAGTGCCAGTGTGTGAATAATGCAGCCTGCTTCAGGTGAGGCTTATGTGATGGCAAGAATGCAACAGTGCTTGGTTTTGCTAGACACGTGAGAGTCTTGCCTCTATTGTTAGAAGTTGAAACTAAATTTGGCACTATATTGATTGTTGTTTTGGTAAGCTATCATTTCTTAATTTCTCAGAAAAGATTTTGCATTATTGGTCTAGACTTAATGTACAGTTAAGTACATTAGGACAGAATAAATTATACACACTTTACCTTCCTTAGTTTATGACGGTTATGTCACCTCTGTCACGTAATAGGTGTGAGGACTGGATACAGGTGCCCTGGATAAGGAGGATGTTGTTTGCCCAGGGTGCCTGCTATGGTTCGACATTCAGTGACCTGCCTTCATTGAAAAGTGAACTTGACTATGACACATGAGGCTTGGTGAAAATGACCTGCTGTGCTCAAATATTAAAATAGAAAATTATCAGCTTTGGCAGTTAACAACGTGCATGGTCTGAAATGATGGTCACTTTTCAAAAGTCCAATAGAAGAAATTCTTTTGGAGAAGAGCTTGACTAATCATATAACTGGAAAGATCAGAACATTTTTGATGATCTGATTTTCCAAAGACTAGAGGTGACATATTTTGATTCAGTTTTCAGGAGACAAATATATGAAAGGTTATCAAGGACAGGTAGAAATAGGGAGTTGAAGTTATGATTCTGTTGAGTGGTAGAAAAGGTTCAAGGTATTGAGTTGCCACTCTTGTTCCTAGTTCATACATCTACAAGTATGTAGCCAATGGAAAATGTAGTACTGTATCACTCAGGGGTGCCTCTCCATTCTGTATTGCCTTCTGTTATCCCACACCTCTGTACTTCAGGTTTTCACAGTTGACTGGGTGGTGAGTCCCTTTCCTTCCTATTCCGCTCCACAGTTACACAGAAAGAAAAATCACTTTTACGGGTTTCACCTTATATAATAGCAGATAAGTGATATAAATCTGCTTTTGAGTTAATTATAATAAATTCAGAAAACCAATCGAAAACCGAGATGATGCTTCATCTTATGTTGAAGGAGCACTGTGCTGTTTCAGAGATATCTTTAGAAAAATACATCACAGAAAGGCCCACCTGCCCTCTCAAGTAACTGTAAAAATACCCCCCAAAACATCCCCAGAGATGGTGATATTTTGAAGGTAAGTGAAGACTCCTGGCAAATACTTATCACACATTTCCAAGCAGTTATCATTGTGTTACCCTTCGTGGGAGTTTACACTGTACAAATCACTTGTTCTTTCCCATATTACAATTTCAAAGCATTTTGTTGATTGTGAAGTGCTTTCAGAGGTCCTGAAAATGGCACAGAGGGTGCTATATAAATGCAATCTCTCTTGCTTGGTCTTTCCAAGCAACTTGAAGCAGATAGCAACACCTGCTGTAAATGTAAGTCAGTGAACTAACGAAAAGGTCTATTCCTAAAAAGAAAATTTATGGTTTTAAATTCAGTGAAAAGATGCAGCAGGTTATTCTACTGTTTATTTAATTTGGAAATGTTTTTATAGGAATCCAGAATGCTTTAAGCGTACTATTAAAACCAAATAGAGTACAATGCTAACAATTGTGGTTTACTTTCGTTGTTCAGACATTGTGGAAGCAGTTGGTGAAAAGTATAGCTGTTGACAATTCTGGATTAAGTAAAATTGACAAAACTGATGTACCCTGTGCTTTATTTTACAAAATATATTTACAAAATAGTTCAAAACTCACCCTGAGGGTTAGCAGAGTACAAATATCCCAATCTGTTTAGTATCACCTTTCTTTGGAGTTATTAATCCTTTTATTATCCAGCAAGATAGTACCTCTGATAAAAGAGGGGCAAAATCATTTTGATTTGGGCACTTTAAATATTCATAAGTCACATATCACATCGGATGATTTCTAGGCTTCTGTATTTAATCCCTTATGATCAAGCACCATCATTCCATAAGGTATTCAATGCATTTTTGCATGTTAAGGTTGTAAATCATGCTGGCTGCCCTTGGCTGTAACCCATGAAGCCAGTGCTATTTTCTACATTATCTTTAAATGATAATTTTTGTTGTGTTACCTCTCAACTGTGAAGGCAGTGCATTTATTTTGTGTTCAGTTTTTTTTTGTGCTGATTGGCAATGCATTATTGTCCAAAACGAGTTCAGCAATATATTATAGTCACCCAAAAATGTAACGATCGTACATACACATCTTTCTCCTTGCTAGAGAATATTACCGTAACAAACAAATACAATACCAAACCATACTGCTGGAAAGAACTTGACATAAGATAGTCAACTTCTCATGTTGACGTGCCCTGTGTGGAGGTGCTGGATGAATTGGTCCTGACCTGACACCCCCATTGGTGTGACCTTGCTTCCCACTGTTAGAATTAACAACAGGCAGAGCTTCAAAGGCTTGCTTAATGATGGACCAAAGCTTCAAAGAAGAAAATATTGCAGAGTAACCATTAATGAAGAGGGATCCCGTAGAATTATAATGAAAAGCATTAACTCTCTTATTTTACTGTACGACATTCTTGGTCCCCACCGAGTACGGAGAATTCCCTGGGTCATTGCAACCGACAAGTAAATATTAAATATAAGTATCTGCTGTTGAAATCTTTTTAATCTTATTGATGAGCAACAAAATTTATTCTGATTGCTGTGTGTGTAACATACCCAAGTAGAAATGATGTGGAGCTCCGTTTATAATTTCATAGCAGTTTTGAGACATTCTGAGCAGCCAAGGTTTATTATCAAGGAATTTATTTGTGCTGTTAGCTCTATTTCATTTAACATGAAACCGGTGTAGGACTCCACATGGATTGGAATGTATTTTAAATGTTGCATATTATAAACTATGGGAATGTGAATCAAGAGGTTATGTCAGCTTTTAAAATGTTTATATTTTGAAATATACTGCCTGTTAAACCGTATGTTCGGTGTTGTCTTATTCTGGCCCACTTTAGCTCCTCAGTCACTGATAGCCTCACACATGCTTTTGTTATTCATTTGCTTGACTTACTGTACAACCAGCCTTGCTCCACCCTCCCTGAATTCGAGGTCTTTCAGAATTCTTCTGCATTTTTTTTTAGTCTCTCACCTATCATTCCTACGCATGCTGAGGTTTCAAGTGATGCCTCTGTTTTAAAATTTGAATTCTTGTTTTTAGATGCTCCCAGAATGTCACTCCTAAATCCTGTTATCTTCTCCAGCTCTGCTTGTCTCTGAGAGCCTCATTCATCCTTTATCGTGAATGTTACTTCTTTGCCATTGGTTGCTGTGTCTTTAGCTGACAAGCCTCACATCTCCAGAATCCCTCCTGAAGTCACTCTGCCTCTTTCTCTTGCTTTAAGATACTCCTTAAAGCTTACCTCTCCAACCAGGCTCTTGGTAATACTTTATTTTCTTAAGTCAGTGGATTAGTATCAAATTTTATTTGAGACTGTTTCTATGAAATGCCTTGCAACAAAGAATCATAGACAATTCCCGACACAGAAAGAGACAATTTGGCGTCAATAGGGAATGACGCTGGATATATTGTAATGAGAGACGCAGAGATGGCAGAGGAACTGAATGCATATCTTGTATCAGTCTTCACAGTGGAAGACATCTGCCGTATACTGAACATTCAAAATTGTCAGGGAAGTGAAGTATGTGCAGTGAAAATTTCGACTGAGAAGGTGCTCAGGAAGCTTAATGGTCTGAGAGAGGATAAATCTCCTGGACCTGATGGAATGCACCCTTGGGTTCTGAAGGAAGTAGCTGGAGAAATTGCAGAGGCATTAACAATGATCTTTAAAGCATCAATAGATTCTGGCATTGTACTGGATGACTGGAAAATTCCAAATGTTACTCCACTGTTTAAGAAGGGTGGGAGGCAGCAGAAAGGAAACTATAGACCTGTTAGCCTGACATCAGTGGTTGGGAAGTTGTTGGAATCGATTGTTAGGGATGAGATTACCTGGAGGCACATGGCAAGATAGGCCAAAGCCAGCATGGTTTCTACTGCAATTTTTTGAAGAAATTACAAGCAGGGTAGACAAAGGAGATGTAGTAGATGTGGTGTACTTGGATTGTCAGAAGGCCTTTGACAAGGTGCTGCACATGAAGCTGCTTAGCAAGATAAGAACCCATGGAATTACAGGGGGGTTACTAGCATGGGTGTAGCATTGGCTGATCAGCAGAAAACAGAGAGTGGGAATAAACGGATCTTACTCTGGCTGGCTGCCAGTTACCAGTGAAGTTCCACAGGGTTCGGTGTTGGGACCGCTGCTTTTTACGATGTATGTCAATGATTTGGATTATGGGAGTAATGGATTTATAGCTAAATTTTCCAATGATACAAGGATAGGTGGAGGATCAGGTAGTGTTGAGGAAACAGAGAGCCTGCAGAGAGACAGATAGTTTTGGGAAATGGGCAAAGAAATGGCAAATGAAATACAATGTTGGTCATGCACTTTGATGGAAGAAATAAACGGGCAGACTATTATTTGGATGGGGAGAGAATTCAAAATGCAGAGATACAAAGGGACTTGGGAGTCCTTGAGCAGGATACCCTAAAGATGGAGTAGGTGGTGAAGAAGGTGAATGCAATGTTGGCATTCATTTCTAGAGGTATAGAATATAAGAGCAGGGATGTGATGTTGAGGCACTATAAGGCACTCGTGATACCACACTTGGAGTATTGTGTGCAGTTTTGGGCTCCTTATTTTAGAAAGGATGTACTGACATTGGAGAGAGTTCAGAGAAGATTCACAAGAATGATTCCAGGAATGAAAGGGTTACCGTATGAGGAACGTCTGGCAGCTCTTGTGCTGTATTCCCTGAAGTTCAGGAGAATGAAGGGGGATCTCATAGAAACATTCCGAATATTAAAAGGCCTGAACAGATTCGATATGGCAAATTTATTTCCCATGGTAGAGGAGTCTAGGACAAGAGGGCTCGGCTTCAGGATTGAAGGATGTCCATTTAGAACAGAGGTGTGGAGAAATTACTTTAGTCAGAAGTGGTAAATCTGTGGAATTTGTTGCCACGAGCGGCTGTGGAGGCCAAGTCATTGGGTGCATTTAAGGCAAAGACAGATCAGTTCTTGATTAGCCAGGGCATCAAAGGGTATGGGGTGAAGGCGGGAGAGTGGAGATAACTGGAAGAATTGGATCAGCCCATGATTGAATGGTGGAGCAGACACGATGGGCCAGATGGCCTAGTTCTGCTCCTATATTTTATGGTCTTATGGCCCATCGTTTCCATGTTTGGCTGAAAAAAGTTGCTCAGCTCAATCCCACCTCTCTGTACCAGGTCAGTTCTCCTGTTTGCTGTGGCATTGTGAGCATGCATCCACATACTTCTTTAAATGTGACTAGGGTTTCTGATCTATTCAGTCAGTAAGTTCCAGATCCTTATCATCACAACTGGTGTGAAAATTGGGCTTCTAGTATTGTAGGACACTGGGCTGATTTTTCAACTTCTGCAACTGACACTGGTTGCCCAGAGTCTGACCTTAGTTGCCAACATGAATAGCTGAAGTTGTTTTCAGGCTCTGTTGCATTATTATAAGTGATGAGGCAGATTGGCGATTGATATGATGAGGCAGTCAGGGTCAAAGGTTGTAGAAAAATAAGTGGACTCCATTCTGGGGTCGAGGTTGCTCCAAGCTTGTGATGGAAGTCAGTTGTCACTTCACTAAGTCATTGATAATCGTGGCCAAACTGTTGCCAAGGATTTACTCCGGAGGATGATTTGTTAAACAGTGGGGTTTGCACTGGAAACATTGAAGGACAGGGATTTCCTTCACATCATTTCAGATAACTGTAAATGCCAATATAAGAAAGATGGGAAATGCTATCCAGTTGTCTATATCCTCGACCTTTCTGTAAGTTTTCCTCTACAACTCTCCACTGAAAATTACAATTGCATCTGCTTCCATCACCAAATTCCAGATTCAGAATCTGGCTGAATATTGGCTGAATGTATATGTTACATTACCTTATTCCTGTTGAGCTAAGGCAAGCACCGCCAGGTCAGTGATGTGCATTTCATTTTGCTTTTACCTGTGCAGATTATTCAGTCATAGTTCAACATAATTTTAGGCTTGGAGTGTACTTCAATTCATCTTTGCAGTAAGTACATGCCGAACAATTGCATCTTGTATTTGAGTACACCTTTGTTGTATTAAGTATTCCAAGTTGTTTCATGGGAGGATAAGGGAAAAAAGTAATATCTACAGGGTTTTAGGATAGGTGACTGAAAGTTCTGCTGAATGAATATTGTATTTGTTTTACATTAATGCTCCAAGCTGGTTTGAGCCAGTGAAGAGAATGAGTGGGTTGTTTGTATTGTACCTCAACTTGTCCCTAGCTTTGTTCTTTATGCAAACCTGTCATGATTCTGGTTTGATCCCAGCCTTTCCAACAGAAGAAGCTCCTCATTTGTTCCCACTTTTCTCATCTAAAACTTGGGCAGTGGCTGGTAGAATCTGATCCCAGTGCCCTCTACCCACCCAATCCAGAACATGTTCTCTAGTCTAAATAAAATGTGTCATTTTTCTTTTAATCTGGAAACCATATGCCCTTCATTATTCTGCACCTTCTCGCAATGATTTTGGTGGTCCACATACTTTAAGCAGCAAGCAGTATTGGTGCTGGGTTCTGCAGGCATTCTTTCCCCAGGTTACGCAGTATGTAGTAAGAATTTGGTAGCTAGAATGAGCATGTTTCCTATTTTATTTCCCAATTCTGGTTACTCTTTAGAAAACTGGAATAGAAATTAAACTTTATTCATCTTAAAATAAAAGGGATACTTACTCAGATTCTGAGCTTCTCTTTGCCAATGATCCATATATGGGTACCGGGTATGAATATCTGCACAGCTGTAATTTTTAAAACCATAATAATTGCACCTTTCACAGGTAAATAACATTGTCACTATTGTAACATAGAGGAATGAAGCATCCAAATAGTACATACATTGTCCAAAGAACAACATGTCTAGATATGTATTTTAATGAGGTTTGTCGAGAAATAAAGACTGCTGGATGAACCTCTTACACAAAAAATAGACTCTTGGCCTCATAATCTATCTTGTTATGATCTTGCACTTTATAGTTTACCTACACTACAGTTTCTCTGTAGCTATTACACTTTATTCTGCATTGTTATTGTTTTACCTTATTCTAGCTCAATGCATTGTGTAATGACTTGATCCGTATAAACAGTACTCAAGACATGTTTTTCATTGAATCTTGGTACATGTGAGAATAACAAATCAGTACCAATGCCTATACCAAAAGAATATTCACGCATTACTTCAATAGTGTTATAGTGTTAATGGTTACCTTGGTTTAACAACTAATCTGATAGAGAAAAGCACAGCAGGGTCAGGATTATCTGCTCAGAGCTGGGTCTTGTAGGATGTCTTTGTATCAGAAGAGCCAACAGCGTTATTTGTGAGCAGAAAAGCATATCTTTCTGGTGAGTCCAGGTATAGCAGGTAGAATAACAGCTTATCAAATCCTCTAGGAATAGCTCCAGAGGGAACCTTTATTTAAAATGCTTTGAGTTAACCTGCAAATATGTTCTATCAGTCATAGGTGCACCCATACCAGGCAAGACAAAGCCCAGAATTACAGAGTTAGAAAGCACAGAATGGGCTCTTCAGCTCTCCCTATCCATGCTCAGCTTTTTTGCCCACCTACACTAATCCCTTTTGCTCACATTAAGGACCTATTCTAAGCCTTGTGTATTTAAATATCTGTTTAGTGTCTCTTAAGAAAAAGTGACCCTACCTGTCTCTACCACCCAATCTAGGAGCGAATTGTAGATATGAACTAGTCTGTGTAAAGACACCCCCTGTGTGGCAGCAATATTTGGTTACATGGACCTCTTATTCTCATGCATGTGTTTGTCCTCCCTTTCTCAACACTGTATGGTTGGAGGTTCGTGTTATTTTTCTTTGTTGTGCCAAAATCAACAAGAATTGGGAGGCAGGGCAGAATTGAATGCAACTTCCTTTGACATTTTTTAAACAGTTGTCTTTTTCAAAAACAATCGAGAGTAAAACCACAAAAATATCTTTGCAGTGAAAGCGAGTCCCCATATTGGTTGGATTGAGGTAGTATGAATAGTGATAAATTGTTTTGAGGTTAAGATCCCAGTGAAACTAAACTACTGCTAATGAGATGATTCATTTTATGCAAGTAAATCCAGTAAAGAAATTAGGAGAAACATCTTTACGCAAAGATTGCCAAACTTGGTGTCATAACGTGAATAGAAATATATTCAATCTTGAGTTAAATATGTATCTGAAGGCGAAAGGAATGGGACGATATGTTGACAGAGAAGGTGAAGTAAGGAAGACCAGGCTATGTCTCTGGGACTAAAGAGTCTTATTCTATGCGTAATATTGTAGGAAATACACTCTCTTAATGACAGGCCTCTGTTGCAATTTTAAGGCACAAAACAAGGAATGGTCCATTGGCTTGTCAGTTACGCGGTTCTCACTGATACTTTTTTAATTATAGTACCGGGACGTTAGAGCTTTCTTTCGTTTCCAAACAATCATCCTCTTGCAAGCCGAATACCTTTGAACTTCTAGTATACTTGCTTGGAGACGTCCCTCACATTTTAGGAGGATCTATTTAAATGGAACACCCTTAAATGGGAAGTTCTATCTATTTCAATTTTGAATGAGCTATGTCAATAGACTCTTTACGGTATGGAACAGAGTATATGGTGCGCAGTGAGAGTCACTGTAAGTGGTCTCACCGTTACAGAAATGCCATCACTTTTACTAAACATGCATACACAATAGCAGTTGCACAGAGTACTCCAGTTGCAAAGTTGATTTCTGTTCACCCTCAAATGGAGTAAACTTGAGAAGTGGGGTACATTATGAGCTGGTCCTCTGTGTTAGAGATTTAATATGAAAGAGCAACGACAGTGATGAGAGTGGGCCAAACAGTCTGCTTTCGGCATGTAAAAGGTGGTCAATATCTGAGCAGTGGCCGATCTGAAACCTATCTCCAGGGAAATGAACAGCAATACAGATCAGGTGGATCATGCCACAGGTGGCCACAGGTGGCCAACATGATGCCATCCCTAACCCGCTAAAGCCGTAAGCTCTATGCGAGATTATCGCTGCCAGAAGAAGACCTGGTTGTAATGTACCCCACATCCCGAAACCTGTTGCATTTGTCAGTCAGGTCTAGTCCCAGCAGCCGTTGCCTTCCCAATCAGGCAGGAGGCGTTGTCAAGGAGAAGGACAAGGCGGGAAATGAAAGGTGAATAAAATTTTAATCACAAAAGAAAGTCATACAGCTCATAAACACAAGATATTCTGCAGAAGCTAAAAATCCAGAGCAACAACACAAAATGCTGGAGGTACTCAGCAGGTGAGGCAGCATCTAAGAGAGGAATGAATAAATGACGTTTTGGGCTGAGACCCTTCATCAGGACTCAAATCCTAATGGAAGTCATATAACTCCGTATTATATGAATTACGTATGAAAGTGATATAACACTTATTTCCCAATATAAACATGACA
This sequence comes from Mobula birostris, assembly GCF_030028105.1. Lineage (NCBI taxonomy): Eukaryota > Metazoa > Chordata > Chondrichthyes > Myliobatiformes > Myliobatidae > Mobula > Mobula birostris. The sequence continues at coordinate 163,600,783 of NC_092373.1, forward strand.
GATCCTGCTGCTTTTAGTGACAGATGTATTGATCAGAAATATCATTTCTCTGGAAGGAAATGAAGGCAAGCAGAGGGACATGAGCAGTGACAGTCTGTGTTCTATTCCACCAGCAACTGTGTCAGCCACTAACCTCACCATCTTGAGAAACTGTTAAAGCCAAAAACAAGAAAAAAAACTAAAACTGTGGTTAATTGTGCAGGCTTGGTTTAATCTTTTGGCTGCGTTGAGCCCTCAGGGTGGTGGGAAGGCTTTGTACCCCAAGGTGCCCTAAAACTGGTTCACATCTTACACAGGAAGGTGTGGGAGAGCTGGTGAGGGTTGCATCCTTTGCTTTGTTGTCTCGTTTGCTGTCACTTTCGATAAAATTGCCTGTGTGTTGTAAGTGGGACAGACCATTCAATGTAGGGAAATCAGGAACTGTAAACGAAGTTGGAGAAAGTTACGATTAGTCCTCATGCAGAATGATTGAAGAAATGGGTAGGCCTGATTTACTTCACTTGCTGGTCTGGTGCTTGTTTAACTCCCCATTCAATTAAATTGTTCACTAATGCCATATCTAATGAGACTAAAATCAAAGACTTAATTTCAAGTGCAACCTGTCACTGAAACGGTCCTTGTGTAGATATAACACAACTCACATGTTCATGGTGACCGTTGAACCAGCAGGACACCGTTGAGTGACCATTGGGAAGAAAATCAATTATTCTCTTCAGGTGATCTCTTTAAAAAGCAGCTCTCTTGAAGTTGCTGCCCAAGATCACATGAAAATACTGCTGCCATCAGCAGCTGTTGTTTACTGCTCTTACATTCAGCTTCTTCGGGAGTGTGTGGTGTAATCTGTCTGTCTAGCTCTATACAAGTTAACCCACAGTACCTGAGCGGATATCTTATCTGATGAGTTGGCGAGTAGGAGGGGTATCTTAGCTATCAGGAGCTCTGAGAATCATGCTAACCACATTAACACCTGGTTGTGCTGTTCATGCATGTCTGATTATGTGCAAGAGGTGCTTTGCTCTTTTGTGTGTGTGTGTGTGTGTGTGTGTGTGTGTGTGTGTGTGTGTGTGTGTGTGTATAGTTCATTGTGAGTGTGTACATGGAGCTTAGAAAAATGGAGGGCTATGGGTAACCCGAGGTTATTTCTAAGGTAGGGACATGTTCGGCACAGCTTTGTGGGCCGAAGGGCCTGTATTGTGCTGTAGATTTTCTATATTTCTAGACTGTGTGTATGTGTGCACAGACTATTTGTGTGTGCATATTTCATGTGTGAGTGTGTTCAGATTGTGTGTGTGTGTGTGTGTGTGTGTGTGTGTGTTTGTCCGTGCAGGTGTGAAGTGTGTAGTCCATGTGTGTGTGTGTTTGTGTGTCTGTAGTTTCTGCAACCTCTCTGAGCAAGATTGGTGAACATGATTTTTTAAAAGATTTTAGTGTATAATTCAGAGAGATACAGCACTGTAACAGACTGTTCTGGCCCAATGAGCATGCGCAGCCCAATTACATCCATGTGACCAATTAACCAATTAACATGTGTGTCATTGGGAGGTGGGAGGAAACTGGAGCACCGGGGGGAAACACACAGGTTCATGGGGAGAACAAACAGCAGCAGAACTGAACCCGGGTTGCAGGAGCTGCAGAGTGCTGTTACACTAACTCTGCTGACCAGATAATAAAATATATAGAATTATGTGCTAAAATCCTACCAAAATTGCTGGAAAATTGAAGTAACTGCCTTCTACTTTGATGATTTTTAAACAAAGAGCGATCATATTAAATGAAAGGGGAGAGCCAAAGATGTGTTATAGGGAGGAATGACGGAAATGTTATTTTCCGCAGTTACTGGGTGAACTCGTGAGCACATCTACCACTCTCTGTTTTTATATCCTCATCAATGTTCTTTCCACTTTTATTTATCTATGTTTACCACAAGATGTGGATATCACTCGCAATACTAGCATTTATTGCCCATCGCTATTAAGCTGAGGAATCTGGAACCACATGTAGTGCAGACTGGGCAAGTATAACAGTTTTTCTCCCTTGGGGGATGCTCGTGAAACTCTTTTTTTTACTTATGCAGTTGCTCAACATTTAAGGATGACTTGCTTCTAATTTTTGTCAATTCTGTGGGGACCTTAGACTCTTCCAGAGACTAAGCAGGAGGAACCCGACAGGTGAAGTGTGTAGACAGATTGTGACATGGTGTGCTTATTTTGCATTTTACACCTCTCCCACCATTTCTCCACCCTCCTAATTTGTTCAGGTATTCTTGAACCCCTCTTTCCTGCCTATATCTACTGCTCCAAATATCTGACCACTTTCTTCTTCCTTCTATGTCAAATGCCCAGGAACTTTATCTGATAGAATTGTAGTCAGCATTATGGGATAGAAGGTAGACATGCCTATGTCAGATCTCAGCAAGTGTCAGTGCAGTAGGTTACTTTTCTTCAGGGAGACCCTGAGCTCTGACAGAGCTCAGAGTACTGTGTTTGATATAGGAATCTTGTGTTGTACATAAAAGTAATGAGGCTTCAAGTTCAAATTTAATTGTGATTCAGCCATGCATGGGAATATAGCCAAATGAAGCAGAATTTCACTGGAGCCAAGGTGCAAAACACATTACCAACAGTCACACACAGCACATATAATTTTGATAGCAGAAAAGCAAATACTTACAAAAATATATATAAAAAATAATAATATAGGCCAAATCTCTGAGTTTTATGGCTTGTAGATTGATGGTGTCCTGGAGCCATGTTTCTATGAAAACAAGCCGCAGCAGTTCCTCATTTCATGCAATTGCAGCCACAAATACAATCTAGCTTGTCTTCCCTGGAATGAGCTCTGGAGGGCAGCATTGATGGGAGGGGACAGCCTTCAACTGAGTACGGAATCCAGCGGCACACAGGCAGCTCCAATGTCTCCTTCGCTGGCAACTCTGAGGCATGAAGGTCTTTTCCACACCGCAGCTGTGGCAACGCATCTCGCCCTCCGCCGGTCTCACCAAAGAACCAGTGAATCCAACTTGCAGCAATCTACGTTACCAATGTCCAACCCAGTCTTGCGATCACAAGTAAAATGTCCAAGCCAACTGTTTGTTGCATCATGCACCGCCTGGGTGGCTGAAGCAGGCTACAACACAGTGGGCACCAAGTCAACATTGGGCCCAGAAAGTCCATGTTGGGCTTGCCTAGCATAGCTGACTAGGTGTAAATTGGGACTGAATACTGGGGATATTGACCTGGGAGAAAACACTGACATTGGTTTACTTTCGATTCCAGTCAGTTAGGAAGGAAGAGACCATATTGGTCTCAGGGGCATAGAAGAGGGCAGGAACAACAGCAGTGGGAACGATCTGGTATTGTGCATCTTACCTGTCTCATAGCTTGATGTACTGGTGCGTGGGAAATGGTGTATCAGGCTCTCTAGCTCATAATCTTTAGTTTCTTTGCTAATCCTTAGTACATCCTTGTCTGCTCAGTAAAATTAGCAAGCTTCTTTGTTTAGGAATGTAGTCCTGGAAGTGGGATGACAGCAGAATTCAGGAACGTACCTTTCACCTTTCATTGTGTGAGATACAATGGATCATTGGCCAACACGTGGTGTCATGGATAATAACATTCAGCGGATTTCAGAAGTCAGCAGTTGCTTCAGTTTTGCTGCACATTTAAAAGGCCTTTTGTATAGCGCGGTTACTGTTAAGTTACATTACAATGATTTAGAAAAGAAATAGTTTTTGGAGTTTTATCACAGGCAGATTCCTGGATTGACTTATTGCTCGATGAATGTCTTTTGCTTGGATAAGGAACAAGTACTTCAGATAACATCATAAGCAGAAGCTGGAAGCTTTGAGCAACACACACAATGTGTCTTGATGATCAGTCCTGATGGAAGTCAACTGTTTGTTTCCCTCCTTAGATGCTGCTGAACTTACTCATTTCCTTCAGCATTTTGTGTGTATTGTTTCAGAAACATCAGCTACTCCATAGCTAGGAGTTAGTGCAGGAGAGTGTCAGTGTGGTAAAATGCTACTCCTGATCTTACTGAATGGCAATGAGGAGCTAATTGGTACATTCCTCCTTCAAGTTGTGATGTCCATTGAAACATTGGTGTGTTCCTAATATGGATACCTTGCACTGCACATCTGAACAGGATTAACAAAAAAACTGATTAATTATCAAAGTAGAGGAAGATAAAGGAGTGTAGAGGGTGATTAGTCGGGCACTGAGATTGGTTTGGATGGTTCCCATAAGATCTTGCTCTGTAGATTCAATTGTCCTCCTGTGCTGTAAGTAACTAATTCGGTAAATTGGTAGATCGGTTTATTCTTGTTACAAGGTACAATGAAAACCTTATTTTACATGTCTTCCATTCGGATTATTTCATTACAACAGTGCATTGAAGTAGTACAAAGGAAGGTAATAACAGAATGCAGAATAAAGTTTAACGGTTACAGAGAAAATGCAGTACATGCAGCCAATAAGGTGCAAGGCCATATTAAGGTAGATTATGAGGTCGAGAGTCCATTTTATTGTACCAGAGGGCTTGGAAAGAGAAGGAGGAGAAGTACAAGTACCTGTCTGGAGCGGAGACAGTTGAGGACAGTATTTTGGTTTTGTGGTGGGAGGGAGAGGTCTCTGGAAGGAGGAGAACAACAGACTGATGAAGTGCCTTGGAATTAAGCTGTTCAAGGTGCTTGCATGGGATGTTTGTCGTCTTACAATTTGACCGACAATGGGCATCTTGCAAATACTCATGGACTCTTAAGGATGGTAAAGGTGCCAGTCATAAGATACTGGATGTAAGAAAGAGACTGGTCACCTGCTAGTGTGTTAAATGGGTGTCATACCTCCATGGTTTTTCCAGGAGAGGCAGACACGCAAAATAAAATTCACGACAAGGAAACATCTCCATGTTGTTAGTCATAACAATGTTAACAGGTCTATACAACCTAAAGCTCCGTTCCCTTGTCCCATAAAAAAGGTGTGGAACCCCTGATCTATTGTCTATAGTAACAGTCAGATGGAAGCTGCCATTGAGTCTGGTGATGTGTGCAATCTTGTATCTTCTGTGCAATGGAAGAGGAGAGAAGAGAGAAAGTCCTGGATGGATGGAGCCTTTGATTATGTGAGTTAATTTACCAAGGCAACGAGAAGTGTAGATCAAGTGATAGATCCTGGTGTAGCAATATATACCCAGCTTGAATATTGGCAAAAACTATCTTCACATCTCTAATGTATCTGGATATGCACTTGATATGTCTGTAGCCTACAAGACTACAGACTAGAAAGTGGGATTAGTGACAATAGCACAGACAGATAGAGTGGTCAGCTTCTTGACACTACTAGTAGGAGGTAAAAGCTTTAGATGGAGAGTAGAAATAATTTACTAGAATGGATTCAGGAAAGAAGGATTACTGTTACAGAGCAACATACACAAAATGCTGGAGAAATTCAGCAGGCCAAGCAGCATCTATGGAAAAAAGTACAGTTGACATTTTGGGCCGAAACCCTTCAGCGTTTTGTGTGTGTTGCCTGGATTTCCAGTATCTGCAGATTTTCTCTTGTTACTGTTACAGAAATGGTTTGGAAAACTCAGAGTGGTTCTCCTTCGAGCAGAGAAGAGCAAGGGCAGATTTAATATAGAAGTGTAAAGTCATGAAGGATTTGGAGACATTGACGACTGGTTAAGGCTTGGACTGGACTGCCTGGGGAGGGGGTGAGGAGGACGTGGATTTGCTAGCAGCTTTCCAAAGGGAACAGAATAAATATTTCAAGAAAACAACAATGGTAGTGCCAAAGAGCGTGGAAGTAGGAATAACTAGATTGAATTTTGAAGGACCTGACGGAGTCCCCAGCTTTTTCTGAACTGGTTGGCACTTTGAAGGACCTGGCATTGACTTGATGGAGCCAGTAGCTTTTTCTGAACTGTAATGTCCTACTGTTGCCTCTAAGTTGGCAAGGAACCTGAGTTACTTAGAAATTCGATCACTTCACATTGTTCACTTCAACAATGTGCAGTGGAACATCATTTTGTCCTGGATGACAGGCAACAGCAATCATTTCCTGATTGGCTCATGTCACTCTGGAAATTCAACTGGACATTTCTGGGCAGGGTTTTCCTTGTGTTTCCACATCAAGGGTGAAGGGAATGGTATAATTCCCTTTGCAACATTCTCTTTGGAGCTTTGTGGGGAAACTCGGTGAAGTTGGTGACCATCTGGTGTAACCAGATCTTCTCAGTGCTGTGCTGAATTGCAGTTTCCATGAGCTGTGCCATATTTAGAGCCATACAACGTGGAAACAGGCCCTTTACCTCAGCTGGTCTCCATGCCAACCAAGATGCCCATCCGTACTATTAGTTCCATTTACTAGCATTTGGCCCATTAACTTTCCCAAACATGTATGGTCCGTCTGTCTTTTAAAAGTGATCATTATACTTTATTTAACTTTAACGTTATTGGAAATCCACTCCTCACCACTCATCCATGTAATTCCTGACCAATTAAGGCTCATGCCCTGTATGAATCTATCCCTCTTTGTCCGTGATTCCACTCTGGTCTCCTGAACACCTTCCACCATTCTGAGGCCCAGGCTCTGATCTCTATTTACCCACACACAGTAATCCCACAAGGCCTCTTGATCATCAGACTTGCATGTGCCGCTTATTTCATGGCTGCCACTAACCACTGGCTGATTGTTGCTCCCCTTCCTGCAACACAGCTGCTGTCCATTCTTCCGCCCCCTTCTCACTGCCCCACATTGCCAACTCAAGGCCTTAGTGCATGATTGAATCCTTGTCCTACACTCCCCTTTCCACTCCTCTAACAGCAGGGCCTGTCATCACCAGCCATCCTGAGTCCTTCAACCCAGCAGTCTTTGGTTTTCTGTGGGGTGTTGTCTAGGAAAAACTGTTTTGGGGCCTTAATGTTATTTTTTGTTCTGAGTAATATTTCTGGGCTGATGGAAATAACCAAGAGGATTTAGAGAGAGTCATCCTAATAGTCATTGTTATCTGCCATGGTATGGACATCCTCCCATTATTCTAATCAATCCTGAAAATACGCGAGACCCTCATTGAAATAGGTGGGTTGGAGGAAGTGTGTGGGATTGTTCATGACCAAGCCTTTAGGTACACGAAATTTTATTATCTGCTAAAGTATGTTCAGATCTGCTCCATCGCTTGAAACGCTATGAGGTCAATGCCATAAAAATCCAAGTACTGCACATGTTTGAAAACTGGACCAAGAGCAGAAACTCTGTTGCACTCAGTGTGCCAGTCAGCCTCTGTAGGGAGAGGGAGGTAAGGGGCATATTCTATGAGAATGGTATTCCTCCGAACCCTTTGAGGGCAATGGAGCGGGGAATGTTGTTATACTTTGCATGGACCGGGAGGCAACAACATCTCAAGGTGTGTGTATTCTGCAACTGGTTTGAAACAGGTGAAAAGAAACAAACTATAAGATCATTAAGTTGGTTTATTATTGTTGCATGTAGTGAAGTGCAGTGAAAAACTTAGCTTGCATACCATCCATACAGATCAATTCATTACAAAGGGTGCATTGAGTTAGTACAAGGGAAACCAAGAATGGAACGCAGAATGGAGTGTTTAGTTAGAGAGAAAGTGCTGTGCACATAGACAATAAGGTGCCAGGCTATAATATGGTAGATTGCAAGGTCAAGAGCTGATCTAATCATCGCGGAGACTATTCAGTAGTCTTACAACAGCTGGATAGAAGCTGTCCTTGGGTCTGGTGGTACGTGCTATCATACTTTTGAATCTGCTATATGATGGGAGGGGGAAAAGAGAGAGTATCTGGGGTGTGAGGACCTTTTATTGGGTTAGCCGTTTTACTCAGGCAGTGAGGAGAGTAGAGTCCATGAAGAGGAGGCTGATTTCCGAGATGTGTGGCTGCAGTTTCTTGTGGTCACGGGCAGAGGAGCTGCCATACCAAGCCATGGTGCTGTCAAACTAGTTTCAAGTACGCATGATTCAATTAGCGGTGCGACATCTAAGAGACAGGCAGTTGTTCACATTTAGCCTTCCTGATCTCCACCATTGACGACCTGGAATGTTGCAAGGGGATCCTGACATGGAATGTCCTTTTCCTCAAATCCTCCTTTCGTTGGCATGCTTCGGATCTATTGTTTAATCAAAGAAGTGGCTGACAGGAAGAACGGTAACAACAGCATTGACAATGTAAGGGATAATGGGAAGGAAGGAGGAATACATGAAAGCACTGATATCTCTGGGGCTGATAGCAGAAAATAATTAGCTTGTCACTTCTAAGATTGTCCATGTTCTTCTTACAAATTAAATGATTTCCGAAGCATGAGCACACGCCTCAAGTCACATTCAGATATTCTTTTGGCGTAAGGAAAAATGATGATCTCCTGTGACCAGAGATTTTTTTGATGTTCTTTAACCCCATAGCCGCTGATCTCAGGCACTGATCCTTATGATGTGATCTGAAGCTAATAAAATGTAAATCTGAAGAGGATATCAAAGACCATAAAAGACTGCTTGGCTTACTGTCGACAAGTAGATAGGGGGTGGGGTGGGATGTGATTTGATTTCTGTTTTTAGTAAAGTATTTCCTGGCAACACGGGTGAAATGCTATGAAGCATGTTGTTAAATGTTCTCCCCTTCTTCTTCACCTTTCCGTTAGTTGCTATGCTTGTACCTAAATTCCCTCTTGGTGAAGTATAATTTAAAACACCTCCCACCATCTCTCCACTCTGCTCGTTTATTAAGGCTTTCCCAAACACTTGACCTTTTCCCCTCCTTGTAATAAACCTTCGGTTTTCTTTGTGACATGCCTTGGAAAAGTATCCCATAGAAATATATCCCACAGGGTAGTTCAGCAAGAACATACAGTGAACAGGAAAGGTACTAGCATGGATAGAAGATTGGCTGATTGGCAGGAGGCAAAGAGTGGGAATAAAAGGGGCCTTTTTTGGTTTGCACCGCATTGGTCGAGGTTGGGACTGCTGCTTTTCATGTTGTATGAGGGAATTGATAGCTTTGTGGCCAGATATGTGGATGATACAAAGATAGGTGGAAGGGCAGGTGATGTTGAGGAAGCAGGGTGTCTGCAGAAGGACTTAGAGAGATTGGAGAAAATGGGCAAAAAAGGAGTAGATGGAATATAGCGTAGGGAAGAGCATGGTCATGCACTTTGGCAAAAGGAATAAAGGTGTGGGCTATTTTGTAAATGGGAAGAAAGTTCAAAAATCAGAGGTGCAGAGGGACTTGGGAGTTTTTGTGCAGGATTCCCTAAAGGTTAAATTGCAAGGTGAGTTGGGTGATAAGGAAGGCAATGTTAGCATTCATTTTTAGATGACTAGAATCCAAAAGCAAGATTGTGATGCTGAGGCTCTATAAGGCATTGGTCAGACTGCACTTGGAATCTTCTGAGCAGTTTTAGGCCCCTTATCTAAGAAAAGATGTTCCTGGCATTGGAGACTGTCTAGGGGAGGTTCATGAGAATGATTCCGGGAATGAAAGGGTTTACATATGAGGAGCATTTGCTGGCTGTGGGCCTGTACTCGCTGGAGCTTAGAAGAATGCGGGGCATCTCATTGCAACCTATTGAATTTTGAAAGGTCTGGATAATGTGGATTTGGAAAGGTTGTTTCCTATGGTGGGGGAGTCTAGGACCAGAGGGCACAGCCTCAGAATTGAGGGACTTTCATTTAAAACAGAGATGAGGGAAAACTTCTTTAGCCAGAGAGTGGTAAATATATGGAATTCATTGCCACAGATGCCTGTGCAAGTGAAGTCACTGGGTATATTTAAGGCAGAAGTTGATAGGTTCATGATTTATCAGGGTGTCAAAGGATACAGGGAGAATTTAGGAGAATGGGGTTGAGAGGGATAATAGATCAGCTATGATAGAATGGTGAAGCAGACTTGATGGGCTGAATTGCCTAATTTTTCTCCTATGTCTGTCTTATGGTCTTATGGAATTTACTTGCTCACTTTTATTTCTTCTTTCAATGTGTTATGCAATTCCCCTATAAAAGCTACAATTGAATCCTACTCCTGATCAGGAAACGCAGTCGAGATCATACCTGCTTACTGAATAAGAATGTTTTTCTTATTCGGCTATGCCGAGAGCTGTATGGTAGGGTAATTTTAGGCAGTTTCTAGAGTAGGTCCCTGGCTGGCACAACATTGTGGGCCGAACGGCTTGTAATTTGCTGTAGATTTCTATGTTTTATGTTTTATGTTCTTTCCCCATGTCATCTTTGGTTCCTGTCAATCATCTTATATCTGTCATATGAATTTTAACCCTTTTAACAACGACAGAGGCACCCTACGAATATTTCAGAATCAGGTTTATTATCACAGACGTATATGATGCCAAATTTGTGGTTTTGCAGCAGCAGTACAATGCAAAGACATAGAACTACTATAAATAATGAAAATAAATATATAATGCAAATAAGTTAGTGTTCATGGACCGTTTAGAAATGTGAGGGTGGTGGAAAGAAGCTGTTTCCGAATCATTGTGTGTAAGTTTTCTAGCTCTTGTACTTCCTTGCTGCTGGTAGTAACGGGTAGGGGTAATGTCCCAGATGGTGCGGGTCCTCCGCTGAGGCAGTACCTCTTGAAGATGCCCTCAATGGTGGCTAAGGTCACCCCATGATAGAGATGACTCAGTCTATGACCCTCTGCAGACTCTTGCAGTACTGTGCATTGCAGGCTCCATACCAGGCTGTGATGCAAGCAATCAGAATGGTCTCCACCGCACATCTGCAAACATCCGCGAGAGTTTTGGTGATGTATCAAATCTCCTCAGACTCATTATGAAATGTAGCCATTGGTGTGCCTTCTTCATGATTACGCCAATGTGTTGGGTTCAGGATAGATCTTACAACATGTTGATGCCCAGGACCCTGAACTTCTTTGAATGCCTTTGTGAACTCCCCAATTGTCATGACATCAAGGGTGCCATACTAGTGCAAAATCAGTCACTCACGCTAGTTCCAACAGTAACCTGTAACTCAAGTTTATGAATGATTTTCAAAGTGATTATTTCTGTTAATTAGCAACAAAGGTTTTAACTTGGAGCAAAGAACTGTTTGCAAAGGTTAGAAGTAGATGCATTCATACTGCTAATACTTTTGCGACAGGAAACTATCTCATTGAATTCAGTAGACGTGTGAGAATGAATTGGTTGAATCAAGTTATAAATCTATTGTAGGCTAGCACTCTGATCTCTCTTTCCCATCTAGCCAGTCCCTTGGGGTCAACAATGAGTTGTTTCACCACATCTGTTCTGTGGGTTCTGCTCCAGATTCCAGCATTTGGTGTCACTTGCCCATGAGGGTTCTGAGATTCCAGCTTTCCTTGCACACTAGTTACCTCATGGTCTTACACAACAGATTGCAGATGCTGGAATTTGGAGCAACACACCAGATGCTGGAGGAACTCAATGGGTCGGGCAGCATCCCTGGAGGAAATGGACAGTTGTTATTTCAGGTTGATTCCCTTCATTTGGACTTGGCCCAAGACGTTGGCTGTCCATTTCTCCACAGATACTGTCTCAGCTTTTAAGCTCCTACAGCAACTTCCTTGTTGTACCACGAGGATTTGATAAACTGAAGCCTTGGTCCATAGGAGAATAGGCTCTGTTGCAAGGATTTATAGTCATACACATAGTGAAACTGTGTATAGGTGCTTGTCAGTATTTACATTCACACCTGGGTGGCCTCAGACACAGACACTTTCGCCCACTCTGTCATCCCACATGACTACCTGACCAACCAAACTCCCTGTTCATGAATCTCCTCTCCTCTGATAACTTCCCACCTGGCAGCATATTCCTAACCCTTCCCCATCCACCAGTCCTCTTAGCTCCAGCTGCTGTTCACCCCTTGCTCCGCTTGACCCTCCTCTCTTCCCTGCACTGGGCACCCTTCCAAAACACTTTGCTCCTTCCAATTTGCACCTTCTCTCCTCCACCTCATTTTCCCCCTCTGCTCTCCCCCAAACCCAAGTTGTCCCCACCTTCTCCTTCCAGATTTGGTTCTAGGTTCGCATACCTCTGTTCCCCTCCCCCTCCTCTCCCCATTACTGCAGTGGTCTTTGGGCCAACAGAGCATGTGGCCACCTGGCTTTCAGCCAATCCACACCCGGCCAGTTGCTAAGGAAATGCAGCTCAGTGATTGTGACCAGGTTTTAACAACTCTGTTGCAAACAATAAGAATGGGTAAGAACTGAGAATTTATCTCATTTCACACTTTCACTCAATAGTTTCCAGCTTATGCTGAATTTGTACGTTTACATTTCAAAGTGAAAAACTAACTATATCACCCTGTCTATGTAGCTTTGAGCAAATGTACACGTCATGTGTTCTGTTAAAAAATATTAACTTATTTTTGCTGATAGTCCATTATTATTATTAGTCTGCAAACTACAAGGTTAACTTGTTGCATGGAATCCACTATTGGGTTTATTTATACACTAATTCACATTGTAGAATCTTGATCTAAGATTGAGAATGAAGCCAAATCCATTTGAAACCTGTCCAGATATGGGTCAGTGATGTACTCAGGTAGTTCTGAGGTAGTTTTACAAAAATACAACACAGTCACAAGGTGAGCATGTTGAGATTTTTAAATAATCACAAACTAGTTTGACCATAGCAAGTTACTGGATCATCACCAAAGTCTTTTGCAGTGGTCGCTGATAGGATTGGATCAACCAACAAGTTTACACCCTGCTCCAGTTAGCTCTCGTAATTAGTGGAAAGTAAATTTCTGTCTTCTATAATTGAGAACTCTGCTTGTGTTACTCCCAACCAGAGTCAAGTTAGTTTTTAAATTTCTTTTTGGGATCGAGGCATTACTAGTAGAGTCACCATTTATTATTTATTGCACACAACCCCCTCCCCCCCACAGCTATAAGATATGACCATAAAGTAAAGAGCAGAATTTGGGGCAATTCAGCCCATCACGTCTACTCTGCTATTCAGTCATGGTAGCATTTCTTCAACTGCATTCTCCCACCTTTTCCTCGTAACCCTTAACCCGTTATCAGTCAAAGATCTATCAACGGAAGCATTTGAGAAACTGCAGAGGAGATTAACCAGGATGCCGCATGGATTAGAGAACGTGTTTTATGAGGAAAGCTGAGCGAGCTTTTCTCTTTGGAGCGAAGGAGGATATGAGGTGACCTAATAAAGGTGTATAAGATAATAAAACACATAGGTAGAATAGAGAGCCAACACCTTTCCCCAGGGCAGATTCCATAGGATATCTTTTTAAAGTGAGTGGAGAAAGGTTTAGGGGAGATCTGAAGGAGAGGGTTAGAATTAAGGAGTCTGAAGCCTGTTGCAAATTTTAATTAGGTCATGGCTGATCTGCACTGATACTTACCCACCTGTAATCCACAAGCCTTTGCGCTTTTGATTGACAAAGTTAACCAAAGACACCACAACTATCTACAGATGTACCGTGGAGAGCAGTCTGATTGGCTGCAGCACCGTCTGGTGTGGAGGGGCCACTACACAGGATGGAAAAAGCTGCAGAAAATTGCAAACTCAGTCAGCTCCATCAGAGGCAATGGCCTTCCCAGCATCGAGGACACCTTCAAAAGGCGATGCCTCAGGAAGGTGGCGCCCATCATTAAGGACCCTGCCACACAGGACATGCCCTCTTCTCGTCAGGGAGGAGGTACCAGAGCCTGAAAACACACCCTATCCTCCGCCATCAGAATTTTGAATGGACGATGAACCAACCCATGAACACTACCTCACCATTTTGTTGCTTTTTTTTTGCACTCCTTACTTAATTTACTTTTTGTTCTTTTATGTATTGCACTGTACTGCTGCTGGAAAACAACACATTTCACAAGATGATGCACCAGCGATATTAAATCTGAATCTACTTATTTCAGCTTTCCACAGTTCACAAAGTCCAGCAGAATTACATATGTGAAAGTTAGTTTGATTCCTTAAACCTGTACAATTGGGTATGCATTCAGAAACCTTGTTGTTGAAAGACACTGTTTATTAATGTGGTGGTTTCCGGGGAGTTGCTTTTGACCACAATGATGCTTGCCAGGGAGTTCGTTTGAGTTGTTGAGTCACCCCTGGGGGTAGCAAGGCACAGAAAGTGCACAAGTGACTTATTCTGTCTGACCAGAACACAACGCCTGTCCCTCACCAGTGTCCCTCTTTAATATTCTGAATAAAGATACTGTTGTGTGAGAAGGGACTTGGAACAAATGGATTTCTTCAAACAACAGTAACGCTCACTCATCAGGCATTATGATTCTTGACCTAATGGAGAGAGGGCTTCCGCTTCAATTACTGAAGCTGCAAGTAGGGTCAGCAATGGGAGAATATCAATATTGTCAAACATCAGTTCCGTTTCTGTTGCTAATCAGGTTTGGGAAACGAAAGCTAATGGTGGCAGATTTCAAAAAAATTACAACCCTCGAACAGAGCGCGTCTCTCCGATAATGTAGACGCACAAACTTCATTGTTTACTCTGCATCTTCTTGTGTTTTCCATCACTTTCAGGTAGATCTTAGTTTGTCCACATATTTAGGCATGAGGTAAATCTTTTTGTTAGGGATGATTTTCTTAGAATGAGTGAAGGTTGCTGCAAATGCATGCTCTGTCAGACAGGCTGTGCAATAAAGCAAAGGCTGTTGGGTTGACTCCACATTCAAAGATTGGTTTCACTCAATTGAAGGAACCAAAGTTCGGAAGCAGAGAAAAATGGTCTATCTGTAACTATCTATTTTTTGTTGTACTCTGCCAAAGTGTATGTGTGTAGTTTGGGCTGGTGTGAAAAACGTGAGCTTTAGTTGTTGTGCATAAATGGGTTGTTGGATTTATTTTTGCCTTTTCGTATGTCGCCAGTTTAAAATATGTATCTTCATATACATTTAGTCTGAATGCACATGTAGTTTAGAAACATAGAAACGTAGAAAACCTACATCACAATACAGGCCCTTTGGCCCACAAAGCTGTGCTGAGCATGTTCTTACCTGAGAAATTACCTAGGGTTACCCATAGCCCTCTATTTCTCTGAGCTCCATGTACCTATCCAGGAGTCTCTTAAAAGACCCTATCATATCCGCCTCCACCACTGTCACCGGCAGCCCATTCCACGCACTCGCCACTCTCTACATAAAAAAACTTAACCCTGATATCTCCTCTGTACCTGCTTCCAAGCACCGTAAAACTGTGCCCTCTCGTGCTAGCCATTTCAGCCCTGGGAAAAACGCCTCTGACTATCCACACGATCAATGCCTCTCATCATCTTATACACCTCTATCAGGTCACCTCTCATCCTCTGTCGCTCCAAGGAGAAAAGGCTGAGTTCACTCAGCCTATTCTCATAAGGTATGCTCCCCAATCCAGGCAACGTCCTTGTAAACCTCCTCTGCACCCTTTCTATAGTTTCCACATCCTCCCTGTAGTGAGGCGACCAAAACTGAGCACAGTACTCCAAGTGGGGTCTGGCCAGGGTCCTATAGAGCTGCAACATTACCTCTCGGCTCCGAAACTCAATTCCAGGCATCATCCTGTAAATCTCTCCTTAACCTTTCTATCATTAAAACTGTTTTTCTTAATAGTCAGAATGTTGTAATGTAAATGATTTGCTTCACTAAAGTAGCAAAGTTTTCAGGTAAGCTGAAAGAAATATCGATAGAACAGAGAGCATGGAATTGTATAGCCAGGAGTAGGCTCTTCAGCCCATGATGTCTGTGACCAGTGATGCAAAATTAAATAATTCCTTCTGCCTGCACATGATCTGTATCCTTCCTTTCCCTGCATATTCATAAAGCTCTCTTGAACTCCACTGTCATATTTACTGCTACCACTACCCTGGGAAATGTTTTCCAGGTGCCTGTACACACTGTGAAAACCCTACACATCCTCTCTAAACTTTTCCCTCACACCTTATATCTTTGCTTTTATTCAACATTTATCTCTTTGGAATAAGATCCTGTCTATCTACCCTATTTATACCTTACATAATTTTATAAACTTCTATCACGTCCCTCCTCTGCAGAGGAGACGACTCTGCAGGAAAACAATCCAAATTTGTCCAACCTCTCCTTTTAACTACTACCCTCTAATCCAGGCATCATTCTGTAAACTTCTTCTGAACCTTTCAATGGTTAAATCTGTTTTTATTAAATAGTCTGAATGTTGTAATGTAAGTGACAAGGGTTTGGTTAAAAAAAAACACACCGTCATTCACTAAACAAAATAGGTCATCTTAATGAATGCCTTTATTGGCAGCCTCTGTTCAAAACATCCTTATCAGTCAACACTTACCCTTCATAGCTAAAGGTAATTCTGAGATCCCTCCCCAATAAAAATCCCCCAGAAAATAGTTTCTGGAAAGTTAAAATATGGAATATGTCGACTTAACGATTTATTTCTTTCAAGTATAATGAGCTTTTGATGTTACTGAGTAGCGACATAATCGTTTATCTCTGCTTTATTATAAAGGTATGGAAGTTGGGAGCAGGGGTTGGGGAGTGGGGGGGGGGGAGATGGGGGTGGTGAGAGCGAGATTCACCTTGCAGCTTTGTTGTCTGGATTGGTTATTGATGTGCTCCCAACCTTTACTGGCAGCATTCAGAATGCATTTCAGCTGTAATCTGACGTGACATTGAGAATGGATCTGCGCATAAAAGCTTCTGATGGTCCCAAAGCACACAACTGCTTCTGGCCTTGGCTTTGATCTCCTTCAAGAGCATCCTCCTGGACGCGATGATTTGGCTCGCCGTGTGTCTCACCGAGAAGCAAGAGGCTTGTATTCAGCCCAGGATCAATCACTGCACAAAAAGAAAACAATTACATGTAATTCAACCTACATGGAAATCAGGCAGAGATTAGGGAGGGGACTTGTTACCTGAGCAACCGTGTAGAGATGGAACTAGCGAACATTAGAATCCTGCTGACACACAATGTCTCAATGGGAATAATAGATACATGAATGATGTGGCGGGGGTATGATGACAAATGCTGGTCGTGCTACCCAGCTGAGCATAAAATGTGGTTACAATTGAAGATTATGTTTGCACATGTAACCCTATTCCCACCAGCTGGATCACTCCAGTGATCTGATGGGACCAGGCAAACCACCATAAAATGCCTTTGGGGGGGGGGTTCTCTCTTTTAACTAATTCTCTCCTGATAACCGGTCCAAGCACTCTATGAGCACAAAGTGGTTGGGGGAATGGGCTATTCCCATGGAAAGGTCAATCCATTAGAACATGAAATTTAAAATTTGACCTGCAATCCTCATTGTAAAAAATTAACGCTCAGTCATTTGAGGTGATGGATTTAAGAGTGTCATTCTTATTAGGGTTGAAGTCAGCCTGCTGATAATATTTCTTTAACTCAGGGCCAATTCTAACCTGACACTCACCTCTTGCAAAACTGCTGGATTTCAGTTCCTTGCAGCAGGTTTCAGAACTGATCTGGGTCATGGGGAGAACGTACAAACTCCTGACAGGCATTGAACCCTGGCCACTGGTACTGGAAAACATGTGCTAACCACTACACTAATGTGCCATCCAAGGGTCACAGGCTACTTATGACAGGATAAATAAACCAACATCAGTATCCTCTGCTGGTCCAGCCTTGCAGTTCTGTGCACACTCACTTGTGTCCAATGGGAGGACCAATTTGTTTGCATGCCTGACACCAGGATACTGAAGCTTTGTGATGGCTGGAGGTTACCAGGATGTCCTCAAAGCTAAAGATGATATTCCCATTGAACTGTGGAAACCCCTAGCTCACTATGGCTCAGCATAGGGAAGGACATTTGTGATGACATGGGAACCTGAGTCTATTTTTTGTGAGCACTCAGAAGCCTAGTGTAAATTGCAGTAGATAGATATTGATCCCAAAGGAAATTACAGCATCACAGTAGCATTACAAGTGCACAGATATACAAATATTAGAAGAGAAGTAAGAAAGAATAAAAAGCACGTCTTACAGGAGGGGACGTCATCACTTCCCCAGCTGTAGGTAATTTATTACAGAGCCTAATGGCAGAGGGTAAGAATGACCTCATACAGCGCTCTTTAGAGTAGTGAGGTTATCTTAGTCTATTACTAAAAATGCTCCTCTTTTCAGCCAAGGTGGCATGCAGAGGGTGGGAAACATTGTCCAGAATTGCCAGGATTTTCTCTACCACAACCTCCAGTGTGTCCAGTTTGACTCCTATAACAGAGCCAGCCTTTCTAATCAGTTTATTGAGCCTGTTGGCATCATCTGTGTTGATGCTGTTACCCTGGCACACCACATAGAAGATCGTACTGGTGACAAAAGACTGGTAGAACATATGAAGGAGAGGCCTGCATAGTCCAAAGGACCTCAGACTCCTCAGCACATTTCTAAGAACCCAACCACCCTCTCATTCAAGCTGTCCTGTGGCAGTGTCTGTGGGTCCTATCTCAGCTTCATTAGTCACTTCATACCCACAAAAATGAGGTGGAAACAAGTCATCCTTGGTCCCCAGAGACTGCGAAAGAAGAGAAGTGAATGTTTGCTACAGTGTGTGTTCATGCCGAACGGTGTTGTTGTGTCTATCTGTAAGAGGGTGTGTACTTACGCAATCTGCATGGAACTATACACTAGTCATAGTATAGTTATGAATAGAAGTGTACATTGTTGACATCTCCATGTATACATTTACAGCGGTGTACATGTGTACAGTGTGCAGCAGCTTATAATGCTAATAAGCCAAGCTCTTGTGGAGACAGATTTATAAAACAGAAAGATTAAGCCATTGTTTCTAATAATTCAAATAGTGTTTTGCAAGCTACACTTCAAGTATCGGAGCGGTTAAATACAGTGTTCTATGTCAGTGGGGCTCAAGAGCATCAAGCTATACAGGCTGATTATAAACCGTGTATAGAATGTTGTGCGGGGCTGTACAATTTTAGCTTCGTCTGCTCCTGAGACTACACAGCCAGAAATTTATCTGAAGTTCGCACTGAATTTGTACAAATTGTCGGTAATTGTACTCCCCTCCTGTATATCCATTTTCACTGAAATTTGTTACTGAATATGTGGAAGTGATTACAATTGTTGGTTGATACTGTTTAGCTAGCAAGCAAAATCTAATTTTAGCTTTGTCTGTTGCTGGTACAGTTTCCTTCGTACGTTACCCACGCGGATATTCTTCAGATGCAAGTCTCAATGAAGGGAATTGGCTGTTTATTTGTGTATGGGACATATTGCAACTCAGTCCTTACCTAATCTGTGGGAATCCTGGATTACTTTACACCTTGCCAGCACCACTTTGCCAGTTCACCCTTCCCAGGACATGTGGTAATGTCCCAGGCCACTGCCTTGCCTGATAGCTATCCAGATCAAAAGCAGAACACATCCTGTGTGTTATTGACCATAGGAAGTCAGGAAGTACACCTCAAGGTGATCTAGAGTGGCTCCCTTTTCTTAAAGTATATAATACAATGGTAACGTAGCACGGTAGTGTAGTGGTTAGCACAATGCTTTACAGTACCTGCCACCCAGGTTCAATTCCCACCCCTGTCTGCACGTTCTCCTTTGACCGTGTGTAGATTGTCCCATGAATAGGATAGGGTTAAATCAGTGATTGCTGGGTGGTGCAGCTTGGAGGACCGGAAGGGCCTTTTCTGCACTGTATCTTAATAAATAAATAGGTTTTGAGGAGAGCAGTCATGGCCGGCTTTTAAACACTGGTTAAAGAGAACTTCCAAGTTTTTTGAATAATCTTATAGGGTATTTCACATTCATTTGAGAAAGTTAGAGCCATAGTATGATAAACATAATACATTTAAAATGCCGCATAAATATCACCTTGATTCCGATTCCCATAGCTCAGTTTTGAGCACAAGGTGTTGGGTTGAGGTGTTGCGTGACCGTTTGTTCGTTAGGAGAGAAGCTGAGGTACAGATAGTGGAGGACAGGATGGGAAAGTAGCCACCTCTAGTTACTGAGCTTTAACCTTCTCCTGTAGACATTGGTACAGCTGGATTTATACCCTGGGTCTTGGGACACTAATCTTTTCACAATCTGGAATCAAACATGAGATGATGGCACTGAGGAGGATGTAATATTGCGTAGCATCTTTCATTAATTAATTGTTTATTTAGCGAGACTACACAGAGTTGGCCCTTCTGGCCCTTCATGCCACTCCTGTGATGCCACAACCCCAATTAACTCTAACCTAATCATGGGACAATTTACAATAACCAATTAACCGATCCAGCACGTATCTGGACTGTGAGGAGGAAACCAGACAACCCAGAGAAAACCCACACATTCCACAGGGTGGAAAAACAGATACTCCTTATAGGATGGTGTCAGAATCGAACCCTGAACTCCAGAAACCCACGAGCTGTAATAGTGTCGTGCTAACTACTACACTACCATGGCGCCCTGTATTTTGTTAATGTCACAAAATATCCCAGGATTCTTCACTATCATGTTTTGAGAGTCATACAAGGAGAAGATAAAAAAAAGCCACCTAAAGTTTTGAGTGAAGAGGCTGATTTAAAGAGCATCTTTATTCACCTTTAGAGGTGTAGCTCATGGAGGGAATCCCTGAGCTGAGGCTGAAGGAAACTGATGACTTTGCCCCTAGTGGTGAAGTGATTAACAGCCGGGATAAGTCAGAGGCAAGCATTGGAGGAAGGCAGAGATCTTGATGGATTGCAGGGGTGGAGGAGATTTGAGATTTGAAAAGGAGGCTCAATGTTCTACAAGCGGAGGTTTTGTCAGACTGGGAGCCTACATACATACATCAACAGGCACAGGAGTGAAGACCTAAACAATATCTGCACACACAAGGGGTAGCAGAGTTATTGTCAAGTTTAAGTTTATATGGGTGAAAATGAGAGAGCAGCCAGGAGATCATTGAAGAGGTAAGATCGACACTTCCTGGTATTTCTGAAGGCAGCAGTGCCGTGTAGAAGTGAGACAGGAAAGAGTGGTGTTGGTGAAAAAGAAACTGGTTGAATCTGTGTTGGAGTAAAAGGCGGAGGGCTTCCTGATGAGGAATGGAGGTGTATGTGTGGTCATCCACAGTGAAAATGGGAGTCTGGGGTCCTGGGAACTGAAGTTGTCACCCAGTTATTGTGACATCTTGTATGATTTTATTTCATAATGTTGGTCCTTCATTCAGTGGAATATTTGTGCAAACCTGAAGTCTGTAAATCATTCATACAGTGTCATCATAGGGCCAAAATTCTCTTTCTCTGGAGCTTTTAAAGCCTTTGTATTTTGGTTATAAAATCAGCTTTGCTGATGATAAGGGTCTTGTTTTATTTAGCTGGGTTACTCAAATGTATCCTTGTTTTACCATCTTGCAGAAATTGTTTTCCTCTTGGCCAAGGGCCTTTTATCAAATATTTTTGTATGGGAGGACTAAGAACTGAAAAGAAAAGGGATATGATTATGTCTCTTATGTGCAAAGTACAGAACATAATAACGCTTCTAATACTGTCTGCATCCTGCATATTACTCACAGTGCTAGGGAAGAATATATTTTTTCTTTTATCTGTAAAATGTACCCTCTGCAGAAACAGTAGAGAATGACAACTGAAAGGCTATAGAATCTCTGGCTGATGGTCTATAGAATCAGGTAAAGCCTTTTATGCTGCTTAAGGTTAGACATCAGAGACAGCGAGTCACTTTGAGTACTGATCTTCAAACAATGAGTCAAAACAAAAAATCAATCCACTCAGTCCCCCGGTGCAGTTACCTAAAGATGAAAGCGAAGGTACAAGAATGGTGAAGCTGATGGAGGAATGAAAGCCACGGGAATGCAGGGGGCAAGTGTGAAGATGAGGTGGCTCTAAAACAACATCAACAAATAATATCTTATCAGGGAAGTGTAAGGTTGCTGACTCTCTCCATTTAAAGTTTGCATTTGCTTTTTCTAGAGGTCTGTGCAGGTTTCAATTACAGTCAGTTTCACAGCTGCAGCATTGATCTGATAAACAATTTTACAGGTCCAGTAGAACCCTGATAAACAATGCCCACCAATATAACACAGACTTGGTAAACAGTTCAACATACACAGAGTAGATACACCACAGAATTTTAGTCAAAGAGTTCCACCCTGATAAACAGTGCTCACGTGCACAACACCAACTTGGTAAAACAGTTCAACCCTGATGGGTAATTTCTCATATACAACAATTAATTAGTAAGTAATCTCATATTTATTACACACTCTTCACAAACAATATCACATGTACAGCACTGTCCTACTTAATTTCACTTACACAGACCATCTCAGATAAACATTGCTACATTTTGATGGCACTCCTGATAGGTAGCATGGATCCACGGACAAACTCCATACCTATTTCCTTTATCTTGCACCTTTATACAATGATTTATAACACAGAGAGCCTAGCAAAGAGGAATGATTCTTTGTTGTTTCTCAGTAGTACTTCAGTATTCCTGACAATCTATGCTTCCGCGTTACTTTTTATTCGGTGCTTTATTGGGCATTTTTTATATTGTGCAGGATGTACGGTCTTTAGAGTAATTAAACCAACAAAGGAAGTTTAAGTGCACATATACGGAGAGGTGGGAATACCAACCAGATAGGGAACGGCTGCCAAATTGACACTATATGCTCTTGTTCCCTACTGATTATTAGATCACCTGGCAGACTTCAAAGCAGCCAAGGTTGTGAATAGACAGCCAAAGAATGTCAGACTGCCCAGAAACCTCTGCATAATATTATTCATCAGAAATATCTTTTGTGGTTTCCAGTTATTCAAGATGTTAGCAACACAAAGAGGCACAATAAATTCCTCTGGGTGTGTGTGTGTGTGTGTGTGTGTGTGTGTGTGTGTGTGCGTGCGCACGCGCGCATGCGTGCATACAAGCATGTATGGGTATAATTTTGTGTCTGTGTCTGAGTGCATGCAGGCATGTATGGGTATATTTTTGTGTGTGTGTGTGTGTGTGTGTGTGTGTGTGTGTGTGTGTGTGTGTGTGTGTGTGTGTGCACGCGCGAGCATGCTTACGTGTGTACGTAAGATAAAACATTTGAAATGAATCTCACAATAAAAGTAATATAGCTGGATGTGGGATATGTAAAATTGTGTGTTTGGACCTAGGCTGGGGATATACATTACAGCAAAATAAATAAGTACAAGTCTTATTTTGAAAGCTCCTTTCACAACTTTAAAATTTACCAGTTTGAGTGAAGTTTTTCTTTCTGTGTTTACTCTGCTCTATATTATCAGGGCACTAACAATCCATAGTGATACAAGAGAGCCTGCAAATGGTGAAATTTGAGGCAACGCTCACAAAATTTTGTAGGAACTGATGAAGGGTCTCAGCCTGCAGCGTCAAGTGTTCATTTCCGTCCATAGATATGTTGCTCGACCTGCCAAATTCCTCCATCAGTTTGTATGTGTTAAACCATGGTGATATCACTGATGAGAGATTGGACAATCAGTTAAAGGAGATAAAAAAAAATGTACACTTGCATAGCTCTGTTCATGAACTCAATACCCCAATGTGTATAACAGTCAGTGTTTAATTGTGGGGAGCGGGTCATGAATACATGCAGAATTAGCTTATTAAACAGCACCACTTAGTTTTTCTTAGTGAAATTGTTAGATGCTGAGAGGGACTGCTTGTCTAATTTCCTTGCCCTTATTCAATATATTATTATTGTATCGTGCGACTTAAAAGGGAGTCAAGTCTTTGATTTAACAGCTTATGCAAAAAAAAGACACATCCAACAGTGTAGCACACCCTGAGTGTTGTACTCAAGTCTCTGCCTTATTTTATTTTGTGCTTAACCCTTTAGAATAGTACTCACTGCAAAACCTTCTAATTTAGAGGCAGAAGACTTAATAGCTGTACAAACTCTAATGCTCTAATCAGTTTTTTAATGAGGGTTTGGATGAAGTGTCTAGAAATTACCCATTCCCGGGATGCATCTGTAAATCTATGGGATGCTTTCCTACTTTGTGTTCTGGCCTAAATTGTAATGTATCTCCCAATTCCAAATCTAAAAGTAATTTGGAATAATCATTGATGAAAGAGTGGTTGCTCTGCATGTTATAAGTAAATTTTACTTGCACTTTCCAAAGCATCTGCTTGAAACAAGTAAGGATCCATGCTGACTGCGATCAGGAACAGAAGCACAGACAGCACCCACTCTGTTTCTCAATTAAATTACTACAGTTGCGAAAATGTGGAATAAAAAATGTGTGTGAAATGCTGAACATATTGTTCAGAATCTGTAGAGAGAAACAATTAATGTTTCATATCCAGGACATTCAGGAGAAAACTTACAAAAGAAGAGATTTTGCAGATGCTGGAAGTCCAAAGCACCACACACAGAATGTGGAGGGAACTCAGCAGGTCAGGCAACATCAATGGAGGGGAATAAATAGCTGTGTTTCAGATTGAGCCCTTCTTCAGGACCCTAGACATGGCTTGACTTCCTGATTTCCTGGGGAGATGTTAATTGCTTCTTTCTTTATTAACATTATTACACCTCTTGAGTAATTCCAGCATTTACTGACTGTAGTTCTCTTCTTTATCATCTGTGCTGAAGCTATTGAATTCAACTCAGGTTAGTGGTTGACTCGGTGTTAGCAACAGAAGGGATTCACCCACTGAACTGTGTTGATGCAAAGTTCCAACATCTTCCTACTTGGTAGAAATGGAGCGTAATTTTGCTGAATTGGTAACACTTCTCAAGAGTTGGAAGGAGTAGATTCATATCCCACTCCAGAAACTAGAGCATGTAATCTATACTCGGCCTCCAGAATACTACTGAAGATAAGCCTTGCTGGCAGATTAGATAGAGCCCCCAGCCTCTCTTGAAAAGACATGAGAATCCATTGGTATTACTTGAGGAAGAGCAGGCTGGTTTTCTCTGTAACTCTGTCCAACATTTACCCCTCAACTAAAATCAGTTGAACTGGCTCAGTGCTGTTGCTAGGACATCACCATGTGCTCCTTGGCAGATATGCCTTGTGCATTAATTGTGGTCAACACTCTTCCAAAGTAATTTGCTGCCAGTGAACTTGATACTGAAAAGATTTACCACAGTGATACCAGCAGGTGTCTGGAGACTCGAGAAACCTCTGTTATTCTATGCAGATTGCCAAAGAGTTTGGAGATTCAAAATTATATTGGATTTTAGTAGAGCCTGCAGAGAGAAGCTATTGCCAATGATAGAAGGATCCGTAAGACACAGATTCAAGGTGATGGGCAAAGGAGCAAGTGACTAGATGGGAAAATTATTTTTACAGATTGAACTCATATGCTTAAATATGACATAACGTATATAATTTATGCTTCTGTTTTCTCGTAAGTGCTGGTCATCTGACACTAGGTCCCTATGCTGCTGCTGGAAGTTTCACATTGAACTCTGTACATGTACAGTACTTGACTTTGACATGTACTTGACTTGTGATGCTCTACCTGAAAGGTAATCAAGCAAATTCAATAGTAATATCCAAAACATAAATAAGAGACAAATGTTTATAGTGCTACAGGAAAGAGCTGAGGAAGGAGGTTTGGGACACTATTGCAAAGGACTGGTTCAATGGACTGGGTTCTGTGCCAGTTAGCTTTCCTATGTCTCTATAAACTGACTCTGGAAGGCTCCATAGTTGCAAAGTTTTTAATATTTTATGATCTTTGTTGTTGATGTGCAGCTTAGTGTGATACATTTGACTTTTCTACTCTGTTTTTGCAGTGTAGGGGATTTTGGTGTCCAACCTACGTTTTAGAAATTTAAAAATATCCTCATCAAAAACAAGAACATTGTAAACAGATCCCTCCAGATATCTTTAACCAAAAATACCCGATTATAACTGTTACAAAATTACTTAGACAAGAACTGAAATTCCTGAAGTCTGTACTGTGTACCTAAAACTTTTCCGTTTGTGCCTTTTTAAATTCTTTTTGCTTCCCACGTAGGATATTTTTTTCAAAAATCAATAATGAATATTTTCCAGGCCACGGATGCTACAACTGAAAGCATAAGCAAACTGCTGTTGGACCTATGCAGGTCGGGCAGTATCTGTGGAGGCAAAGGGTGTTGGGTGTTTGGGACTTTAAGACTCTATAGCAGGACTGTCGTAGTATCTTGAACCAACAGGTCGACCAAAACCTTTTATGATACAGATTGTGCAGGAGGTATTTATAGCATGCTTTTAATCCAAATAATTGTTCTAAGTGACCTCATATGGACTAAAGGAAAAGCACTTGGTTTGATTATGTTGTTGAAGTGTGAAGCAGATATTAGTGAATGTCAGAGAATGCTTAATAGCAGACTTGGAGTCGCCCTAAATTATTGAGGGATTATTCTGATTCATTACTTTAATATACAGATTCTTTAAGTGAACAAATAAGCAAAAAATAATAAAAGAATTCTTTACAGCATTTGAGCAAAGAAATGTAAATTAGTGAGGAGTCCTGGAGAAGGGTCTTGGCCCAAAACAATCGTCATTTCTGTTGCCTGACTTGTTGAGTTGTTCCAGCATTTTGCATGCATTAAATTAGGGAGGAATTTGTGTGGAAAATTGCAGTGTTACTCTGTTGCACCTCAACGTATTGAAGAGATGGTCACATCCTAGAGAAATGACCAAATAATGCTTAATACTGGGACGTTGTTAGTTGGAGACACCAGACTCGGTTCACTGGCATCCGGAAATTTGATGCCCCCTTTGTACAGGTTATTCTAAATCACATGTGTCTGAAGTGAATTGGCTTTCTGAGAGTTTATCCATTTTCCATCCAAATGGACAGATATTTAGAGATGCGCGAGGCCAGGTTCTGGTCTTCTGTAAACACATGTGATGAATGAGAGTTAATCTTACCCGCTTGGATAATTCATTTGGTATGAACTTAACTGGCCCATTAAACTCTGATCAGGATATAATGGAGTTCTCTTATCATATCACTTCCTGTGCTTCCCTTATGAACATTCCTAGCTCAAGACTGGGCATGATTTGGAAGAAACCTTAGGTAATTTCAGTCCTGAATTTAATGGAAGCAAAATGGGGGGTTGGTTCATGGCAGGAAGGGGAGGGAGAGGATACAATTTAATTGAGGGGCAAATCATATTAGACATCTATATACTATTAAAACTCTCATGCTCTGTCTGTTTGTCTGTTTGTGACCTCCAATTAGTGCAAACGGTGCATTACAGCGGCATTTTTTTTGGCTAAATCGAATTAAAATGCGCTAACTTACAGAATGCAGGCAAAGTTCAGGGTTATATATTCACATAAAATTGCTCATTCTCCAAAAATCAACAGACTGGCTTTCACCCGAAACCCGATCGGCCATCATGGAGATCGGGGTGCGACAGCTCGACGCATGCGCACGGCCAGCCTCAGCAGCGACACCTACCGGAGCAAAAGGGCAGGGCAGCTCTATTTCGAGGGGTCACATTCTGCTAATCACCATTAGCATGTGCAGGATTGGGACAGGTCTAACTGCCACCCATCAATAAGAGATAATTAAATGTTATTGTAATGATGTACTCCGAGACACCCGTAGAACACTTTGCTGCAGTCAAAGGACAGCGGTGACTATATCACATCCATTTAGGAGAGCGCCAACCACATCATCAAGAATAATCAGCATCCTTTGGTGTTAGTGCTTCATATCTTCTATCCAGCATTAGGGTAAAAATAAAATGGTCAGCCTAATTATGCCGCGTGGAAAGGGAAGGGGGACATTATGGTCAAGAGATAATGCCAAACATCGTTGGGAAGCGGCAAGGAGAGGGAGAGAACAAGAATCAGATGAGGCCAGGGCCGCAAGACTCCAGGATCAAAGAGTCAGGACAAAAAAAGATGAGAGAAGAAGAGACAGAGGAGGAGAGGCATGCACATCTCCAGGGTCAGAGACAAACAACAAACAGCAGAAGAGCTGACGAGACGGGGGATGAAAGGGCTGCACGTCTCCAGAATGACAACGAGAGGCACAAGGGTGGCAGATAAGCCAGAATTAATGCCATCAGAAGTGTACTTCGTTAAATGAGGAGCAGCTATATTTGCTTGAACTCAGCAGGTCGGGCAGCATCCGTGGAAAAGATTGGTCGACGTTTCCGGCCTGAAACGTCGATCGATCTTTTCCACGGATGCTACCCAACCTGCTGAGTTCCTCCAGCGTGTTGGGAGTGTTGCTTTGACCTCAGCATCTGCAGATTATTTTGTGTTTACGAGCTATATTTGCTTTGCTACACATCGTTCTTCTTTAATAAACTGATGTTTTCTACTTCAGTTTCCAAAGCAAAGCGATACCAATAGCATTCAGGAAAATTTAATGTTCATTCTGGTCACATCAGACTGCACTACCCTTCTCTCAAAGGGTGTCCCAACGGGCCACCCCATTGTCTAGTGTTGGCTCAAAGTAACTTCTTACATTTTGCTCTGGTTTCTAGCCAATCTTGCTTTTTTTGTGCTCTTAGATGGTTAATATCCATTCCCTACTTCCAATAAAATTCTACTGTCCATATCCTAACTCACACCTGTCCTAGTTTTATACTATTGTTGCTGCCTGCACCGAACTCTGCAGACCTGCATTGTTCAGTCTGCAAAGGAATTGAAATGAACATGATGTAGGACCTTCATTCCCAATCAGCAATGCATTGTGCAACTTGGCTCCATTGACTTACTTTCACGGAACTGAATTTTGGAACTGGAGTCCGTTGTGCTGCAGATACTATAAGGTATCTGACCAGATCTGAATTACTAAGCAACTGATCATTTTCAGTGATAAGACTAGACGAATGAAGCTGGTTTGCACACCTGTGAATAATAATGGCTAAGAGATGATTTAATGAAGAGGGAAGCTCTTCTCATTAGCACATATTTCAAAGGTACAAATGGAGAGTGAGAATAGCATTTTTACACCATAAATTGTTATGGTCTGCCACTCATTGCTTGTTGGACTGGTGGAAACAGATCTGTATTGAATTGACCCATTCAGGATAATATCACTTAGGCCATTGAGAAAGAAGCAAGTGTCGATGGACTGAATGGCTTTCTTTTTCTATTAGTGAAGCAATTCTTTGATTTGAAAATCATTTTAAGTTAACTGTCTTGTATGAAAGAAAACAGAGACCTCAGCATTCAAGCTGTGTTGCAGTATTTTTAGTACTACATTTTACTGAAAATGAATTGAAGAGCCTATTTTTCTAAGCAGCTTAGTGCCCTATCCTCCAACAGGCACGTTAAGTCAATACAGTGCATGTTGTACGGTGTAAGTATGTACTGCTTTGAGATTGTTGTGGTCAAGTGTTGGGACACATCTGTACCTTTTTAATAAACATGTTGAATAATATACTATAGTATTTTGGTAAATTGGTTTAATATTGTCACATGTACTGAAGTGCAATGAAAACCTGTTTTTCATGCCATCCCTACAGACCTTCTCATTACAACAGTGTATTGAGGTAGTGCAAGGGTAAACAATAGCAGAATGGAGAATAAAGTGTTACAGTTACAGAGAAAGTGCAACACAGACGACAATAAGTTACACGGCTACAATGGCATAGATTGTTAAGTTAAGAGTCCACCTTATTGAACAAGAGGACCATTCAATAGTCTGATAATAGTAGTATAGGAGCTGTTCATGAGCCTGCTGGTTTACCCTTTCAGAATTCTGTATCTTCTGCCCGACAGGTGGATGGGTGGGCTCTTTAATAATGTTGGCTGCTTTACTGAGGTAGCAAGAGCTGTAGACAGTTTGCACCACTAACCCAGACAAAAAGATAACTGCTCTACTGAGCACCTTAAAATTACACCAGTACGCTGATTGGAAGCAGCCTATCAGATAGTCGAGGGGTTCAGTTCATGCATTGGGAATTAATTCTGACTTTCCATGGTGGTTCTCAAGAAGTTGCTGGGAACAAGTCAAACCAAGAAACCTTAGTCAAATGTTGTTACCTGCTTGTGACTGTGTACATTGAACAATGGTGACACTTGCTATTGCTATAGATTGCAATGGCAGGGCATTCTACGTTTGAACTCTGTCATCTAATGCAGATTAATAGTGTTCCATAAGGTGTTGCCAGAATTTCAAGCTTTCTCGGGCAGGCTTAGAGCATTCTGCTTTGATCTTTTTCCTCTGATACTGTCTGTGTGGACTGTGCACATTCTCCCTGTGACCATGTGGGTTTCCTCTGGGTGCTCCAGTTCCCTCCCACTTCCGAAAGGTAGGAAGGTGTCAGAACCTCTCCTCTATTTCCAGCGTTTTTCGGTTTTGTCTTCTTTATTCATTCACAAAATGTGGACATGGCAGACAATTCCAGCATTTATGGCCCCTCCCTAATTGCCCCTAAATCAAAGACGCAATTAAGAACCAGACTAATTGTTAGTTCTGATTATGATAGTAGTGAGCCAGATGGGTACTCATAGTAATCTAGGCGTGTCTCCGTTACTATTATTGTGACTATCTAACTTGTTAATTAATTGCTTGAATCTAAATTCATCAGCTATCCTGACACGATTTGAATTAACAGCTGGATTAATGGTTCAGAATGTGTGGGGCTGAGTGCTTTGCCCTGCTCCAAATTTGAATGTTCGTTGGCACAATGGTAGCTTTGCATTTCACGTGACACTATTCCAGCTCGGGGCTTCGGAGATCAGTGTTCAGTCCTGGTGTCCTCTGTAAAGAGGTTGTACGTCCTCCCTGTGGAATGCGTAGGTTCTCCCCAGGTGCTCCAGTTTCCTCCCACAGTCCAAAGATTCACTGGTTAGTAGGTTGATTGGTCATTGTAAATTGTTCCGTGATAGGTTAGGGTTATTTTGGGGGTTGCTGGACGGTGCGGGTCGAATTCTGCACTGTATCTCTAAATAAATAAATAAGTGGATTAATGAATTCTTAACTGTTAGACCAGTAAATTAACCTCTATTCTAGCACACCACATTCTTTTCTCACTGCTGCCATCAGGTAGAAGGAACAGAATGTCTCGGGACTCACACCACCAGGTTCAAGAACAGTTACTGACCCTCAACCTTCAGGCTCTTGAACAAAAGGGAATAACTACACTCATTCTAATTCTGATGTTCCCACAACCGATGGTCTTACTATACGGACTCTTTATCCTGTTATTACTTGCTTGTTATTTATTGCTATTTATTTATATCTGCATTTACACAGTCTGTTGTCCATTGATCCTGTTTACAGTTACTGTTCTATAGATTTGCTAAGTATGCCCTCAGAAAAAAAACTCAGGGTTGCATGTGGTGATGTGTATGTAAATTTTTCTTTGAACCTTGAACTATTCACATTTGGGTCATGTTATTCTAGGCTGAGTTGTTGACATTCTGTGCTTTGTCAGTGATATTCCATTTGCTGTGGTGGAACTCCCTGTATTTCTTCCCCCTTCTTTAAGACATTACTTAAAAACTTCCTCTCTGACTAATCATTTGGCCTCCAGAGTTGACGCTGCTTTATTTTGGCTGAGTGCCAAACTGGTGTCTGGCTTCTCTGTTGTAGATTACCTTGGGGTGTTTTGCCTTGCAGAGGAGCTATAGAAGACCATAAGAGCTAGGTGCAGAAGTAGGCCATTCAGCCCATCAAGCCTGCCCCGTCATTTCATTATGGCTGATTCTTTTTACCTCTCAAACCCATTCCCCTGCCTTCTCCCTTTAACCTTTCTTGCCCTGACTAATCAAGAACATATCAGCCTCTGCCTTAAATATACCCAATGATCTAGCTTCCACAGCCTCCTGTGACAATGAATTGCCCAGGCTAAAGAAATTCTTCCTCATCTCTGTTCTAAATGCTTATCCCTCTATTCTGAGGCTCTGCCCTCTAGTCCTAGGCTCCCCCACCATAGGAGACATCCTCTCCATGTCCATTCTATCTAGGCCTTTCAATATTCAATAGGTTTCAATGAGATTGCCCCCTCATTCTTCTAAATTTCAGCCAGTACATGTCCAGAGCCATCAAATGCTCCTCATTCAATAACCCTCTCGTTCCGGGAATTATTCTCATGAACCTTCTCTGAACCCTCTCCAATGTCAGCACATCCTTTTTCAGAAAAGTGGCCCAAAGCTGCTTACAATACTCTGAGTGAGGTCTCACCCGTGCCTAATAAAGCCTCAGCATTACATCCTTGTTTTTATATTCCAGTCCCCTTGAAGTGAATGCTAGCATTGCATTTGCCTTCCTCACCACTGACTCAAACTGCAAGTTAGTGCTGATGAATGCACTGAGCTGCCCTGAGTGTAACTAATTTCCAGAGAACTGATGGTGAAGATAGTACCATTTGTCATGAGGCATCTGAAATGCCCTCTGTGTGTGTGTGTGTGTGTGTGTGTGTGTGTGTGTGTGTGTGTGGGTACAGGGGGGTTTATGATGTAAGGGATTGGAGGACCACATCACTGAGCAGACAAGAAGTTCTGTAGAGGTATGGATTCTTACAGGAATGTTGATTTACCAGTTATCCAACACAGTTGCTTTGTGTAAGTATTTTATAGTAATGAAAAAAAAGTTCCAATTAGATTTGTATGTCATATTTGTTGACACTTTAAGGGGTTGCTATGACTCGGTACAACTGTGCCTATATTTGCTTTCACCAAATGGAACTATCCTAAACTGAGCAGCTAAACACAATTCCTTGGTATGTTTCCAATGGAAACTGTTTTATCTTGGTTTAATATGCTCTCTGGGGTTTTACTATGCAAATTTTTGATGCAGCTTTTACTTTGGGGCAAGGTTTACGGTATTAAGTCTCAATTAATTTTCATCCTGAAATTTAATCTACATGCGATCGTGCAACCCATCTCATTAACCAAGGCACATGTCCTGCCTTGCTGTGAGGGGACCTCTCTTCTCAGCTAATTGGGTTGCTTGCAATCTTGAGGCCTAAAAGCCAAGAGGCAGGTCCACTGATAAAAGAGTCCATCTGGATTCATCAGAAAGCAAGAAAATAAGGCATAGAAAGGCTACAACATTTACCACCAAACTCTAAGAAGATGCTGGTATTTTCTGAGAAGGGTGATTTCCCTCATCAGAATATCAATTTTAACACTTTTAATGCTCATTCTGACATTTTTATTAAAGTATGATGTGGGCATGTGTATTTGTAAAGCAAAGCAAGGATGTCTGTATATTTTGCTGTGTGCTAGCTATTTTCAGTGTTGGCTATTATGCTAACCTCTGCTAAAGCTGTTAGAAACTACAGAATAATCCTTTCTTTCACCACATGGTGATATTATACTGAGCATTTCCGGCAGAATTTAATGATTATCAAGTAGATGCATTTTGATTCTAATTTGCCTTCAGTACAAGGTAACGTATGTATAATTTAACAGTTTTGAACCATTGTGCAAACATCACATGAATATTCAGATGCTGATTATTCAGTACTAATGATACGCAGATTTAAGCTTTAGCTTTGCTCTGATCCAGCATCCTTACATTTATCTTCTGTTACTGTTGAGCATGCAACAAATTTTGGACGATATTTGGTTTATATTCTACTGTATATTGAAGACTGTGTACTGATCTAATTGATTTGATAGGTGTATACTGAGAAAGTAGTTCCTTTGTGTGACATTCTCAAAGAAGGGATCTTAATTTTTGCCTACTCAGTGGCGAAGTAATGAAGCACTTTCAAAAGCAGCGTAGTAAAAATGTGGAAATCTTTCTCAAGAGGCTGTGGATACTGGAACAATGGAAATATTCAAGATTGAGGTCAATACATTTTCATTGGAGAAGGGTGTTGAAGGATAGTAATCAGAGACAGGTAAACAAGGTGCAGATAAGCCATGGTGCAGCAGGATGGTAGAAAGGTTGGAGGTGGGGTGATAGTCTACTCCTGATCATGTGTTATTACTGCAGAACTACTGAAAAGACTCTTCAGCAGAATCTGACAAGGGCGGTTTCTGCAGCTCTGACAATAATGCAGAGGAAGTTGTGTGCACACAAATCACACCTGCACAGTTCTTTAGAAGTCACTGTTATTTCTGGCTGTGATAACTTTCAGAATATGTGAAAAACTATCTGTACAGGTGGCTTAAAAATAATTGTGTCTGTTGTTGTGTTGGCTCTAGTTGAAGTCAAAGCCACTTCTTGAACAACAGTATTGGAGCATTTAAGATCTACCCCAGAATTGTACTGTTAATAATCTAGAAAGGCAGAAGAGAAGTAATGACCAAAATAAATCTTAATAAAGTTTTTCAGAAATGATAAAGCTTTTGTTGAGTGTGCCGTGTAGTAACTGTCCAGGAACAATGCACATTGGTATATCTGTTAAAGTTTTTTTAACCAACTAGTCATAGTCGTAGTCATAGTCATAATTTATTAATCCCAGGGGAAATTGGTTTTAAATAAACTTAATAAACTTAAATAAACTTAATTCATAGTAACATATATTTGCAAGAATAAACCGGGCAATGCCTTTTCATTCTTAGGTTCATAGACAATGTGTTAAGTTATGTCCAATTTATTTCTGAAAACCAGCAGCATGTGGCCACTCACATAGTTTCCTGGGGTGGTTTACTGCTACGGTAACTGAGGGGCTTCCTCACCCAACTCGGCCCCTCTCTGTCCAGTAGTGGAAGAACCCTATACTGTTGTCCTCCCCCACTAAGCTCTTGTGGTGGCTGCACCAAGCTTCAGTGCATCCCTCTGCATGTATTCCTGCAGCAGAGAATATGCCAGACAGCAGCATTTAATGCACTGTATGATGCACATGAAACTAAATGTAATGTAACAATGCCTGTACTTAGGGTGTAATGCAGCAAGGCATGTGGCACTGAGGGTTGCAACAATGCATGTTTCATAGCTGTATTTTAACAGTGCATGTTAAAAATACTTGTTTAATGAGTATAATATAACAAAAGTGAGTGTAAAATGAGTCCACTGCATTGAGTGTGTTGTAATTATAGGAGGAATCATGCCACTGACCGATTTGCAGACTGCAGTCAGTCACCATCTCACGATACCAGCTCTTATCTTCTGCATGACACAGTGTGGACATCCTCAGGAAAAGCCAGCTCTAGGCCCTGTGCACCTCAAGCCTTTACTGATGGTAAATGGCAAGAACCCTGCCCACAGAATTGTTTTGACAGCTGGCGAGGCCACACCTCCAAGCTGTCAAAGACAGTCACTGTTTGTGAGAGAGTAGAGACCGCAGATGCTGGAGCAACGCACAAAGGCGCTGGAGGAACTCAGCAGGTTAGGCAGCGTCTGTGGAGCAAAAAAGGTAGTCCAGCTTTCGGTTGAGATCCTCCCTCAGTCCAGATGAAGGGTCTCAGCATGAAATGTCAACTGTCCATTTCCCTGCGTAGATGGTGTCAGATCCTCAAGTGCTTTCTGAATATTTGTGAATGTCTGTTGATATTTATAACATTCAAAACTTTAAAAAATTAAACATGCAATTACAGTTCTTTTAAAGTCTTAAAAATGCTAAAAAACTAGCATTTGAAGTTATTAAATACATTAAAATTATCCAAATTAACTCAGAAAATTTGTAAAATACCTGATCTCTAAGCCTCATGGCTAACTTTCACCAAATAAGCAAGCGTGTTGTTCCTACGCCAAGTTTAACCTGGCATTGTATTAGCAGACAGATTTTCCAAGGAAATGCTGAGAAATTTAGGGAAGTTCTCCCTCCCTTGCTGAATTCCATGAGGAGTGAAAATCCTAGCTGGTGTTTGGGACTTGCATTTTCGTATGGGAATCCCTACCCACTACAGAGCAACAAAGGTCAGTACTCTGAATTCCACATGGAATTGCCATCAATTAAAACAGTACAGAACACTACAGCACAGGAACAGACCCTTCAGCCCGTGAGATTGGTGCCAAGCGTGATGCCAAAGTAAATAAACCTCTTCTGCCTGCATATAATCTATATCCCCCAGTCCCTGAATGTTTATCTGCCCATCTAAAAGTATCTTAAATGCCACTGTCATATCTGCTTCCACTACCACCGTGACAGCACATTCCTGACATCTAACACTGTGTTCAAAAAAAAATTGCTCTGCACATCTCCTTTAAAATTTTACCCCTCTCCCATGTTATTTGACTTTTCTACCCTGGGCCAAAGGCTCTGACTGTCTGTGCCTTTCAGAATGTTGTCTGGTCTCCACACACCTTCTGACATTCCAGAGAAAAAAAATCTAAGTTTGTCCAAATTTTCCTTATAGTTAAGTTTTAATTGGCGATTTGTTTGAATGTTTTTCAGATCTTGTTAGAGTGCTTGTATTTGGAGATTGAAGTCCACCCTGAAATGAGCAATGTGAATTTTATTACTGCATTCTCATGATTAGCTTTATTGGAGAAACCTGGAGACTGATATGTTAATCGCAGTCTGCTAACCCATGTGACAGGAACACTGGCAAGAGAGCTCACACCACAGCATTCTAGTCCATCTCCCTTTCATCAGCTCAGGGTATCCCAGGTCTCTTCATAGCCTCTGAATTATCTTTGAAGTGGGGTCACAGGTGTAATATAGGAAATGCAGCAGGCTGTTCGTACACAGCAAGCTCCCACAAACAATGAGCCAAACAGTAAAGAGCCTTTCACATGAATTACGTTGGTCTCTTTACAACCTTTCCATTTTTCTACATATTCTTGTTGTTGGAACTATTACAGGTAAGGTATAGAATCAGTAAAATAACCAGAAATGTTTTTGAAATTGTGGCAAATAGCTTTCGGTTCTTATTCCCTGAGGAGGTTTTTAAAAAAATACTTATTTCACAATGAACCAATTCACTCACACTACAGTAAAATAAAGCAAATTATTAGTCATTACTAAAATGAATTGTGGAGCTCTATTGTGTTTAAGTTTATTATGAATATTTGTAACTGAAACTGGACTGAGTTCAGGTTAATAAAGCTGTGCCTTCTTGCTTTTAAGAGCGGCTCATGCACAATGCACAAAGCTGTTGCTGGGAAATTAATTCTGATGGGTTGGCTTCTGTTATTTCCTGCTTGCTTCTCTTTGCTAATTGACGCTTTTGATGTGATGTTAGTTGGAGAAGGTGCATTGTGGGTTGGGGGCCATTGGTGATTGTTAATGGGCATTTGGGCTGGGGGGTTGAAAATAATGTGAGCAAAGTCATGGCAGGTGAGAAATGGGTCTGAAGTGTGTGTAGCCTTGGGATTTAGAAAAGCACTACCTGTGGAATTAGAGTTTGTCACCTGTACTTCTAGAATCAATTCATGCAGATGCTTTTAAAATTGAGATTCCTCATTAAGTTAGCCTTATACCTTTTCCCATTAAGATCAGCCATAATTTTGTTTTAATTTAAGATGAGTACTTGCATGTTGTATCAGAAAATGGTCCGATTTTCTCAGTAGGTTATGAACATTCTAATGACAGCGATGCAAGTGAATCCTGTGATAGGTAGCACAGATTTTTAAACACAAGAGATTCTGCCGATGCTGGAAATTCAGAGCAACACACACAAAATGCTGGAGGAATTCAGCAGGTCAGGCAGCGTCTCTGGAAATGTCTTGGGCTGAGTCCCTTCATAGAGCATTTTGTCTGTGTAGAGGAGATTGTACTTCTGCTCTGTTTGAATGAGGTAAAATGTAGATAATTTTACTGTTATCCTTGCAAGTAGCTAGATTTTCTCTTGACTCTCCCTCTGTCTCATGCCACATGGCGCTCCTCTGTACCCCAGGGCTAGCAAAGGCCCTCATTGCATATAAATTACTAATGTGAGAAGTAATTATTAAAATTCCTCTTCCTCTTTCCCACTTAATGCAGGGTGATAATTGCCTGTGATATCACAGGAGATCAGTGCATTGTTGATTATATACAACGACATTGCTCTAATCATTGCGGCAGGTTTAGGCTGTTTAATTCAACATCTAATTACTACAGATAGAGTGCTGCCAAGCTGGGGGGAGAGAAACTCTTAAAATATTTGCTGGGCGGAGTTGCGTAGTGGGGAGGGATGAGTTCCTGTGGGAATAGCCACCCTATAGAGTGCTAATGGTGGCATCTGTTTCTTGATATCTTCCAAACTCCTGCGGATTCTGTGAGTCAGGAGTTAAATCTCCTGTTGAACACTTCTTGTTAACGTCGAATCTTTGCTTGCTTTTTTTTTGATAATACAAAAATAATTGTGGCTTTTTGTACTTTAGTTTCATTTCAAAACATTCAGACTCAAAAATAAAATACTGCAAACGATGCAAGTCTAAGTAATAAAAAAAAGGAAATATTAAGAAGGTATGAATGTAAGGAATAGGATCAGGAGAAGGAGATTGTACTTGCTTCATCATTCAATCAGTGTATTGTTGTTATTTTACTTAAGTGCCCCTTTCCTGCATTCACTCTATATCCACAATTCCCTCAACCTTTCAGTCTCTGTCTTGAACATATTGACTGACTGAGCTTCCACGACTGTCTTAGGTAGAGAACTCCAAAGATTCATGACCCTCTCAGTGGGAAAAACTATCTTCTCATCTCATTCCTGAATGGAAGTCTCACTGTCCCTGGTTCTGGACATCCCAACTGTGGGAAGCAGCAAACTGGAAGCTCTGGAGGACCCAGCAGGCCAGTCAGTATCTGTGAAGGCAAGATGTGTAAATTGACGTTTCAGGTTGTGACCTGCATCAGGACTGAAAGAGAAGGGGTAAGATTGCCAGGATATAGCAGTAGGAATGGTGTCAGGGTTTGGGACAGGCTGGTAGCTGACAGGTAGAGCCAGAAGGGTGATAGGTAAGTGGGAAAAAAGGTGAGCAAAGGAAGGAGAATGAGGAGAGAGTGTGTGTGTGAGAGAGAGAAACTCATACCACTAGGCTGTGAACTACTAAGGTGGAATATGAAATATTCTTCTTCCAGTTTGTGTTTGGCCTTTGTAGCAATGAAGAAGGCTGAGAATGGACAAATTAGTGCAGGAGAGGGAAAAATAAAGTTAAAACAAGATGGAACCGTGAATTAAAGATAGCCATGGTGGAGAGAGCACAGGTGCTCCACAAAACAGTTGGTGTGGTCAGTGCTTGTCCAGCATGCAACATAACCTGCCATGTACTGATTCCATCTATTATTCCCACTGCCTCGGGAAAACAGACAACATATTCCAGGACCCACCTCCTTCTACTCTGATCATTCTCTCTTCTCCCCCTCTGGTCAGACAGAAGATACAAAAGCTTGGAAGCATTTACAGCTAAACTCAAAGACAGCTTTTATCCCTTTGGTATTAGACTCTTGAACAGACCTCTAACGTGCCAGACGATAAATTTCAGAACTGTTGATCTCCTAATCTACCTCACCATGGCCCTTGCACTTTATTTATGCACCTGGACTATACCTTTTCTATAACTGCAACAGTATTTACTGCATAAACAATAGAAAGTCTGCAGATGCTGGAAATCCAAAGGAACTCACACAAAATGCTGGAGGAACTCAGCAGATCAGGCAACATCTATCGAAATGAATAAACAGTCGATGCTTCAGGCAGAGTCTCTTCTTCAGGACTAGAAAGATAGGGAAAAGTTCTGTTTTCTCTTTTAAATACCTGGGTGTAATTTCATATGCAAGGTCTACCTAGATAGCATGCAAAATAAAATTATCGTACAGTATCTTGGTATATATGACAATAATAAATCAATACTAATGCGGTGGATACCACAGTAGGTCAGATTGGAAGAGATGCAGGTGAACCAAGACATGCAGAAGATACATATAACATCTCTGCCTTTTCCTTTTCCCCCAATGTGAATTATCCAATCTCATTCCATAAAGGACCCACATTTTTGCCAAATCTTTTTCTTTTTATGTGCCTAAGTAAGTTTTGAAAGTCTTTGTGAGTTTCTGGTTAAGTTATTTTCGTGTTCCACTGTCACTTTCCTGATTAATTTTTTTATTGTTTGCAGAATCCTGAAATTCTTAGTCTTCAGCTTACTACTCTTTTTCTCAACATTATAAACACTATAATGTTCACACTAACTTCATCTGGTTGGTAGTGTGAATTAATCAGATCAATGACCTTCCATTAGAAGTGGAAAGAAGTGAACTGTAGGGAAGGGGGAGAGAGAGGAAAGAATTTTCCTTCACAGATGCTGCCCTACAGGAAGATCATCACTTATGCCAGGTTGAATATTTACATGAAACATTGTTTCCTGCATTAACATTGTTTGCTCTACATTGGAACATACAAATTAGACCAGTTGGTCCAGAAATCTGCTCCACCATTCAATAAGATTATATCTAATTTGACTGTAGCATCTACTTTTCATTTCCACTTTCCTCCAGTAACCTGTCACCCTATTTCTTATCAAGAATCTATTTTAAAAACATTCTGATGCTCTGCTTCCATTGCTATCTAAGTAAGAGAGTTCCAAGGACTCGTAATAGTTTGAGAGAGATTAAAACTGGCATCCCTTTATTGTTAGACAGTGGCAGCTAGTTCATCATCTCCACATCCTACTTGTAGACCCCTCGAGGACAGCATGGTAGTATAGCAGTTAGCAAAATGCTGTTACAGTGTCAGCGAACCAGGTTCATTTCCGCCATCGTCTGTAACGAGTTGGTATGTTCTCCCTGCGAGCACATGGGCCTCCTCTGGGTGCTCCAGTTTCTTTCTACATGCCAAAGATGTATGGGTCAGTAGGTTAATTGGATACATGAGTGCAATTGGGCAATATGGGCTCATTGGGCTGGAAGGGCCCATTACCATGGTGTATCTCTAAGTAAATAAATAACCCATCCTTCTGGAGGTAATTGCCATTTCTTTAAGTTCAGCTAGGAAATTGAAATAAATCTTAGTCTGGCCATCATTGTGTATGTTCAAAATTGGAAAAATTGCCCCTTATATTTTCTTGATCTTTTCTATATCTTCCTGCCTCATCTACTCTGAGAGTAATAATTTAAACTATTACTCTTGAGGCTGGCTGCCTAGAAATAAGATTGCTTATACCATCTCATGGTTAACGTGGACTTCAAAGTTATAGATTATTATTGTATATTGATAGAGGACCCCGAACATAGCATGGTTCTTACCAGACTTGTTAGCAATCAAAGTTCAGAATCAGAATCAGAACCAGATTTATTATCACTGGCGTATGTCGTGATATTTGTTCTTTTGCAAAAGGGGAATGACAAGACAATGTTTGTGGGTTCTTGGACCATTCAGAAATCTGATGGTGGAGGAGAGAAAGCTATTCCTAAAACAGTGAGTGTGAGTCTTCAGGCTCATGTACCTCCTTCCAAATGGTCGTAAGAAGAAGAGGGCATGTCGCAATGGTACCGGTCCTAGGTAGATACTTTATTGATCCCAAAGGAAATTACAGTGTCACAGTAACATTACAAGTGCGCTGATATAAATATTAGGAGAGAAGTAGAAAGAATAAAAAATAAGTTACGACAAACAGTCTAACCAGGTGCCACTTTCTTGAGGGACCAACTTCTGAAAATGTCCTTCATGGTGGGGAGGGTTGTGCTTGTGATGGAGCTGGCTGAGTTTATAACTCTGCAGACTTTTTCGATCCTGTGCACTGGAGCCTCCATACCAGCTTCTGATGCAACCGAACAGAATGCTCTCCACCGTAAATCTGTAGGAATTTGCAAAAAGTCTTTGGTGACATACTAAATCTCCTCACACTCTGAATGAAGTGGAGCTACTGGTGTGTCTTCATTAGGATCGCATCAATGTGCTGGGCTCACGATGTTGACACCTAGGAATTTGAAGCTACTCTCCCTTTCCACCACTGACCCCTCAGTGAGGACTGGTGTGTGTTTTCCTGATTTCTCTTTCCTAAAGTCCACAATCAATTCCTTGGTCTTGTTCGTGCTGAGTGCAAGGTTATTGTTGTGACACCCCTCCAGCTTTTAGTTCCTGTATGGCTCCTCATCACCAGCTGAGATTCAGCCAACAACATTGGTGTCATCTGCAAATTTATAAATGGCTTATGAGCAATGCTCCTGTACGGTCATGAGTGTAGAGAGAGTAGAGCTGTGGGCTAAACATGCATCTTTGAGTTGCACCTGTATTGATTGTCAGTGTGGAAGAGATTTTACTGCCAATCCATATTGACTGCAGTCTTCTGATAAAGGAAGTGGAGGTTTCAGTTGCAGAGGGACAAACAGAGGGCCAAGATTTTGAAATTTGTTCATTGTGCTGAGGGAATGATGATGATGTTAAACGCCACACTGCAATCAATAAACAGCAGTTTGACATATGTTTAGCGGATGTTAAAATTTGTTAGTGACATGCATGAGGAGATGGAAGACTTGAAGAAGTTGCATTTGAATTGTACTCCCCAGACCTTTAAAAGCTTTACTTTTAAAGTAAAGTACTTTTGGAAATGTTATCATTGATCAACTGTTGGCGCACACAGTAAGATCCCACGAACAGAAATGAGATTGCTACCAAATAATCTATATTCATGATGTTGATTGGGTTGAATTGTTCACTATGAGAGCATGGAGAATTTCTTTGGGAAAAAGTCATGGGATAGCCAAGGTTGACTTTAAGTGGAAAATTGGTGCCACAAGTGCATGTATACACAGGTGCAAAAACAATTTACATGCAGCAGCACTAGGGGCACAGAATTCCTAAGAAAAACATATATTTTCAAAATTATACAGGAATGGTATTTTGAACGAAAACAGAAGTTGCAGTGTTTTCGTGTTTACTTATTTGTTCTTTCGCAGGTTAGAGATGCCTGTCACTGGCTTTAGTCATCTCATGAACTGAGTAGCTTACTAGACCATCTTGGAGGGCAGAAAAGAGTCAGCTGTACTGGTAGATTTTAGGTCATACAGTCATGGAGTTATATAGAATGCAAACAGGATATCTACTCAAACTGTGATGTGTGTCTACACCAAACCCATTTGCCCACTTTAGGCCATTAACCCTCTATTCCTTTCCTATCCAAATACCTGCCTACATGCTTTTTAAATGAGACAGAACTGTATTAATGTGCATTTGTAAACCACCTCTAGGCCAGTTCTAGTAAGATTGATATCTCTGAGGGATATAGGCAAACTAGGTGGATTTTTCTGACCATCAAGTAGTTTGCTAGTTCTACATTGAGAATCAACCATATGTATATCACTCAATCAATCGGCCAGGAATCTGCATTTTAGTGTAGTAATTAAACCAATATAATAGCATCCCATACCTACCTTATATTTTTTCCTGGTTTCAAGTTCCTTTATATAGTCTTTTTCTCAGCTGTGGAGTTTTCCCTTTGCTCCCACGATTTGGAGCATTAACTTCAATTGCCAACATTAAAAGATCAGTGTTAATCACAGCTTACAGTACCTTACTCTTGTCCAAATGCATTAAAATTAATACACTTCTTATTAAGATCTAATTTGAAATAGTGCACAGAGGAATGTCAGATGAATGCAAATGTGCAACCAGCCTTAATTTAATGCTCAAGAAGCCTAGAGATTTATCCTTGTCATCCTATAAATCATAGGTTATCAAAAATACATCTGTTTAATATATCTGTCTTAGATATTAGTTTATGCTGAATTTAAATTCTATTTTAGAAGGCTTCCTTTCACCCCTAACCTGCTTTGACATTTTTGTTTTAAGTTATCCATTGTTTTAGATTCTGCATTATCACCCATTTCATCCTCCTTTCCACTTGTGTACAGGAAATTACTTTTAACAACCTTGAATCTTGAATATTGAATTTGTGAAGTATTGGCATTTAAAGCATAATTCCTACAGTTTTAAGACGTCCTCTCCCATCTGGTTTTTGGACTACTGATTCTAGTCTTCCAGTAGTGTGATCAAACATCCCAGAAACTCAATATCTTTCTTTGTTATAGAATCAAATATTTTAAAGCCAGTGTTTCTTGGCAATAATAGTTACTAAACACCTGAAGTGTTGTATTAAATTGGTAAATTTACCAGTTATTTGTAATCGCACTTACATTCTGCCCTGGGCCCAGCACATTAGTGCAATTATGAAGAAAGCATGGCAGTCTGTCTACTTCCTTAGGAGTTTGCGAAGATTTGGTATGACTTCTAACACTTTGATAAACTTCTATAGATGTGTAGTGGAGAGTATATTGACTGGCTGCATTGCAACCCGGTATGGAAACACCAATGCCTTTGAATGGAAATTCATACAAAGAGTAATGGATATGACCCAGTCCATCAGGGGTAAAGCCCTCTCCACCACTGAGCACATCTAGATGCAACAGTGTAGCAGGAAAGCAACATCTATCATCAGGAACCCCCACGACCCAGGACATGCTCCCTTCTTACTGCTGCCATTAGGAACAAGGTACCAGAGCCTCAGGACTCACACCACCAGATTCAGAACAGTGAATACCCCTCAACCATCAGGCCCTTAAACCAAAGTAGATAACTTCAACCAACTTCATTTGCCCCATCATTGAAATATTCCCACAACCAATGGATTCACTTCTGAGAACTCTTCATCTCAGGTTCTCAATATTTATTGCTTATTTATTTATTATTATTATTTCCTTTTTGTAACTGCACAGTTTGTTGTCTTATATACGCAGAATGAATGCCCAAATTGATA
The DNA here is from genome assembly GCF_030028105.1 of Mobula birostris. Classification (NCBI taxonomy): domain Eukaryota; kingdom Metazoa; phylum Chordata; class Chondrichthyes; order Myliobatiformes; family Myliobatidae; genus Mobula; species Mobula birostris. Next base: position 163,645,239 of record NC_092373.1, read on the forward strand.
TGGTCTTTCATTGGTTCTATTACGGTTATTATTCTATAGGTTTATCGAGTATGCCTGCACAAAAATGAATCTTAGAGTTGTATATGGTAACATACATGTACAGTATTTTGATATAAATTTGCTTTGAACTTAAGAAGAAGAAGAAGAATATCTTTGTTGTCATTGTTGTGGAGCAATGAAACACAGTTTGGCAGCTCAACGTTTTGCAGCATGACAAAGAATATATACATAAAATAAATATACATTAAATAGGTTTATTATTGTCAATTGCACCAAACTACAAAGAACAAGATTTGTATTACATGTTCTATTTAGATCATTTCATCACGTCAGTGCATTGAGGTAGTGTAAGGAAAAAAGCAACAACAGAATATTTAGTACAGTGTTACAGTTACAGAGAAAGTACAGTTCAAGCAGACAATAAGGTGTCAGATAGCTTGTGAGGCCTAGAGGTGATCTTAATATACAAGAGGTCTGTTCAATAGTCTTATAACAGTGGGGAAGAAGCTGTCCTTCCTTGGCAGTACATGCTTTAAGGCTTTTATCTCTTCCTTCTGATGGGAAGGGGGAGAAGAGAGAATGCCCTGGGTAGATGGGGTCTTTGATTATGCTGGCTGCTTTACGGAGGCAGCAAGAAGTGTAGAGTCCATGGAGGGGAGACTGCTTTTGTGATCTGAGCCCACAAGTCTCTGTAGTCTCCGTTGCCATGCCAAGGTGTGATCTGGATTGGATGCTTTCTGTGGTGTATCTGTTAAAATTGGTGAGGCTCAGCAAGGACATGATGAATTCCTTGGGCTGCACCATTAAAATTCCCTTAATTTTAGCAGAGTATTTCTTTTTGTTTTTATACCTTTTCTTGGAATACATAAAAACATGAGCAGAAATAGGCCATTCAGTGTCTCAAACTGCCGTGCCGTTCACTATGATCATGCTGATCTTCTGCAGGCCTCATCTTCTCCTCTGTGCCAGATCCCCATAGCCCTCCATTCCCAGGTCTATCAAAACATTATCTACCTCTGCTTTAAATATATCAATAAATTAGCCTCCACTATTCTGGTTCCAGGGTAGTTATGGTAAGTGGTGGAAGTGTTCAGTAACAGCACAACAGCGCCTTTGTGAGCAGACCCTTTCCAGAGACGTGATCAACAGCACATCAAAGATAGCAGAATAGGTGATTAGATGGTTTCTAAGATGTTATAGAACATTGTAAAATGGGAAAGTGAAACTGAGAGGTTTATGGAAGAAATTCCAGATTCCTAGTAAGTGGAGAATGGGAAGGAAGTCAGCATTTTAGGAATAGACACCATCAAAGGCTGGAGTAGAAAGTGCGAAATGAAATGTGGTTGGACTTGAGCTCAGTTGTGAGTATTTTATGAGATATTGTTGGTAGAAGAGCTAGTCCAGGTCAGTGAACATAAGACTAATCAATGAAGGGAGCTGCTGGAGTTAAGAAATGGTGGAATTAATCCACCGAATCACAACATCAAACCTTCCTCCATGCTATAACCTCCTTTATATCAACTAAGCAGTTAGTTTGTTTTTTTTTGATGAATGGCACTTTTACAACCTTTACAGTTATGGATAGGTTACTGGCCTTGTGTACCATTTCCCACTGTTAATTGAGGTTTCCATGGTCACCGTCTGTGACCCATGCTAGCTGGCAAGCACAAATGAATGAGCAAAATAGTCATTGCATCCAAAACCTTCCACACAAATAAGTGGAGAAGAAAACATCTCTACTTAATGTAGAAATTGAAATACTGACTAAAAACCAAACTCAGCATTTGTGATTGGCAGCCCCTTCCATCTTGTCCATCAGGCAACAAATAGTAGTTAACCTTTAAATAAGGGGTTCAGTGGCTGGCCTGCAGCTTTCAAGTAACTCTTTAAAAATGGTGTCACTAACTAGCTTTTCTTGCTTTCAGCTGATTTAAGTCACAGATTTCCCAGGTGAAAGACATCTGGTTCAATTCTTTGCAGCAATGAACATAAGAATTACAAGCAAGAGTGGACCTTGTACCTGCTCGGCTGTTCAACAGAATCATGGCTAATCTTTTACCTCAGGACCACTTTCTTTGCATTACTTGAATTCCATAATGCCAAAAAAATCCCTTTGTAGGATTTCAACCAGAGATGTTGCCAATTCATTTTCCCCACAGAAACTGCTCGACTTACTGAGCTCCTCCAGCAGGTTGTTTGTGGTTTTATACCTAAAATTCTACTGTACTGTTGAATATTTTCAACACCTGTCCCATTGGATGGAGCTTAAAAGACGCATCACCTTTTGCGTGAAGGCCATCAACACCTGTCCTGTTGGATAGTTTAAAAGGAGCATAGCCCTCTGAGTGAAGGACATTGAGTACTGCTAGGGGATGGGGGTGGCTAATGACCTATCAGGGTATAGTAGCAGCAGCAGCCAGGCCAGTGGCACTGTGGCCGGCCCTGAAGAGAAGCCAGGATGCTGTGTTGCCTCCCTGGTGCTAGGTCCAGAATGCCTCAGAAAATTCTGGAGGGAGGGTGAGCAGCCAGAGGTTCTTGTGCACATTAGCACCGATGATGTAGGTAGAAAGGGAGAAGAGGTCCTGTACAGTGTGTATGGGGAGCTGGGGAAGAGGCTGAATAGCAGGACCTTCAAGGTAGTGATCTCTGGATTACTCCCAGTACCAAGTGGTAGTCAGGACAGGAATGGGATGATAGTACTGATGAATGAATAACTGACAGTGCAGTGCACAGGGCAGAGTTTCAGATTTCTGGAACGCTGGGATCTCTTCCGGGGAAGATATGACCTGCTCAAAAAGGATGGGTTACACCTGGACCTGAGGGAGACCAATATCCCTGTAGGCAGGTTTGCCAGAGCTGTTAGGGAGGGTTTAAACTAACTTGGGAGGGGGACTAGAACCAGAGTGATGGGACTAAGGATGGTGCAGTTGGTGTACAACTAGATGGAGTTTGCAGTGAGACTGTGAGAAAGGACAGGCAGATGACAGGGCAAAATTGAAAAGGGTGACAAGAACAAGAGTGAAGGTGTGATATTTGAATGGATGCAGTACACGGAATAAGGTAGATGAACTTTTATCAGAGTTACAAATTGGTATGTATGATGTTGTGAGTATCAATGAATCATGGCTGAAAGAGATCATAGTTGGGAACTTAACATCTAACGACACACATCGAAAAGGCAGGCAGGTAGGCAGAGGGGGTGGGATGGCACTGTTGGTAAATAATGAAATCAAATCCTTAAATAGAGGTGACATAGGATTGGAAGATTTAGGATTGTTATGGGTAGAGTTAAGAAATTGCAAGGGTAAAAGTATCCTAATGGAAGTTTATATGTAGATCCCTGGATAGCAGCTAGTACGTGGGCTGCAAATTACATTGGGAGATAGAAAAGGCATGTAAAAATGGCAACATCATGATAGTCAGGGGGATTTCAATATGCAGATAGATTGGGAAAGTCAGGTTGTTGCTAGTTCCTAAGGGAGGGAATTTGTAAAATGCCTATGAGATTGATCTTTAGAGCAGTTTGTGGTTGAGCAAACAAGGGGAACAGCAATTCTGGATTCAGATTTGATTAGGGAGCTTAAGGTAAATTAATCCTTAAGTGACAGTGATCATTATATGATACAATTCACTCTGCAGTTTAAAAAGGAGAAACTAAAATCAGATTAATCAGAATTACAGTGGAGTATAGGGAATTACAGAGGCATGAGAGAAGATCTGCCAAAGTTGATTGGAAGGGGACACTAGCAGGGATGATGGCAGAACTGCTATGGCTGGTGTTTCTGAGGAAAATTCGGAAGTCGCAGAAAAGATACACGCCGAAGATGAAAAAGTATTCTAAAGGGATAATTAAGCAAACGTGGCTGACAGGGGAAGTCAAAGGCAACGCAGAAGCAAAAGAGAGAGCATATAATATAGCAAACTGGGAAGGCGGGGGATTAGGAAGCTTTTAAAAACCAGCTAAAAAGCCATAAGTAAAGAAAAGAGGATATACTATATGAAGGTAAGCTATCTAATAAAATAAAAGAGGATACCAAAGGTTATTTTAGATATATAAAGAGTAAAAGATAGGCAAGAGTGGATATCAGACTACTGGAAAATGATGGTGGAGAAGTAGTCATGAGTGACAAGTAAATGGCAGACAAATTAATAAGTATTTTACTTCAGCTTTCACTGTGGAAGGCACTAGAAATATGCTGGAAGTTTGAGAGTGTCGGGGCAGAAGTGCTATTAGTTTCCATTACTAAAGAGAAGGTGCTTTGGAAACTGAAAGGTCTGAAGGTAGATAAGTCACCTGGACCAGATGGACTACACCCCAGGGTTCTGAAGGAGGCAACTGAAGAGATTGTGGAAGTATTAGTAGTGATTTTTTAAGAATCACTAGAAAATTGTAAATGTTATTCCACTCTCTAAGAAGGGAGGGAGGCAGAAGACAGGAAATTATAGGTCAGTTAGCCTAACTTCAGTGGTTTGGAAGATGCTGGAGTCTATTATTAATGATAAGGCTTTGGAATAGTTGGAGACACATGATTATGTAGGCCAAAGTCAGCATGGTTTCCTTAAGTGGAAATCTTGCCTGACAAATCTGTTGGAATTCATTATGGAAGGAACAGGCAGGATAGACAGAGGAGAGAAAGTGGATGTTGTTTACTTGGATTTTCAGAAGATCTCTGACAACGTGCTATACGTGAGGCTGCTTAACAAGATAAGAGCCTATGGTACTACAGTCCTGATGAAGCATCTTGGCCTGAAACGTCAACTGTTTACTCCCATCCATGGATTCTGCCTGACCTACTGAACTCCTTCACCATATTGTGTGTATTGCTCTAGATTTCCATTATCTGCAGTACCCCTTTCGTGTGTGTGGAATGAGGAGAAACTTCTTACACAGAGTGTGGTGAATCTGTGGAATTCATTGCCACGGACAGCTGTGGAGGCCAAGTCATTGAATATATTTAAGGCAGAGGTCAATACATTCTTGAATAGTCAGGCTGTCAAAAGACATGGTGGAAAACCTGCAAAAGAATGGGGTTGAGAGGGATAAAAAATCAATCATGATGAAATGGCAGAGCAGACCTAATGGGCCAAGTAGTCTAATTCTGCTCCTGTCTTCTGGTCTTGCTGTATGAAAAAAATACTTTTTTCTGTCCTCTCATTTTTTTTGTGACCTTTGATTCTTGACATTCTATCCAGAGGAAACATCAGCTTCATATCTACCGTCCCAAGTTTGTACATTTCAATGAGATTCACTTCCATCTTCTGCTTAATTACTTCTCATAAGACAATTTCCACCAAGAGTGCATTTTTGACTCTGATCCTACAGGAATCTTCGTCTTCAGGAGCACTTCATTATCTGGTAAAGCACATCTGGTTATCTGATAGTTCTGTCAATAAGAGTGTCTTCTTTAAGGTAGATCTCACGCTTTGGTGTAAAACAGAAGTGATGATCAGTTTTAATCTCTGCTCATTTTGACGTCTAGTGACTTTAATAGAATAATCTGGGCACTGAACAAATTCATTAATGGATTTCTGCTTTTTTACTTACCCATTGTATGCCATGTTACTGGGGATAATTTTGACATTGGGTAGTTGATAGTTGTTTGAAATGAGTAGTCGAGTATCCATCCATTATAAATTTCTTCCAGGTTTCATTTCTATTAAATTTTTGGTCCAAAATTAAAAGAACTCTCATTTCTGATCCTTGACATTTTGAGTTTATCTACCTAATATATCAATCTTGTTGGGAAGCTCCTCTGTACTAGATAAGAATGGTCAGCCTCTCAAATCTTGCTGCTCACCCATTAGCTACAGGTAAATCTCAACATCCTCCCCCATAGATATTTGGATCCTCACCAGTTTATTGTAGGCTGGTTACTAGGTCCTCATCTTTTGCTGGAAAGTGCTTCTGTTTAAATTGCACTGATTTCAAACATGCAAAATAAATTATTGATTGGTTGCAAAAGAAAAATAGACGACATGAACTAAAATGTGAAAAGTTACTTTTCTCCTGACTTTCTCTTCTCCCTTCTCTCTTCACCCACCCAACTTAATGTCATCCTCCTTTCTCTCGCTCTCTCCATCATCTGCCACTTCTTTCATAGATTATTTTTATCAGTGGGAAGCTTATTGCCTATCCTTCAGTGCCATCGAAATGACTGGCTAACTAGTTATTTCAGAGAGGTAGTTAAGAGTCAACTACATTGTCATGATTCCAGAGTGACATAAGGACTTAAATCCTCTCTTCTCTGAAGGACGTTATTGAACCAAGCTTCTTTTTGCCATAGCTCATTGGTAATGCAAATGTTTCAAAAAATTCCAATTATTTATAGAAATTAAGTTCTAAGACGGCATTTGAAAATTTTCTGATTTATTTGTGCAGGCTGTGGATTACACAACTGAGAACAAAACCAGTATGTTACTACACCCTACGTCTTTCTCCTATTCACTGTCTTTTAGCCTCTCCTGTCCTTCTCTGCTCCCTCTCACTTCTGCCACTCTCTTTTCTGCCTCTGCACCAATCCTCCACCTCTCCTGTTCATAGATATATGAACAGTGTTGATAGAGCACTGGGTGGGGAAGTAGGAGAGAGAGGATAATGAATCTTTGAAACGCTACTCAACAGGACTTTTGAGAATATTTAAGGCAGAGTACTTTATCTTTAGATAAAGGGCAATAAATGATCTGCTGGAGGAACTTGACAGGTCAAGCAGCATTCTGTGGGGAGAAAGGAATTGTTGATATTTCAGGTTGAAACCCTGCGTTAAGGAGTTTTAGATGTTATGGGAATCAAGGAATGCAAGAAGATACCTAATTCTGCTCCTTCATGTATACTGCTCCACATTTTTAGAAATACTTCATAGGTGAAAAACAAAGGGCCTCCTGCAGAAGCTAATTCCTACGTATTCTACTTGCCCTTTTTTTTGGCGCTAATGAGGAACTGGGAAACCTGTGTCACAAATCTTGGCAGCAGTAAGTCAAGAACAATGCAATGGGTGGAGTGAGAATGGAGGCAGGGAATCTCAGTGATGGTTTGCAGCTGGCGAGCGATGTTTTTTAGATCCTTAATCTTCAACACGCCGGCAAAATGGCGAGCGGTGCGTACTGATTCAAATTCAGTGTATCACCACCAGCTTCCATCGCAGCGGGGGAGGGAACTGGTTTTGTTCTGCCAGGCACTGAATCTGCTTTGTACCTTGAAGCCTACAGGCACGTTGCTTTCATCGCTGACATTTTAAAGCAACGCTATCTGGCCAAGAAAATTTAAAACGTAACGACATGGGTAACAGCCTGACAGTCAAGTTGACCAATGGAAACAAAGTAATATTGTATTTATAATGAGGGTTCATCAGCAATTCTTCATGCTTTTTCTTCCAAAATGGCCACCGTGTCTTTTTTTAGGAGTTGAGTTTTTGTAATCTGCTTTTTGTCCTCTCAATGAGCAAACAGCCGGAATTACTGCCAACTGCGTTTTGAACAATTTTCAACAGTTCCAGTTGAATATTCATTAGCGAGGATTTAGAGCATTGCGTACACGGCAAACAAAATTAACTCCGTCAAAACATAAATGCAAAATTCAGGGTTTGTAGGAAGCCTTCAGATTGTCCATCAGTACCATCTACAGTTAAGTATTGGATATTTATTCTCTGAAGATTGAACTTGGCTTCATTTATCTCCAGAATTTTTTTATTCTTTGCAAATTATCGTAGAAGTGTACACCAGTTCTGACTGTCACGTTCTACAAGGTGTCAACAGCAGAATCTTGCAGTGCTTTAGAACACCAAGGGATTTACCCCACGCAGAGTGAATTATGTTAAAACCAAGATTCTCAATCCCTGTCAGATCCCCCTCCAAGATAAATGCTGTCAGAAATGTTGCCCAGTTTCTGTAACAAATTGTTTTTCACAAGAAGTTCATTATCGTTATTGCTTGTGATTCAATCCCTGAAGTGTTTCTTTGAGATCTGTGAAAGGTGTGGCACTTGGATTGTGGAAGAATAGGAACAAATCCTGTCTTGATATTGTCGCCTCATGATTAGTCAACAGAAGCTGAGAGATACCATGACCAATTTTCATCCAGCCATCTCAAAGCATCTAAAGACCACTGACATGTCTTTTATAGACCTGAGTATTGTTATGTACACAACATGTAGAAAAGTAAGAAAAATAGATTTTTTTCTGTAGAATCCCACTTTGAAGATTTGTACAGAACATGTTGAAAATTGAGAAAGAGAAGACTTTAAGAGACTTAGAAATCTCCCCTTGAAGATTTGGAAGTCTCTAGACTCACACTTGTATAAATTGTATGTTTGATAAAGCACAACTTGGTGGAAACCACTCATGTGAGAACCTGACTGATTTTACTGTAAATGGGCCACTAATTCAAAAGAATATTTGACCTAATTTTGTTAATTTCCTCCAGAAGGGGCTAAAGTGGGAACAGGTGTTACAACTTGTTACTCCAGAGACACCGGTCAATTACAGCTGTGAGTAATCAGCACAGTTTCAGGCCGTGGTCACGTAACCAAATTGCCCCCAGAAAGTGGTCAATAGCTTCAGACTGTTTGAGGAAGGACAAGGCTGCTACAATGAAGGAGATGCCATGGAAGGGAGATTGAGCTAATGCCGGTGGTTTAGATAATGACCACAAGTTGAGACCCAGTCACTGTATAGGAAAGAGAAAAACTAGACACAAATGATTACAGCTGTGGTAATGATCCAGCACTGTTAATGAAAATGATGATATATCAGAAGTTGGTTACTTGAGGGGAAGTAGATGTCTCACAGCAGCTGAAACCATACCACAATACCCCAAGTAGCCTTTCTGTTTCAATACTAAATGAAAGGATTTTGTTGCTAGACAAGGGATGCTTCAATACACATCTAGACCATTCACAACTCTAGCTGTCATTCAATTGCAAAACATGGTTATCCTGGTTTTTGTCTCTTAAAACCATTGCCTAACAAAATCTGTTGATCCCAATATGTAAATTTCTGTTGAATATAACATTATTAATTTTTTTGTGTGGAAACTGAAAAGGGTCAAAGATCTCTAATCCCCAGTGGAAAGTATCCAATTCTAAATAACCTAGCTCTAATTTTGGGAAAAAGACCTCTTTTTCCAGATTCCAAATAAGAAAAGATATTTTCTGTACTCTGATGAATATTCGTTTAAAAACCTCAATCAGCTCTTCCCTTGATTTGTCTTTATTCTCTCAATAAAATCATACATGCTAGCCAGTGACCACCAAAAGAAAAGAAAAAGCTGGTACCTTATAGGAAATGACATAGGACTTAAAGGCTAATGAGGTTTAATTTGAGAAGCAGAATGCAATTGGCACAATAAAATCCCATGATCAGTAACGGCAGATAATCTTATGCTGCTGATTGATGAATAAATATTGGCCAGGACACTGGAGCAAGTCATCTGGGTTTCTTCAAGATATACAGTGAGACCTTCTAGATTCACTTCAAGTTCAAGTTTAATTCAACCATACATGAATACCCATGAATACAACCAAACGAAACAGCGTTACTCTGGGGCCAAGGTGCAAAACACAGTACCAACAGTCACACACAGCACAAGGCACATATAGCACATGTAAGATAGCAGTAAAATGTAGTCAAATGAAAAAAAAGTCTGAGTCCCTGAGTCCACGAACGTTGCGGCAGGCTGCAGTCGAACACAATACAGCATGCCTCCAGCCAAGCGAACACTGGGAGGCAGCACTAACTCCAGTGTGGTCAACACGCCACACCGCCTCCAGCACTCCGGTGGAGCGCACTGACTGCAATATATCCGGCTCTCCCAGGCAGCTGTAAACAGGTAACACTGTGGCTCGAGGCCTAGTCCTGGCTACAGGCAAGGCCATGCACCATCCACCAATAAACCAGTAAATTGGTCTTGCAGCATTCCACATTAACAATGTCCAACAGGGTCTTGTGATCACAAGAAGCGTGACTAAGACAATCACTCGCTATTAGACCGCACACACGCACTGACTCTTCCGACTCCTCTCTGATGCAGGCTGAATTGCAATCTGCACCCAATTCAGCTTCTTTAGTTTCTCCACCAGTGAGCAACTCGCTGATGAGGCAAACCTGCAGTACTTTAAGTTCTTAATGTCGAGCAGGTGCTTGCAATTATAGAAAATATGTTTAGAAAAGACAATAACAGCTTTGGTTGGTCCAGTAGAAGGTGCTACATCCAAGCATGCTGCCATCTTACTGTATGCTGGGAGTGTAGGTATAGTCATGATTTAAAATTTCATCTGAACCGTGGTACCTATGGCAGTACAGTACTCCACTGCACAGCCAGGGAGCATCAGCCTGGACCAATGGGTTGAAACTGTTGGAATAGAGCTGAATGTACAACTTCTGACCCAGTGGTGAGAGACCTGCCCTCTCCTAGCCAGAAGTGAAGACAGTCACAGTGACAGAACTATTATCTTCTAAATACTAAACAAAAAGTTCTGCTTCTTCTGTTGGTCCCAGAAGAATAACCAAAATCATACCCAAACGTAAAATACTAGAGTCATTAGAAACCCAAAATGAAACCAGAAAATGCCAGAACTGTGTAACTGGTCAGGCAACAACTTTAGAGAGAATTAGTTTTCGTGAAGATTTTGAAAGAAACAGATTTGAAGTTGTAGAGAAAGAAATGTCATTGTCGAAAATTTCCAAAAGAAGATAATTTGGGAACGTCAGATAACAAATCTGGTTTACCCACTTACATGCACTCTTGTCTGAGTAATAGAGTCTTTCATCATCCTTTTATCACTCTCTTTCAACATTTGTGGTCTTTTGTTCATTAATTTGAAGGGAAATTTCTGCTAAACATCCAAATCGCCTTAACCATAGAGGTAACATTAACAATCATCATGGTTACTACAACTTTATAACTTAGAAAATTGAGTAACTGGGCATTATATAAATATTGTTCTACAGCCTTACAGCTTTCTTAAAATTTTAGTGTGTGATGACATTAGGTGTTCCTTTAGAGTGTTTTAAAGACCTTGAAATTTTATTTCACCCAGGACGGAAACAAATCTGCCCAAGTAATTAATGATCACTGTCAGGCAGGGCCTTGATCTGAGGGGCTAGTCAGTCTGCCTTGCATCAACTTTGACAGAGTGAAGCCTGGACTGGCAGCTCATGATGCACACTATCAGGACAGTCTATAATACTGAAAACTCCTGAGACAATGATGCCAGATGACAGCTTGGACCTGTGCATACAAATTGAACAAAAATGGTGTAACATACATTTCTAATCCTCAGCAGGTCAAGAAGCCAGAACTCCAGGCTTTGAAACTAATTATTGTAATTTGAATTGGAGAGATGTGTCGCACTTTTATATTCCCTTTGTAATGATGCAGGTACATCAGCAGAGTCTGCAGAACTGCACCTTCTTTATAGCAAAGAAATGTAACAATTGCGAACGCGGAAATGACCTGATTCTGCAGGCTTGCTGGTTCTCGTTCACACACTGCTGCTTCTCTCTGTTTCCATCCTGCAGGAGAGAAGAAAAGGACGGAGCTTAAATTAAAATCCTGCAGTTCCTTATCTGCTTCCCACATGAAGGCAAATCTGAGTTGAAAACCGTAAAATTAAGAGAAGATCGGGGATAGTTTAATTCAGCAAATCCATCGGTTCGGCTTCTAGTCTGTGTGACTGGAGGGAGGAAAGGGGGTCAGATAGACGTTAATAAGGTGCAAGCTATAAATTTGAGTTTTTTCTACGAAGCATTTGTACTTCCAGTAAGAGGGAGGTGCAAGGGGAACAGCATTAGTATTTAAAATGTTGATGTAATACCACTGATGATAGATCTGTGAGTAAGTTTCTGCCAGGGTTTAAAATCAAGGCCCCTTTTCTCCAGCATATTACATTGGTGTTGATAGTGATGTCACTGATTCTTCATTGATGTTCAGTCATAGTGTGATGTACTGTGTATTTTTATTTTCATTATGTCGTTCCTGCATCATTTTGGACAAACATCTGGAAATGAGCAGTCTACTCCATGATTTCTCAATGATGAGTCTAGGAGATCCAGGCCTTCTTTCCCTGAAACTCTTTGTTTCATCACTAGGGTCAGCCATGTTTGTCTTCCCCAATGTGTGTGGTAAATAGTGGATATTTCCACAGTCTCCTTAGCCAACGCCTGAATCAAATGATTTGGCCACTTATTTACCTGTGAGGATGGGATTTTGCTGTATACAGGTTTACTGGAGCAATTCTTACGTTACAAGAGTAAGGTTATTTAGAAGACACTCTTTGTTGAATTGGGAATGCATCAAGGTTAAGAAAGACCCAGAAAAATGGCTGTTGCTCTTGGTCTTTTAATAATTCCAATCAGGTTTAATATAAACGGTTGGGCAGAATGTTATATCCTGCTGCATTTTCTGGATTTTGTTAGCAGAGTGCAACACTCATTTTTGACCCATATTTGACAGTACTCACTGTTGGTGTAGGATATATTGACAATCTCCAAAAACAGGCTCCATGAGACCCTATATAAAAGTAGAAATTGCTGGCAACTCAGCAGGTCAGGGAGGTTCTCTGTGTGGAGAAACAGCTTGTTTAAATGACTTGATGAAGGTTCCATCATTTTGAGTTTTTAATTCAGATTTTGCATCTGTGATGTTTTAATTTGTGGAGCATCATGGATTGTTGTGGGGTGACAATTGCCACTAGTAATGCAGACAAAGGGTGATGTTTTGGTTGGTGGTAATGTGGCATTACAGTGGGTGAATGAGTGTGGCACTGTCAGAGGGATTAGCTATTGACCTGAGACTCTGTCTAGCAGCTCACATGGATCTCAAGGATCCTAGGGTGCTGCTTTAAAGAAGTCCAGGGCAACAAACCATCTGCTGGAAGAACTCAAACAAGAGAAAATCTGCGGATGCTGGAAATCAAAGCAATACACACAAAATGCTGGAGGAATTCAGCAGGACAGGTAGCATCTATGGAAAAGGTAAACAGTTGGCATTTTGGGCTGAGACCCTTATTCAGAACCTAATGAAGGGTGTTTACCTTTTCCATAGATGCTGCCTGGCCTGCTGAGATCCTCCAGCATTTTGTTGTGTTGCTGGAGGAACTCTGTAGTCTGAGTAGCATCTATGGCGGGGGAAGGAATTGTGGAAATTTTGGATTGAAAGCCTGCACCAGGACTGGAATATCCTGACTGGTGTCCCATCCAATCTCTGATCCAGTGTAACTGAGGCAGAACATCCAGTCAATATTAACTACTATGATTTGGATCTTGCTGTGTACAGATTATTGCTATGTTTCAATGTATAACAGTTCCCACACTACAAGAAGAGCACATTGAGAAGACCCCGAGGCAGTGACTAATTTAACATCTATCTTCCTTTCCTTTTCACTCTGCTGTTTGTTTTTCTTCCATTCCTTTTGGGGAACCCAGCAAGGATGGAAGCATTATGGAGCGGGTGGTGGAAATGAGCCTCTTGGTGGGTACTTCACTCAATGCAAAGTATCTGTGTTGTCAACCTGAGGGGATACAAGAGACTGCAGATGTTGAAATCTACAATCCTCTTGCTGGAGGAACTCAGAGAGCTGAGCAGCGTCTGCAGGGGAAGGGAACTGAAGCAGAGTTTTGACCCAGAGCACCAACATTTCTTCTATCCTAATGGATGTTCCTCAACCTGCTGAGTTCCTACAGCAAATAGTTATAAATCCTAGGATGTGCGTTGAAGCATCGGGGTGAATGCTGAAGGCAAGCAAGAGTTCAGCACTGACTGCCTGCTGTTTGATCGCCGCCGGAGAAGGGGCTTGAGTGCCCTAACGCTGTACGGCTCACCGCGACAGATGGGTGGGTCTCTGCGCTTGTGTGGTGCCTCTCTCTTTCGACGATGAAGGAGGATGTTACTGTGGTTCTGCCTTATGGGTTGGACTATTGCATTTATGGACAGTAGGCTTCTTCAGACTGATGGTTTTTATATTCTGTGTTTTTCACCCATTCCTTTCCTTTTGTTGTGTGAGGGGTGGCGGTTTGGTGCTGGAAGTTATTGTTGCATTTTGAGAGGGGAGAGGGTGGTTTGGGGTTGATGATCGGGATGCCATTCTTTACCGTGCGGGAGTCATTCTCTGAACAGCTTTCATGTTCCTTCTTTCTTTTGTGGCTATCCGGAGAATATACTATCTGGAGTTTTTTATGGAGACGTACTTTGATAATTAATGAACTTTTGAATCTTTGAAGAGGTTTTAAAGCATGATTGAAGGAATAGGGAGCCATCAGGCTTACAAAATTGATCATGTACAATTGGGAGTTGGCAGTAGAGGAATTATGTTCTAACCCGTTTATGATGTCTGAACACAAAAACAATTCTCTGTGATGTCAGTGTCCTGAAGAATATGCTGCAGCATTTAATGATTACTCTCTCTCTCTCAGTAATGCTGACATTGTATACCACACCTCCTGGAGTTGTATGCCATCCATGTATCTCCTGAACACGGCTTAAGAAATAGCATCTACTATATTAAACCACAGTGTAGGTTGAGTTCCCCTTAAGACATGATTCAGCCAATTCAATCATAGGGAGATGAGAATCTCTGTACCTGGCACCAGCTTTCCTGATTTCTTTTTGCAGTGCCTACAGCGGGTTTTTCTATTAAACTCAATACAGATTAATAACATGCATGATTACTGTATATCTGTTATTTGCATATACTCCCATTGCAGCAAGTCATATTGTGGTACAATTCCACTGTAACTCCAAGATACACATGCATTGTGTTGTGTCCAGCAAGTGGAGGTAGCAGAAAGGGGATTTTTATAATATCACTGTTGACTAGGGGAAAACTCGCAAAGTTTAGGATTTACATTTGAATTATCCAAGCCTCACATAGCCTCCAGTGCCTGATTCCGCTTCTATCTATGTAATTAAAATGTCTTGCTTGTAGCACGTCACATGCTTGCTATGTGGCCTGGCATATTAAACCTGTCAGAAGCAAAGAGAATCAAGTGTCACGCTTTACTGATTGGCTCACGTAAGAAAACTTACACTGATTCGCTGAACGGGAGAAATCGCAGAGTAACTCAACCTATGCAACGTCATCAGCTTGCTTGCACAGGCTGTTATCCCCAATCTTGTCACAGATTCACAATTCAGCAGAATAATTTGCCATCTACCGCATATTTATAATGCAGGAATCATGTATATAAATTAAATAGCGAGCACTACAATCACTAAACTTACCTAGAAAGTGCATCATCTCACATTTCAGTGTCCGCTGCCATTGCTCTCAGGGAATCCCATCGGTGCAAGGCAATGGTGGCCTGGTAGGGTTGAAGGCAGAACTCAGAGTTGCAATGGCATTTGATTCAGAAAGCACAGTGAAACTCTCCTACCCACAGAAATAAAGAAACCTAATGCCCCAAGGTTACACTGCCTGTGTTCCCAGCAGGGTCTCTCCATCATCCAAATGTCCTGTTCTGTTCTAACATATCAATGAAATATGAGTGTGATGATGCTGTTTTTGTTTTGGCTGGGATCACACACAACCCATTTGCCATTGTGAGCCAGTCTTGCAGTTCTTTCTAAGTTAAAAGGGGGATAATCGAGCTAAGAAGTATTTTGTATCTATTATCTGACAGTAATGCAACAGCATCTATATTGATAATACCTCTCTTCTCTATGCCTATGAAGCACATTTTAAGTATTACAGTGGTGCTAGAAAGTTCGTGAACCCTGTAGAATTTTCTCTATTTCTACGTAAATACGAGATAAAATGTGATCAGATCTTCAAATAAATCCTAAAACTCGATAGAGGACTTAATGAAATAAATAACACAAAAACATTATACTTGTTCATTTATTTATTGAGAAAAATGATCCAAATGATCCATTGTATCTGTTGGAAAAAGTACGTGAACCTCTGGGTAATACCTTCTATTTGGAGTCAGGTGTTCCAATCAATGAGATGAGATGGGAGGTGTGGGTTGAGGAGGTGCCCTGGCCAATAAAAAAGACAGACAAACTCAAGTTACTGACAGAGCCTGCTCTTCTCAAGAAAGATTTGTTTATGTGCACTATGATTCAATCAAAACAACTTTCAGAGGACCTTAGAAGAAGAATTGTAGAGATTGTAAAGAAAAGGCTACAAAAGCATTTCTAAAGACCTGAGTGTTCACCAGTTCACAGTAAGAGAAATTGTCTCCAAATGGAGGAAACACAATACTGTTGCTACTCTCCCTAGGAGTAGGCATCCTGCAAAAATCACACCAAGAGCACAATGTGTAGTGCTAAAGGAAGTGACAAAAAACCCAAGGGTAAGAGCAAAAGACGTGCAGAAATCTCTACAACTTGCTGACGTCTCTGTTCAAGTGTCCTCTATAAGAAAAACACCGAACAAGAATGGTGTTCATGGAAGGACACCATGGAGGAAACCACTGCTCTCCAAGAAAAAACATTGCTACACATCTCAAGTTTGCAAAAGACCACTTGGATGATCTACAATGCCTCTGGGACAATGTTCTGTGGACAGATGAGACAAAAGTTGAACTTATTGGCAGAAATGCCTCTGCTGTGTTTGGAAGAAAACTGGCACTGCATGCCAGCAGCCAGGACCTTCATCCCAACTATGTAGCATGGTGGAAGGAGCATCATGGTTTGGGGCTGCTTTGCAGCCTCAGGGCCTGGACAGCTTGCAATTGTTGAGGGAACAATGAATTCAAAATTGTATCAAGACATTTTACAGGAGAATGTCGGGGTAGCAATGTGTCACCTGAAGCTTAATAGAAGCTGGATAATGCAACAAGATAATGATTCAAAAGGCAAGAGTAGATCAACAACAGAATGGTTAAAAAGGAGACAATTAATTTTATGGAATGGCCGAGTCAAAGTCCTGACCTTAATCCTATAGAAATTTTGTGTAAGCAGTTCATGCAAGCCCACCAACATTCCAGAGTTGAAGCAGTTTTATAAGGAGGAATGGCCTAAAATTCCTTAAAGCTGTTCTGCAAGGGCTGATGAACAGTATTGGAAACGGTTATCTGAGGTTATTGCTGTACAAGGGATCATGCCAGTTACTGAAAGCAAAAGTTCACATACTTTTTCCAACAAATAGATGTAATATTTGATAATTTTTCTCAATAGATAAATGAACTAGCATAATGTTTTGTGTTATTTATTTAATTGGGTTCTCTTTATCTAGTTTTAAGACTTACATGAAGACCTGATCACACTTCAGCTCATATTTATGCAGAAATAGAGAAAATTCTACTGGGTTTGCAAACTTTCTAGCACCACTGCAAGTAAATTTGGGCTGTAATAATTTTTGATTGGGCTGTGGGTACAGAACCTCAGGTGACTATTGCATTTTTCTGCCACTGGCATGTGACAGACTGCAGGCAGGAAATGATATCAAAATTCCTCCACAGTTTCACAGAGATATCCACCCACCCCTCCTTTTTCTGTCCAATGTGCTTATGAAAGCCTATGACAGCTAATAAAAGAACAAGGTCTTCCTGTTAAATCAATGAGGCAGCCAAAATGCAATTTCAATTCAACCTCCAACTTTCACCACCAAGTGCTACAACATTGATGGGGATACCAACCTGATTTTGACCAATTTAAGACATTAAGATCTTGGTAGCAGCAATTCTTAAACAGTGAGCGTTATTTCGGTAATGCAGGCGAGCCAGACCTTCTTGAATCTCCCTTTGGCACAGAATTTACAATAAAATAAAATCCACGGAGACAAAACCCACTTCCTCTCAAGAGATCGAGGCTGTCTGGTCTTAATATTGTAGCATCACTTCCTGATGAGATCCTGTTGCTTTAATTGGTGGAGCAGTGCTGCAACAGTACTTAAGGTTACGTTTTCTCCTGAGGAATTTTGCGACAAATACTAGTGCCGGTTAAATCATTTCTATCCATTGATGTTGTCTTTGCAGAACCAAATATGTGACACGTATCTCTAAGTCATAGGGATTGTTTACACAAAGTGCCCTTTTAGTAAGTATTTTATGATCTATAAATATCTTGTAAATGGTTCATTGCAAGTGAAAGAAATCCAAAGGGTATGTTTTAGTAACTTGATTTTGCTACAGTGTTGCAGATATTCTTGACATTTCATTCAGTTCAGTATCACTGGAATACATTAAACCAGATTCATGACGTTATTCCTTTAGATTATGTTATAGGAGGACACTTCAAACCTTTGGACACTATTGCCTAGGAATTCATTACCAACAACAGTAATAAACTTACTTCATAGCCTGTTGCTTGCACTCTTAACTCCTAAATAGAACATAGAATAATACAGCACAGTACAGGCCCTTCGGCCCACAATGTTGTCCCGACCCTCAAACCCTGCCTCCCATATAAGCCCCCATGTTAAATTCCTCCATATACCTGTCTAGTGTCTCTTAAACTTCACTAGTGTATCTGCCTCCACCACTGACTCAGGCAGTGCATTCCACGCACCAACCACTCTCTGAGTAAAAAACCTTCCTCTAATATCCCCCTTGAACTTCCCACCCCTTACCTTAAAGCCATGTCCTCTTGTATTGAGCAGTGGTGCCCTGGGGAAGAGGCGCTGGCTATCCACTCTATCTATTCCTCTTATAATCTTGTACACCTCTATCATGTCTCCTCTCATCCCCCTTCTCTCCAAAGAGTAAAGCCTTAGCTCCTTAACTCCTGACATGTATTTCATTGACTGTGGTTGATAGCTGATGCACAACAGCATAAAAGAAGCAAATTCAATCCACTCTGTGCTGTACACTTCTCCTGAGAGACAGAACTTGGGAGAGTTGTGTAGCAGGTAATGTTACTCGATGTTATAATTACCCCTAAGGCTCTCCATTCATTCACTCTCTAAACGAAGAAAAACTTACCAGCTGTTTGTTCGCGATCCCATTCCTTCACAGACACGGCTACATTGTGAAGGAAATCCAGGAGAGAGAATCCTACCCTCATGGCAAATGTTCTGGATATTTCCTCTCCGTACTTCTGCACCGCTGAGCTTGCTGATACCAGTGATGAATTATTGCAGGGTGCCATTGCGGGAAGTGACAACGGCTCGGGGTCCATCCTGGGATAAAGTGGCTCTTGAGGTTCAAGCAGGTCATTAATGGATGAAATAAGGCCAGAGCAGTAATGAAGACAAGCCAAGAGAATTAGCTGATGACCACTATCTAATTTTACGTAGGTTTTCAATGATTTCCGCCTTACTTTTCAATTTCTATTCTTTTGGAGCACGGTGGGAATCTTCACTGAGGAAACATACCTTGTCTGTGCAGGTCATTCTGATTCCCACCGTTCATTGTACAGCTTTCCCCCGCCATCCGAAGGTACAGCGTTCCTATGAAATGGTTCGTAAGACGGAATGTCGGAAAGTGAAGAAGCAATTACCATTTATTTATATGGGGAAAATTTGTGAGCGTTCGCAGACCCAAAAAATAACCTACCAAATCATGCCAAATAACACACAAAACCTAAAATAACAGTAACATATAGTAAAAGCAGGAATGATATGATAATTACACAGCCTATATAAAGTAGAGATACTTTTCTATAATCATTGCTGCACTGTTCTCCGTAGCGAAAATCTCTCGCAAGCGCTCTTGGCAGAAACACTCTCTCCAGTAACCTTTAAGCTATGAAGCTGCCAAATCATACCAAATAACACATAAAAATACACAGCCTATATAAAGTAGAAATAATGTATGTACAGTGTAGTATCACTTACTGGAATTGGGAAATCAGCGCCGAACACACTGGTGATGGTGTGTTAGGCTGAGTCATCGGAGGTTGGGGTGGTGCAGTAGTCCCCAACCTCCGGGCCGCCGACAGATACTGATCCGCAGAGAAAGCAGTGGTGCTGCGGTAGCCGGGACGCACCCAGCACATCTTTAAGAAAAAAGCCGAAATAAACAAGCTAATTAATGAGGTGCCGCCCGGCATGTAATTGTCGGCCCAGATCGGAGGCGACGCAATCGGCAATCGCCTCTGATCTGGGCCAACATTTATGTGCCTGGCGGCACCTAATTAATTAGCTTGTTTATTTTGGCTTTTTTCTTAAAGATGTGCTGGGTGCGTCCCAGCTACCGCTGCATTCTCCGCGGCAATGTATCGGTCCACGGCTCAGGGGTTGGGGTGATGGGACACTGGGGTGTCATCTCATCGTCTGTTTCCGTCAGGGCAGTCAGGTCATCTTCTTCTATGTCTGCCTGCCTGCCTCAATGTCGAGGTTCGTCGTCTGCTGTGGCTGATGTGGAAGGCTTGAAAAACGACAGTATGCTTGACTGCTTAGCTTCGCATATTTTTCTATCATCTCATGCAGTTGCTTCATGTTCAGTTCCTGGACAACTTCACTTTTGGTCTGTTCACTACTGCATTCGGTTTCGATTGTTATCCTCTCCTGTTGCCAAAACCTCTTCAACATCATCTTCGTCAACTTCCACAAGCCTAATTCACTTTGTCCTTACTTCGTTCACCACGATTGAAATGCTTAATTATGTCTAGTTTTACGCTAAGTGTAACACCCTTACAAGCTCTTTTAGGCTTTTCTGATCCTTAGAACTCATCTTGAAACGGCTGCTCACAGGCATGTGTTTAAGCAATGCCGGCGAGAATGCCGTTCCGGGGGAGGAGCTTCGCTGCTTGGGTCACGTGCTGCCTTTTACTGCGCGTTGCCTTTTTTCGTAACAGTGAAAAGATCTTCTGTTAGCGAAAATAGGTAACTAATGTAGGTCTTTCATAACAGCGAGCTTTCATAAAGTGAATGTTCAAAAAGCGGGGCACACCTGTATAGACACATTGAATGGCATTGTTTTCATCAATTGACACTGACAGAATCTGTACTCTCTTCTTTTCTGTCTTCCAGTCAAATAAGGTACCTGTTGTGCAACCATGCCACGCAGTTCACCCTCTCACCCCTCTCATCACATACAGCGATGAGCACTTCACGCTGGGATCTCATCCGACACAAATCCCCACAGACACCAGCTCCAAGAGAGGTGAGGAATCTCCCATGCAAAGTTTGACTGAACCTGAATATAAAGAAGGTAATATAGCAAATGTGTTATTTTTAACATCTGTTCATAATCGGGGAATTAAAGCTATAGGATTGTTTTCTTTGGTGCAAAGGAGATGGAGGGGGAGGCATAATTGAGGCATGCGACTCATTATGAAAATGAGTCAATGTAAACAGGAAGGGCTCATTTCCCTCGATTGAGAGGTTAGTAACTGGGCAGCATAAATTTAAGATAAACACGAGAAAGTCTGCAGAAGCTGGAAATCCAAAGCAGCACACACAGAGTGCTGCAGAACCTCAACAGGTCAGGCAACATCTATGGAAATGAATACACAGTCAATGTTTTGGGCCAAAAACCTTCTTCTGGACTGAACTGGAAGGGGGAAGATGCCAGAATAAAAAGGTGGGGGAGGGAAAGGAGATAGCCAAATGTGTGGGAAAAGTAAAGGGCTGGGGAGGAGACTGGACCATAGGAGAAAGGGAAGGAAGAAGGGACCCAGGGGAAATAATAGGCAGGTGAGAAGAGGTTGAAGGTCAGGGTGAGGATTAGAGGAAGGGGGAGGGGGTGCTATGAAAAAATAAATTACCGAAAGAAGTTGATATTCATGTGATCAGGTTGGCAGTACCCAGAAAGAATATAAGAGGGTGGAGGAGCAACACAAGGGTGGACTCATCTTGGCAGAAGAGGAGACCATGAGCTGACATATTGGAATGGGAATGGGAATCAGAATTAACATGTATGGCCACTGGGAAGCTCTGCTTTTGACAGATGGAGCAGAGGTGCTCGACAAAGCAGTCCCCCAATTTATAACAGGTCTCACCAACGTAGAGGAGGCTGCCTTGGGAGCACCAGACACAATAGATGACCCCAGCAGATTCGCAGGTGAAGTGTTGCCTCACCTGGGAGGACTGTTTGGGGCCCTGAATGGAGATGAGGGAGGAGGTGAATGGGCAGGTGTAATGCTAAGGGATAAGTGCTGGGTGGGAGATTCGTGGCTAGGGATGAATGGACAAAGGAATTGTGGAAGGGGTAAAAGAATTAGGGAGAAGTTAAGAAAAATCTGTTTCACTCAATAAATAATGGAGATGTGGAACTCACTGTCTTAAAAGTTGGTAGAGGCAGGAAGCTTCACCATGTTTAAATAGTATTTGGAAGGGCTGAAATATGTAGGACACTATTCTGTGAAGCTTCTGCATCGCTGTTCCAGTGATACAGGTTCAATCCTGATCCTCCCCTGCCGTCTGTGTGGAGCTTGCACATTCCTCCATGTGGACTTCTCCTCGGTACTCTGGATTACGTGTCTTAGCCCCCACACTACCCTGCATTCCAAGGATGGGAGGGTTGGTAGATGGGAGTTTGGCATTCACACTCGGCACAGACATTTGACTAAAGAGCCTGTTTGTGGTCGACACTGTTCTATGTCAATCTATCTATGTTAGTAATCTGCAATAAATTGCCCCAAGTGCATGGATGAATGATAGGATCTGGGCAGTGCTGATGGGAAGATGACGAGAATAATTTACAAGGAAAATTAGTGGTGAATGGGATTGCTCTGTGAGCCAACATCAGCTTGATCGACTGAGATTTCCTTCTTCTATGTCGGAAGGAAAAGTAAAAATCAAGGTCTGTGAACTAAAGAGTAATACAGCATAAAGATAGACATTAAATCCAGATTACCTATGATAAATGAGAAGTTTGAACAACTTGCCAAGAACTGTCTTCGCCATGAAACTTCAAGGAAGTCTAATCTCCAAGTAAAATAGATCGCAGGTGTTGGTTGACAAGATCAACACCAGAAGAAATAAGAACGATGCTGACTTGCTGCTGCCTACTTTTCCACAGCTGCACTGAGTGATGTGGGATCTGCTGAAGTTATCTCAGAGTCATTCCAATCTGTTCTAAAATATGCTTCAAATCCAGAAACTGATTCGCTGGAGCAAAGGTATCTTGAAAGAAATAGTTGCTTAACTCCAAAACTCTGTTGCTCTGCAGTAGTGAAAGTACCAGTGATGAACAGTACTGGGTCTTGCCTGTTGTGGGTAGAGCAGCTGAACAAGCACAGAGTGCCACCATCACAGGAAGAGGCCAGAGAGGAAGTAGTGTTTACATGCTGCACGCAGACTAAATAAAGAGCAGGGTTGCCTGTTTTGAGAGTGTTGTGTGTACGTGCATGCATGCAAGTGTGGGTATGTGTGTGTGAGCTTGCGTTCCTGTGTGCTTGGTTGTGTGTATTCCTGTGTGTAATCATACATTGGTGTTTTCACATGTATGTTCACGTGCATTCAAGTGTATGTGATGGATACTTTCCTTTGTGTGGCAGATGGTCATCATATTCATATTATGTATGAATATGATGAATATATGCCTATGTTCATGTACGTGGGCATTCACATGTTTATGGTCATGTGTGCATTTGTACACATACGTGTGTGTGTATGTGCATGATGCATGGGTAGGTGCACATGTTCTTGTGTGTGCATGTGGAGTGCATGCATGTTGATGTGTGGTTGTGTGGGCATGCAAGGTGTGTGTCTAATCCTCGATTGCTCAGCGAGTTACTGCACCATCTGTTGTGGCAGAGACTCGGGCGGATGGGGTTAAATCCTTCTTGCTGCTCTCAGCTGAACTGCAATAAAATGCCATTATTGTCTAAAGAAGGAATTCTTCCCATTGCCGGTTATCCAATGATCCACTAGGGAATGCTGAACTGCGAGCAATTGGTCAGTGAAATCACTGCTTTTCATGCAAATGAGGCTATGCTATGTATCTGGTCACACAAAGAAAAATGGCCATTTGATGGTCAAGCGGAGGATTGATAGCATCTATGGTTCAAGACAATGTATAAAGCAGAAGGTGGATAGAATAGACTAAACTGTACTATACTGGAAGAATAGCTTGGTTGAATTTTTTCTTCATTCATACTTGGAATGAAGGCATCACTGGCAAGATCAGCATTATTGCCCAATCCCAATTGTCCTTGAAACTGTGATCGTGATCACCCTCTTGCGTCTCTGCAGCCCTCATGTGAAGGTACTCCCACAGTGCTGTTGGGTGTGGAGCTCCAGGACTTAGATGCAATGATAATGAACGAATGACAGCATATTTCCAAATCCAAATGGCGTACGGCCTACAGGTGCCCTTGTCCTTTTCGATCTGAGGGGTTGCGTAGAAACAAGCCTGGTTGAGTGATATTGTGCTATTGTCAATGTTACCCCCCCTGTAGCCATTGTATACTGGAGATGAATTTAAGGTGGTGGATGGTTGCCAATCAAGTGGGCTGCTTTGTCCTAGATGGTGTCAAACTATTGATGCTTGTTAGGCTGTTCTCGTCTATTTAGATAGAAAGTATTCCATTGCACACCTCCCAAACTTTGTAGATTGTGTAAAGAATTAGCCTCTGGCATGCTCTTATAGCCACAGTGGCTGGTCCAGATGAGTTTCTGTGTGCTATAATGATCTTATAGGATGTTAATTGTGATGGAACAGTGATGGTAATGTCAGGACCAGACATCATAGACTTCTTATTGTCCATGAGCACTTCCCGTCATCTTTGCATGAAACTTACACATCATCAAAGATCAAAATAAATTCATTATCAAAGAACACCTGTGTCACCATATACATCCCTGAGATTCATTTTCTTGCGGGCATACTCAATAAATCTATATAACAGAATCAATAAAAAATTGCACCAATTTGGGCGTTCAGCCAGTGCGCAGAAGACAGCAAGCTGTGCAAATACAAAAATCAAGGCACAATTGCGCAAGCACGTGGATGTCAGCCAGTTAGAACAGCGAGAAGAGTTTAAAGGGAGATGGAAATTTCTTCAGCGGTTTGATCAAGGCACGACTGCAGATGGTAGTTTGCCTCCCAGGTGCCAGGGTCCGGGTTGTTGTTGATCGCTTCTATGATATCCTGAAGTGGGAAGGAGAACAGCCAGAGGTCGTGGTACATATTGGTATCAACGACCAATATGTAGAAAAAGGGAGGAGGTCCTGAAAACAGACTACAGGGAGTTAGGAAGGAAATTGAGAAGCAGGACCGCAAAGGTAGTAATCTCGGGATTACTGCCTGTGCCATGTGACAGTGAGTATAGGAATAGAATAAGGTGGAGGTTAAATGCGTGGCTGAGGGATTGGAGCAGGGGGCAGGGATTCATATTTCTGGATCATTGGGACCTCTTTTGGGGCAGGTGTGACCTGTACAAAAAGGATGGGTTGCACTTGAATCTGAGGAGGACCAATATCCCAGCAGGGAGGTTTGCTAAGGCCGTTGGGGAGAGTCTAAATTAGAATTGTTGGGGGGTGGGAACCGAACTGAAGAGACGGAGGAAGAGGCGGTTGGCTCACAAATAGAGAAAGCTTGGAGACAGTGCGAGGGGAAGCATAGGCAGGTGATAGAGAAGGGACATGGTCAGACCAACTGTTTGAGATGTGTCTATTTTAATGCAAGGAGTACAGGTTTCTCCTGCCATCCAAAGGTAGAGCGTTCCTATGAAACGGTTTGTAAGCTGGAATGTCGTAAAGTGAAGAAGCAATTACCATTTATTTATATGGGAAAAATTTGTGAGCGTTCCCAGACCCAAAAATAACCTACCAAATCATGCCAAATAACACATAAAACCTAAAATAACAGTAACATATAGTAAAAGCAGGAATGATATGATAAATACACAGTCTATATAAAGTAGAAATACTTCTCTACAATCATTGCCACACTGTTCTCCGTAGCGAAAATCTCACGCAAGTGCTGTCAGCAGAAACACTCTCTCCAGTAACCTTTAAGCTATAAAGCTGCCAAATCATACCAAATAACACATAAAAATACACAGCCTATATAAAGTAGAAATAATGATTGTACAGTGTAGTATCACTTACGGGAATTGGGAAGACTGTGCTGAGCACACTGATGAAAGTGTGTTAGGCTGAGTCGTCGGAGGTTGGGGTGGTGCAGTGGCCCCCACCCTCCAGGCCGCCGACCGATACCGATCCGCGAAGCATGCAGGGGTACAGCGGTAGCCGGGACGCACCCAGCATATCTTTAAGAAAAAAGCCGAAATAAACAAGTTAATTAGGTGCTGCCCAGCACGCAAATGTCGGCCCAGATCAGAGACGAATCGCCTCTGATCTAGGCCGACATTTACATGCTGGGCGGCACCTAATTAATTAGCTTGTTATTTCAGCTTATTTCTTAAAGATGTGCTGGGTGTGTCCCGGTTACCCCTGCATTCTTTGCAGCCCGGTATCGGTCTGCGGCTCGGATGTTGGGGTGGTGGGACATCGGTGTGTCATCTCATCGATCAGGGAAGGCAGGTCATCTTCTTCTATGTCTGCCTGCATCAATGTCGAAGGTTGAGGTTTGTCGTCTGCTGTGGCTGATGTGGACGGCTGCTTGACTGCTTAGCCTTGCGCATTTTTCTATCATACAGTTCTTTGTAAGCACTCAAACCATCCTGCAAATTTGCCCTAAGTCTATGTACCCTTTCAAAATTAAAGTCATACTTTATCATTGCAGCGAAAATCTCACGCAGTTGCTTCATGTTCAGTTCCTGGACGACTTCACTTTCGGTCCGTTTGCTACTGCATTCGGTTTCAATTATTATCCTTTCCTCTTCCAATTGCATCAGCTCTTCATCTATCAGTTCTTGGTCATGGGATGCCGAAACCTCTTCAACATCATCTTCATCAACTTCCACAAGCCAAACTCACTTTGTCCTTGCTTCGTTCATCACGATCGAAACTCTTGATTATGTCTAGTTTTACGCTAAGTGTAACACCCTTATGAGATCTTTTAAGCTTTTCCGATACTGTACCTCAGAACTCATCTTGCTAATGGATGCTCACAGGCACATGCTTAAGCAATGCCATTCCGGGGGAGGAGCTTGGTTGCTCGGGGCGTGCTGCCTTTTATCGCGCGCTGCCTTTTTTCGTAACAGTGAAAACACCTTCTGTTAGCGAAAAC
Source organism: Mobula birostris (assembly GCF_030028105.1). Lineage (NCBI taxonomy): Eukaryota > Metazoa > Chordata > Chondrichthyes > Myliobatiformes > Myliobatidae > Mobula > Mobula birostris. The sequence goes on from NC_092373.1 coordinate 163,672,199, forward strand.
AGGTAACTAATGTAGGTCTTTCGTAACAGTGAGGTTTCGTAAAGCGAACGTTTGAAAAGCGGGGGACACCTGTATTATGAGCAAAGCGGATGAGTTTAGAGTGTGGATCAGTACCTGGAGCTATGATATTGTGGCCATTACAGAGACTTGGATGGCTCAGGGGCAGGAATAGTTACCTTGAGTGCCAGGCTTTAGATGTTTCAGAAAGGACAGGGAAAAGAGGTGGGGGCATGGCACTGTAGATCAGAGATAGTGTCCTGGTTGCAGAAAAGGAGGAAGTCATGGAGGGATTGTCTGCTGAGTCTCTGTGGGTGGAAGTTAGGAACAGGAAAGGGTCAATAACTCTACTGGGTGTTTGTTGTAGACCACCCAATAGTAACAGGGACATCAAGGAACTGATAAGGAGACAGATTCTGGAAAGATGTAATAACAACAGATTTATCATGGTGGGCGATTTTAACTTCCCAAATATCGACTGGCATCTCCCTAAAGCCGGGGTTTCGATGGGGTGGAGTTTGTTAGGTGTGTTCAGGAAGGTTTCGTGACACAATATGTAGATAAGCCCACAAGAGGAGAGGCTGTACTTGATCTTGTATTGGGAAATGAACCTGGTCAGGTGTCAGATCTCGCAGTGGGAGAGCATTTTGGAGATAGTGATCACAATTCTAACTCCTTTACCATAGCACTGGAGAGAGATAGGAACAGACAAGTGAGGAAAGCGTTTAATTGGAGTAAGGGGAAATATGAGGCTATCAGGCAGGAACTTGGAAGCATAAATTGGGAACAGATGTTCTCAGGGAAATGTACGGAAGAAATGTGGCAAACGTTTAGGGGATATTTGCGTGGAGTTCTGCATAGGTACATTCCAATGAGACAGGGAAAGGATGGTAGGGTACAAAGGCTGTTGTAAGTGTAGTCAAGAAGAAAAGAAAAGCTCAAAAAACTAGGTAATGGTAGAGATCTAGAAGATTTTAAAGCGAGCAGGAAGGAGCTTAAGAATGAAATGAGGAAAGCCAGAAGGGGCCATGAGAAGGCCTTGGCGAACAGGATTCAGGAAAACCCCAAGGCATTCTCCAAGTATGTGAAGAGCAAGATGATAAGATGTGAGAGAATAGGACCAATCAAGTGTGACAATGGAAAAGTGTGTATGGAACCCGAGGAGATAGCAGAGGTACATAATGAGTGCTCTACTTCAGTATTCACTACGGAAAAGGATCTTGGTGATTGTAGGGATGACTTACAGTGGACTGAAAAGCTTGAGCATATGAATATTAAGGAAGAGGATGTGCTGAAGCTTTTGGAAAGCATCAAGTTGCATAAATCACCGGGACCGGACGAGATGTATCCTAGGCTACTGTGGGAAGCGAGGGAGGAGATTGCTGAGCCTGAGGTGATGTTCTTTGCATCATCAATGGGGACGGAGAGGTTTCAGAGGATTGGAGGATTCAGGATGTTGTTCCCTTATTCAAGAAAGAGAGTAGAGATGGCCCAGGAAATTATAGACCAGTGAGTCTTACTTCAGTGGTTGGAAAGCTGATGGAGAAGATCCTGAGAGATAGGATTTATGAACATTTGGAGAAGTATAATATGATTAGGAATAGTCAGCATGGCTTTGTCAAGGGCAGGTCATGCCTTACGAGCCTGATTGAATTTTTTGCTTATGTGACTAATCACATGGATGAAGGTAGAGCAGTAGATGCAGTGTATATGGATTTCAGCAAGGCATTATAAGGTACCCCATGCAAGGCTTATTGAGAAAGTAAGGAGGCATGGGATCCAAGGGGACATTGCTTTGTGGATCCAGAACTGGCTTGCCCACAGAAGGCAAAGAGTGGTTGTAGACAGGTCATACAGCTGTGTGCTTCAGGGAGGCTGGTCATCAGCTGTGTGCTTCAGGGATCTGTTCTGGGACCTGTACTCTTTGTGATGTTTATAAATGACCTGGATGAGGAAGTGAAGGGATGCGTTAGTGAATTTGTTGATGACACAAAGGTTGGGGGTGTTTTGGATAGTGTGGAGGGCTATCAGAGGTTACAGTGGGACATTGATAGGATGCAAAACTGGGCTGAGAAGTGGCAGATGGAGTTCAACCCACAGAAGTGTGAGGTGGTTCATTTTGATAGGTCAAATATGAGGGCAGAGTATAGTATTAATGGTAAGACTCTTGGCAGTGTGGAGGATCAGAGGCATCTTGTGGTCTGAGTCCGTAGGACACTCAAAGCTGCTGCACAGATTGACTCTGTGGTTACGAAGGCATACGGTGCATTGGCCTTTATTAATCGTGGGATTGAGTTTAGGAGCCGAGAGATAATGTAGCAGCTATATAGGATCCTGCTCAGTCGCCACTTGGAGTACTGTGCTCAGTTCTGGTCGCCTGACTACAGGAAGGATGTGGAAACCATAGAAAGGGTGCAGAGGAAATTTACAAGGATGTTGCCTGGATTAGTGAGCATGCCTTATAAGAATAGGTTGAGTGAACTCGGCTTTTTCTCCTTGGAGCGATGGAGGATGAGAGGTGACCTGATAGAGGTGTATAAGATGATGAGAAACCTTGATTGTGTGGATAGTCAGAGGCTTTTTCCCAGGGCTGAAATGGCTAGCATGAGAGTACACAGTTTTCAGGTGCTTTGAAGTACGTACAGAGCAGATGTCAGGGTAAGTTTCTTTTGCAGAGAGTGGTGAGTGCATGGAATGGGCTGCTGTTGACGGTGGTGGAGGCAGATAGGATAGGGTCTTTTAAGAGAGTTCAGGAAAGGTACATGGAGCTTAGAAAAATAGAGGGCTATGGGTAATCCTAGGTAACTTCTAAGGTAGTGACATGTTCGGCACAGCTTTGTGGGCTGAAGGGCCTGTATTGTGCTGTTGGTTTTCTGTGTTTCTCTGTAAAAAGAAAGAAATAATAGTAATAATAAATAAATAAGCAATAAATATCAAAAGCATGAGATGAAGAGTCCTTGAAAGTGAGTCCATTGGTTGTGGGAACATTTCAATGACGGGGCAAGTGAAATTGAGTGACATTATCCCCTTGGGTTGAAGAACCTGATGGTTGAGTGATAGTAATTGTTCCTGAACCAGGTGGTGTGAGTCCTGGGCAGCCTGTACCTTCTTCTTGATGGCAGCAGCAAGAACAGAGCATGTTCTGGGTGGTGGGTGTCCCTGATGGCGGATGCTCCTTTTCTGCAACAGCATTTTAAGTAGATATGCTCCCTCCCCCTCCTGTCCTCTCCTATCATTTCAGATCTCCCCCATCCCCTCCCACTTTCAAATCTCTTACTAACTCTTCTTTCAGTTAGTCCTGACGAAGGGTCTCGGCCCGAAACGTCGACTGTACCTCTTCCTAGAGATGCTGCCTGGCCTGCTGCGTTCACCAGCAACTTTTATGTGTGTTGCTTGAAATTCCAGCATCTGCAGATTTCCTCGTGTTTGCGTAGATATGCTGAATGTTGGGGGTGGGGCGCTTTACACGTGATGGGCTGGGCTGTATCCACTACCATTTGTAGGATTTTCCATTCCAGGGTTTTGGTGTTTTCATGCCAGGCTGTGATGCAGCCAGTCAATGTACTCTCAACCACGCATCTACAGAAGTTAGTCAAAGTTTCAGGTGTCTGGCCGAATCTTTGCAAAGGCATAAGGAAGTAGAGCCACTGCCAGGCTTTCCTCATAATTCACGCCAGGATTGTTTTGGGTGCCAAGGAATTGTGAGGGGAATGGAGCATCGTGGAGTTATTAGCAAATATCTCTTATGTTGAAAGGTCATTGATGGAGGAGTGGAGCTTGTTTGTGCCCAGGAACTATCCTAAATTTCTGCTACATTGATCTTCTGGGGTTTAATTTTGGATTATCGAAACATCGCAATATCCTCTATTAATCATAATCCTCTTTCTTTGAGTGAAATGTGACCCACCTCTTTGGATCGTTTTTGCCTTGATGCCCATTTGTATGGATTTGCAATGGCTCGTTACCTGAGAATGGTGTAAAGCAGTATAAATGTCGAGGAAAGTTAAGCATAATTTTTTTTTGGCATAGAAAGCAGCTAAATATTAAATTGATTTATTATTGTCACAAGTACTGAGTTACAACGATTTTTTTTGCATATTGATCATACGAATCAATTCATTACAACAGTATATTGAGGTAATACAAGGTCAAACAATAACAGTGAAGAGCAGAGTGTTACAGTTGCAGAGAAAGTGCAGCGTAGATAGACAATAAAGTGCAAGGTCAAGAGTGAGATCGAGAGTCCATGTTGTCATACCAGTGAACAAAAAACATAAGAAGAGCAGTTGAAACAGGATTTCAGAAGGGGAAAGAAGAATTCAGCTTGCTTTTCAATCCTATGCCTCTTGTTTTCCTTAAAATCCTAAAGTCTCTGTTTTGAATTTCTATGGCTGTCTTAGATAGAATTTACTTCACTGAAGAAAACGCTTCTGGGTGAAGGAACTTATTCTAATTTCCAATCTGTATTTTGAGTCTGTGACCATTGGTTCTAGACCCTCCAGCCAGGGATAATATCATTCCCCCCCCCCCCACTGAACCTGTGAGATTCTGTAAACTCACTAGAGCACAAACTTATGTTTGCTTAATGGCACAGCAGTTAGTGGTACTACTCCGCAGCTCCAGTGACTGATCTCAGCCTCTGCCTCTGTAGAGTTTGCATGTTCTCCCTGTGACTGTGTGGGTTTCCGCTGGTGCTGTATAAACTATCTGTGGTGTGGGTGGATGGCAAAAGAATCAGAGGAATTGATGGGAAAGTGTGAGAAAGTAGGTTACAGGGAAATAAGTGAGGGGAAATTGCTTTGCACTGTGAGTTGGAACATATTTGATCGACTAAATGCCTTTCTTTTATGTTTAAATAGATTTCAATAGGTACATTTAATGTCAGAGAAATGTATACAATATACATCCTGAGATACTTTTTTCTTCACAAACATCCACGGAAACAAAGGAATGCCCCAAAGAGTGAATGACAGTTAAATGTCAGAACCCCAACACCCCCTCCATCTCCCCCTTCCCACTCATAAGCAGCAGCAAAGCAATGGCACCCCTACCAAATACTCAAGCGTGCGGCAAAGCATCAGTAAAGACACAGACTTGCAGTACCCCAAAGACTACTCGTTCACCCGGTATTCGACATACCACAGGTTCTCTCTCTCTCCCTAATAAGGGAAAAAGAGGTGTCCCCGTTTCACAGCAAGAGGGGAGACATAACAAAAGAACTCACTGATTTATGGTGTTAAAAGTCTGTTGCGTTGCTTTTTCCGAGCTCTGTGCCCTAAGAACTCGGGTCCCTGGGCACACAGCCAGCAGCCAGCTCGCTGCTTTTGATCTTCCGTGTACTCCCACGACACATCAGGCAAAGGCACCGGCCCTGAATCCGCCCCGCCTCCAGAGCCACAAAAATTCGGCACCCTGAAGGCTCGCTAGTCCTCCAAGCCACATCCTTAGCATATCGAAAAGCAGCAGGTGTGCGGCCCTGACAGTGGGTCCCATTTCTGCGAAGAACCGAAGTCAGCATGTAACTCCAGGTCAGGGTCTTCAAAAGAACCTTGAAAGGGGGAAAAACAGATATCAAAGGTAGAAATAAAGCTGCTTCCAAAGATGCAAGCGAAGGAGTCGCCGTTGGGTGCCATCATCCTCCGAAGCTCCTCATGTCATAAGAAGATATTTATGGAATATGAAAGCCTCCCCACCCCATCCCAAGAATCAAACTGGTGAACCTGGTCACACCCCCTCTTTTTCAAGTATATCCATTCTTAGGTAGAGAGATGAGATCTGTACACAATACACCAGGTGCAGTCACGACCAGGCCCCATATACTTGTAATTTCATGAAAACATCTTTATTCTTGCACTCAACCATTCTTGCAATAAATGGCTACATCCCACTTACTTCCCTAACTGTTTGTTGCACCAGCAGGTTGAATTCGGGGCCACCCGAGTCCCTCAGAACACTAGGACCTTACAGTGCCCAATGACTTAAAAAAATCTCTGCATTCATACTCTTTTCCCTCAAGATGAATGAAGCTCACATTTTTCCACATTGTATCTACCCCCCATGTCCTTGCACACTCACTTAACCTGTAGATATTCTCCAAAAGCCACCCCCACCCCCACAGTCTCCTCATAACTCACATTGGTTCCCAGCCTAATATCATCAGATCATCAGCAAGTTTGGATAAATTATCCTTGGTCCACGCGTCCAAACCATTGATGTGAATTGCAAATATCTAGAGCCAAGTATCAATCCCAGCAGCAGTTCATGAGTGACACTCTTCCAAAAGTGGCCTGTTCTGTTCTCCCAATAGTGTGAGTCCCCACTTAATGGAACAACGTAGAAATAAATGTCCGCACAAGATCAGTGCATGAGAGTTGGCCATTGCACTTGTAGCTCTGCTGTTGATTGGTGGAGAAAATGCTCATTAATAATTGTAGTACACTCTGAGGTGAAATGCTCCTTCTTCTCGTCAGATTGGAACTCACTGACTGTATGGATAATGGAAAGAAGTTTCAGAATGGAATTGAAGGAAATAATTTTAAATCAGCAAATCAACGCCTGGGGAAGGGAGTAAACTATAGAGAGGTGACAAGGACATGGTGGCCACGTATTCTCCCTCTGTGTGGGATGGATTCTGTTATTTTATGGTCTGAGGTGGCCTGATATGGTTTCATTCTCAGGCAGTTGCCTACCAGGAAGTATGTGTTGGCGCTATGGGGGAAGGAGAATTTAATATGAGAAATCACTGCCATCTATGGACTTCCTAGGGGGACATTTTCAGGTATACCATAAAATGCAAAGGTCTGTTTGGGATTAAAGCCCTGTTTTAATCCTACCAGGCACTTCTGAAAGCTCTAGGGCTTCGTGTTCGTGGGTTGTCAGCAGAGAGAGTTCTCCCGGCAGAGCTTTGGATGTTAAATACTACACATGCAAAACTATTTGACCTTGAAGCCCTAAGGAATCAGCTTGATGAAGAGCTTAGTATGAGCTGGAGTGACAATCGTGAGGCAAATGAATCATATCAAGTGTTAGCATTAAGGGACTGAAAATGGTTCTTAATTAACGGCTGATCCTGTAAAGTTGCAGGTGGTGGAAAACCCCATGTCTTGAAAGAGAGAAAACTGACACCCAGCCTTGTAATGTTTTGTAGCCAATGTGTATTCCTTTCTCTGTATCTGGGAATCACAAACAGGGAACTGAAAAGCAATTGTACTGGGAAGCTAGGAAGTTGAAATCATTCATTTCAGATTGTCAACATGCCAACAGAAGATTTAATTTAGCATTCTAAGTGTCAAAGTCATTGCTTTCAACGGCCTTGGCGGTGTGTCAGTGTGTTTGTGTGTGTGTGTGTGTGTGTGTGTGTGTGTGTGTGTGTGTATGTGTGCGTGCACATACATGTGCATGTGTCTTTTTTATAGCCAGTCAGAGAAACTGCAGCATTTTAATTTTGGTTCCTTTAGGGAATAGTAACAAGGAAACGGTTGCAAATGCCAGGAAAATTAGAATTGAATTTTTATTTTCTTCCATTGCACACACTGCACTGTGACAAAGCATGAAAAGGCAAACTGATACACCCTTTCATAACTAGATGACACACTCATTAGTGAAGATTAAGACGTCACATCTATCAAGAAGAGAAAATGAAAAATAATTGTAGCAAGCTGCAGCCTATAAAAATTCAGTTAGGATTGTTTTGCTACAGAAAAGATCTGTTTTGGTTTCCTTCTTAACTCCTACAATTTCTCTCCTGCAATTATTTTGCTGATGAATACATTCCTTTGTATAAATTACTAAAAGATGTCAAGAAAGCTTAAAGGATTATATTCAGTTTTTATCAATCTTGCAAGCTGCTATTCCATTTAATTGACTTTTCTTAGAAAATAATGTCTCTGCCAGGAAACACCTGTGTAAAGGAAAGTAGATAGATTTATATTTATATAGTTGAATGGGCAATCTTCTGAAGATCTCAGGGGGTCGAACAGTATCTACAGGAACTGTTGATATTTTGTGTTGAATCCTGCATCGTTTAACAATTTCCAGACGTTCCAAAGCACCTGATTGCCAATTGTACAGTTTTGAAGTGTAATCTCTGTTGTAACACTGGATGTAGGGCAGCCAGTTTGCACAGAGCAAGTTCACCAAACAGCAATGTAATAACGGAAAAACAAAAGACTGCAAGAAAATGCTGGAATCTGAAGCAACACACAAGATACTGGAGAAACTCAGGGAGTCAGGCAGCATTTGTGAGGCAAAATGGACAGTTGATGTTTTGGATCATGAGTCTTCATCTGGTCTTGGACTGAACATAATTCACCAATGTAATAATAAGAGATAATCAATTTTTCACGGTTTTGGTCAAAGGATATACACTCAGTAGCCACCAATTTATTAGGTACACCTGTTCGTTAATGCAACTAACTAATCAGCCAATCATGTGGCAGCAACACAATGCATAAAAGCATACAAGCATGGTCACGAGGCTCAGTTGTTGTTCAACCCAAACATCAGAATGCGGAAGAAATGTGATCTAAGTGACTTTGCCTGTGAAATGATTGTTGGTGCCAGATGGGGTGGTTTGAGTAACTGCTGATCTCCTAGGATTTTCACACATAACAGTCTTTAGAGTTGAAAGGGAATGGTGTGAAAAACAAAAAACAAATCCAGTAAGCGGTGGTTCTGTGGGTGAAAGCGCCTTGTTAATAAAAGATGTCAGAGCAGAATTGCCAGTCTGGTTCAAGCAGACAGGAAGGTGACAGTAACTCTAAAAGCCATTTGTTACAACAGTAATGTGCAGAAGAGCATCTCTGAAAGCATAAATTGTCATACTTTAATGTGGATGAACTGCAGTAGCAGAAGAGCAGGAAGATACACTCAGAGGCCACATTATTAGGCACAGGAGGTACCAAATAAGTGGCCACTGAGTGAATATGTAAAGACCTATTCTGTCTCACCTGTCTCAAGTGTCTGCATAGCAAAAAGTGACCCACAGGCCACTCTGCTTAACTAAGAATTAATTTGGACTGATTATTGGTTAAGAGATGATGAAAAGGATTTCAAATTATCATAGGTTTTTCTTAGCTGGTCCTTGGAGGTCAAAGGTGACATTTCCACACCAGTTCTGTGAATTTTTAGCTGACTGAAAAGGCCAATGTGGTACCAACAGTTTTTGCCTCTGGTGGAGCAGAAGATGTATGATGGGACGAATGGACGGGTTCTTTAGGAGATGATGCACTCCTTCCAGGATTCATAACATACATCTGTTTGTTTCTAATGCATTTAACTGGTAGTTCTTCAAACCATCCTGAATGACTCGTTGACTGTACCTCTTCCTATAGATGCTGCCTGGCCTGCTGCATTCACCAGCATTTTTTGTGTGTGTTGCTTGAATGACTCATTGCTACTTTACATGGTTATGAACCAGGGATTCCTAAAAGATGATGGAGATGTTGTACTTTCTCATGGAGGTTTGAAGAACATCCTTGAATCTTGTCTGCCAATGGAATAGAATGTCTGCTTAGTAAGTCAGGAAGTTGGGCATACTGTTGATGTTACAGAAGAATACCATAGAGGAACAGGCCTTTCAGCCTCTGTTGTTGTCATCTGCCAGAAGGACTGACTAAGCATGGATACTAACGTCCGTCGTATCAAAGATGTCTTCAAGGATCCCTACAACCCAGGACATGCCCCCTTCTGATTCTGCCATTCGAAAGGAGGGACAGGAGCCCAAAGGCACACACTCAGTGATTCTGGAATAGCTTCTTCCCCTCTGCCACCTGATTCCTAAATGGATATTGAACCCATGGACACTACATTAATACCATTATTAATTTTTTGTTTTTGCGCTATTTATTTTAATGTAACTATTTAAGATACATATATATTTACTGTAATTCAGTTTTTTCTATATTGTACTGCTGCTGCAAAGTTAACAAATTTTATTACATTTGCCAGTGATATTAAACATAATTCTGATTCTGAAATGGAACTGACTTTGCAATCTTGGGGTGATTTAGTACAAATACTAGTACATTCTTAAAGGAGCAGGCTATTTGGGAAGGATGACTGAGAAAGTCCTGAACTACGGTGTTTACAATCTCAAAAGGAGAGATTTCTTTACACAGAGGATGCCAAATCTTTCGAATTCTCTACTGCGGCCCTTTGGTTGGCATCTAATTGGATTGAAGGACCTGTTTCTGAGCTGTAGAACCTTGTGACTGGTAACACAGTTTGATTTCGTTCAAACCTAAGATTGCTAAAGTTTGGATGTTTGAAGAATCAAGGTAAGTGAGGATAAAGCAGGAAAGTGGTTCTGAGGCAGCGGTACATTCACAATCTTGCTGAACAGTAGAAAGCTTAAGGAGCTGATTGGCCTTTTCCTGCTCTTATTATTTACTAAGGTGAAAATAAAACCTCATTTTCATGTTATTTCTGGAAGTACTTTGAATTGAAATTCCAAAAACTAATAGATGAAGATAAACTGATAAGTTATCTAATCCTATTCAGAGGTTTGCATGTGGAAAGAATAATTATCTTGAAAGCAATAAATAATGTCAATTCTAGTTCTCTTATTCAGGTGAGTGAAGAGGTTATTGATAACTGAGGAGAAACAGATTAATCCAAAAGTAACATTAATGGACCTCCTTATTTATTAATGCTTAAAGTACTTAGAGTTTATTTGTTTAGATGGCTATCCATTCCAATAAAGTTGTTTCATAAATAATTTACTATAATTGTAGTTGTGTGTTGAGAAAAGAGTTGAAAAGACAATTTCGGATTATATCTCGTCTAAAGCTCATCCTATTCATTTTAGTTAATTGTGCTGAAATGACTCGTGGAAATCTAATATGCTTATGTTGACTCACCTGGACCCTTCTTTCCCCTTCCAGGCATGCACAGACATCCCCCTGGTCCTGATATCCCCACCTTCTATCCCTTGTCTCCAGGTGCTGTCGGACAGCTCACACCTCCTCTCGGCTGGTAAGCCTTTGGTTTTCTTTGAACTTAAGCAAGTTGGCTGCAAGTCCCCCTCTTTCTTTTTAAGCAGTTTCTGAGACTTTGAAATTGACACGGCATTACCACCATTGTAAGACTTTAATTGCTAAATTTAAAGAGGAAAGCATTGTGGCTGGCTATCGGCTGTAATTTCACATCAAAATTTGAGTAAGTGTTCGAGGCAATCTAGATAATCTCAAAACACAACCCAGGTAATAATGTAATGACCACAAAATATTAGAACAAATGCGGAAACCTCCTTGATACAATTTTGGAGTGAATTGTACTGCTTAGTTTGCCTTGACCTGTACACACCGGGACAATATTAGGTTTGGACCCATCTATTTTTGTTAGACGGATCATCAAATTATATCTTGTAACGTCTTTCAGACAAAATATTTTTAACCATTTCGCTGTCTGAATTTAAAGCATACCATAACAGAAATATATTGAATTTGTAAAAATGTTACAAAGTAAGGCTTCACTGAGACACGAGACTGTGCACGTGCTGTAAATCTTGAGCAATATGTACAAAATGCTGGAAGAACTCAGTAGGTCAGGCAGCATTTATGGAGGGGAAGTGAACAGTCAATGGGCTGAGACCCCTCGTCAGGAGTAGAAAGGTAAAAGCCAGAATAAAAAGGTGGGGAGAAGAGAAGGAATGCAAGTGAGCAGGTGATAGGTGAAAATAGGTGCAGGGTTAGGTGGGTGGATGGGCAAACCGAGATGAAGTAAGAAGCTGGGAGGGGATAGGTGGAAAAGTAAAAGGCTAAAGAAGAAGGAACCTGATAGGACAGGGGACCATGGAATAATGGGAAGGAAGTGGAAACCAGAGGGAAGATGAGCAGGGCAGGTGAGGAGAAGAAAAGGAGGGGCCACCAGAATGAGGGAAAACAAAGGAAAAGGGGAACAGAGGGGAGTGGTGACTAGAAATTAGGGAAATTAATGTTCATCCCATTAGGTTGGAGACTAGTAAGAGGGAATATGGGCTGTTGCTCCTCCAGTTTGCATTTGGCCTCATTGTGTCAGCAGAGGAGGCTGTGAACAGACATGTAGGTGTGGGAATGGGAAGTGGAACTGAAATTGGTAGCCACTGGGAGATCCTTGGTGGTGCGGTAGTCAAAGCGAAGGTGCTTGATGGAGTGTTTCCCCAATCTGCATTGAGTCTCACCAATGTAGAGGAGGCTACACCGGCAGTACAAGATGCTATAAGTGACCCCAACAAACTCTGAGCTGAAGCACCATCTCACTTAGAAGGACTGTTTAGGGCCCTGAATTGTGTTGAGGGAGGAGGTGTAGGGCCAGGCACAGTTGCAGGGATAAGTCATCAAGATAACTTGGAAGTCAGTCGATTTATAAAAGATGTCAGAAGATATTCTGTCTCCAGAGATAGAGCCAGAGAGATTAAGAAAGGGGAAGAGAGGCCCAAGTAAATTTGAGGACACGGTGGAAGCTGGAAGCAAAGTTGATGAAATTGACAAGATCAGCTTGGGTAAAAGTAGCAGCACCAATGCAGTTGTCAATGCAACGGAGAAGCCATTGGGGAGCTTTACCAGTGTAGGATTGGTGCACGGACAGTTCCACGTCACTGATGTAAAGACAGGCGTAGCTGGGTCCATGCCATGCATGTAGCCAATGTAAAGGACGGCAATCCTGTATGCTTTGATACCTTTAGCCTATGTTGCGTGGGAAGCTTTAACTACTGTATGAATATTAGACAGATATTGTGTAATAATACCATGAAAGTAAAGGGTTCTGCTGTTAAAACAAATGGTTTGATTGAGATACACTATTTTCATGATCAAATATATTCATATTGATTTATATGATGCTTATTATAATACAGATATCTCTGAAATGTACACGGTCATAAATACTACAGTATTTAAGTTGACAGTGCATAATGATTGATTGTGTAAAGTTACTAAGCATTACAACATAAAAATATAAGAACATAAGAAATAGGAGCAGGAGTCGGCCATCTCAGCTATTGAGCCTGCTCCGCCATTCAGTATGATCATGTCTGATCTGGCCACGGACTCATCTCCACCCACCTGCCTTTTCCCCATAACCCTTAATTCCCCTACTATTCAAAAATCTATCCAACCTTGTCTTAAATATACTTACTGAGGTCGCCTCCACTGCTTCATTGGGCAAAGACTTCCACAGATTCACCACTCTCTGAGAAAAGCATTTCCTCCTCATCTCTGTCCTAAATCTCTTGAGGGTATGTCCCCTAGTTCTAGTCTCACCTATCAGTGGAAACAACTTTCCTGCCTCTATGTTATCTTCCCTTTCATAATTTCATACTGTATGTTTCTATAAGATCTCCTCTCTTTCTTCTAACTTATTGTTTTACATAACTTTGTGAACTCCTTTCTACCTAGTAGGTCAAACGTTTACCCAACCAACTTGCAATTAATCCTCAACTTCATTTCTTTATCTTTCCTCTCCATTATTTTTCAGGGTTAGCAAAAGTGTAAAGCCTGTATGTGTCTGATTCCAAGCCCATGTTATAGGTCTTTGTGAGAATGTTATTAAATGAAGTGTGTTAGTAATACAAAAAGCTTTTGTGTAGAATACTCATCCACATACTTTATATCTTACACCTTCTCCTGCCTTAATTTCATTAGTTTTTCAAGGTGGAGTAAACATTTCAGTCCAACATCTGCAGGCTTCACTTAATAACTCTTCTCATAGGCACACACCCACACCCACACCACAAACGCACACGCATACACAAAAACACACAGATACGCACATACCACAAACATGCACGCACACACAGACACACACACACACACCCTGACACTCACACCCACACAGACACTCACTCATGCAGAGCACACTATGTGCTAGCCAAGCTGTAATATTTTCCACACGGTGCCCAATTTTTATTTCCACTGGGTTCTGTGTAAAACAGTTGGTGATTAGTTATGTGTCTGTTTTCTGCTTTTAGTATAATGTCAGAGAAAAGGCCATTAAATCCAACTAGTCCAGCCCTTTCTATTGTCCAAAAACACAACCATCCTCTATCACCTTTTTGAATATCCCAGATCCTTTCACTCTCCTGAACTGTACCCAATAAAGCAATTAATGAGAACCCCTCAGTAACCTTTCACAGCAATATGCCTTCACTAAAGTTCGCACATTCTGGTCAGATGCACACATGAGTTCTTTCAGACACATAGTGCCAGATGTAATTTTGTCATACAAAATCATGCTTGTACGTCAGGTAGTGTCAAAGAAGTTAATTGAAAGTGTGCAATTATTTGAATTCAGAATCTTTAATACGATTTACTTGGACAAACAGCTGATTTTGAGAGTTTTTACAGTTGTGCTTGATGACATCTTATGAGCAGAAATCTTTGTCATTTGTTACTAAGGGAATTGAATACTGCAAAAACAAGTAGCTGCTGCCCATTTTGGGTCTACCTGACCAAGGTTAGCCTGTGCATCCAACCAGTAGAGGATTGAGCCTGCCTGAGCTAACAGGAGCTCCCCTTTCCATATTCATATCTAGATTGACAGCATGAGTGAAAGACAGCTGTGAGGCGCTTTAGATAAAAGGTCAAGCAACTGCTTTGCTTGTGAATGAACTTCCTTTTGCTTACCTACCGTCATGGCCCGACTAATATCTGTGTTGTATAGACTTCATATCCTGTTTCCTCTTCCCCTGCCTCATCTGGGTCGAGAGGAAAGGTATATCAGCTGCAGCAAGTTGCTGGAGCAACTCAGTGGAGTGGGTTACATCTGTGGAGGGAAATGGGCAGGCAGCAGTTCAGGTTGAGACCTTTCCCCCGACTGAAAGAACAGAGGGGAGATATTGTGTAAAAGTAGGTGAGGGGAAGGAGTGGGGCAAGAACTGGCAAGCATAGGTGGATCCAGGTGAGGAAGGGTGATTGGCAGATGGACAGGAAAAAGTGGATATAGTGATAGAGGCTGGAAAGAGATTGGTGGAGGCACCAAAGGCCTGTAGATGATGGAACCTGTTGGAAAGGAGGGCGGATCATGAAACCAAGTAAAGGGGGTGAGGTGGGCAGATGGCAGTGGTGGGGAGGAGGGGACCCAGTGGGAGGAGTGTGTGGGTGATTGGCAGATGGGGTGGCTGGGAGGAAAGAAACAGGGTGATCGGGAGCTCAGGTGGGGGGGTACTGAGTCTCTATGGGTCAATCAGGGGAAGATGAAAAAGGGACAGAGGAAGAGTAGGTAACCTGAAATTGAAATATTATAGTTATGCACATTTTACAATGTCAGGACAACCCATTAAAGTTCAAAGTAAATTCATTATCAAAGTATATATGCCATATGCTACCTTGAGACTCATTTTCTTGTGGACATTCATCGTAACTAGAAAGAAACGCTGTGAATCAATGAAAAACGGCACATGACAGAGGCAGACAAACAACCCATGTGCAAAAGACAGCAAACTGTGCTAATACAAAAAAGAAAAGAAGAAAAAAAAAGCAATAAGTATCGAGAACATGAGTTGTAGAGTCCTTAAAAGTGAGTCCATAGGTTGTTGAATCAGCACAGTGTTGGGGTGAGTGAAGTTTTCCTGTCTGGTTCTGGAGCCTGATGGTTGAAGGATAGTAACATAGTCACTGTTCCTGGACCTGGTGGTGTCCCACCTCACCTCCGTTATTTGGTTCTATGATCCTCCTTTCTTTCTACTAGATTCCATTATTTACCTCCACCAATCACTTTCCATCCTCTATCACTATTTGCACACTGTCCTCCTCCATCTGCCAATCACCTTTTCTCTCTTGGATCTACCTATTGCTTTCAGCTCTTGCTCCAGCAATACACAAATTGCTGCAGCTGACTTGTGCACGTCAAGCTCTCGTGGACAGCCCTGTGATTAGCTTTATTTGCTAAAATAAAGATTAGCTTTATTTGTTACATGTACATCAAAATATCAAAATGTTCAGTGAAATGCGTTATTTGCTACTAAGGATTGTGCTGGAGGCAGCCCACAGGTGTCGCTGTGATTCCAGTGCCAGCATAGCATGCCCACAATTTACTAATCCCTATGTCTTTGAAATATGGGAAGAAACTGGAGCACCTGGAGGAAACCTACACGATTAAGGGGAGAATGTACAAACTCTATTGACTGATGAATTAATACTGATGAGAACACAGGAAGAATTTCTTTCAAAATATAGCTGTAAAATGTTCCATACCCTCTGTACAAGAGCAGATAGTGCTTAATTTATACATTAATTTTCTTCAGTCCCTCAATCTAGAGTCTTATGGTCAAGTATCTGGAATGGGATTTGACACACAACCATCTGATTCAGTCAAGTATTCTAGTCACTAAGCCACAACATAGTGTTGTGGTACAGAGCAACTTCCGTAGGACTGAGTTCATGCACAACAGATTATACAAAAATAACTTAATGGGAAAAAATATGAAGGGAAAATACTTTTATCATTTATAGTAGCCTGTTTTCAATATAAATTATTACCAGTTATTTTGGAAGCTTTTTTCATATTGTTGTCAAATGACAATTGTTCAGTGTAGCACTCAATAGCTTGGAGTCTTATGTCCATCACAATAAACTCCTTGCTCTGACAAACCAAAGACCATATGAAAGATGCTGAGAGAAGGGGAAGGAAAACTGCCAGCAAGTGTGAGGCAGGGTATGAGAGAGGTAAGCAGTGGGAGAGAGAGTTAGTTTTATTCAAGCATAAAATGTTGGTATCGCTGGTAAGGTTACCATTTATAGCCCATCTCTAATTGCTCCTGAGATGGTCCATACTAATATTATGGTACCTGTGCTAAAGATGCACCAGTTTAGAAGAGAATTGCCTTGGGAATGAAGGATAAATTATAAGTTAACTAAGTGAATCAGATTAGGATTTTATAGAATATGTATATATAAATTTGAGTATGTTGCTGCTCTTATTTTTCAAGGTAGTGGAGGTCACAGATGCTTTTGAAGAGCTCTGAGCTACTTGTTGAAAGGTCCAGATGGTATCTGCTGCAGACAAAATGTGCCAAGAATCTTTGGAAAACTAGATGATCAAGGTGCTAGTCAAATGGGCTGCTTTGACCTGAGTGTTATCAGACACCGTGAATGTTGTTGGCTGTCCCTAGGAAGTGGAGAGTGTTGCATCATGCTGTTTACTTTCCTGGAAGTGAATGCCTTGTAAATGCTAAAATGGTATTTAGTGAGTCACTTTTTAGCCCCTGGTCCCTTGTCCAGTTAAATCTTTCACCAGTTCATATTGATGGCGAGGCCTTCTATTTATAATGATAAGGAATAGTGAAGATACTTGTTTTCATTCATCAGCTGAAGCCTTAATGTTGGCACAGAGGGAATTGCTTCCTTTACTCTTGACTGAATAACATGCAATCTTCAGTGAACATTTAATCTTATGGAGAGAAGGTGGATGGTTGTGCTGGGGATGTTCCTCAGAGGAGTTCCAACAGTATTTCTGGTTTAAGGTAATTGACTTCCACTGACCACGAATGTGTTACTCTGTTCATGTTTACATATAAATTAAGCACTATCTGCTCTTGTACAGAGGGTGGAGAACATTTTACAGCTATATTTTGCTCTGTTCAGTTGAAACTTTGCACCCATTCCCCCCGACTTCAGTTTTACCAGAGTTTGTCGTGCCACATTCGATCAGAATGTAGAGCACAGGGTCTGGCTCTTTGGCCCATGATGTCCACGCAAGCCATGATGCCAAATTAAATTAATCCTTTCTGCCTGTACAGGATCCATATCCACCATTCCCTTTATGTTCATATGGCTACCTTGATGTCGATGACAATCACTTCCAACCAAGCTCTGGAGCTAAGCTGAGTTGTACTGAAGGAATATGGGAGATGAGGAGAGAGAAAGAGACAAAGGGACTAAAGGATAGTGACATTGAGAAGTATGAGAAGGAGATGAAGAAAGTAATACAGACAGGAAAGAAATATGTGAAGGCATCTTGACAGGTAGAGGGAAGGAGAAGGGAAGTAGGAAAATAAATGAGAAACAGAGGAAGGTGAGGCAGTTGAAAAAAAGCATAGGTGTGGAGGCAGAAATATGAGTGTAATAGAAAAGTACGTTCAGTTGTCATAATTACAATTGTATATGTTTACTGGACCTCAAAAGTTTAACTGTGCATTTCTGCCTTGAGGAATAAAGAGGCAGGAAATGGTCTGTACACTTAGTCAACAGACAGGTCCTAACCTTTCCAGGAGAGTGGTGAACAGCAAGTCAGTCCCACTGAGACTTCCACTGATGGAAGCAGAGGCATCAGTGTATTGAAGGCATGGAGTACCGTGGTGACCATATCATTTGGTTGAAATTAGTTGTGTAATTTGATGGTTACTTCAAGCTAATTGTGACACCATTGTTAATTTTAGATCTTTTTTTATAAATGGATAGGAAATAAGTAAACATATATTCTACTGTATGGATATTTAAATTGCTATGAGCACCAAACAAAATTAATTAGAAATTTTATCTGATTGAAAGCACAATTATTACAGTATAATCCATTTTAACAGAGAAAAACAACGACATAAGGCCAATGTATAGTCTAGCTTTTAATTGCTCCACACAACTTTTCCCATTGCTCAACTTTCATGTTTTTTTCTGTTGAATTAAATTGCAGAGACAGCATGGCATAATTTAATTCTAATCATTAAATGCAATCCTTTAATTATACTTTGAAATTGATATAAAAATAATGGTATTTTATAAACACCTGGGACATAACTATATAGTTTCTCCAAAACAAAAACGCATGCTTCAAAATATTAATTTGAAATTTTCTTTTAAGTTGTCCATTTTCAAAGTCATGTCAAATTAAACTAGTCAAACTGAGTTACTTGAATTGGCATGATGGTTTTCTGATCAGCCGAGCTAAGCGAAAACAAGCCAGTGATCTTCAAGTGAACCATACTGGATCACCAGCCAGTGCTTTATTGGTCCAAAGGGTTCTATCTTCTGGCTGCTCTTTTCCAAATGCTTGTCATGGTTCCCAAGAATATGCTTTCTTCATTGTCTGATCTGTTGACCCTTTTATATACTTGTTCTCAAACCATTCATGCCACAGACGTGCCAGCAAAGACTATCACCAATAAGAGAGGGTCTAATCACTTACCCTTAACATTCAGCCAAAACATATTTCATCAATATTTTGTGGTCACTACTGACCATAAAATCATCAGGATCAGCTGCACAAATTCTGTGGTTTCAAGAGTAGGTCAGTGGCTGGGCATGCTATGGTGAACTACGCAGTAGTTGACACTCCAAAGACGAACCATGGCAAAATTCAGGAGTGTGATGGAACACTCCACCTGCCCGCATGAGTGCAGCTTCAATAACTCTCAGGAAGCTTGACATTATTCCAAAGAAACAACACGCTTGACTGGCATTCTATCCATTTTTCTTCTCTTTTTTTTGGCGTATGTGTGTGTGCGTGTGCGTGTGCGTCTGTGTGCGTGTGTCCATGCATGTACGATGTTGGTGGGACGATGTCTTTTTCATGCCTTTACAAGGTGCGGAGCAAGAGAGGGAGACTGTGGCACACCACTGCTCACACGGACATTTTGCAGTATTTTTCCCTTTATTTTACGAGGTCGAGTTGTGATCTCAATACTCAACCGGGCAGGGATGGAAAGCATACTCGGGAGTGGACCCGACTGGGTTCGAACCCAGGAATCTCAGTTCCAGAGTCCGGCGCTGATGTCATTGCGCCACCAGCCAGCCCTCTATCCATTTTTCTAACCATTCATTCATTCTTCCAACTTTGCACCATTAATGCGGCATGTGTATTCAACAAATACTTACCTACTGCCCATTACGCTGCTGGCACTTAGGGCAGCAATGAAGTCCTCCATCTTGGTCAGCCCTTGGTCACGCAGAGGTAGAGAAGAATTCTTCATCGCGGTTGTTAACAGTTTTTTTTGACCAGTCAGGGTTGTTCACCCTGAGCTTAATCCCCCAAACCTGAAGCACTGGTGGACTACTTTTAGTCTGGCCTTTACCCTTTGACCTGTTTGGCATGGGTCACCCTACCAACAGTCAAAGCACAAGGCCCTGACTCCAGCCAATGTAGCTCTCCAAGTCAGTGAGGCACGAAAGCCTACAAACCCTATGACAAGATTGTTGTCCTCTTGAAGGATATTCAATAAAAGCATTGCAGTTAGTCACTAATGCTAATATAACCTGCTGCTGCCAAAAAGGATGAAGGCATGAACTTCGTGAGAATACCACTCCTTGCTGATTTCTCTATAAGTCGAAACTCATCCTGACTTGGAAGCAAATTCCCGGCCTTTCATGGATGCTGGATTGAAATCCTGAAAGTTCCTACCCAAAAGCATGATGGGAGAACCATCTCCAGGTGTTCAAAGTCTAGGCTCTCCAACACCTTCTCAAAGGGAATTACTGATGGACCTTGGTACACACCACACCCCACCCAACATCCATATCAAATGTCCTTTCCCAACAGTATCACTGTGTAACAGATTGCTGATAGAATTGTGAAGACAATTTAAACCATCCTTAATTCCACCAAACCTGCAGGTACCTGTTTGCTCTCCATTCTCTAATGCCTTCCAATTTCCATAGTAGTCTGGGGAGAAAATGCTATGCCTTGTCAGGAATAGGGACAATGAAACAGAAATATTTATTCCTCCTCAATAATCAGAGTATTTAACACTATTGTTTGAGTTGCCAATTCATGAAGCATACGCTAGGAACCAATGTCCCATCTAGCTGCAAGGTGGCAGCTCTTACAAATTTGAAAAACATGACGAGAAGTTGAGAAATCCCTTTGTTTCCCTGTTTTCTGTAACCTCTACTGATACTGTGACTAATTGGCCTTCATCTTATGAAAAGCTTTCTGACTTTCTGGGCAGAATGTCACTGCGACAGTTTAAAACGAAGCCAAAGCATGCTGAAAATTCACAGCTGAGCAGCCAGTGTCTATGGAGAAAGAAGCCACTGGCCTTCCTTTGGGAAAACGAACTGAAGAGTTAGTACAAATGGATGATCAGTCTTTCTTCCAGTTAGCGTCAAGCCTGGATGAATATCCTGTGATCTTCAGAGGAGGATTTTGGCTGTTTTATAACACAGATACCTGTATACTGAAATTAGGCAAGAAGCTGACAAAATATACGTAAGGGAAAGTGATTAAGTAACAACTTTCTGCCACCTTGCTGAGTTGTACCCAAGTTATGACTGACTGACCAATCGGGCTGTCTGTTGTTGCAAGGTGACCTGTAATGATAATTGGCATTGCACATATAATCTAGACAAATAAAACATGGTTTATTTGGACCTCTATACCAAATGAAACCTGAGTTCACTCTGTTCCCTCAGCACTATTCTACTATTCCACTTCCAAAAGATTTGTATGTGCAGCTTCTTCCAAGGGGATATTCATGTGCTCGGCACTCTGGTGACTTTGAATTTAACTTGTGTTGATTCTGTAAAAAGTTCTCTTCAAGCATCTTACACTAGGTTTGCTAACTTGCACAGATACCCTCTTAGGATGTAGCTCAGTGCTACAATCCTCTCCTGCTCACACCCCTCCATGATTTTTCCACTCCTAACCTGTTTCCATACTCTAATAATCTATGACTTAGTATCTAGGCAAGGTGTTGAATTGGCAAGACATAGCTATGGGCTGACAGCTAGAGAATGGGATTAGTGTAGCAAGGTATTAGATGGCCAGTATGGACATGGAGGGCTGAAGGGCCTGTATCCACGTTGTATGATTCTATGACTTTTCGCTTTGGAGCCCCTTCCCCAACTTCTCCATTTTCCTATCTTACTTTCCTCTGTGAATGCACTTTTAGTTTCATTAAACTTGTGTCCCAGTATTTTGGCTCGACACAAGTTTTTGTTGGTTTACAAGCAGTCAAATGCAGCTTAAGGCTCTTAGACCTTCTTGTTCCATTGAACACAAGGGAATGTTAGCTTGATATGAATGTTTGCGTTTAAACACGAGCAAGTGGGTAGAGTTACACCACCCACTTTATCCATTATTAACACTTTCTACTCTAGCCGAGTTCACAATCAACTCTAAATTGTACAGAATTTGCACTCTATTAAATTCAGTGTTTTTTGTTTTATCTGTCTTGTTTCAGGTTTTCACATCCCATGGTTCCTACCCACCCCGGTCCTCATACAACTGGAATTCCTCACCCAGCCATTGAGAACCACCAAATCAAGCAGGAACCCATTCACAATGAGATTGAACTCATGAACACGTAAGTTGATAACTTGGAGAAGTTGAAAATCATTGTTCAAACTTCCAAACCAGAGGATGATAGGTTTTGTAAAACTCAAAACACTGGAGGCAAATATGAAATAAAGCACAGAAAACAGAAGGGAAGCAATTATCACTTCAGGTCATTTTTATTTATTTAGAGATACAGAGCAGAACAGACCCCTCTGGTCCAGTGAGCTACACCACCCAGCAACCCACCTATACTCACACTGGACAATTTACAAGGACCCATTATTCTACTAACAATTTTGCCTTTGCACTGTGGGAGGAAACCAGAGCACCTGGAGGAAAGCTGCATGACTACGGGTGAATGTACAAACTCCTAACAGATGGCACCAGAAATGAACTCTGAATTCTGGAACATCCCAAGCTGTAATAGCGTCGTGCTAACCACTACGCTACCAGACCCTTCTGCAGAGTTGCGAACTGTCCCTCTTTCTCCAGATGCTGCCTAATCTGTTAGAGTTATACTAGGTCAGAGAGCCCAGAGGGGAGATGGAGTTAAGTTGCAGATCAAATATGATCTTGCTCCATGACAGAGCAGACTTTGGGATGATTTGGCCTTCACCTTGTCATCTGTTGCTCCCTAAGTTAGGAAACTGATCAGGCTGGAGGAGATGCAGACTGATTTTATCTCTTATTGGATGTTTGCAAGGTGGGAAAGCTTCACATAGGTCAAGAGCAATGTCCCCTCTAAGGTGTGCACATGTGCCGTGCACACATCTTTTGCTACTAGCACGCAAAGGAATTTAAACTGCCTACAAACGGTTGTTGCCCTCTACCTCGTACTGTTAAGTATATTTCAGGATTGTACACAATCACATTTCCTTTTCTGGTTTCTGATGTGGAAAGTGTTGACAAAGTGGAGTTTGCAATGATTTGTCTGCAAATTTTAGAACTTTATTGAAGAATTTCTTCAGTATGCACGTGTTGTTTTCACTGGGCAAAAAAATTGCACAGCACAAGATTTTTGCGCACACTGGTCATTACGAATTAGAAGGAAAATAGGTCAACAGTATATATTTTTTCCCTACAGAAAACCTCAGCATGAAACGAGGAAAGAGCAGGAGGCCAAGAAACCTCACATCAAGAAGCCCCTTAATGCCTTTATGTTATACATGAAGGAGATGAGAGCAAATGTGGTCGCAGAGTGTACACTGAAAGAGAGTGCCGCCATCAATCAGATTCTTGGCAGAAGGGTAAGCAGGCGTTCTGCATTAGTAGAGTTCTGTCTTTTGTAGCAAGCCATTGGAAATTATTTTAGTCTAGACTTCATCTTGCAGTGGTTCAGGAAGGTGACTCACAATCATCCCTCCTGAAGGGCAGTTTGGGATTGGAAATACACGTTGGTCTTTCCACTAGCAACTCCTGTCTCACAAAAAGATTTAAATTCCTACATTGGGTGTCAGTGGTCCGAGTTAGCTTTCTTTCCGTGGCTAGGTCCAGTGTGGCATCCTATGTGTTGTTACAGCCAGTTTCTGTGGGAAAAGCCTGTTTCCAGTATTGTAAGGAGATGTGGAGATACTCTGACAGTACAGTAGAAATCTGGGTGTTAACCGCTCTCCTGGAGTCACTCCACATTCAGACAGGCTTTACTTTGCAGTACTACTATAAATAATATTGGAATATTTCACACTGTCTGATACTCCCTGTTCAACCATCAACTACAGTTCTAAATAAGTGGCCATCTCTTGGATACCAGTTCAGTTGTTAATATCTCTGGAGTTTCATTAAATAGTAGTTGACTTCCCGCTATCTTCTTCCTCTGAATAACTAATGAATCAAAAATATCCAAATAAAATAACACACTAAGTCATTTGTTTTTCTAACTTTGCTGCATATATCCCAGAGAGTGTTGATTGTGGTTGCAATGGCCAGAGAGGGAAACAGCTTGGTTCAGCATTATCAACGTAAAGATAAACCACATGCAACCGGTGCTGGGTCACACAAAGGTGCTATGCAAACCCAATGGCATCCCTGCACACATAATTCTGGCCTTTCATATCTTGTGAAAGTCGCCAGTGTCTGTTTTTAAGTGATATCTGCCCCTCTACTTACCACTGCCCCTGGCTATACTCCTTTGTTCTGTTATTTGATACGTAACAAAAAGAAAAGTCTCACTGACAACCCCCCTTCTAAGTTTGACAAGTTTGTTCTGCAGGGTGATTCTGAAATGCACATGAGCAACAGTCTTCTTTATTGTCAAAGATTGAATGGTGGAGGAGGTGGAGGAGGTGAAGCAGGCTGAGCTGAGAAAGAAACAAAGGAACCTTTGTATACGAAAGTTTCCTGAATGTTTAAATTACCTGCTCAAGCCTCATGATGTCATGTGATAGAGCAATCAGTTCTGATTGGAAAAAAATCAGGAGACATAGATCATATTAATCTCATGTTCCTATTATTGATTACTGGACCATAACATCTAGCCCCCAATTCAATAGTTGATTCAATAGTTCTTTTCAAACTGTTCTTTTTCCCTAATTTCAATTTTCTTATAATTAATAAAGAGGTGTGTTCAAAGAAAAGTAAGGCTTCTTTTCCTCACCACTTTTCTACGCTTCTCAGAGATTAATTTTTAATCCCTGAAGACATCAGGATGATTCTGGATAGGCAATTAAAATGGGACTTCATAAAAATGTGTGTCTCTGTCTGAAAGTAGGAAGGTTTGAAAACTAAAGGACTATTTGGAGATCTGTAGTTGAGAACGATCCTATATCCTTCGGCAATGGTGTTTTTTTTAATACTCCGAATGAATGCAGATCTCTGTACATACGATGTCTATGTTAGTGACAACCTCGGCACCTACTATTTTTGCCCTAATTACCCCGATTTACATTTAAGAGTCAACAACATGGGTCTAGAGATGACACGCAGTCCAGACTGGGTGAAGAGAGATCCTAAGCAAAGGACATTAGTTAGGCAGTTACGTTTGTATGGTGGTTTGGTAGCTTTGCAGACGCCATTATGAATATTGTTTGTTTTTGCACCCTGCTCTTACTGTTTTAAATGGAGACAAAAATCAGGAGATCCATTTAGTGGTAAATTGGTTTATTATTGTCGCACGTACCGAGGAGCAGTGAATAATTTGTGTTGCATGCCATTCATATCAATCAATTTATTACAACAATACATTGAGGTGGTACAAGGTAAAACAATAATGGACTGCAGAATGCATGTTAAAGTTACAAAGAAAACGGAGCAGAGATAGACAATAAGGTGCAAGGTCATAACGAGGTAAATTACGAGGTGAAAAATCCACCTTGTCAAACTAGGGAACGGTTCAATACTCTTATAGCAACAGAATAGAAGCTGTCCTTGATTCGGATGCTATGTGCTTTCAGGCTTTTATATCTTCTGCCTGATGGGAGAGGGGAGAAAAAAGAATGTTTGAAGTGGGGTGGGGTCTTTGATTATGCTGGTTGCTTTACTGAGGTATAGACAGAGTCCATAGAGTGGGAGCCAGTTCCAGTTTCCATTTTATGCGGAGCTGCATCCACAACTCTGTGCAGTTTCCTGTGCTCATGTTCAGAGCAGTTGCTGTGCCAAGCCATGTTGCATTCAGATAGAATGCGTCCTAAGGTGCATTGATAAAAATTGGTAAGGATCGACAGGGATGCGCCAAGTTTCTTTAGCCTCCTGAGGAAGTGCGGACATTGGTGAGCTTTCTTGGCGATGACATCAAAGAGGTTGGGCCAGGCCAAGCTACTGGTGATCACTCTTGGGAACCTGAAGCTCTCATCCCTCATAACCTCAACCCTTCTGCTGTCAACAGGAGCATGTGCACTGCCCTTGGCCAATGAGTGTATTCTTTGCTTCTACTAGTATACTTAAAATGCTGTTTTATTATCAGCAATGTCAGAGAATGTAAAAGGTAACTTAAGCTGAACCACCGTAGACACATCTTAACAGAATTGTCCAATTTTCCTCCCCAGTCATGATCTCATCTCTCACCTTGGAATTGGTTGAAATGGGTCTATTATTGTTAAAAATACATGTACTGAGATACAGTGCAGTGAAAAGCTTGTTTTGTATGCTGTTCATACAGATCAAATTATTACACAGAGCATTGAAGTAAAACAAAGTCAAATAGTATCAATGCAGAATGATGAGTAACAGCTACAGACAACTCATAGATTGTGAGATCAAGAGTACATCTTACCATACTACATAACTATTTCATAACAGCGGGGGTAGAAGCTTACCTTCAGGATTTCAGGATTTTGTATCTTCTGCCCAATGCAAGAGGTGAGAAGGAAGAATGCCCGGAGTGGTTGGGGTCTTTGATTATTTTGTCTGCTTTACCGAGGCATTGTGAAGTACAGACAGAGATAATGGAGGGAAAGCTGGTTTCCCTGATGTGGTGAGGTGTGTCTACAATTCTCTGTAGTTTCTTGCAGGTCCAGGCAGAGCAGTTGTAATACCAAGGTTTTATGCATCCAGGTAGGATGCTTTCTGTGGTGCATCGATAAAAAATAGAAAGGGTTAATGGGAATATACCAAATTTCTTTAGCCTTCTGAGGAAGTAGAGATGTTAGTGAGCTTTCTTGGCTGTGGTGTTGACTTAGGCTTGGTGTAATCTTCGCACCTAGCAACTTGAATCTCTGAACCCTCTCAATGTCAACACCATTGATGTAGAAAGAGCATGCACCCCTTCCCCCTACCTCTTCCTGAAGTCAATGACCAGCTCTCTTGTTTTGGTGACATTCAAGAAAAGGTTGTCATCTGGACTCAAACTCATCACAATATGAAACAGGCCCACTACAATGGTATCTTGTGCAAACTTGTAAATTGGATTAGAGTACAATCTGGCCATGCAGTTATGAATGCAGAGCAGAGGGCCGAGGAGCACCAGTTATGAGAATAATTGCAGCAGAGATATTGCTGTCTCTCCTTACTGTTTAGATTATGAAGACACGTAGTCCTCTTTTATTGTCATTTAGTAATGCATGCATTAAGAAATAATACAATATTTGCGGTTTGTTGGCCAGAACGTAAAGGTCAAGTTGCAGAGGGAGGCATTGACTCTCGGGCTCCAGAGTTCGGTGATGAGTTTTCTTGGAATAATAGTATTTAAGGCAGAAATATAGTCAATAAACAATAGTCTGATGGATGTGTCCTTACAGTCTAGATACTCCAGGGATGAATGTAGAGCCAGGGAGATTGTGTCCGCTGTGGACCTCTTTCAGTGGTAGGCAGAATGCAGTGGGATTATTATAGGACAGAAACTGATACAACAATGAAGAGGAGACCACCATTGTCGTAGCCACGGAAAACAAACCTAATACAGCGCACTTATCACGCAACACTCAGCGAAGGGATACTTCTATTTATTTGTGAGACTGGAATGGTCAATGGATATACCAGCATTTATTACCAGTGCCAAGAAACATAGGGACCAAATGACCTGTTCTTGCCTCTGTTCCCTCTGGCCCTATAAAACCTATGATGCCCAGTTTGTGTTTTCCCAAGTTCCAGTGGTGAAGTGAGAATGAATACCTTTACAACATCAAGGCAGTGGTTGACCAAGTGTGGTAGCAAGGGTCATTTGTAAGCATAACGTTGATGGGATCTACTTCACAAATGACCTTCCCTCATCACAAGGTCATTCATTGATGACTTCACAGCATTGCAGTAAGTGAAGCAATCCTTGCCCGAGTGCAGATAAACCTGATCAACACCCAGGCATGATTGACAAATGGCAAATAACATTTGTACCACTAAAGAGCAACTGAAAAACACTCCCAGTAAGAGGAATTCTAACAATTAACTGTTGATATTTATTCGCTTGACATTACTGACTTCTCCACTATCAACATGCGTGAGGGAGGAGATGCTGGGGGAGGGTGGTCAGAAACTCAACTGGACCAGCCACATAAATATTGTGGTTGGGGAACAGGTTGGAACTGAGTATCCTTGTGATAAATGACTCACTTCCTGAAGCCCAAAAGCCTGTAGATTATCTACAAGACACAGAAAAACTCCCTCATCTCTATGATAGCAACAGTGGTCACTGGCCTTCAAGCTTGAGGAATCAAACAGAGGGAGAGTTACAAACTTCCACCATACCCAGAAGGAGCAATGTGATCATATGGTCACTCTCAGGCTGAAGAGAGAAGGCAGGATCTGTGCAATACATAGAGTAGTTGCTCTCAGGCCATACTCATCATGCTGGCAAGGGACCAGACCTGTATCTCAGCAGTGGGTGACCCTAGAACAACCAACACCAGCCCTTTCAGGCAGGTTCTCCCCACTGCAGGTGACTGCTGTAGAAGGCAAAGATCCATTTTGCATTCCCGTTAACAGCAGTGCTCAGGGAGGGGGATCCTGCTAGCCTCCCGGCACAGCCATGTGCAGCCCAGTCTTCCTTAAAGTGTGGGTATGTACCTGTGAGTGTGACTGGAGAACCCATAATGTTATCATGAATCAGACTGCAGTGCCGTGTGAAGCAGGCTACCAGTTTTACCAGGCTACCAAAGACAATTACAGTCTTTTCCCCATTAATTTTATAAACCTCTGTGAGATTATCCCTCATTCTACTATGCTCCAAGGAATAAATATCCAACATGGTCACCCTCTCCCTATAACTCAGACTCTCCTGTCCTGTCAACATCCTTGCAGATTTCTTCTGCACCCTCTCCAGCTGGGCAATATCTTTCCACTAACATTGTGATTAAAACTGTGCACAGTACTCCAAGTGTGGTCTCACCAGCAGCACATTTCGATGCCCTGACTGATGAAGGCCAGCATGCTAAATGCCTTCTTCATCAATTTGTCTACTTGTGCGCCACTTTCAACAAACTGTGTACTTATACTCCCAGCCTCTCTGTTCTGTAACACTCAACCATGCACCACTATTCTCACTATCATTCTTATTCTGGTTTGATTGTCCAAAATGCATCATTTCACACTTATCCAAGTTGAAAACCATTTACCATTCCTCGGCCCATCCCCCCTAACTGATCAATTCATTGTAAGTCATTTCACTATCAACAAGACCCCCTAATTTAGTATCATCAGCAAACTTTATATCATGCCATTGCATTCATATCCAATTCATTCACATAAATACTGAATAACAGAGTTCCCAACAGTGATCCTTAGGGCACCACACCAGCCACAGACCTCCAGTTGGAGAACTGACCTTCAACCATCACAATCTGCTTCTTATCCTAGCCAATTCTGAATCAACCACATTAGCTCTCTCCGAATCCCATGTGGCCTAACTTTCCAGATCAGGTGACCATGTAGAGCCTTGCAAGATATAGATAGAGTCCATGTAGGCAACACACATTGTCCTACCTTCATCTATCCCCTTAGGTTTAAAATTTCCAAAAGATATGGCATGTTAGACATGATCTCTAATGCGGAAAACCGTGACTGTTCCTGATCAGTCCTTGACTACCCAAGTGATTCCAGAGCTTGTCCTACAGAGTTCTTCCCAGTTCTTTCCATATAATTGAGATTGGGCTCACTGGCCAGTAGTTCCCTGGCCTCATGTTGTTCTGTAGAGAACTAACAAGTACCGTAACTAAATTCTGAAAGGACAAGTGAACTGCAGTCATCTATTTCTAACGTGTTGTTCTCAACTCAGTTAGCTCAGATGAATGTGTTGAATAATATTCCACTCATTTTCTTCCTATTCTAGTGGCATGCTTTGTCTCGTGAGGAGCAAGCCAAGTACTATGAACTGGCTCGAAAGGAGAGGCAACTACACATGCAACTTTACCCAGGCTGGTCTGCAAGGGATAACTATGTAAGTTTCTTATAGCTTTGTCTGGGAATCTAAAAGGGTCTTTGGCTTTAGTTTTGCTTCCAACATTTTCTTATAGTTCTGGTTCATGAGTGGGAACTCACACCTATTATATAAGGGAGCATCGATAGGATGAATGCACACAGTCTTTTTCCCAGGGTTGGGAAAGAAGAACAAAGCCATATTTTAGGAGGCTCAAATAGGAACCTGAGAGGCAACTTTCTCATGTAGTACATAGTATGTATGTGGAATGAGCTGCCAGAGGAAGTGGATGAACCCGGTACAGTAACAGCATTTAAAAGAATTTTTGACTGTAGATATAGGAAAGATTTAGGTTAGTGTTACAGAACAGAGGGGCTGGAGTTCCAAACCTTCTTAATACCATGGACCAATAACGTTAAAGAAGAGATCCATGGATCCCAGGTTGGGAACAAATGCGGACAAATGGGACTAGTTTTCCTGAGCATCTTGTTTGGCAAAGTGTCGAAGTGTCTGTGTCTTACAGATCTATAGCTCTATGGCTCATTGTTCAGCCAAACTTGTCTCCTTGTACAAACAAGGCTAAAACTGCATTGGACACATGAGGTGCACTCAATTTCTAGACTGCTGTGGCTTTGTTTTATGGCTTGGTAATTGGGATTGTTTGTTCGTATTTTAATTTAGCACTTATTCAAATTGGTGGTCATTATGATATCACGTGATGTGGCAGCTGTGAATGTTTGCAGCAAATACAGCTATCACCTCACAAGCTCAATCGCCAGCTTTAAAATCTTGTTTTAATAAATTCTTTGATTGTTCCTGATAAAGAATGAGTCTTGTTGAAAGGACATGGTGCTCACAGGAATGAGCCAGCAAACCTTTCCTTGTTGAGAGAGGAGAATTATTTTCATCTCTGTTGTATTGTGTTTAGCATGAGGTGTTTTAGTGGGATTGATGTCTGTTTTCAAACGAGCAGATAAACCTTCACCAGACACCAGGGCTAACCAGCATCTTCATTGCCTGAGCAGTAAGCCAGCCCATTGTAGGTCAACGGGAGAGAAAATCGGGTGATTTTTATTAAACGAGACCATCTGCCTTGTTAGGGTCATAGAGGCATTTGGCATGCAACCATGGAACTCTTCGGCCTAACATCGTCATGCCAGCCAAGTTGCCTACCTGAGCTTGTCCTATTTGCCTCTGGTTGGTGGCCCATATTCCTTTAAACTTTGGCAGAGGGGCAGGTAGTGTTTTAGGAAACAGAGAGTTTGTGGAAGGACAGACAGATTAGGAGAATGGGCAAAGAAGTGACGGATGGAATAGGGTGCATGAAAGTGTATGATCCGCATTTTAGTAGAAGGAATAAAAGGACAGAATATTTTCAACATGGAGAGTGAATTCAGAAATCAGAGGTACAAAGTATTTGGGAGTCTTAGTACATGATTGCCTAAATATTATCTTGCATGTTGAGTCGGTAGTGAGGAAGGCAAGAGCAATGGTAGCATTCATTTCGAGAGAACTAGAGTATAAGAGCAATGTTGTAATGCTGCGGTTTTATAAGGCATTGGTTAGACCACATTTGGAGCATTGCGAGTTTTAGGCCCTAAATCTAAGAAAGGATATGCTGGCATTGGAGATGGTCCAGAGGAGGTTTACAAGAATGTTCCCAGGAATGAAAGGGTTAATGTATGAAGACCGTTTGATGGCTCTAGGCTGTACTTGCTAGAGTTTAGAAGAATGAGGGGAGATCTCATTGAAACCTACCAAATACTGAAGGAGCAAACAAGAGAAAATCTGCAGATGCTGGAAATCTGAGTAACACATTCAAAATGCTGGAGGAACTCAGCAGGCCAGGAAGAATCTGTGGAAAACAGTACAGTCAACGTTTTGGGCTGAAACCTTTTTGCAGGACTATTGAAGGGCCTGGACAGAGTGGATTTCGAGAGGATGTTTCCTATAGTGGGGGAAGTGTAGGACCAGAGGGCACAGTCTCAGAATAGATGGATATCCCTTTAGATCAGAGATGAGAAGAAATTTCTTTAGCCAGAAGGTGGCGAATCTATAAATTCATTGACCCATGCAGCTGTGGAGGCAAAGTCTTTGAGTATATTTAAAGCAGAGTTTGATAGGTTTCCGATTGGTAAGGGCACCAAAGGTTGCAGAGAGAAGGCAGGAGAATGGGGTTGAGAGGGAAAATAAATCAGCCATGATCAAGTGGCAAAGCAGACACAATGGACCAAATGGCCCAATTTTGCTTCTGTGTCTATCGTCTTAAAACTTTTTGATCCCTGTACCTGTCCAAATGTCTTTTAAGGACATTACATCTTCTTCTGGCAGCTAATTCCGTATACACAACATCCTCTGTGTAAAGAAAGTTTCCCGTCAAGTCCAGTTTAATCTCATCTTAAATCTATGCCCTCCTGTTTTAGAATCTGCTTTTTCTCCAAGAGTTCTCTAATTCTTCCCTACCAAAGCCATTGACTAAGATATAGCTCTACAGAGCTTTCTTTTACCATGCCTAAAAGGCACTAATTAATCATGGAGATTTTGACATCCAAATATTCAATTCCGTTTCAATCACTAGCAAAACATCAGAGCTCACTTTATGTTCCCATGTGTTATGATCATGAATGTGGATGGGCTCTTCTCCTCATCTAAGACAAGTGGATGAGGATTTTTTTTTTGCACTAACTAGCAATTACAATCAAACCAGTAAATGACAGACCAATTTGGAGAGTGAGCGTGGGATTTTTGCTGCTACATAGGATTTCATTTCATTGACCAATTGGGAATCAGAGTTAATCTTTATGGAACTGGTTCATTTCAGTCCAGACTAGGTTCCTCTAGTTCATTAGAACTTTTCAAAAGAAAAATTTTGACTTCAGTGTCAGACAAACTAATGTATAAAGTGACCTTGTACGGTTTTGAATCTGTTATATAAAGGAACAATTGAAACAAAATGAATCCATTTGACTATGTCATCATGCCATCTATTAGAGTTCCACAAAAACAAGTTCCTAGATTAGGTATCAAGTAGATGCATACAGAAGGAGAGGTTAGTTTTTAGGTAGTTAAGATTGCAAGGACAGTTCTTTGTCTTTTGCCTAGATTGAGTCATACCTCATTGTGAGGTTGTGAATAGACTCTCTGTTACAGAGCTATTAGAATTTGTCTCCTGATATTGCCAAGTTGCTTATTGCGGTACCTTTACTGTAACATGAATCTTATCTCAAAGCGTCCTTAGTCCTGAAGCGCCAGTTTCAAAACAAATATAGCTCACTACTGCTATCGGGAAGGAGGTACAGGAGTCTTAGGTTCCACACCACCAGGTTCAGGAACAGTTATTACCCTTCAAACATCAGGCTCTTGAACCAGTGGGGATAACTCCACTCAACTTTACTCACTCCAACACTGAACTATTCCTACAATCTTTAGACTCACTTTCAAGGACTCTTGAACTCATGTTCTCAATATTTATTGCTTATTTATTTATTTTTATTATTATAAATATTACTATTTTCTACTTTTTTGTATTTGCACGGTTTGATGTCTTTTGTGGCTGTTTGTCTATCTTTGTTGTGTACATTTTTTCATTGATTGTATTATGTTTCTTTGTATTTACTGTGAATGCCAGCAAAGTATACAGTAGTATTCGGTGAAATATTAGTAGAAACCATAGAAACCATAGAAAAACTACAGCACAGAAACAGGCCTTTTGGCCCTTCTTGGCTGTGCCGAACCATTTTCTGTCTAGTCCCACTGACCTGCACACGGACCATAACCCTCCATACACCTCCCATCCATGTATCTGTCCAATTTATTCTTAAATGTTAAAAAAGAACCCGCATTTACCACCTCGTCTGGCAGCTCATTCCAAACTCCCACCACTCTCTGTGTGAAGAAGCCCCCCCCTAATGTTCCCTTTAAACTTTCCCCCCCTCACCCTTAACCCATGTCCTCTGGTTTGTTTTCTCCCCTTGCCTCAGTGGAAAAAGCCTGCTTGCATTCACTCTATCTATACCCATTATAATTTTATATACCTCTATCAAATTCTTCTACGCTCCAGGGAATAAAGTCCTAACCTATTCAACCTTTCTCTGTAACTGAGTTTCTCAAGTCCCGGCAACATCCTTGTAAACCTTCTCTGCACTCTTTCAACCTTATTTATATCCTTCCTGTAATTTGGTGACCAAAACTGAACACAATACTCCAGATTCGGTCTCACCAATGCCTTATACAACCTCATCATAACATTCCAGCTCTTATACTCAACACTTTGATTAATAAAGGCCAATGTACCAAAAGCTCTCTTTACAACCCTATCTACCTGTGACGCCACTTTTAGGGAATTTTGTATCTGTATTCCTAGATCCCTCTGTTCTACTGCACTCCTCAGTGCCTTACCATTAACCCTGTATGTTCTACCTTGGTTTGTCCTTCCAACGTGCAATACCTCACACTTGTCTGTATTAAACTCCATCTGCCATTTTTCAGCCCATTTTTCCAGCTGGTCCAAGTCCCTCTGCAGGCTCTGAAAACCTTCCTCACTGTCTACTACACCCTCAATCTTTGTATCATCAGCAAATTTGCTGATCCAATTTACCACATTATCATCCGGATCATTGATATAGATGACAAATAACAATGGACCCAGCACTGATCCCTGTGGCACACCACTAGTCACAGGCCTCCACTCGGAGAAGCAATTCTCTACTACCACTCTTTGGCTTCTTCCATTGAGCCAATGTCTAATCCAATTTAGCACCTCTCCTGTATACCTAGTGACTGAATTTTCCTAACTAACCTGCCATGCGGGACCTTGTCAAAGGCCTTACTGAAGTCCATGTAGATATTATCCACTGCCTTCCCTTCATCCACTTTCCTGGTAACCTCCTCGAAAATCTCCAGTAGATTGGTCAAACATGACCTACCACGCACAAAGCCATGTTGACTCTCCCTAATAAGTCCCTGTCTATCCAAATGCTTGTAGATTCTGTCTCTTAGTACTCCCTCCAATAACTTACCTACTACCAACGTTAAACTTACTGGCCTATAATTTCCCGGATTACTTTTCGATCCTTTTTTCTACTACAGAACAACATGAGCCACTCTCCAATCCTCTGGCACTTCACCTGTAGACAGCGACATTTTAAATATTTCTGCCAGGGCCCCTGCAATTTCAACACTAGTCTCCTTCAAGGTCCGAGGGAACACTCTGTCAGGTCCCGGGGATTTATCCACTTCAATTTTCCTCAAGACAGCAAGCACCTCCTCCTTTTCAATCTGTACAGTTTCCATGATCTCACTACTTGTTTCCCTTAATCCCATAGACTTCATGCCAGTTTCCTTAGTAAATACAGATGTAAAAAACCTATTTAAGATCTCCCCCGTTTCCTTTGGTTCCGCACATAGCCGACCACTCTGATCTTCAAGAGGACCAATTTTATCGCTTACAATCCTTTTGCTCTTAATATACCTGTAAAAGCTCTTTGGATTATCCTTCACTTTGACTGCCAAGGCAACCTCATGTCTTCTTTTAGCCCTCCTGATTTCTTTCTTAAGTATTTTCTTGCACTTCTTATACTCCTCAAGCACCTTATTTACTCCCTGTTTCCTATACATGTCATACAACTCCCTCTTCTTCTTTATCAGAGTTGCAATATCCCTTGAGAACCAAGATTCCTTATTCCTATTCACTTTGCCTTTAATCCCGACAGGAACATACAAACTCTGCACTCTCAAAATTTCTCCTTTGAAGGCTTCCCACCTACCGATCACATCTTTGCCAGAGAGCAACTTGTCCCAATCCACGCTTTTTAGATCCTTTCTCATTTCTTCAAATTTGGCCTTCTTCCAGTTCAGAACTTCAACCCCAGGACCAGATCTATCCTTGTCCATGATCAAGTTGAAACTAATGGTGTTATGATCACTGGAACCAAAGTGCTCCCCTACACAGACTTCCGTCACTTGTCCTAACTCGTTTCCTAACAGGAGATCCAATATTGCATCCCCTCTAGTTGGTCCCTCTATATATTGATTTAGAAAACTTTCCTGAACACATTTTACAAACTCTAAACCATCTAGACCCCTAACAGTATGGGAGTCCCAATCAATATATGGAAAATTAAAATCCCCTGCCACCACAACTTTATATTCCCTGCAGTTGCCTGCTATCTCTCTGCAGATTTGCTCTTCTAATTCTCGTTGACTATTGGGTGGTCTGTAATACAATCCCACTAATGTGGCCATACTTTTCCTGTTTCTCAGCTCCACCCATAAGGACTCAGTAGACAAGCCCTCTAATCTGTCCTGCCTGAGCACTGCTGTAATATTTTCCCTAACAAACAATGCTACTCCCCCACCTTTCATTCCTCAGCCTCGATCACATCTGAAACATCGGAACCCTGGAATATTAAGCTGCCAGTCCTGCCCCTCCTGTAGCCAAGTTTCACTAATTGCTATAACGTCATAATTCCTTTGATAAATAACGTCATAATAACTTTGATAAATTTACTTTGAACTTTTCTTGCTGACAGGATACCCAACTCCAATGATTTTCTGTCTCTCTTAAGACTTGGTGTACAAGTTCTGCCTGTGTAGGTGAACACACAATAGATTAATAAGTGCTTCCCTTCATTCAGTTTCCAGGCAAGTTGCTTGGCACTTGTTGATGTGACTGACTGGCCAACCTGAGAGCAGTAACTGCTTTTCCTGTCTGAGTCCAGTTAAACATGGTGTTAGTTAATGCTCTACTCACACCACTTGTCGGGAAGTGGGACAGGTGCAGGGTGCTGTACATGCAGCTAGGGCTTCATTTATGGTGTAGGACTCAGGTGCTTTAGCCCATCAAATGTGTGCTGACTAACTTTAATGCAAGTCCTTCCTTGATCCCATTTAATTCTTCCCACATTCCCGTCACCTCCCCATCAGATTTACTTACATTCTAGGGGAAACTTACAGTGTCCAATCACCAACCAACCCGCATGTCTTTGGGATGTGGGAGATATCTGGGGCACCTGGGGAACATCCACATAGTCACAGGTTGAACCTGCAAATTCAACACAGGCGGCACCAGAGCTCAGGATTGAACCTGGTTCACAGGAGCTGTGAAGCAGAAATTATAACTGCTGCAACACCTTGCCCACCCCTATTTCCCATACACTTCACTGCTGTACCTCTTGGGATCTTTAAGGAAGCTCGTGGATTATAAATTCACAGTGACGGGCCTCCTGTGCCTTTGGAACACAGTTAATTTGCCATCTGAATCCTATTGATGGACTGGAACCCCAGATTGCACAGAGGCTTGATACTCTTGCCTAACTTAGGTGGATTCCTTGTAAGATAAGGTGATGCTAAAATCAAAACCAAGTGATTATTAAATCCATCTCTTTTTCACTACATTACCAGTTTAGTTAGTGCAACGTGGGGAGATTTAAAGTTCATATCGTTGAGTCTTTCAGGTTAAATGCCTGTGTGTTCACTCAACCCAAACCAACAAAGATATCAAGGGCGAAATTGTCCTTGAGCCAAAGTACAGATTGAACAATAATAAAGGAAGATCATTAAAGATGATTATGTGAGATATGTTTCCTCCAGATAACTATTTGATAAAATTATCTTGAATTTGTTTCAACTGTTGAAGGGAAAGAAGAAGAAGAGGAAACGTGAAAAGATGCAGGAAACCACTTCAGGTAAGAAATCAACTTAGTGCCAAAATTATTAACGTTAAAATAAAATCTCACACTTTGGTATGGATCTAGTGCCTTTTATACACAACATTTCAACCTGCTGAATTGAATTCTTGCTCAACAGATATTTCTATGGGTTCAACTAGGTTCCATTGTATTGGGTGTTCTGATGTAGCGGTTACATTTCCCTCTGCTTTTCTCCTCTTGTCATTTTTCAACTCTTGTTAACTGAAGGGAAAGCTGTAAAATATGGGGCATTGTAACTTTATTAACTCTTTACTGTCTGTCATTATTAGCTTCATGCAAACTGTAATCAAACCATGGTGTGTTAGGAGTATCTGGTTGTGAGTAATCTTGAAGCCTCTGTGGTGACTCCCTAAAATTTAATAGTAAGTTAAATGGAAGTGTGTGTTAAATTGCATCTTTTAGGTATTGTGTTCATTTTAAATGTATTTGTCTGCTTTTGCATATTCTGTGCTTTGCTCTAAACTCAAGATTACCATCCAATGTTGGACCAAGCTGCTATTAAACTGTTGTTATTATTATAAGGAAGAAGTCATTGCCATGAACACAACTTACGAATCAGTTATGAATTAATTTTGATGGTCAGTGATTCAATAAGGTGTTACTTAGCTAATTGGAAGTCAACAGAACCCACTCCAGTGTGGTAACTGAGTTTTGCTCTAAAATCCATTTCTCAGGGTTGAGTGAATTTTGGTTCCCAAGTGAAGAGAGTCATTACATCACTATTCTAAAAGGTGGGGATGAGAAGTGACTTAATAAAATCTCAAACTATATGATCTTGAGTGCCTTTGGTGATTAGGGCTATGCAGATGAAAATCAAAATCAAAGTTGCCTGCTAATGCTGGAAATCTGAAATAAAATAGAAAAGCTTGGGAACACTCAGCAGGTCAGGCAGTATCTCCGGAAAGAGAGAGAACTAATGTTTCATGGCAAAGACCATTCATCAGAATTGGGCAAGGGAGATTTAAAAAAGACAGTCTTAAATTGTGGAGAAAATTTTGGGAAGGATAAGTAGGATGAAAGGACTATCTATGGAGCCAAAGTTTCTGCAGGAATAAGTTATAGGAACCATCTGGTCAAATGGGTTATGGGAAGTTAGAGGGTGACCACACAGGCAAAAAAAAAAGCTGCTAATCACTGAGTGTGGGACATATCCAACACATCAGGCTATGCTAGTGAAAAGAATAATCAGACCCCATGATCATAGATTGATGATTGACCAGCTCTGTTACAGACAGAGAAAGCAAGTTACCTAAAACTGGAGATGGAGGATTTGATACTGAGCTGTGTTGATGACAATGGATTGGTCCAATTATATAGCGCAGGCTGGGGACATACTATAAGTTTCCTTTGTCTGTTTTTGGAAAGAGATGAGGGTGCAAGTAAAGATCATCATGTTGAGTGTTTCTGGGATTCAGGGCTGCAGTTCATCCCCAGATTTATTTATTCTGCATTGGTGGACATTTCCTCAGCACCCACTGTTAATTGGATCTGGTGGTTTCCTCCCTTCTCCCTCTCCTTCTTCTTTCTACATTTATTTAAACCCCCATCACTTGAACTAAAACATCAGTATTTTCAGTTTTTACTTGCGTGTTACCTTTGGATATTTTTCAACCCTAAAACGGATCCAACCCAGAAACTGTTGGAAATACTCAGCTAGTTATACAACAACTTCTTCCTCTCCACCATTAGATTTTTGAACAGTCCAGGAACCTGTGAACGCTAACTCACTATTCTGCATATTGCACTATACTGAAGCAACAAAACAGCAAATGTCTTATATATATTCTGAACATCTGATATATAGAGTTACATTCCATAAGATCTGGGAAAAGACACAAGTCATCCATATTTGTCACCCTGCATCGGATGTTCCCTTCTTACCAACAAGAATTATAGCCCTGCAAAGCACCCCAGTTTAACCTGCAAGGCTATCCTTGAGCTCCCGGCAGACTGCAGCTTCCACCTTGCAATATAGTCCCATTCCAACCTCCCATTGCCAGGTGCCATGCTGATGCATTTACCACTCAGCGAACACAGTAATCCATTCTACCACACAGCAAGACCAAGACAGCTTCAAGTCCGGGCAGATAAGTGGCAAGGAGTGTCAGGCAAAGACCATCTGCAGCAAGGTGAGAGAAATTCAAAACCCAAGTACTGCAGACACTGAAAACCTAAAATATAAACAGAAATTACTGCAACTACTCAGAGGATAAGGCAGCATCCATGAAGCCTTTATTATTCAGAGGATCTGAAAGAATGGTAAAATCAAATCCAAACCATTGTCATGCATTTTTTTTGTTTGTTTGGCTACTATTTTAAACTGAATCTGGAAGAGAAAGTTAGATGCTACTTTCCCTGAAATATTACTGCTCTTCTAATATACCTAATAGTGAGCACAGAACACTTCTCTGACTTTGGCAAATGTGTACAGATCCAAATAACTGTGATAGAGCTAGGATGAGCAGAATTAGTCCCCTGTAGCAGCAAGCAACCTGTTTCCCTCTATAACAACAATCATTTTCTGTCTACATTCAGACCCAGTGCAGGTCATGACATGAAATTTAGTAATGTGACTGTCCCTTCCCAGCTTGGCACCATCCCTGGATTTCCCCGATGCTTCCTCTCCTCTGTTTTTGGAGATGGTACAGTTCGATTACTTTGTGCCTCATGCCTCTTGCATTTTCTTCCACACCATTTTAGCAAAAGAATGTAAACCAAAGATAACT
This sequence comes from Mobula birostris, assembly GCF_030028105.1. Classification (NCBI taxonomy): domain Eukaryota; kingdom Metazoa; phylum Chordata; class Chondrichthyes; order Myliobatiformes; family Myliobatidae; genus Mobula; species Mobula birostris. Next base: position 163,712,596 of record NC_092373.1, read on the forward strand.
GCTGCATGTTTTTATTTCAGCACTTTGAAAGTGTGTCAAATGCCAGGATGTGAATCGGTTTATTGCCATATGTAAATATACCTTTACAACCTTCATGGTAGTTCAGTGTTTACAAGCTGCATGCTGGCAATAGATCTCTAGAAACCAGCTTGCAGGGTTTAGAAGAGTCAAGGAGGCACCAGGAGATGTTGTAGGTGGTTAGAAGAGGAAAATTAATTGTTTGTGGTACTGACTCTGTGTAAGTCTTTTGTGCAATGACGTGAATGCCACAGAAGTGTTGGTGGTATGTTAAGCTAAAACAGTGCCCCGCTTGTGTGTTTACAGTTAGATTAACCAGCAGATAAAGTCACAGCCCAACGACCACAGACTCCTTCGCTATAGTGCAAGTAAATGTTACCACCGTGCTGCCAAGCCGCATTTCTAGGAAGGTGTGTACTGATCTTAACAGGCACTGAACCCCTGCATTCGCAGAACACAGGTAGCTTCGAGCAGTTAACACGCCTATCAGCACTTGTGTTTATTTTCTGTGGTGTTCGGGGAAGCTGCCAGCATGTATTTACAGACTCTTGCAAGGAACTGCATTTCAAAATGTAACTGAGGATGCAGCAGCATTAAAGAGCTAAATACTTGGAGGCAGTAAAGGTTCTGTTGTCATTTCCTTTTTTTGAAACTTGACAGCTTGACAACATATATATTTTTTAGCAATTTGTACATGTTTTTTGAGATAGAGAAATTTTAAGACAACATTTTTTTTCTAAGCTGCCATAAACATGTACAATTGATAACACACTTGTCTTTGAGTCCAAAGTTTCCACGACAACTACTGTGTAACTGAGGGAGTGCTGCAGTGATGGAGGTGATATGTTTTAGATGTGATGTTAAGTGCGCCTATGATCTCATGCTGCTATTATAATGAAGTGCAGAGCAGTTATCTCAAGTGTCTGACCATTATTTATCTCTCGATCAACATCGTAACAAAATAGCAGATGATCTGGTCCTTGTAACTGTTGTTTGTGCAGCTGCTATGAACAAACTTGCCATTGTATCTTCTACTTTGTAAAGGTTACTTCACTCTATTGGACTCTTAAAAAGAATGCGAAGATGTGGTAGAAATATAGAAAGTTATTTTCAGCAGAGGTGAAACTTTTTAACTTCTTCAGTTGCAGAAAATATCCAAACTATATATATTCCATTAAAAATGGTAGCTGGATTTGATCTGCTTGCACGATTTACATTAAAAATAGAATTCTTCGCCTTGAAATTAACATTTAGATGAAATAATTAACATTTTCATTTTTTTTAAATACCATAAAATCCAGGTTATAAATTACTTTATTCTAATGCTTCTGACTTTTCTGAGGAGCTGGCTCGATGCTCTATTGTATAGAGTTTGCAGTTGCAATAAAAAAAACAACATCTATGGTTGCTTCTTAGAAAGATAATTGGTTAAAATAGTTTTCTAGCCAAATGAGGGGGCATTACAGAGGTGAGTGAGAACTGTCAAAGAGGTGGATCTTCATAGTGCCTTAAGAATTTGAGGGCCAAGGCAGTTCAGGGTAAATGGGAAGGATTTAGTGATGGCTAAGAAGTCGCAGATATCTGGGTGAACTAGTGGTTGGAGTGGGAATGGGGTATTCACCAACACCAAATACATTTGGGAGTGTTAGCTGGCTGCTCCACATAGTTCCATGCATTTACTACCCTCAAAGGTTGTGGGGCCAGGAGAAGAGGCAGTGATGAAGAATAATTGATAGATCTAACCAGTACAGATATGGATAATAGAGACACTAGTTATTGGTTTTGGTAGCACTGTATGTCACCGGACTAGCTTCCAGAGATCCGAACCATTATTCCAAAGATTTAAAATCATAATGGCAACTCAGAAACGTACATTCAGGTAAATGTGGAATTAAAAACATAGTAATGACTTATTGTAAAACCCATTCTTCGAGTCTTTCTTTATTCTTACTTTATCTGGCTTATATTCCGGAGGACTGGAAAATTGCAAAAGTCACTCCACTCTTTAAGAAGGGGGGAAGACAAAAGAGAAGAAATTATAGGCCAGTTAGCTGAACCTCAGTGGTTGGGAAAGTATTGGAGTCTATCATAAAGGATGAAATTCCAGGGCACTTGGAGAAAATTCAAACATCTGAGGTGTTAGGAGTCTTCAGGCAAGACTCCCAGAAAGTTAATTCACAGGTTGAGTCTGTGATGAAGAAGGCAAATGCAGTGTTGGCATTTATTTCAAGGGGAATAGAGTAGAAAAACAAGGAGATAGTGATGAAGCTTTATAAGACACTAATCAGGCCACACTTGGAGTATGCATGGGAATCTCATTGAAACCGTTCAAATGTTGAAAGGACCAGATAGGGTGAATGTGGAGAGGATGTTCCCTCAGGTGGGGGTATTTGAAACTAGAGGGAACAGCCCCAAATTTGAGAGGTGACCTTTTAGAACAGAGGTAAGGAAGAATTATTTTAGCCAAAGGGTAGTAAATCTGTGGAATGCTCTGCCACAGACTGGGGTATAGGCCAAGTCAGTGGGTATATTTAAAGTGGAAGCTGATATTTTTCTGATTGGTTGGCCATCAAGGGATATAGTGAGAGGGTAGGTGTTTGGGGTGGAATGGGATCTGGGATCAGCCATGATGAAATGGTGGAACAGATTCGAGGGGCTGAATGGCCTAATTCTGCTCCTACATCTTATGGTCTTATATGTGACTGCATATCCCCCAATGTGCTTGAGGGTAATTAAGTATGTTCAATAAATTCTGGAGCTAGCCACATCTACATCCATCAATTATATGAATTCATCATGAAAAATGATCTACAGGGTTGCTGCTTGCATTTGATCTAATGCCCAATGCATTTTTCCTTGACCTACGTTCCTTGTGAGGTTTCTGCTTTTACAATGGATGTTAGACAGCTGTTAAAATCTAAATCTGAGGACATAAAGTCTAAATCTGAGGACAAGGATAGCTGTACCGTGATTAGGTTAGGTATCAGGGATGTCCAAGGGGCTGCAGATATCCAGGAGGAAAGGTAGATGGAGTGGAGATGGGGTGTTCACCTTCGTTCGAACATTCACATGTGAAGAATCTTAAAATGCAAAATGGTTTGAAAGGTCAATGGCTTAAGATGAAGAGTCAATGATCATATTGTTCCCATCATTGATTCCTGGCTGGAGATGCAAGACACTGAAATGCTGGAATGCAGAGCAACAGATAAATATCTGAAAGATGCTACCTGACCTGATGAGTCTCTCCAGCATTTTGTGTGCTACTCTGTTCAGGCCGACACCTTCTCTCTGCAAATGGCCATGTCTTAAAGTACAGTGCAACCATAAAGTGGCCTTGTTTTAACACTAAATGTGAATGGAGGGCATCTCGTTTGGTCACCTCTACTCAGCTACATTTTCTGGGAGGAATGTGACCAGGTAGTTTGGTTTCACTCCTGATCCCTTTAATTCAGTTGAGCTGAGGTGGATTTGCTCTAAAGCTGAGGCGGTTGTGTGTGAGAAGTAGGTAGTACCTTTACTCACCACACCAACAAGATATCTTGTTCCTTTCTTTCACCACCCCCCCACTGACCTCCTTTCCCCTGCAGCAAGCGCAATTTCTTAACCACTGTCAGTTTGCAAACACTTACCCAACCTACAGTGGGAGGCAAGTGGGAGCTGATCAAAAGTGACAGCACGTAACTCCTAAAATAAAATCTGAAGGTGCTTCACCCACGTAAACCACTCAAACCTTCTCCTGTGCTGCCTCTTCCCCCTCCCAAGGCAACGTTATTTTCCATGTGGAAGGGTAAACTATTTCTGTGCAGCAACGAGCCGTGGGCACTTTTAAAGTTGGTATCATAGGTTAGTAAACTAAGAGTTCAAAGTTCAAAGTAAATTTATTATTAATTATGTAAACAAAGACTGACAAAGACTATGCAAAAGAAGAGAAATCAAGTGTTTATTGTCTTTTAACTATATACATGCATATAAACCAGAGTGTAAAGCTGAGTATTACATATAACACACAATAACTTATGAAAGTATGGATAAGATCTACAGATGAATCACACATAAATAAGAAGCAAAAGTGCATAAATTAAATATTGTAAGGTACAGAACAGATTAACCAAATACACTTTGAATGCGATGCGGCCAGGAGTTCAGAAGCCTAATGACCTAAGGGAAAATACTGTGTCCCTTCCTGACCGTTCTTGTTTTTATGCTTTGGGGTCTTTTGCCTGATGGTAGAAAGTCAAGAGGACGCTGGATGGATGGGTGGGATCCTTAATAATACTAAGGGCCCCGTGTATGCAGCGCTCCTGATAAAGGTCCCCGATGGATGGTACGGAGACCTCTATGATCCTCTCAGTCGTTCTCACAGTGCTTTGTAGGGACTTCCAGTCTGATTCTCAGCTGCTCTCATAGCAGATGGGGATGCAACTTGTCAGGGCACTCTCAATGGTGCTCCTGTAAAATACAGTTAAGATGTGGGGGGAGATTCACTTGCCTTAGTCTCCTTAGGAAGTGAAGGCACTGCTATGCCTTGTTCAGGGAGGTAACATTAAGGGACCAGGTGGGGTCATCCATGATGTGAACTCCCAGGAATTTGGTGCACTTAACTCTCTCTGTCGAGGAGCTGTGTACTCACAGAGGGGGATGGTGCATCTGCGCCTTCCTGAAGTCCACAGTGAATTTCTTGGTCTTCTCTGCGTTCCGTCTTGGATTGTTCTCCTCACAACCATCCACCAACCACTCCATTTCCTCTCCGTACTCCGTCTCGTCATTGTTGTTGTTGAGCCCAACCACTGTTGTGCCATCTGCAAACCTGAAGACACGGTTTGAGCTGAATCCTCCTCCTCCTCCTCCTCATCCACCTCCTCCTCCCCCTGCCCAACCCTGCAAGTCCTGAGGCAGAGCACAGCGCCCCCCCCATCCCCTCCCCCAGGCTGCAGAGGGAGACCCTGCAAATAACAAAATAAGTAAAGAAATAACACTAAGAACGTGAGTTTTAGAGTGTGTGAAAGTGAATCTATAGGTTATGGAGTCATATAAGCGTTGAGGTGAGTGAAGTTATCTATGCTGGTTCAGGAGCCTGATGGTTGTAGAGTAATAACTGTTCCTGAACCAGGTTGTGTAGGACCTGAGGCTCCTGTACCTGCTCCACAGTGATAGTAGTGAAAAGAGAGCATGGCCGAGACGATGGCCTGGATGAAGAGATAAAATCAAAACAATGACTTCATAAGAAAGATTTAATCTTGGAGTTAAATATGACATTTTATTTTCACTTTGCAACAATCTAAATTGCAAGCTTTATTTAAACTTGTATTGCTGATTTTGTGCATAGAGTGGAGTACATTGATTATGGATTAGCTGATGTCTCTAAGCTCCATATTCCAAATTCCATTTTAGCCCAGAAAGCTCACCTGCAGGTAAACAATTTGATCAAGGAGTGCATCGCTGTTGAGCTGCATCCTTGACTATAGCAGAGAATTTGGTTGGTGGTTCAGCGCTAGTCTTAGAAAGTAGAAGAAGTAGGACATTTGGAGCAAGAAACAGGTAGTCTTGTTAGAAACATAGAAAATAGGTGCAGGAGTAGGCCATTCGGCCCTTCGAGCCTGCACCGCCATTCAGTATGATCATGGCTGATCGTCCAATTCAGAACCCTGTACCTGCCTTCCCTCCATACCCCCTGATCCCTTTAGCCACAAGGGCCATATCTAACTCCCTCTTAAATATAGCCAATGAACTAGCCTCAACTGTTTCCTGTGGCAGAGAATTCCACAGATTCACCACTCTCTGTGTGGTTTTTCCTAATCTCGGTCCTAAAAGGCTTCCCCTTTATCCTCAAACTGTGACCCCTTGTTCTGGACTTCCCCAACATCGGGAACAATCTTCCTGCATCTAGCCTGTCCAATCCCTTTAGGATTTTATATGTTTCAATAAGATCCCCCCTCAATCTTCTAAATTCCAATGAGTATAAGCCTAGTCGATCCAGTCTTTCATCATATGAAAGTCCTGCCACCCCAGGAATCAATCTGGTGAACCTTCTTTGTACTCTCTCTATGGCAAGGATGTCTTTCCTCAGATTAGGGGACCAAAACTGCACACAATACTCCAGGTGCGGTCTCACCAAGGCCTTGTACAACTGCAGTAGTACCTCCCTGCTCCTGTACTCGAATCCTCTTGCTATGAATGTCAGCATACCACGCCTTTTTCACCGCCTGCTGTACCTGCATGCCCACTTTCAATGACTGGTATAAGGTAAAGTAAGATTTAAAAAATTGTTAATAACAGTTACTATTCATTGAAGAATATACCGAGTTCTTCTTTAAAACATTGTGAGTAACTAATAAGACCATAAGACATAGGAGCAGAATTAGGCCATTTGGCCCATTGAGTCTGCCCCACCATTCAATCATGGCTGATCCTTTTTAACCCTCCTCAGTCCCACTCTCAAGCCTTCTCCCCATAACCTTTGATGCCGTATCCAATCAAGAACCTATCAAGCTCTGCCTTAAATATACCCAATGACCTGGCCTCCACAGCTGCCTGTGGTACTAAATTCCACAAACTCACCTCTCATTGGCTAAAGAAATTTCTCAGTTTTAAATAGATGCCCCTCTCTCCTGTGGCTGTGCCCTCTTGTCCTATACTCCTCCACCACTGGAAACATCCTTTCCACATCTACTCTGTCTAGGCCTTTCAACATTCAAAAGGTTTCAATGAGATCTCCCCTTCATCCTTCTAAATTCCAGCAAGTACAGACCCAGACCTGTCAAACGTTCCTCATATGATAACCCTTTTGTTCCCAGAATCATCCTTGTGTACCTCCTGTGAACCCTCTCCAATACCAGCACATCTTTCCTTTGATGAGGAGCCCATCTAACCATGTAATGCAAATAATGATTAAATTGCATTCTATCCCATTTCACCCATTACTTCAACCTACCTACCTGTTTTACCTGTGAGGTGCTAGATGCTGAAATGTGTCCTCATTAACATCAGGAAATAACGTGCATCCACCATGGGAAACATCAGGAATGAATCTGAAGAAGTGGCCTTTGAAGCTGAACAGCTAGCAAATGATGTGGGTCATGTCTGTAACTATTAATTAGTGATGGAGCTAAACATTGACACCCTCACTTAATTAATTATCTGTTATTAGTGAGTTGATAGGGTGGGATATTTGGGAATTCTCTTTATTCATTGTCACATTATGACATTTTGGGAAAGCTGACAATTATTGTGCAATCTCTCATCTTTATGTTGTATTATTTTATACTTTAATTCTTACTCTTTTGTTTATTTCGAATACTTTGCTCCATGTGGCAATTTATCACCATCTTTTTTTGAAGTCCAAGAAACCAATAATACCCAACAGCCATCTGCCTGGATTCTGATCTTTTTTTTCAGTCCTCTGGGAATAAGTCTGTGTCCTCAGATCACAAAGATTATGTGTGGGATTTGCAAACTGACTTCCTACTTACTTGAGCCTCCACACGCTGGGCACCAGCCTCCAGAAGAAAAGGATAGCATTGGCAGGGCAAGCAGTGAATGTATAGACTCAAGATGCAATATATTTTCCGCATAGAGCAATTTGGATTCTACCATCTACAGACATCCCACCCTGCAAGAATTCATTTCAGGGAGGTAGCACCATCAATTTGCGGGAGACTTCCGGGAGAGGTGGGATGTCTGCAATAGAGTAGCTCCTTAGCAGCTGGCCAGCTAGTTTAAATAATGTTAGTTATGCGAATGAAGGAATGACACCTGTTAAACTCACCTCAACATGTCTTTTACAGTCTTAACCCACCATGGGCAATAGAAAAGTCACTGTTGCAAACAGTGCAGTGAGCAACACTGTCATTATTTTTGAGCCCTATTAGGCAGGGGTACACTTTAGTGTAGTCTGGGGTGACGTACGTTTTATATTTTTTTTTGGAACACTCTGCCACTCTGACTTTTTTTGGAACTCGCTCGCTCTCTATCTCGCGCATGCTTTCTCGCTGTCACTCTCTCTCGTGCTTCCTTTCTCGCTCTCTCTCTCGTGGTCGCTCTCATTTCGCGCTTGCTTTGTCACTCTTGCTCTCACTTTCTCTCTCTCTCTCGCGCATGCTTTCTCGCTCTCTCTCGTGCTTGCTTTCTCCCTCTCTCGCACTTGCTTTCTCACTCTCAGTCTCTCTCGTGCGCTGTCTCGCTCTCTAGCGCACTCTCTCTCTCCCATGGTCACTCTCACTCTCGCTTGCGCTCGCTCTCTCGCACTTGCTTTCCTGCTCTTGCTCTCGCTCTCTCGTGCTTACGTTCTCACTCTCACTCTCTCTCGCGCTTGCTTTCTTGCTCTTGCGCTCACTCTCTCACCCTCTCTCACACGTTCTCTCACGCTCGCTCTCAAAAAAATCAATTTCCGGGACATTGTATATAATTTGCGGGCATCAGGGAGCCACTATTAATTTGCAGGAGACTCCCGGAACTTCCGGGAGAGGTGGGATGTCTGCATCTACAGTGGTATGCAAAGTTTGGGCACCCCAGTCAAAATTTCCATCACTGTGAATAGCTAAGCGAGTAAAAGATGACCTGATTTCCATAAGGCATAAAGTTAAAGATGACACATTTCTTTAATATTTTAAGCAAGAAAACTTTTTTATTTCCACCTTTTACAGTTTCAAAATAACAAAAAAGGAAAAGGGCCTGAAGCAAATGTTTGGGCACCCTACATGGTCAGTATTTAGTAACACCCCCTTTGACAAGTATCACAGCTTGTGAACGCTTTCTGTAGCCAGCAAAGAGTCTTTCAATTCTTGTTTGGGGGATTTTTGCCCATTCTTCCTTGCAAAAGGCTTCTAGTTCTGTGAGATTCTTGGGCCATCTTGCATGCACTGCTCTTTTGAGGTCTATCCACAGATTCTCGATGATGTTTAGGTCAGGGGACTGTGAGGGCCATGGCAAAACCTTCAGCTTGTGCCTCTTGAGGTAGTCCATTGTGGATTTTGAGATGTGTTTAGGATCATTATCCTGTTGTAGAAGCCATCCTCTTTTCATCTTCAGCTTTTTTACAGATGGTGTGATGTTTTCTTCCAGAATTTGCTGGTATTTAATTCAATTCATTCTTCCCTCTACCAGTGAAATGTTCCCTGTGCCACTGGCTGCAACACAAGCCCAAAGCATGATCGATCCACCCCCGTGCTTAACAGTTGGAGAGGTGTTCTTTTCATGAAATTCTGCACCCTTTTTTCTCCAAACATACCTTTGCTCATTGCAGCCAAAAAGTTCTATTTTTACTTCATCAGTCCACAGGACTTGTTTCCAAAATGTATCAGGCTTTTTTAGATGTTCCTTTGCAAACTTCTGACGCTGAATTTTGTGGTGAGGATGCAGGAAAGGTTTTCTTCTGATGACTTTTCCATGAAGGTCATATTTGTGCAGGTGTCACTGCGCAGTAGAACAGTGCACCGCCACTCCAGAGTCTGCTAAATCTTCCTGAAGGTCTTTTGCAGTCAAACAGGGGTTTTGATTTGCCTTTCTGGCAATCCTACGAGCAGTTCTCTTGGAAGGTTTTCTTGGTCTTCCAGACCTCAATTTGACTTCCACCATTCCTGTTAACTGCCATTTCTTAATTACATTACGAACTGAGGAAACGGCTACCTGAAAACGCTTTGCTATCTTCTTATAGCCTTCTCCTGCTTTGTGGGCATCATTTATTTTAATTTTCGGAGTGCTAGGCAGCTGCTTAGAGGAGCCCATAGCTGCTAATTGTTGGGACAAGGTTTGAGGAGTCAGGGTATTTATAAAGCTTTGAAATTTGCATCACCTGGCCTTTCCTAACGATGACTGTGAACAAGCCATAGCCCTAACAAGCTAAATAAGGTCTGAGACCTTGGTAAAGGTTGTCTGAGAGCTCAAATCTCTTGGGGTGCCCAAACTTTTGCATGGTGCTCCTTTCCTTTTTTTCACTCTAAAATTGTACAAAACAAAAATAATACACTAATCTTGCTTAAAATGTTGAAAAGAATGTTTCATCTTTAACTTTATGACTTTTGGAGATCAGTTCATCTTCTACTCCTTAACTATTCACATTAACAGAAATTTTAACCAGGTGTGCCCAAATTTTTGCATGCCACTGTATATATACTTAATGTAAGTTACAGATATTTCCCTATATTATCATGTATTGCATTGTACTGCTCCTGCAAAGTTAACACATTTCATGACCCATCCTTGTTATAATAAACCTGATTCTGATCCTGATTTCCTATGTGTATGTTCTAACATAAATACCAAAGGTAGGTAAATCCTGCTGATTTAATCCAACAGGAAAGAAAGTCTACTGGACTGTCTAACTGGAGGGCTAAAAGAGGGAGATTTGCCCATGTTCAACCCCCAAGAAATGAGAAATTCACACTCTTTGTCCTTTAACACTTTTGTCCATTATCTCCTTTTCTGTAACCCCAATTCAAGCAGATGCACTTTATCTCCAGGAGAACGAAGGCAGATCAAATTGGTTTTTCATGAAGACAGCCATTTGAATTTAGCATGTCTCTGTCAGATAACTTGGACTGAGCTCTCTCACTGTTTGTTTTCGTACATTGAATGCCTGTGGCAAAAGGAGAGTGATTTTCAGATTGTTGCCAGATTTGATCAGTCTACGTGCTGAGCTCTCAGCAGACAAGACGAGGCTTCTGAGTAGACCTGTATCTTGCATGCCTCAAGCCAGTACTGTTATCTTAGTAAACAAATAAGCAAGTGGTTAGTATAACGTGTAAGGTAGATTGTTTCATGCAAACAGGAAACTTGGTGTTTACACACCCACTCATTTGCAGATTGAGAGGAGTGTGACCTGACACAGCCTCGTGTATTCTTAACTTCAGAGTGAGTATTGCGCCTCCAAACTAAGGTATCGTCTCATCTCTATTTGAAGGCCATGAATAACTTGAATGCAGAGGTTCTTGAAATTAAATGTTTTTTTGCTTTTAACAAAAATAGATAGCTAGTAGACACTGTGCTGTTTGCCACTGCTGCTTAATGCATTGAATAAGTAAGTAATGATTGAGTTCAGCAGAATCCAAAAGGCAGATAGGAAATGCTTAGTTGAGCTATCTAGTCTTCTAGGAAGAGGTGGACTTACAGGCGTCCATTCAGGCCAGAATCAGGCTTGGCCAGGACTGGTCTCTGACCACCCACTAGAGAACTTCCTGCTGCTGAGTGTCTGGGCTCACACATGTTAAACAGCCGAAATGCCAGAATGAGAAAAGTCATTTTCAGCTGAGGGTGGGGTTGGGGGGGGGGGGTGCATGAATGAGAACAGTATGCTAATGCATGTTGAGGTACCAAAGACACATTGAGTCATAAACATTTGGTAAATCTTTAGATTCTTTATTTCAGTATTCTGTCTCCAACCCAAATCAAAGTAAAAAGATTGGCTAATTTGAAATTGTCTCTTTGGTGTAGGTTGGGTGTGGTTGGTGGTAGGTGTGGTGCGGTTACTGTGTACAGTGTACATAAAGAGACAGCTGTACCAATTTTAGATTAGGAAGAATCTTCTGTCTATTGGGATCTTCTTCCTGCTGTTTTATTTGAAGCCCTGCCACAGCTGGAAGAGTTGAGGTGTACACACGAGGAATTCTGCAGATTCTGGAAATTCAAGCAACACACATCAAAGTTGCTGGTGAATGCAGCAGGCCAGGCAGCATCTCTAGGAAGGGGTACAGTTGACATTTCGGGCCGAGACACTTTGTCAGGACTAACTGAAAGAAGAGCTAGTAAGGGATTTGAAAGTGGGAGGGGGAGGGGGAGATCCAAAATGATAGGAGAAGACAGGAGGGGGAGGGATGGAGCCAAGAGCTGGACAGGTGTTTGGCAAAAGGGTTATGAGAGGATCATGGGACAGGAGAGCGATTTAGTGCTAGGTTAGGTGTTGTTTGGGCTTGCCTTCCCTTGGCCAGAATTCAGGTGTGGGGGCCCTCCAGAACAGCCTCATCAGAAATGGGGACTCACTAGTTGAGGTAGGGGGCTTGAGGGGCGTCACACATGCCTGTGGCTACATGCTGTGCACTTGATCCTGACTCGGATCACAGTAGTCTACCGTCGCAGTCTGCCAGTGGGACGTGACAACACTATCCCATTCCACACATATCTTACTTAAGTCTCCCTCCCTCTCTCACTCTACCTTTCTGCAATTATGCTAGCTAATATTTCAGCTCCCTTAATTTTATCAACTTTATCATCTCCCTTGGACGATTGACGACTTTGCATCAAGTGTCACAGATGGACTGTCCGAATGGAATGTAACTCAGAATAGGATGCAAATGTGAGGACTCTGCCACTGCTTTTGTTGTTAGTTGTAAATAAATATCGATAAACATTGCTAAAGAGCTCTTTACTGTTCAAGGCTTACTTTAAAAGAATTATATTCTGCTGTCTATTTTGTGTGAATACAACCCCTTTTGGAGCACCTGAAGTTCTGTTTTAAGCTTTAATTGGGAGCATTGTGCATCACCGTAGGGATTTGGGTAAACATTTCAGGTTAACATTGCAGTCTGATACTGTGGGAATATGGATGATCAAAATTAGTATCATCACTGACTTAGATGTTGTGAAACTTGTTTGCAGCAGCAGTACTGTACAAAGAAATAGAATTACTATTATTTACAAAAATAAGCAAATATTGCCAGAAAAGGAATAAAATGATAATATTCATGAGTTCCTGGACCAATTAATAATCTGATGGTGGGGGGAAAGAAGCTATTGCTGAATTATTGAGTATGAGTCTTCATGTTCTTGATCTCTTTCCTGAGTATAGTAATGAAAAAAGAGCATGTACCAGATGGTTAGAGTCCTTCATGATGGATGCTGCCTTATTAAGGTACTGCCTCTTGAAGATGTTCTTGATTGTAGGGAGGGTCTGATGGTGGTGGTTGAGTTTACAGTCCTCTGCAGTGGAGTGCGCAGTGGAGCCTCCCTTGCCAACCAGTCAGATCGCTCACTGCTGTACACCTATAGAAACTTAGAAAAGCTTAACTTTTGGTAGTATTGTTTCTCATTTGAGATGTTAGGCCCAGCTTCCAACTGTCCCCCTCAGAAAGACATACTAGGTCTATCATACCATGTTGAAGAAGAGCAGGATAGATATCATGGGTGTAATGTGCTTGGGAATTTCCTGACACTGTAAAAAAGTTCCGTCTGCAAACTAAGTCCATGTTTTCCTATTATCTGCATTGTCTTTTGAGTTTTTTCCCCCTTTGCCAATTACTCAGTTTTCCTGTCCTGCAGCTGTCCTTTCTCAATCTCATGCAATCTGGATGTTATCAAGACCTTGAACAGAAATGGGCCTTTGGTTATACCATCAGTCTCGCTGAGGTCAAGGCTGAATGCTGGGAGGTTACTGAAGCCAGAGGCTGATGTTGGCATGCATGTTATTCATCTAAAATCGAGAGTTTGAGTGCTCATTCAGCTGCTGAGTAAATATTTTTACTCAGCCCTGTGACATCTGACAAGCCTCGGAGCCTACCTGGTATTGAATTACTATCAACTGTAACCTGAGGTATGGGAGAAGAGGCAGCCTTGAAATTAAGTCAAAATTAGAAGAAGAAGGAAATTCTTCCCCAAATCCAAACATGGACATTGTTTTCTGTTGGTGCTCACTCAGCAGAAATGCAGGCTGATTCACTCATAGTGGTGCAGGTGACAGCTAACTGATGAAGGCAAATCTATGAAGAGCACCTATGCATTGTGTGGCTCAGTTACTCTGGGGGGGCGGGGGAGGCTGTCTCATATGACTGAACCACCTACTGGGGAAGAACAAGGTGGGGGTCTTTAGTGAACCTGATGCTTCCAGGTGAATGGTTCAGGGTAAGCACTGCTTCTGAATGTTCCAAGTTATCCTGTTGTCCGTACCTTAATTTGTACATACCATAATTCTATATCGTATGTAAAAGTCGAGCAACATGACTGTGTGGTTAATATCAGCAAGTATTAAACTGTAATATTTTCAGCAATAGCTACTGAATAAATACAGGCTTTGCTGAAGCATGCAGTTCCTGCATTCATTTCAATTCCGTGGCCCCTGATAAGCGCTCCATATATGGATCCCCAGTTTGAACTAATGTCCATTCTTTGGCTCAGCTGACAGCTGGTTTGTTGCAAAGTCAGAAGATTATGGTTCAAGTATATTAAATCATGACAAGCATAGAGAGGGTGAGTACACACTGTCTTTTTCCCGGGGTTGAGCATCAAGAACTGGAGGAAGTAAGTTTAGGGTGAGAGGGGAAAGAGTTAATAGGAACCTAAGGGGCAACTTTTTCACCCAGTTGGCCTGTAGATGGAACAAGCTGGAGAGGAGTGGTTGAGGTAGGTACGTTAAAAACATTTGAAAGGAACTTGGACAGGTACATGATCGGAAAGGGTTAGAAGGATATGGGCCAAACTCAGACAAATAGGATTTCCCTAGATAGGAACCTTGGACGGTATAGACCAATTTCTATGCCGTATAGCTTAATGACTCTAGGTGCCATGCCAGGTGCCTGAGCATGTGAGCAAAGGACCTTCTGTGCAGTACATGAGGATCTCTACTGTAAGTATGGCAATCTTTCCGATAAGCCAAGGTTCTCTCTTCTCTCTCAGAGCCGTAGCAGTATCTGAAGAGCAAAGCCCGTACCTCTCTGTGAAGCAGAATCACACAGACATTTTACCCTGCATGTCAGTGAAGTATTTACTGAAAACACAGCTGACATCAGCCTGAGTTACAGATCTACTTGAGTGAGGCAGCAGCTTCCTCTTAACTTAGCAGCCAGCAGAGGGGAAGACCCAGCACAACAGAAGAGGGAGTGAAACTGACGACAAAATCCACTGTTGTTGATAGTATTTGTATTTTACACTGAAAGTGTACACTTTTACCCTTGTTCTCTTGACATGGGTGTTATTAGCTGGGCCAGAATTTATTGTCTACTCTGAACCACCTTGAACTGAGTGGGTTGATCTGGTGTGGTTTGGAGTCACATGTAGGTTGGAGAAGGCTCTCGGCCTGAAACGCTGTCTATTCATTCTTTTCCATAAATGCTGCTGGATCTGCTGAGTTCCTCCAGCATTTTCTGTCTCTTATAAGTAAGAGGAGTATATTTAATCCTCCAATGGATATTAGCCAATCAGATGGATTTTTACAACCATCTACTAGTTTAATACACTTCAATACTAGTATTAGTTTTTAAGCTGCATTGTTAGCCTTGGATCTTTTGGTCACTCTCCAATCCCTCTCTGAGACTGAATGTTATGTGTTCATAGCCCATTCTAAAATATTGTTGTACAAGTCAAGTTCATTGTCAGATGCACACGTACAGTGAGGTCTAGGTAAAATGAAAATACTTGCAAATGTCACTCCACTCTTCCAGAAGGGAGAGAGGCAGAAGAAAGGAAACTATAGGCCACGTTAGTCTGACCTCAGTGGTTGGGAAGATGTTGGAGTCGATTACTAAGGATGAGGTCTCAGGGCACTTGGAGGCACATGATAAAATAGGCCATAGTCAGCATGATTTCCTCAAGAGAAATTCTTGCCTGACAAATCTGTTGGAATTCTTTGAAAAAATAACAAGCAGGATTGACAAAGGAGAATCAGTTGATGTTGTGTACTTGGATTTTCAGAAGGCTTTTGACAAGGTGCCACACATGAGGCTGCTTAATAAGCTACAAGCCCATCATATTACAGGAAAGAATCTAGCTTGGATAAAGCAGTGTTGCTGGGCAGGAGGCAAAGAGTGGGAATAAAGGGAGCCTTTTCTGACTGGCTGCCAGTGATTAGTGGTTTTCCACAGGGGTCTGTGTTGGGACCGATTCTTTTTATGTTATAAGTCAATGATATAGATGATGAAATTGATGGCTTTTTTTTCAAAATTTGCAGACAATATGAAGGTAGGTGGAGGGCAGGTAGTTTTGAGGAAGTAGACAAGCTATAGAAGGACAGATAGGAGAATGGGTGAGAATGGGAAGTGTATGTTCATGCACTTTGGTAGAAGAAATGAAAGGGTTGACTGTTTTCTAAATGGAGGGAAAATACAAGAAACTGAGGCACAAAGGGACTTGGAGCTCTTGTGCAGGATTCCCTAAAGGTTAATTTGCAGGTTGAGACTGTGTTGAGGAAGGCAAATGCAATGGTAGCATTCATTAGCATATTAGATTATGAGAACACTCAGTCCTCTTTTATTGTCATTTAGAAACGAATACATGCATTAAGAAATGACACAATGTTTCTCCGGAATGATATCACAGAGAACAAGACAGACAAAAGACTGACACTGACAGAACCACATAATTATAACATATAGTTACAGCAGTGTAAAACAGTACCATAATTTGATGAAGAACAGACCATGGGCACAGTAAAAAAAGTCGCAAAGTCCTGAGTCAATCGACCCTCGAGTCCCCGATAGCGGTGGCAAAAGGGAGAAACTCCCTGCCATAAACCTCCAGGCACCGTCAACTTGCCGAAACCTTGGAAGCAGCCGACCACAGCCGACACTGAGTCCATCCGTCAGAAAAACTTCGAGCTTCCAACCAGCCTCTCAGATACACCCTCCCGAGCGCCATCCTCTGCCAAGTGTCTTTAACCTCTCCCCGGCCGCCGAAACACGCAAAGCCGAGGATTTCGAGGCCTTCAGCTCTGGAGATTCCGGTTACCACACAGCAGCGGCAGCAAAGCAGGCATTTCAGAAATTTTCCAGATGTTCCTCCGTGCTCTCACGTCTATCCCCATCAAATCAGAATTGTGCACGGTCCCCTACTTGACAGATAACAGATATCATCACCGTTGTGCCGCCATCTTCTCCCCACTCCTGGGGAGAGCAGGGGAGAGGGGAGAGCAAGGATGTAATGTTGAGACATTATAAAGCACTGGTGAAGTCACACTTGGAGTATTGTGAGCATTTTTGAGCTCCTTATCTTAGAAAGGATGTGCTGAAACGAGAGCGGGTTCAAAGGGGTTCACAAAAATGATACCAGGATTGAATGGCTTGTCATATGAAGAGTGTTTGATAGCTCTGGGCCTGTCTTCACAAGAATTCAGATAGAAGAAAGAGGAGTTTCCTCATTGAAACCTATCGAATGAGTTAAGGCCTTGATAGAGTGGATGTGGAGAGGATCCTATGCTGAGAGTCTAAGACCAGAGGACACTGTCTCAGAATAGAGGGACGTCCTTTTATAATGGAGATGAGGAGGAACTTCTTTAGTCAGAGGGAGGTGAATCTGTGGAATTCTTTGCCACAGGCAGCTGTGGAGGCCAAGGCTTTACGTATATTTAAGGTGGGGGTTGGTAGGTTCTTGTTTGGTCAGGGCAGGATGTTGTACATAGAGAAGACAGAAGATTGGGGCTGAGAGGAAAACTGGATCAGCCATGAGGAAATGGCAGAGCAGACTCGATGGGCCAAATGGCCTAATTCTGCTCCTATATCTTATGGTTTTATGGTCTTATAATAATTAGAACACAAGATCACCACATCAACAGACCAAGCATTTGAATACTAACTTTAGTCATGAGGGGGCATAGATAGGGTGAATGAAGTCAGTGTTTTCCAGGTGTTGGGGAATCATGAACTAGAGGGCATAGGTTTAAGGTGAGACAGGAAAGATTTAATAGGAACTTGAGAGGCAACTTTTTTTACACAAGGGTGGTAAATATGTGCAATCAGCTGCTACAGGAAGTGGTTGAGGCAGGTTTAATAACAAATTTTTTAAAAACAGTTGGGTAGGTACAGCACAGTGCAAAGGTCTTGGACCCATATATGTACCTGGGGTACCTAAGGCTTTTGCACAATACTGATTTTGTCATTGTGGAACTGAGAGCATTTGTAAAACTGGTGGGGGCAAAGGATGCTGGGTGGACTGACGTGGGAGGGGTGTGGGGCAGATGGTAGAGCAGGTGTGCCAGGGCTGTGGGGCGGCACAGGTGCGCCAGGCAAGGTCATTTGATTCCTAACCGTTGGTTTATTGATCATTACAGAGTGTCTCTCCAGAGCTTCACACTCCCTCCCCTCTTCCCAACCACGATTCCCCACTCCCTGCACCCCTCCCACTTTCAGTCCACAATAGAGGCCCATATCAGATTCAGGTTTATCGCCACTCACATATGTCATGAAAGTGGTTTTTTTTTTGCAGAAGCAGTCCAGTGGAATACATAAAATTACTTTAGTACTGTGCAATAGTCTTAGCCACCCTAGCTATGTATATGAGCCTAAGACTTTCGCAGAGATACATGGTAATATACGTGGATAGAAGAGGTTTAGAAGGTAATGGGTCAAGTACTGGCAAGTAGGACTAATGTGGGTGGACATTTTGGTAGGCATAATCCAGTTGGGCTGAAGGGCCTGTTTCTGTGCTGAATGACTCTAACTTCTCCATAGGAATTCACAATTGCCGTGACTTGCTTACACTCCAGTTTTGTGGGTTCTGAGGTCATTGATGAGGCCAAAGTGGGAACCACAAACTCTTCCACAATTGTGGTATGAAGTAGGTGACCTTTCATTTGTGAGGCTCTGTCTATAGCCTATACAGGGCTTAAACTCAACGTCTCAGTACCATCCTGAAAGCTCTTAATTTCACTGCATTGAGAAATTCCCAGGAGTCTGAGGATGTCATTTTTTTTTTCCTTCCTTGAATCTTTTCTCCTTTCTGCCTGGTAATCTCTCCCCACAACAAAACACAGAATAGAGTGTCTTGGGATGAAAACTGGCATCAGGCTAACAAATGACATGAGTT
Source organism: Mobula birostris (assembly GCF_030028105.1). NCBI lineage: Eukaryota > Metazoa > Chordata > Chondrichthyes > Myliobatiformes > Myliobatidae > Mobula > Mobula birostris. The sequence continues at coordinate 163,731,331 of NC_092373.1, forward strand.
GTCTGATATCCTTTGCTGGGAGGCAAAAGAAACTACAAATGCTGGAATCTGGAGCGAAAAAATGAGCTGCTGGAGGAACTCAGCAGGCCAGACAGTCAAATGGATAGTTATAGTTGATGTTTCAGGTTGAAACCCTCTATCTGAATTGAAAGTGTAGATGGGAGATAGCCAGTATGTAATGATGTGAATTAGAATGGTGGAGCAATAGCTGACAAGCGATAGGTGGATCTAGGTGAGGAGAGTTGTTTGGCAGATGAAGTGAGTTGGAAGAGGGATAGGTAGAGATATGGACAAAGGCTGGGGTGTGATAGGTAGGGCCAACAAAAAGCCGAGGATGGAAATGAATAAGAAAGGAAGATGAAAAGGAATCAAATAAGGGAGGTGGGCAGATGGAAACAGTTGGTGGCAGTTCACAAGTGGGAGGGATATGTGGGTGATAGGCAGATGGAGAAGTTGAGTGTAACAAGGGCATCGATGCTGAAGATATTGGCCTGGATAAAGGCAGTGATTTAATGTCTATGGTACTACATTCCTTCCATCAGACCTACTTACTGATTAAGGCAGGTATGACAGCTATATTTAAAAGGCACGTGGATAGGTATATGGAGAGAAACGTTTTAGATGGATGTTAGTCAAATGCAGGACTAGCTTAGACTGCTGTCAGGGTCGGCATGCACTAGTTGAACTGAAGGGCCTGTTTCTGTGTTGTATGACTCTATGACTCCATGACCATAAAGGTCAGATGGGTAGTTGCTCACCAGACCCCAGCAGTGGCCTCCACTCACTGTAATGGCCAGGGTGGTAGGCCACGCGATTAATAGACCAAGGTGCCGACTGGTTAATGTGGACAAGTTTGATCAGTGTTTTCGTGCTGCATGATGCTGTGATTCTATGGTGCAGCCCTGAGCCTCATTGACCGTCCCAGCCCTTCCACAGCAAACAATGGGTCATTCACTGCTGTGCATCGCCAGCAAAGGACAGACTTACCAGAGACTCTTATCAACTAGGTTGTCTGCAGGGAAGGCAGGGGTCATTACCAGCATAGCGGTGCTGTCAGTAACCCACCTCTCTGTGTATCATGCCATAATCACCCGTTTTAGTACCAATTGCTGCTCTCATTTCCCAGAGCCCATCCAAGTATAAGTGATGTGACTGTGTATATCACTTACACTTCCTCCTTTCTTCCTCCTGTGAGTACTGTGGTTCAGAGAGAAATTATGGAACCAAAATGCTTTATTATGGCAGATAATTAAGAGCATGCTTGTCGAACCTTGGGAAGGGGCATGTGAGAATTCCTTTGACAGGCACACATTGGAGGATAGCTAAATTTGGTGAGTTCTTTCCCAGCCTTACTGCTTAGTTCTGCTTTGGTGACTGTTTGTTGTCTATTGTCACTCACTTGCCTCAGACTGAAATCAAAAGGTCGCTGTCTCCCAAATGAATGACTCCAATTGTTGCCGTAATTCTTTTTTTCGTTTTGAGATTTGATCAGTCGCTTTATTGTGGCCTTTTCTGAAGGCATCTCAAACAGTGAGCGCACTGTCCAGTACATTCTAGATTTATGATACTAACTTGCAAACGGATCTCAAAACAATGGTAAGACAACAGATTCTGAGGATTCCAGACAGTGTAACCTTGTTTTCTTTACCCCTTCCCACTGTTGAAAACTGCTTTGGTGGGGAACAAGACCTTATTTGTATTCTTTGGTATTCCTTTGCTGTGTGTTGGAAGGACTAGGCATGGAATATACAGAGAAAGAATTAGGCAAGCAGTCTAGAAACTTAGTGAAACTTATTGGAGTCTGCTGGTAATGTGGTTCAGCACATCTGGTTTGGTGATTTTAATATGTGATCCCTTCAAGTAGAAGCTTTAGTAAATCTTAAAGATAAAGTCTACAAATGCTGGAAATCCAAGGTAACACACACAAAATGCTGCAGGTTCCTCTTCCAATGTCAACACATTCTTTTTATGAAAACTGCTCACAATACTCCAATGAAGGCTCACCAGTGTCAACATTATATCCTTGCTTTTATATTCTAATCCTTTTGAAATGAATGCTAACATTGCATTCACCTTTTTCACCACCAATTCAACCTGCAAATTAATCTTTAGAGAATCCAGTACTAGGACTCCCAAGCCCCTTTGCATGTCAGATTTTTGCAATTTTCTCTCCAATTAGAAAATAGTCTACACTTCTGTTTCTTCTACCAGAGTGCATGACCATACATTTGCTGACACGGTATTCCATCTGCCACTTCTTTGCCCATTCTCCCAATGTCTAAGTTCTCTGTATCCTGTCTGCTTCCTCAACATTACCTGCCCCTCCACCTTCCCTCATATCGTCTGCAAACTTGGCCACAATATGATACTTCATAGATACTTCTTGATCCTCTGATTCTCCCAGCAGTTTATTTTTTGCACAAGTGCTAGAATCCCACAAGACAATGAACTCAGCCACACGGCAAAGAAGATAGTGCACGATTAATGTAGATTCATTGATGATCCTGTTAGCCTGGAGAATGTTCCAGAGGCAAATCTTCACTCTGATAGCTCCCCTTGCCCTCAGTGTGTTAGACTGGTAACACCCATTGGAATAGATCAGTTTGGATTCTCTTAATCGACTTATTTCATTGGGTCAAAGTGTCGTTAAGTTTTGCAGCACAACAACAGGCCCTGTGGCCCAATTTGTCCACTCCAATCAAGAGGAGGTCCCATTTGCCGACGTTTTGTCTATTTATCTCTAAATGTCATTTAAAGGTTGTAATTCTACCTGACTCTGCAGCTCAATCCATATACCCTCTGCCCTTTGTGTGAAAGATTTGCCCCACAGATCCATTTTAAAATCTTTGTTGTTTCATTGTAAAACTCTGCCTTCTAGTTTTAGGGAGCCCCCGTTCCCTGGGAAAAAGAGTGATTTTTCATCGTATCTGTGATGTCACTCTTCAGCCTTCTACACGCCAGAGAAGAAAGTCCCAGCCTATCCATTTTGTTTTGTTTAAAACTGAAGCACTCCAGGCCTGGTAGCACCCTCATTAAAATCTTTTGTTGGATACTGGCGTTTTGATCAGTGGTTCTTCTGAAGTCAAAAATGAGGCCTAAAACTTGTTGCTTACGATTGTTTGTTAAGTGCTACAAGAACAAAGAAGACAAAGGCAGGAAGATGAAGCACGAGGATGAGAGGGTGAGAGACAGACAGAGAGACGGAGGTGGGGGGAGGACACAAATATATATATATATATATATATATATAGAGAGAGAGAGAGAGAGAGAGAGAGAGAGAGAGGGAAGGGAAAAAAGGGGAAAAGAGAACAAAACAATGCATTTGCTCCTCTTGTATCACTTTGCTAATTCCATTGAATTCCCATAGACAACAGACTTACCTTTCAAATTCTATTGCTTCAATCAAGCAATAAGATGGCCTCTATTCAAGCAATGCAATGAGCACAACTGCAACCACTAGAATACACGCTGAACAATTACATGTACATAGGTAACTATATACAAATACAAACAAACATAAGAAAGTTGAACTGAAAGGAAAGTAACATTTATGCAGCTTAATCCAACATCTTTCCCCAATTTTTCCACTTTAACGGCATCCTTTCTATGACTGGGTAACTGGACTCAATGAAAGAGGCTGAAAGACTACACCATAAGAAATGGGGCATTAATGAAAGGTGGGTCTTAAAACCATCTGTCACAAATAAGATCCTACCTACATAATTATTCAAACTATAGCTCAAGAAGTGTATAATGCTTTGGATGTCCTAAGTCATGAAATATTCTACGTTTTATTGACTTCAGACATCAAGTTGAATAAAGAATTCTGACATTTATTAAGAAATGTGCACTAAATTCCTTTTTACCCTTGATCATGCCACTCTCCACCCTGTCTTCCCCACCCACTGAAACCCTCACCTGTGCTTTGCTCATCCTTCATTCTGGATTATTCCAGTAAATGAAAACAAAATAACTACAGATTCTGGAAATCTGAAATCAAACAGAAACACTCAGGAGATCAGACAGCATCTATGGAAAGATGTGCTCTCATCTGTGCCCTGTGTAACCAGATTTGAATTCAATCTCCATAGCAATAAACAATACATTATGTTGGCTACTTGAAGGTTTGTCTGATCTTCTGTACAGAAGTTCATCCTGAACCCCTCCACCTCTTCACTTCCTTCCTTCCTGAAGCTCACTATTAGGCCTCAGGCTCTGAAAATCTCACTTACCTCTTCAGCTCTACATCCACAAAATCATTAATAAAACTCTGGGAAAAATCTCAAAATGTTTTCAAAGTTCAAAATAAATTTTATTATCCAAGTACTTATATGTCACCATTTATAACGCTGAGATTGATTTTCTTGTGGGCATACTCAGCAAATCTATAGAATAATAAGTATAACAGAATCAATGAAAGACTGCCCAACTAGGGCATTCAGAGTGCAGAAGACAACAAACTGTGCAGATAGAAAAAGAAGAAACAATAATAACAAATAGGTAAGCAATAAATATTGAAAAAACGAGACAAAGGGTCCTTGTAAGTGAGTCTATACGTTGATGGAATATTTCAATGATAGGGCAAGTGAAGTTAAGTGAAGTTATCCCCTTTGGTTCAAGTGCCGGATGGTTGAGGGGCGGTAACAGTTCCTGAACCTGGTGGTGTGAGTCCTGAGACTCTCGTACCTTCTTACTGATGGTAGCAGCAAGAAGAGAGCATGTCCTGGGTGGTTGGAGGGTCCCCGATGATGGATGCGGGTTTCCTGTAACAGCGTTTCATGTAGAGGTGCTCAATGGTTGGGAGGCCTTTATCTGTGATGGACTGGGTTGTATCCACTACTTTTGTAGGATTTTGCATTAAATGGCATTGGTGCTTCCATACTGGGCTGTGATACAGCTAGTCAGTATACTCTTCACTACACATCTATAGAAGTTTGTCAAAGTTTTAGATGTCATGCCGAATTTCCAAAAACTTCTAAGGAAGTAGAGGCACTGCCGTGCTTTCTTTGTAATTGCACTTAATAGATCCTGCAAAATAAGAAGACCTAGGAATTTGAAGTTGCTGACCCTCTCCACCTCTGACCCTCCAACAAGACTAGCTCAAGGACCTCAGGTTTCCATCTGAAGTCTATAATCAGCTCCTTCGTTTTGCTGATATTGAGTTGTTGTTATGACACCACTCAGCCAGATTTTCAATCTCCACCCAATACTGATTCATCACCACCTTTGATTCGGCCTTTGATAGTGGTTTCATCAGCAAACTTGAATACGACATTGAGCTGTGCTCAGCCACACAGTCGTAAATGTAAAGTGAGTCGAGCAGGGGGCTAAGCACACAGCCTGTGCTGATGGAGATTGTGGAGGGGAAGTTATTGCCAATGTGCACTGACTGAGTCTGCAGGTGAGGAAGGGGATACTGAAGCCAAGATCTGGGAGCTCACCTATTAGTTTTGAGGGGCTGAAACAATAAAGGTGAAATATTGAATGCAGATTTCAATGATAAAATTAAATATTCTGGAAATATTTAGTAGTCATGGAAAGAAACAAGTTTAACAATTCATCGAAGATTTATCATAAGAATAGAAAAGCTTGGAGATTAATGGGTTTTGAGATGCACAGAAAAGCAGGAGGAGAGGACGAAGAAGGGACTGGGGAGATGAAATGATAAAAGAGGTGATGGAGCGCTCTGATTTTATAAAATTTATTGAGGGAGGCTTGGGGCTGTAAATAGAAGATAAATAAATCAGTAAAATTGTCAGTAGAACAGAGGTAAAAGATATCTTGTGGGTATAAATTTTGAGAGTTGCTCAATTCTTTAATTGCTCAATCACCCAAGACAGAAGACAAGCCCTGTGAATACATCTGTTTGTACTCCAATGCAGTATGTGACTCATAGGCCAAAGATTTCTCAAGCAGCAACAATGCTGTTAAAGTCAGGGGGTTATTTTAATACTCTTATTGTGTAAACTGGATTAAAATGTCCAGATGATGAACTAGCATTTCTTTTCATGCCTTTATACAGTAAAAAATAACAAAATGAAAATCAACTAAACTGCAGATGTTGGAAATCTGAAATAAAGGGCGAAAATGCCAGAAGTACTCATCAGGTGAAGCAGTGTCTATAAGAAGAAAAACAGAATTACCATTTCAGGCTGAAGACTCTGTCAGTTCTGTGTGAAAATACAATTGTATTTGCATGATTTCATATTTGTGTACACTTACAAATCTCTGCAATGCATTCACATATACCATATGTTGCACTTATTTGCACTAATTTATTGTCATTATACAATGACTTTGTAATACATTTTTTTTTACAATACAATGACTTTTAACATTAACCATAGATGAGTATCCAGACTGAAAACTTACTGTGGGTTATGTATTTGTTTCCTCAGTGCAATATTTCTCTGCCATAAAGATGTAATAGAAATTTTGGTCATCAGATTTAAAAGGACTTTGGTATTCAGATGAGAATATGAATGCTTAACTGTGTGCAAGTTTGTGTTTGGATGTGATGAAGAGAATATAAAAAGCAGAGAAGTGCAGAACTGTTGAGAATGAAAATATAAGTCTGCAGGATAGGAGCATTCAGTGAAATAAAAGCACTGATTGAAAATAGCTGGAGCATTGAAACATAAGTATTGTTTAATTGAAGCCAAGCTCAAGAATTTTTTTTGGAGGCACACAAGAAACTGCAGGCGCTACACAGAAGGGTAGTGGTTAGCACGACGCTATTGCAGCTCGGGGCATCAGAGTTCAGGGTTCATTTCTGATGTAAGCTGTAAGGGGTCTTTATGTCTTCCCAATGGAATGCATGGGTTTGCCCCAGGTGCTCTGGTTTCCTCCCACAGTCCAAAGATGTACCAGTTAGTAGGCTGATTGGTCATTGCAAATTCTCCCATGGTTAGGCTAGGGTTAAATCGGGGGCTTCTTGTTGGTGGGGCTCGAAGAGTCAGAAGTGCCTATTCTACGCTGTATCTCTAAATTTAAATAAATTAAGTAGATGCCGAAATCATGAACAATATACCATCTGCTGGCGAAACTCAGGCAGCATCTGTGGAGGGGAATGGACTGTTGGGTGATGCCATTTTACCTGAATGAGCTACATAGTACACATACTGAGATAAACAGTACTGCAAAACGATCTGTTCTCTTATCCACAAAATCAGGCTCCTCATGACAAACAACAGTGAGAAAAAATACTAAATGAGTAAATCTGCAGATGCTGGAATCCAAGCAAGACACACAAAATACTGGAGGAACTCAGCAGGCCAGGCAGCATCTATGGAAAGGAGTGCAGTCGACATTTCAAGCCAAGATCCTAACCAAGTGATAATAAATGAAGAGAGGTTGGCAAGCGAAGGGTCTCGGCCCAAAACGTCGACTGTTTACTCTTTTCCGTAGATGCTACCTGGTCTGCTGAGTTCCTCCAGCATTTTGTGAGGAAAAATATTGTCCAAGATGCTTAGGGTAGTTCTTCTAAATAACTCTAACCTGACATCCACTTCACAAAGCACCTAGTTCCTTGATTTAACATCTCAGCCATAAAGACATCACTATCAGTAATGCACACAAAATTCTGGAGGAACTCAGCAGGACAGGCAGCATCTAGGAAAGAGTACAGTCAACATTTCAGGCCAAAACCCTTCGGCAGTCACCACCAGTAATACACATTCCCTTAGTACAGCCTGGTTATCAATGGAGAAGGAGACTTGACTGGCCCTGTGGCATATTTTTGCTGACTGACTCTATTTCAAAGTCAAAGTGAAATATATTATCAAATACGTATTTTTAATTTCATTTTCTTCAAGCGATTTATAAAAAAAATAAGAGAAGTACAACAGAAATTGTGAAAACTGTACATAAGAAAAGACTGGCAAACAGCCAGTGTGCAAAATAAGGCAGGTTGCAAAGTATCAGCTGGTTTACTGTGTGATATCTGAGTATGAATTAACACAAAGCTAAATAAGTATGAACAATATTACTCATGGGAAAGTAACAGATATAAGACCTTCAACACAAGAGATTCTGCAGATGTTGGAAACCTTGAGCAACACAGCTAGAGGAATTCTGCAGGTTAGGCACCATCTATGTGTTTGAATAAACCGTCCACATTTAGGGCCAAGTCCCTTCATCAGTACAGAGACAAAATCTTCTAATCTCCTTATGCAACTCCCACTTCGGCCAGCGGCTTAATAATTCTTAACTTGACTATATGGTTAGTAAAAGAAATAAAAAAAGAAAAGGGGCCATTCTCATGAAACAGTCTAATGTACAACGTTGGAGCTCACCGATAAGGCCATTCATCCATCATCGACTTCCTCCGATTGTCACTGACTTTCGGACCCTCACTCCAAGTCCACTCCGTCCGGCGGTCTACCTACTCTCTCCATTCACGTCTTCTCTCCTCATCTCTCCCCGGCAAAAGACCATGAATTCCCAACTCCCACACACACAAGAAAGAACAACATCCCGCTCATTGGCTAACATGCCCTGTTATCTCTAGTCATAACCCAAACATTGCTGCTACAGAGAAACCATTACCTTAGCAGTGGAACATTACAGAGAAGCCATTACAGCGTGTTACACTCTCCCCCCCCACCAAATTTAGTCATGTCCTCATGGCATTGAGATAATTCACCAGCCCTTCCTGCAAAATACAAAGTCCAATCCAGGTGCACAAGGCAGTGACATAGCTCCCCTAAACGGTAGGGGTCACACTCTGCTCCCCTGGTGCTACATAAGTCAGCCTATCCGGTGGTCTCTTAATTCTCTGAGACCTCCGCACCCCCTGACCTAACTCTTCAGGTTCAGACACTACTGGGGTTACTTATGGTCTACCTGGCGAGGCCTCCCCCGACCTATCACTCGTGCCCATCTGCTACTTAGAGGCCCCTGTTCTGTGTCCAAGCCCCACTTCCTCCCCTGCAGAGTCCTGCTGTAACCCAGGCTGCCCACAGAGCCCCCCCCCCACCCACTTCACCTGTCTCAATGGGAGAAGGGCCAGGAGTCTCTTCCTCAATCAATGGGGAGTTAGTGAAAGGCAGTGTATACCACACATCCAGGTCCTCATCCTCCGGATCACTATCCCTCTCAGGGGTGGGGACCAGCCTAAGCTCTCCAGCTGTGGGCCCTACAGTCACTCCGCATTTCGGCAGAGTCCTCTTACTAGGTGTAGGCTCCAAGTTGGGCTCTGGGTCTACCTGCACCTCTTGTCCCAGGGGCAACAGGTGGTTCCGATCGAGAATCTTGACAGGCCCATTCTCCTCTTTTGGTTTCACCCGGAAAACTGGTAGGTTTGGCATCTGACTCTCCACCACATAAGGCGTAGCTACCCAGCCGTCAGCCAACTTGTGCTTTCCAGGTAGCCCCAAATTCCTTATGAGGACTCGGTCTCCCGGCAGGTGTTGGGAGAACCTCAGCTTTTGATCGTAGCTCCCCTTTATTTCCTTGATTCTGCTCGCAACCTCAACCCCAGCTAATTCATAAGGCCTCTTCAGCTCCCTCTGCTGAGATACCTGGCGGCTCACTTTCCTTTTGGTGTGACACCTGCTACCAGCAGCTCTCAGCATTGTTCGTCCCCCAGGGGGATCCGTTTCCTCCCCCCCATCACCTTCATCATATGGGGGGGGGCACACCCGCTGATAACAGCCGACATATCTCCGTTCTCAACTCTGTCACAATCTCCTCTACCGCTCCCCGGGGTAGGCTATCTGTGGTCACTTCACCACAGGGGACCACTACTGAGGACTGTACCCTGCTGACTGAGCCCTCCCACACCTCCGCTGCTTCTCCTCTTCCCGTACCTCTCTGATCAGCTCAACAAAAGATGGAGGGGGCACGTCTTACGAGACTGTCGGAGACCCCACGCAATCAGGTCATGGGACTGGGTGGCCCGGGCTATCTGGTCCATTCTTAACTGATCCACTTCAGTCGCCTGAATGACCCCTCTGCACTGCAAGCAATTTAGCTGCCTCTCTAGCTGAAAAATAAAACCAGAAAGCTTCTCCCCCTTCTCCTGACACATGTTTTGAAACCCCACCAAGTCTCATACTCCTCCTCCCCTTTAGGGGTGGGCGTAATTCCAGAGAATAAGCAGAGCCTACCATAGCTGGGACTTTGAACCTGATTTTTCCATTTATTCACCAAACAGTTAAGGGCGGATACTAACTTAGAATTCTCACTCACCACTGGGGGACGTGGACTAATTAGACATTCCAAATCCGACCACTCCTTCCCCTCACTCCTCAGAAACGAGAGAACCCTGCCTTTGAAATCTCCACCCCCAGCTACTGCTATGTCAGCGCTGGTCTGCATTAAAACGAGAGCTGCGCCCGCCATTTTATCAAACCTCCGCCCACGATCGCAACTTTAACAGTACTTAACAAACATATTAACAATTCATCTGGAGTATGAATATCTACCCCACTCAGGGTAATCATATTGCATCCAACAGAATCAATCCTAAACGTAGCCCCCACAATTGCAACTCTCACTTTGGCTAGCAGCTTAATACAGGGGATGATATCTCCACCCCCTCCTCGGCCCAGCCAAACTTAAGAAATCTCGTTTGGGTGGATGCTGCGTGATGTGTCCCGTTACAAACAGTACACAATATGCGATTAAACAATTGAGCTTTATAATTCTCAATTTGACTATATGGTTAGTAAAGAAAACGAAAAAAGAAAAGGGGCCACTCTCATGAAACAGTCTCATGTACAAATTCGGAGCTCACTGATAAGCCGATCGTCCACCATCGACCTCCTCTGATTGTCACTGACCTTCAGACCCTCGCTCCAAGTCCACCCCGTCCGGCGGTCTACCGACTCTCTCCATTCGCGTCTTCTCTCATCATCTCTCCCCAGCAAAAGACCGCGAACTCCCAGCTCCCAGACACACAAGAAAGAACGACATTCCGCTCATTGGCTAACATGCCCCTTTATCTCTAGTGATAAAAGGATACAGAGAAACAGAAACATAGAAAATATACAGCACAATACAGGCCCTTTGACCCACAAAGCTGTGCCGAACATGTCCCTATCTTAGAACTACCTAGGCTTTACCCATAGCCCTCTATTTTTCTACGCTCCATGTACCCATCCAGGTGTCTCTTAAAAGACCCTATCATATCCGCCTCCACCACCACCGCCAGCAGCCCATTCCACGAACTCAGCACTCTCTGTGTAAAAAAACTTACCCCGACGTCTCCTCTGTACCTACTTCCAAGCACCTTAAAACTATGCCCTCTCGTGCTAGCCATTTCAGCCCTGGGGAGAAGCCTCTGACTATCCACACGATCAATGCCTCTCATTATCTTGTATACCTCTATCAGGTCACCCCTCATCCTCCGTCGCTCCAAGGAGAAAAGGCCGAGTTCACTCAACCTATTCTCATAAGACATGCTCCCCAATCCAGGCAACATCCTTGTAAATCTCCTCTGTACCATTTCTATGGTTTCCACATCCTTCCTGTAGTGAGGCGACCAGAACTGAGCACAGTACTCCAAGTGGGGTCTGACCAGGGTCCTATATAGCTGCAACATCACCTCTCAGCTCTTAAACTCAGTCCCACGATTGATGAAGGCCAATGCACCATATGCCTTCTTAACCACAGAATAAACCTGTGCAGCAGCTTTGAGTGTCCTATGGACTCGGACCCAAAGATCCCTCTGATCCTCCACACTGCCAAGAGTCTTACCATTAATGCTATATTCTGCCATCATATTTGAACCATTACCTTAGCAGTGGAACAGAGAAGCCATTACATTAGCAGTGAAACCTTACAACGTGATAGACTTATGATGAATTTTGCTCCATGTTCAGGGTTGTACTTTGCTGTTGTGACCCGCTTTCTTCCTTAGTTTTCCCATGAGGCTCAGTTTCTGCTTTGTACCTTGATGGAAAGATGGTTTAGATGTGAAGTGTTAACTGCTGCTTATGGTTATACCTGTGGGAGCTTATATAAGACTCAGGCAGTAGTGGTCAGAGCTGCCACTAATAAAGCTTGTGGCAATGGTCGACTTCACTGAAATCGTACATTTAAAATATTTGGCAGACGGTAGCGGGACTCTTTGTGGAGGTATAATAATCTAAGATTGTAGATATTCTAGAATTTTAAAAAGGAATGAGAAACATTTCTTATTATATTAAAATCCGCAGCACCTTAACAACAGCATCCCATCCTGCAATGAAAATTTGTAAAAATATATAAACCCAAAGAAGCCTAAAAATAACCAAATTGAAGTTATTTAGATTAATCATATTTACCACTCGTAAGCCTGCTAACTCTCAGAATCTCTTTTGTATGTGAAGAGGATTTCACCTCCACAAATGCATCCACTATTGGGATTATCTCCCCTCTGATCTGCCAATTACTTCACACCTGTGTCCCCTCATTATAGACCACAGTTGGATAACCTTTGATCTTCTTATTCCTAATAAAATAACCACAAGGATAAAAATATTATGGTTGAACAGATTAGCCTTCATTCAGCCACGAGCAGTGCCATCATACCAGAGTAATTGAATCTCATAGCTGGGTGCTCACGTTGTGGGGCAAAAGCACACCACTGCCTCTACTTCCTCCAAAGGCTTAGGAAATTTGGCTTGTGCCCATTGTCCCTCACCAATTTTTATAGATGCACCATAGAGAACATCCTATCCAGATGCACCACAGCTTGGTTTGGCGACTGCTCTGCCTAGAACTGGAAGAAATTAGCTTAGAATAGTCTATCACACAAAAATATGCCCCTCTATAGACGGTGCTGCTGCTTTTCCCACTGCCTTGGGAAAGCAGTCAGCATAATCAAGGACCCCTTTCATCTTGGCCATTCTCTTTCACACCCCCTCCCAATACCCACCACCCAATCAGGCAGAAGATACGAAAGCTTAAGAACATGTACCACCAGGTTCAAAGATCTTTCAGTCTCTCAATCTATCTTATTTAACCCTTCCATTTTATTTGTCTATCTGCTCTTTACTTTCTCTGTAACTGAAAAGGTGTCTTCTTCATTCTGTTATTGTTTTCCTTGTACACTACCTCAATGTACTTATGGAATGATCTGTCTGGACAGCATGCAAACAAAACTTTCCCCTGTATTCAGTACCTGTATCAGAAATAAACCAATTACTAACCTAGGAGTAGCCAAGAAAACAACAATATGCATTTAACACAATAAGATGTTCAAAACTGCTGGCAAGAGTATTATCAATATGAAAACTGCCACTCTGTCTTGAAAGGATATATTAAGATTGATAATCAAAAACTTGATGAGGGAGACTTAAAGAACACATAAAAAAAACATAGAGATGAGGGAGAGCTACGGAGGAAGTTCTAGAATCTGATGCCTGGGCATTTTAAGTATTATGCAGATTTTCTTCAGCAAGTATTCAGGTGTGGCGATATGGGTGCACTTGCAAATTTCTACAGATGTACCGTGGAGAGCATTCTAACTGGTTACATCACCACCTGGTACAGAGCGGCCACTGCACAGGATCGGAAAAAGCTGCAGAAATTTGTAAACTCTGCCAGCTCCATCATGGGCACTAGACTCCCCAGCATTCAGAACACCTTCAAAAGACAATGCTTCAAAAAGGTGGCATCCATTACTAAGAACCCCCCCCCCCCCCAGCACCCAGGACATGCCCTCTTCTCATTGATACCATCAAGGAGGAGATACAGGAGCCTGAAGACACACATTCAATGTTTCAGGAACAGCTTCTTCCTTTCCACTATCAGATTTCTGAATGGACAGTAAATCCATGAACACTACCTCAGTATTTTTCCTCTATTTTTGCACTACTTAATTAATTTATCTTTTTCATACTTACCTCTTATTGTAATTTATTGTTTCTGTTATTATGTATTGCAATGTACCACTGCTACAAAACAACAAATTTCATGACATATGCCAGTGGTATTAAACCTGATTCTGATTGTGTATGAAACAATGATAACTGGCAAGTATGATTATGAAAGGCAGCTTTCTAGCAAGGCACTGTCTCTGAACAGATGAATGGAGCTTTCTAATACCCTTGTCTTTCACACAGAGGGTGCCCAAGACTAAGTGTTCTTCAGACAGTGAATTTTTGAAATTTAGGGCTTGCTTGAAAAATAGAAGGCAACTTGCACCCAGTAAGGTTCTGTTTATTGTACTGAGTTGGCATTGTTTATATTTTAAAAGTAAGGTAAAAGAATGAGGGGAAGGTCTTAAACACGGGGAATTCTGCAGATGCTGGAAATTCAAGCAACACACATCAAAGTTGCTGGTGAATGCAGCAGGCCAGGCAGCATCTTTAGGAAGAGGTCTTTTCTTGAGTAATGCCTTAGCATCTCATACTTCCTCTCCAGGAAGCAGGCAGGGTCATCTGAGAAGGATGGGACCTCAGGCACTGGAATGCAGTCTGAAATGAACGCTCAAGTCTCCGGACTGGGAGTTGAACCCGTAACCTTCTGACATATGGGGTGAGAGTGCGACATATGAGACACAGCTGCCACCAATGTGTTTAGTGCTTGGGAACACAAGGGCATTCACAATGGTATTGCTGGCCACCGGCTGTTGCTGATGCTAATATCTGTGGAGAAATGGTAAAATGTTGTGTCACGTTTATTTGTGTATTGACTTAGGTGTGTGTTTTCGTGTCACTGTGGTATGGATCACTTTTAACACATTCTGTAACAATAACAAATCATTGCTTAACTGAGCAACATACATTGTCTGTAACCAAAGCTTCCCCAAACTTTGGTATTGTGATCCAGTAAACTATACTTGAAAAGTAGTTTTGCTGCAGTGTTCATGCTTCTAGAACTGTGTAATTAAAATAGTCCACCCTCACCCTCATGCTGTATTAAAATTACCTTGTTTCTAAAAGTAGTTTATTTTAGAAATGTATATTTTGAAGAATGTTTATAATCAGAAAATATAATTTTGCATTATAAATAACTAATTCATTAATTTGCTAGTGCTTTAGGCAGGAAGAGAGATTTTTGTATTGAATGACATTCCCTGAAAAAAATCAATATACAAATGCAAAAAATAATAACCTGGGGCTCTGGTTTCCAGCCCCCTGCAAAACTAGTTTAACCTCTCCTGAGTAGCATTAGCAGTCCTCCTGGCCAGGATGTTGGTTCCCCTCCAGTTCAGGTGCAACCCATCCCTTTTGTACAGGGCACCCTTCCCCGGAAAACGTTCCAATGATCTATGAACTTGAAACTCCATCCCCTGCACCATCTCCTCAGCCATTCATCCATTCCTACCTGCACTAGCCCATGGCACCGGAATTTACTACCTTGGATATCCTTCTCCTCAGCCTCTTTCCTAACTCTATATACTCACGGTGTAGGACTTCCAATAAGCAACGCAACTTCTGGCTGTTCACACTCCCCCTTGAGAATATCTTGCAGGTGCTCTGATGCACCTGGGACCCTAGCATCCAGGAGGCAACACACCGTCCTGGTATCTCTTTAGCTGCCACAGACTCTCCTTTCTGCCCCCCTATCTATCGAGTCCTCTATAACTACCACGCTGCCTGCCCTTACCATTCCCCGTGGAATCTCAGAGCGGGCCACAGTGCTACCAGCCTGGCTGCTGCTGCCATGCCCCAGTGGACTGTCCCCCCAGCAGTATCGAAAGGAATATACTTGTTACCAAGGAGAATGGCCACAGGGAAACCCTGCATTGACTTCCTAATCCCCTTACATCTCCTGGTGGTCACCCATCTATTGTCTGAAGCCTGCACTGTGGGTGTGACCACTTCTTCAAAAGTCTCAACTATAATATCTAAAGCCTCCCAAATGATCCTAAGTACATCCAACTCCAGCTCCAACTCATAGACCCAGTCGGTGAAGTTGGGTGCAATTCCCAGAGATGTAGTCATCAGGTATCCTGAATTTCCACATACCTCCTAAATGTATGGGTGGTGTGGTGGTCTGCACATTTATTGAGTGAGTGAGTGAGTGTGTGTGTGTGTGTGTGTGTGTGTGTGTCTAAGAGAGAGAGAGAGAGAGAGAAAGAGAGAAAATGTCTTGATGGAACCTTGCCCTAACAGTGAGGTGTGGCTGGTAATCTTGTCCTCTGTTGAGGAGATGTGCCTGTTTCTGGAGGGCCAATAAACCATGTGGTGCTTCAACTGAACTGTCAAAGGTCTCAACAGAGGAACAAAGAACTCTCCTGGTGTCCTGTTGGAAAATCCCTTCTTGGCCAAAATGAGCTTTTTAATTGTCTTGTTTGTAGATCCTTGCTGTGTGTATCTTCCCACAGAATAATAGCCATGACTTGACTAGATTAGGGACTGTGAACCTCGCTGGGCCATCTAGAATGCACAGGCTCATCATGCTGTCACTTTTCTGGAAAGGTTGCCTACACTTGGGTTGAACCAGAAAATACACTATCAGTGTAAGCTTATAATCAGAATAAGCCCATTCTGCATAGAACATAGATCAGCACAGCACAGAAACCAGCCCTTTGCTCACGATATGTGTGCCAAACAGATCGATTCCCACACTTAATGTTTGAAAGAAACCATGGAAGTGAAGGCAGATTACTCTGGGTTTTAGAACAGAGTCTGAGTTGGGTTTCATCCGTAATAATTGAAAGCTTTGTCAATGTGATAACTATAATGGTTTCTAGCCAGAGATTCTCCTGATCGTAATCTCGAGTACCAGCACTTGGGTCTGCTACCACTCAATGATTGAAGCCCCAAAGCGGCAGGATCCATAGACCTGAAAGGCAACAAGATATGAGGCAGGCGAAAAGATATGAAGCAGTATGTTTTGTGCTATTTCTGTTGATTTTGACAGCACCTCCCTCTACTTCCTCTAAACACAGCGCTGAGGCATTCAAGTCAGAGGGCTAAATGCACCATTTCTTCTTTTCCCACAGTTCCTTTCAGGCCTTGACGGGTTGGTTTGGGTCTTGGGTCCTCCAGGCAGAAAGACCTTCCATTCATAAAGCAATCTTCACTGGTCCAGTGAATTACAAATGTTGTAGAGAAGTGTAGCAATAGATTTGTGCACAGTCCACAAACTGCAAACTCAAAAAACTCCAATAATCTGATGCTTTAGGGACCTTAGTGATCCTGGATGAGCGGATTTTTCAGGTTGTTCATTGTCTTGAATATTTTTAAATAATCTTAGTTCACTTCCTTGTAGACGTTACACATTAGTGTGAACAAATTTTCTACAGAACTCACTGAGTTTAAAAGATGTTCAGAAAAGGGGTCACTGAACAGTTTAGAGGAAGGGGTGGAAAGAAGGCCCTAGTAAGTTTGAAGAGAACATGGGAAACAGGGTCTCAATGAATTTAAAGCAGGATGGGAAAGAGAACCCAGTAAAGTGGGTGTTAGGACCAGAGCCCAATGTGCTAGATACCAAACCATCAAGAGTTTCAAACAATAGATAATAGATTATTGGAGTTCTACTGCAATCTGTTTTCAGTTATTATACTGCTTAACAGATAAATATTGGTGAGAACAGGGAACATTCTTCCTCTGTGTTTCTTCCTAAAATGCCATGGGATATTTGTAGGTTTAGGTAAGAGGGTGGATGTGGCCTTGTGCCGATATCACAATGGTTAGGTAGCACCTCTCTCAGTCACAGACCGAACCACCATAGAAACAAGTTCTTTGGCTCACCAAGTCCACACTGACCATTGATCACCCATACACACTAATACTACATTAATGCCATCATTTTAATTCTCCCCTTAATCCCATCAGCTTTCTCCAGATCTTACCACTCGCCTATACACTAGGGGTAATTTACAGTGTGCAGCTAACCACCAGACTGCAAATCGTTGTGACGTATTAAGAAACTGGAGCACCTAGAGGAAACCAATGCAGTCACAGGGAGAATGAACAACCTGCACACAGAACATGTCTGAGGTCAGGAATGGACCTCTGGTTTTACTAGGCAGCAGCTCTACTGGCTGCTCCACTATGCCACCACATTGGCCACTGGCATGGGATCATTTGCCTCCACCACGGGTCCTTGGTGTCCAAAATTAGCACCTCTCGGTGAACATCAGGAAGGAACTCTAAATGATTTCTTGGTCTAAGCGTGTGAAGACAAATTACAATTTCCCTGAAAGTCCAGCTAGGTCATTGTAGACCAGACTGTGAAACAAGAACCTTCTCTGGACAAGACTCCCTCACGCAATAGCAAGGCTAAAGAGTAAATAGCACAGTCAGCAGGGAGAGCTTTCAGTGACCCTCTCTGGTGTGTGTAATTTTTATTACTGTGCCAGGGATCCATGAAGTTATTAACAAAGATGATCCTAGCATTTAACTTTGTATCATCTGCTTATCTCTTAATTAGCAAAAACAGCGCTGTGGGAACAAATGTCCTTGGTGGCTCAGAGCCACATTACAAGATTTCTTTGGGGCCTAGAATGGATTAGGCTATCTAGGAGCTGAGATGATACCTGTTTGTTCTAGAGAGGAGGTAAAAGCAGATAGATTCTTCCTGCTCACTGCTCTCCACTGTACCACGGTTCAGGTGAAGATCTCAGAAGGACGCGATGATAACCTGCTTTCTACTTGTCATGTGAGACAACTGACAGGAAGTTGAGTTAGTGTCAATTTGATGCCTAGATAGTGACTGGAAACAAAAGCACTGAATGTGGTCACCAATATTTCTTCTCTTAAGTGGTAGTTATCGAAGTTAAGCAATGTTTTGTGCAAAGGAGTGGCCTTAGCCCTGATCACTCACCGTCTGACCCAAATATAAAAGAGAAACAGAGGGAGGCTGATGTCTGAGCCTCATCTTATGTCTGCTTCTGCAGAGGAAGATCAAGAGTATGGATGAGAGAAAGAAGACTGGAAGCAGAGAGGCATCATCCATTCTCTCAGCAATAATTGTGGAATCTTTGTGGGTATTTTTCTCTGGGGTGTAAAAAGTTTGTGTTTTCTTTCTTGGATTACGCTTTCCTCCCCATGTATTCATTCTTCTATTTCCTTCTCACAGGCCACTCACCAAAGCTCCTCCTCCTGCAGCCAGGAGAGCAGGATGGGTTGGGGCACAGACTTCTCCGAGACTGTCAGCAACGCTGCTCCATCATCAGCCAGCAGAAAGCACAGGTCAAGTGGGCTGAGCCAGACGATGGCAGCTTTTTCCCTCCTCCAGAGATGGAACGCCTCACGTCAAAGTGGTGCTCTATATAGCAGCCCACCTGAAAACTGACACACTCAAAATCAAAAATCAAACAAAACACTCACCCGACTGAGGCAGACTGTTCTGAGCGGCGGACTCGGAACTTGGGACCTTGTGGTTGGGACGTAAGCACTCAATGACGAGCAATTGGGCTGATGGCAGAGACTGACGTTTCAACCTCATCATACTGCTGGACGTAAACCAACAATCGGCTCCTGATCGCATCCATTTTTATTTCCCATTTTACAAGCTCTTACCAAGGAGTTTCTTGCCAGCGTAGGCTGCACTTTGCACTGCTTACAGCTCCCAGCCTGAAGTGAAACCAGCACCCTTTATGTGTATGCACACACACACACACACACACACACACACACACACACACACACACACACAACACACACTTACACACATTTACACACACACACAAAACCCATGAGACCTCCCTCCTCCCCTTCTTCATCCAGGGAGTCATTCTACTTGTGTGCTGCAGTGAGGACTTGAGGGATTTTTTTTTGGTAAAGATTTTTTTTAGATTTGCGAGACGACCCTCCAAGTGCACCCTCAGCTCCCTGCTATGGTACACATGCACTATCATTGCTTTAATTGTATGGAAGAATTGTTATTGGAAATGGGGTTGGAGGGAATTATGAGAAATATATTGTATAGATTCCACTGGTCTTGTTAAGAAGAAAGGAAATTTGTACAGTTCCAATGTGAGCCTTGCTGCCGCTCCCTAGCATTTGGTTCTTACCTCTTCTGGTCATTATTGCACTTCATTGTTCTTGCCCAGAAGCACTGTGATGCCGCCATCAGTGGCACTTTGTTATTGGTGAATGGTACGTGTGCTTCAAGGAGGTTGATTTGATTGAGATGGAGCGTGGTTTCCTTGTATCCCTTCCCACCTCCCCCCCTGCAATTATCCATCCACCTCATTCATCCCAGGACTGGATGCAGAGAGGAAATGCCGTCAAGGCCTAATCAGCCCCCTTGAAACATTACTGCTCTGTGTGCTGGTCCTGCAGAACCCATGTGGTCAGGGTCACAGAATTAGCCTATGAGCAGAAGCCGATAGTTCAAGCTCAGCAACCCTGAGGCACCTATGCTCTTTCCTTCGAGCTAATGAAGGACTGTTTTATTAGAAGAACTGGAACA
The DNA here is from genome assembly GCF_030028105.1 of Mobula birostris. Classification (NCBI taxonomy): domain Eukaryota; kingdom Metazoa; phylum Chordata; class Chondrichthyes; order Myliobatiformes; family Myliobatidae; genus Mobula; species Mobula birostris. The sequence continues at coordinate 163,751,632 of NC_092373.1, forward strand.
AAATATTCAAAGGTGTCTTTATTGTTGAGTGTTTTGATTGAACTGATGGGACAGATTTGTGGCAAAGAGTACTTTCACATTGCAAGTAGAGCAGGGATTATTGAGTAAAGCTTTCTTGTGAGCTGTATCACTATACTATTTCTTTTGAAGCAGATTTGTTGAAAATATTGGAATTTAAAAAAATAAAGTCAAAAGCTGTTTTTTTTTAGATCTTAGTGGTGTGTTTTTTTTTCATTTATTCTGGGGCGTACAATACTGTTATATTTATGTTTATTGGTGAGAAGTCCTCAAATCACATTATGAGAATTTGAATATGATTTTTCTCAAAATCTATAAATTACAATGCAGCTATTGGTAAAAGTGACTCTAACTCTGTTGGAATGGTGTAAAAACCCAACTAGTTCTTTACTCTCCATTCATAATTAAGCTTATATGTGACTCCCCTCTCAGAAAGCATGGTAAATGTAGCTGTTGCTTGAAGTGGCTCTTTGACAGTTTGTGGTCACTACTAAAAGCAGCAGGCTTCCAAGTGACGCCCACATCCCTAAAGTGAATAACAGAACATAAGATCTCTTTCATACCGAATCTTCAGTGCAAAGAGTGAGCAGAGTTAACACAACTGCACTTTGATCCTGGTGGAGGTTAGGGTTCTACTTAGGAAACACAAGCTGGAATTCAGGACTCGAACTGTCTTAACCTTCTGATATCAAAGTGGCATTGCAGTTTGGTGCAGAAGATCTGAGAATTACAACAGAAACACACATCTCATTTCCTCCGGTGAGGAAGTACATTCCTCACTGGTAATGGGGGGCAGCACTGAATTCCGTGTGGGTGTTGCCTGGCTGCTGTGAACTTGCTGGCGGAGAGCCCAAGTGTTTCCTCTGCAGGAAGTTAACTGTGTTGATGCAAAACTTGACAGGAATATTTCCTGCGAGGAGAAACCAACAATGCATTGTTAGAGTGGTATGGGGCACAAAAGGAAATGGATTAGATTAAACCCATTCCCACTGACACTTCCTTAATGGTTTTCCAGCTATCAGCTGATGAGACAAACTTCCATTTACTTTTGTGTCAGTATTTGCTAGCAACAGCTCCTGCAGCTAGTCAGTCAGGGGGAGGGGCTTCTGCTGTGTACCTTGTCCAATTAGATCTCAATTTGAAAGCAGTGCAAAGCAGAGAAAACCTGTGTAATTGTCTCAGTGTCTGCTGTCAGGTGATATTGTATGAACTGTGCACTTAAAACAGTGGTGCAGCATCAAACTGCTCTCCCATTTCTGAAGGAATTGCTGATGGTTTCCTTGTATTTATTCGGAGTTATTGATGGTAGTGCTTTAATGACCCAGGTATTATAATGTCTGGACACACCACAAATATTCCATCAATACCTGTTTTAAACAAGTATTTAATGCCAAAGTGTAATTATAAATAAATAATTTGGTAAAAGCTTCCTTGCACATTTTTCATACTTTGTAGCAAATAGCTGTTGAGATCCTTCTAGAATTCTTAGCTTGCTCTGCATAAAGAATCGGTCTTTTTTGAGATGTCTGTGAGGAAATGCCCGAGAGAAGAGCCTACAGGTGAATGTTCGAATATCATGATGGGAACTCTATTGTTCAGTGGATCTGTTCCTTCAATGCTGATTATAATGCCATCTGCCCTTGTATGAAATAAAAAGAGATAAAAACATCTAGCAAACAAAACAAAGACTGCAATGGCTCCAGTAGCAACAAGACCCCACAGCCAGTCTCTTTGCATAACTCATTGTATGAGTGTAATGATCTTAGTTTTAAGTTTTGTGATGGAGCTGGAGAACTGGCTAGTTATCACCTCTTTTAAAAGCTTCTCACTTAAACAACCATTCTCCTGGATTGCAAGGTCAGGTTGTACTTGATTAGTTTGGCCACTGCTTATTTCAAGAACATATGGTCAGTTCACTTGACTTACTCTGTCTTTTCGACTTTACTCATGACTGACTTGTCTAGTCATCAGTAATTTTTGTATAGATTTTATTAGAGACTTGGATTATTTTGTGTGTAAACCCAATTTAAACTGGACCTTTCGTAGAACAAGGGTTTCTGCTCCATTGATCATGTGAGTGATAGTGGATGGGAAAGATGGCTGCGAAACCTGCCCAAAGACTACCAATGGTAGTAGGTAATTTGGACACTCAGATTTAAGTGACAGGTGAGACTGTGATGAAACAGAAGGACATTCATGCTGAATCTGAGAACAGCAAACCAGAATACTTAATGGAGAGACAGTACATTACAAAGGACCACAAGGTTTACAAGTCCATAGCCACAGCTCATCAAAAATAAACTGTGTAAAAAGGTTAATTAAATACTGAACTTTACACTTGGAGTCATTGTTAATTAAGCAAACTTTTAAAATAATGATATTTCCAAATCCTAAAAACACTCCTAGTTAGGTAAGGTAGTTGTAAAATGTAACCATTGTTATCTTTTAGACATCCAATTTTTGCACAGCAAGTTCCAACAAACAGGAGAGGGAAAAAATGACCAAAAATCAGTTTTCTGGGAGGGAGAACTCCTTTATTCCTCTTTGATGTGGCACTGTAGGATTCTTTCTCAGTTTGAGAAAGCAGGCATGGTTTAAGTTGAACATCTTGCCCGAGACAGAATCCTTTAGAAATGGAAGTGTGAAGGGTTAGTTTCAGTTATGTGGGCAAGACCCTGAGGAAGAGCTTGAACTGATGAACATTTGATTTGGAGACAAGAGTAATAAGCCAGCTGAGTCAAGACCTGACTGAAGCATTAGAAGCAATGAGCTTCATATTCCAGAATTATTTTCATCACTGAAGCACACTGTATTCAGTATCAAATCCATGCCAGCTCACAGAGTAATCCCTTTCACCACTGATTTTTCCCTGTAATCCATTTGTTCCCATCAGCAGCTTCTCAGATTCTATCAGTCACCTACACAAGGGCAAATTTGCAGTCTTCTATAACCTGCTAACCCACACACAGTTTTGAGTGAACTAACTTCAAAAATATCTAGTAATTCTGCATATTCTTCCAAAGAGAACTGTTTGCCACCTTTCAGTCAGCTCCTTTCATTATTTTAAACTGGACGTCTCTTCATTGCTACACATCGGAGTGATTTAACCTTGAAGCTCCTTGCTTTGTCTTCATTACTCAACTCCTTCCCAAATATGTCCTAATCTTAAATCCATTATATCCTTCCTAAAACTGAATGTGTAGTTCAATATGAGAACCAGCACTAATCAATTTGAATTCATTTCCTTTTTTTCTGTAGCATTCAGACACTATTAGAACAGAAATGACATTTCCAAAAGATCTGAAAAAGAACCATTGCCCATTGATTCCATATGTTAAGTGATTTTCTTGAGTTTTTTGCCCAAAGAATCTTTCTTCCATTTTGCCTATTGGTGGGTCCATGCACCTCAAGTGGCTTCCATCTCTCATCCTGAACCACAACCATTTATGTATACATATTTTCAACACCAAACATTCTCTAATTCGTCTTGTTTAGATAAATAGAGAGAAAACTTTTCTGTACTCTGCCTAAATAAGTGTTCTTGTTTGAAATAAAAACAGTAAACCCTGGAAACACTTATACATTCAGACTACAACTGTGGGAAGAGAAACAGAACTAAAGTTTCAAGTCTCTTCATCAGACCTGAAACATTAATTTGCTTTCTTCCCACAGGTGCTGTCTAACCTACATAGTTTACAGCATTTTCTATTTTTATTTCAGATATCCAACATCTGCAGTTAATTTTGTTTTTTTTGTTCACAAAGTTGACAGTTCAACCAGTTGCTACGTGGGTTAGCATACCAGGAATTTCCGGTGTAATCAGTACAATCTCCTCAGGCATCATTATATGCTTCAGAGCACTATTTGCCATGATAAAAAATTCACATGGAAATGAACTTTATCTGCACCAACCTAAACCTATGTCTAACCCTGACCCAAGTTCCAAGAGCCCCAGCAATCTGTAATTATCTTCCTCAACCTGAAATATTGACTGTTTCTCTCATTAGATGCTGCCTAATTCACAGAGTTCTCCAGCTATTTATGTGTTGCTCTAGATCCCAGCACCTAGTCTTTTGCGTTGGCAATTATATTAGGTTGCTTATTATGGTATAAATGTGGCAAGGGATCAACAATAAATTCCAACTTTACCAGTGATGCCAACCTATATTTTGCAATGCTGAATTTATAATATGCTAGCAGGAAAAACAGCTTGGATGTAATATTTAGTAAAGAACTTACATGCGGGGATAATGAAATAATAAATTGATGCATTTCCACTGAGAAAAACATCAAAAGGAGCAACAAATGCTGAAAAAAGAATAATGATCTGGAAAACAAAATGCATGCAAGCCTGTGTGTTGGGAGTAAGACGCTGAGAAAAGCTACAGTGCCTGTTTGTGCAGAACCAGAAGGGATAAGATTGGAAAAATTGTGGCTGAAAATGAAATGATGCAGTCTTGAAATTCCGGGTAAGATAGCATCTGTGATTCTGAATTACTCCACAGCAATGATACAACCAAGACCTTTTAAAATAATGATTGGGCTGAAATTTCCAATTACTGCCCACCTGACCCATGTTGTGTTCTATAACACCTTTTGCAACCTCTGCATGTTTCACAGATGCAGAGCAAGATGGATCACAGATAGGCCATGATCTCATTGACCAGAGGAAGAGGCTTGCGAGACTGAATGGCCTTCACTTGTGCATAGGTTACAATGCACACAGCCCATTGCCAAGAAATTCAACCCCAATCAACAGTTCTAAGTCTGCTGTACAGTAGCAGTAGCATATTATACTCAGAAATGCATCCCTTGAAGTCAAGTGAAATTCCAAGTACACCTTATTGATTACAAGTGAGTTGGAAGTACTGCCAGAAATTTTAAATCTTATCCTGTAGTAATATTTTAAAAAGGGTGAATGAAAAGATAGACGGTTGAAGATTTCTAACACTTGAGTATACTTATGCAAACTAATGTGGCCAGATTAGATTGTATGTGCACCTTATTGATTCAGTGAAGAAGCCACAGTGAAATGAAACCAGACAAGACAGCCAGTGGTGACAAATGAACTGTAATTCAACAGATTGGCTGTAGGAAGTTAAACAAACTGAGTGTACAATGTGTCAAGTGGCTCTATTTAATCACGGTGCCTTCATAATTCTGAGACTGCTATTGAGCAACGAGCTCCTCTGTAGGCAGCCTATAAATAGAGGGAAATGGACAAGTTTTAGGTGATTGACATATTTGAAAGGAAGCCAGAGACAGACTGAAATCTAGAACAAAGAACACATAACCCTGCAGCAGCAGCAAATCTGAAACAAGACCAGGAACTACTGGAAATGTACAGGTGGTCAGGCCCCACTCACGAGGACAATGGATGGATTGACAATGTGGGCCAGAGTGAGAGGTGCAAGGAGATGTTTTGACAGAGGGCCCACACTAAAACATTGTCTGGTTCTGGCTGACGTACTGTATCTTGGCACTATATTTTGTCTGGAGTGTGAGGTGGTGCAGAGAACTGACAATTAAGGTAAAGTTCTCTACAGATTTGCATAGTAACATAACCAAATAGTTTTGACACCTGGTTTTAGCACAAACTCATTCGATGGTGTGACAAGTTTGTACTTTAGTTAAATTAATCTGGAACAGTGTCAGCCTAATTCTTTCAAAAGTGCAAGCTTACGGTTGCTGACTGCCGCAGTTTAAGTAAAACTACATCTGTGACTCGCACTGTTAGTATTTTTTCAAGTCACAGTGTTAGGAAGTAGAAGGGATTTAAGATGCATGTTGTGGAAGTAAAACTTACACAGGGTTGATGGCATTAAATATTATGTGGGTGTTAATGGGGCAAGTAGTGAGAAGCCATTTCCTCTGAAATTTATTCAATGATACCCAACCAGCGGTCATTAATTTTAAGTAATTGGCAAAAAGAATTAGAGAGGATGTGACAAAAAACTACTTTCAGATAAAGGACCGTACATGGAGAATAAGATTTTGTTGGGCACCCACATGAGGCATTTAGACACACTGAGGGGAATGTGTTCAAATACTTATAGAGAAAAATCTGAAGTGTGGACAGATCCTGAACATCTGGCACAGATGTGTCAGGTAGAACAGCTTTCTTTGTAGTGAAATATTCTATCAATGAACTCAAACAACTAAGTAACAATACAGACCCTGTATTTCAATATATTGAGTCGATAATGTGCTGGGTGTTTCTTGTTTTGGCTCCTGACCCCCTCCCATCTCTCCCAAAACCACAACGGGTATTCTTTAGTGTATTTCACAGCCACAGAACATTCCAAAGTATTTTATAGACAATGAGGAATGGTCACTGTTGTACTCTAACAGACAAAGCAAACTAAATGACGGAGTCCTACGATCTGAGATGAAATAAATGACTCTGTGTAATGCATTGGTTGAAGGACACCTTAGGAAAGACTCTTCTATTCTTTGAATAAAGGCTGCAATATGTTTTATGTCAAATTGCAAGGTTAGTCTGAGCTTTCGACTAATTGTCTGAAATAATAATAATTAATATATTAATAATGTGAAAGTGATGGCCCCTACTGTTACAGCAGGGAACAATTAGACTAATTAAACAATGAGTTCTAAGGGATGAATTCCACCCATAATCTTCTTATTCAAAAGCAAAATGTCTGAAACCAGTTTATTATCCAATGAGAGATTTTCAGGGTTAGACAAAGGTTTCACCTTCTACCCATCTGTGTGACAATGCCCCAAGAGTTTAAAAGTCTATATGTGTAGAGTATATATATCAGTAACTGTTGATTATAACCACCTTTTCTATTTTCATTTAGGAAAACAAAACACATTCGCGACGTGCAAGACGAAAGCAGCAACACCAGGCCCACTTCTAGAGATGGAGGCTTGTTGACAGCTTGCCCACAAATGATCTTGCCAAACAACATGCTACTTGTACTTACTCTCAGTCTGGATTGTCCTGTTAAGATCAGCTACTAAATGGAAGCTGGATTTGGACCCACATCGAGATTATACATGGTCTGTACAAGATGCAAAAAGGAAAGGGAAATAGCTGTAGGCATCAGACTCAGAAATTGGCCCTTGGGGTTTTCTTTTTGCTGAACAAAGATATGTAGATAGATTTAGTTTAATTTTGCTCTCTTCTGAACTAACAGCTGTTTTCCCCTCAAATATTACTTTACATATTATTGTTCTTATGTGTATATTTTCAGTGATAGTCATTTAAAAATACATTTAGAGATCATGAAAGATTTAGCCTGAGGGGAGTTCAGAGGAAGACAGTGTATGTATCAACTGCTCTGAGCTTCCGTACAGTGTACGATAGAGCCCAGTCAGTGCCGGGGAATCTCCAGCTTAGGTGGAAAAGCTGTGCAAGTCCTGGAAAAAATGGCTTTAAAAAGAAACACTGAATCTCTGGTGCTTCCCAAGGTGAGCAAGCTGGAGAAACCATAACAAAAACTTTACTCACATTACAAGTCATCATGTGGGATTCAGAAAGTATTGATATTTGTAGGGAACTGCAGACCTTTAAGCTACAGTATGTCATCACACACTGGTGTTTTAAAAACTCAGCACTTAACTGTTGCTACATTTTTCTCATCCTCCTTTTATGTTATGTACTGGTCACCTTAAGTTGTAACTATCTACTGGTTAGATCTTAGTGTTATTACTTTTTTGTCAATAGAATATATCTGGTGCAATGTAATTGATTATGGTATGACGGGTTGAAGCCATTACCTTTTTTAAAAGAAATGTCATAATGGTCCAAACCTTTTTTTAATGTATGAAATTTGCCAAATTCACGTATGTCACAAGCTTTTTTGATTTTTTTTGTGGAAAGATACTGTGCCATTATCTGTAACCTCAAACCTGTGGAACAAACTAAACGTTATTCGAATAGCACATGTGACTGAACCAATAGACTGCATATTTCACACACGCGTTCTTTGCAATTATCAAGATCACATTGCAAATTTGTGTCAATACCAAGGAAGGAAAAGGAAATTTGGGGCAGTAATGGGTTCTTTGGGGCAGTACACCACTAGTTACTGTGATCTGCCTTCCCAGGATACACAAAGCCAACCTATTAAAGGATGAAATCTTCCTTGAGTTTCAATTGAATCTACAGAATTAACATTTGACTTTGGGTAATAGCAGCTCAGCCACTGTCACACTTCTCTCCTAATGAAGGGTTGGCCATCTGATATTATCATAGAGACCTCAGTTTTAGCTAAGGCGATCATATCGTAATACATAATCCACGATATTTTAAGATTCCTGTTTTGGAAAAGAGCCATGTATTGAGTAACATCAGTGTAGATTTTAATTTATAGTGGGGTTGGGTAATAAGGAGTAGCGGATCTGCATATGTCACGAAGTAGACTCAATTTAATTTTCCTTACAGTGGATATTCAGGCAGCCAATTAGTCACCATCCATTTTCCACCTCAACCTTTAGATAACGTCTATCCCAGCTCTTCCCAATATCTCAGTACAAGTTGGAGTCACAAATATAAAAGGTGGAGTTTCAAAGATACTCAACACTATAATATTAGCTTATTATTTTTTTTTCACCTGACCAGCTAACTGGTTTCCTATTGGTATAATGCTGGTTGTCTGTTCAACAAAAGTTTTAAGTTGGCTTAGTCAGAGAGACATGGAGCACTACAGTACAGAAATAGCTGTGCCAAAGTTATTCTGCCTAGTCTCATCGACCTGTGTTTATGCAGAATATCAAATGCTATAACTCTTATCACCAATACTGAAGCTCTGAACTTCCTAAGAGGTCTTCACTTTTGTCATTCTGACTGCTTTTGAACAGTGGAAGGCCACCAAGTTCCTGCACTTTCCCTAACAGATAGAATGAGAAAGCTGCCTACGGAACCTGATCTGGTTAGACCTGACACTGCTCTGGTGACTATATTCATTCTAATGGAGAGGGGCAGAGGTAATTCACAACTAAAGGCTGTCAAGGGTTCCACTTTTAGTTGGTAAGTCAAAAAATACACAATAATCACTTAATGCTTCACAGTATTGTAATGAATAGGATCAAAAACACATAACATTGATAAAATAGTATAATTATTAAAAGCGCAGAGAAGAAATGAGTTCTGCTGTTCGTATGAATTAACATTTGTATGTATGTCAGACCTTACAGAACATTTTCATATGTACGGCTGTTCTTAACCTGGGGATGATCTGTAATTTACATTGTATTGATACTTAAGGAACTTCAAACGTATTTAATTGTTTTAAGTGTTTTTGTATAATTTTAATATGTTTCGGAATTGTATCAGCTTTGCTTAACTTTGAATGCCAGAAACGTTCACAAACATTCAAGTTACTTAGCAGCTTTGATGGTGAGACACTGCCAACTGTCAAAGTATTTATGTAGGAGTTGCAATTAAAAGACCCTTTCTGCTCCATGCCTTGCAGATCATATCAGTAGAATTTTTAAATGGGGTGCAGGAAATGAGAGACCTCAATACATACAATACTGTGTAACAGTCTCGGGCACATATATAGAGCTAGTGTGCCTACGAATTAGCACAGTACTGTATTTGTCACTGTGGAGTAGAGAGCAAGATTGTAAATCTGACAGAACAAAGGATGTTGGGAATGGCAAGGGTGGAGTGCCTCGGGAGAGGTGTGGGACAGTTGGTAGAGAAAGTGTGCTAAGGGCAGGGACACCATACAGAATATCTCTCTGGCGGTTCCTGCTCCCTCCCCTCTCCATTCCCCTTTTCCCTACCATGATTTCCCTCTCCCTGCCCCCTTCCCACTCTCAGTCCACAATAGAGAACCACATCAGAATCAGGTTTATCATCGCTCACAAATGTCATGAAATTTGTTTTTATTTTGAAGCAGCAGTACAGTGCAATACATAAAATTACTACAGTACTGTGCAAAAGTCTTAGGCACCCCAGCTATAAATACTCCTGTATATGTGCACAGTACATAGACTTTTGCAGGTGTTAGCAGAAACTGAGTAGGCTGGTAGAAAAACAATTAGGATTTTTATTGCTTTATAGATAGCTACATAGATACTCTGTTGATCCCAAAGGAAATTACAGCGTCACAGTAGCATTACAAGTGCACAGATATACAAATATAAGAAGGCAAGTAAGAAAGAATAAAAAATAAGTTGCCTCTAACAGTCTAACAGGAGGGGTCATCACTTCCCTGGCTATAAGATGACTCATTATAGAGCCTATAGCCGAGGGTAAGAATGACCAAAGTACAGAGTGCAAACCAGAAAATTTATGCTTAATAGCTTGAGAGACCCCAGTGAACTTGAATTTCTGATGCTTTTGCCTTGCTCACTTCACACCAGCCTCTCACCCTATGGTTTCTGTTTCGCAGCTAGAACACAGAACAGTACAGTACAACAAGTGAACATGACCAGGCCGTTTGACTCACCGTGTCTATGCTGACTATGATGCCAGATGAGGCCAATCCCATTTAGTGCACATAATCCACATTCCCTTCATGTTCATGAGTCTGTCTAAATGCCCCTTAAAACCCAGCTTTCATGCTTGATCCACCACAACTCTGGCATTCCTACCACTGTAAACTGTGGGCAACAACTCACTCGCACAACTGTATATTTTCCCTGAGCAAATGTGTAGAGTCCCAGTTAATGCATTGTCCTTTACACTGTACATATGGAAAAAGAATGTCAAGGCACAGGCGGGTTCACTGTAGTGGTGGGGCTGCAATGAAGGGTCTGGGCCCAAAACATTGCCTGTTCATTTCTTCCAGAGATGCTGCCTGACCTGCTGAGTTCCTCCAGCACTTTGTGTGTTGCTCCACATTTCCAGTATCTGCGGTGTCTCTTGTGTCTCCATATTTAAGGAGGGACTAGAGGAAATTGATTGCTCTTCATACATCATTCAATGAAGGTCCTCAAAATTACTAATTTATTTATTGAGATACAGCATGGAATAGGCCCTTCTGGCCCTTCAAGACATGCTGCCCAGCAACCCCCCAGTTTAACCCTAGCCTAATCACAGGACAATTTAGAATGACCGATTAATCTATCGACTGGTATTCTTTGGACTGTGGGAGGAAGCTGGAGCACCCAGAGGAAACCCACACAGTCAAAGGGAGAACATACGAACTCCTTACAGGTAGCGGTGGGAATCAAACTTGGGTTTCCCGTGACTGCAAAGCATTGTGCTAACCACTGTGCTACTGGGCTTTGAAGAAGTTGTTTCCATTGCATCAGAAGAACAAGTTAACTGCAAGCCATTACTGTCTGAAGTGCATTGCCTATAAAGAGATATTCAACAGTTTTCAAAAAATGATTATTGAATATGCAGGTCACTGCCCATCCCAAATTCCTGCTGGAATGAGTGGCTTCCTGGGTCATTTTTGAATGCAGTTGAGAGTCAATAATGTTTGTGAGTATGGAATCATAAGACCATAAGGTATAGGAGCAGACTTAGGCCATTCTGTTCATCGAATCTGCTCTGTCGTTTCATCATTGTTGATTTATTATCCTTCTCAACTCCATTCTCTTGCCTTCTCCCCATAACCTTTGATGCCTTGATTAAACAAGAACCTATCAACTACCCCCTTAAGTATACCCAATGACTTGGCCTGCACAGCCATCTGCGACAATGAATTCCACAGGTTCACCAGCCTCTGGCTAACAAATGTTTCCTCATCTCTGTTCTAAATAGACATCCCTCTATACTGAGACTGTGCCCTCTGGTCCTAGTCTCCCCCACTGTAGGGAACATCCTCTCCACATCCACTCTGTCTAGGCTTTTCAATATTTGATTGGCTTCAATGAGATTCCCCCCTCCACCATTCTTCTAATCTCCAGCGAGTACAGGGGGCCATCAAATGCTACTGATATGTTAACCCTTTCGTTCCTGGGACTCCAGACCCTATCCAATGCCAGCACATTTTTTTCTTAGATCAGGGGCCGAAAACTGCTCACGGTACTTCAAGCGCAGTCTGACCACAGCCTTATAAAGTCTCAACATTACGTCTTTGCTTTTGTATTCTAGTCCTCTCGAAATGAATGTTAGCATTGCATTTGCCTTCCTCACCATCCGCTCAACCTGCAAGTTAACCTTTAAGGAATCTTGCACAAGGCCTCCCAAGTCTCTTTGCACCTCAGATTTTTGAATTTTCTCCCCACTTAGAAAATAGATTACTCCTTTATGTCTTCTATGAAAGTGCATAGCAATACATTTCCCTACAATATATTCCATCCGCCACTGCTTTGCCCATTCTCCCAATCTAAGTTGTTCTGCAGACACCCTGCTTTGTCAACACTATTTAACCCTTCATCTATCTTCATATCATCTGCAAACTTGGCCACAAAGCCATCAATTCCTTCATCCAAATCATTGACATGTAACGTAAAAAGAAGCGGTCCCAACACCAACTCCTGCGGAATGCTCCAAGACACCGGCAACCAACTAGAAAAGGCTCTTTATTCCCACTCTTGACCTCCTGCAAGTCAGCCAATCTTCTATCCACACTAGTATCTCTAATGCTGTAACACTATGGGCTTTTGTTATGCAGCCCCATGTCTGGCAACTTCTCAACTGGCTTCTGAAAACCTCACATAAACAACATCCACTGACTCTGTCTAACCTGCCTGCTATTTCCTGTAAGAATTAAGTAGAGATTGTGTGATAAACTTGAAAATTTGAAGAACATGACTGAATCAATTGGATTTTTATAATAATGGAGCAGTTTCATGGTCACCTTTATCAACGGTATCTTTTTACATTTCAGATTTATTTAATTAACTGAATTCTAATCCACATCTGTCATGATAGGATTCAAATTCATATATCTAGATCAACCAAGCACCTATCACAATGCCATCGTATCCTCCAGACTGGATTATATGAATTATTGGATCTTCAGTGAGAAAAGTTTTCTGGACAATGTGGAAAGAAGAGAAGAAAGAGACTGGCTGGCTAGATCTTTCATAGAGGGATAAGGATCCAATGTCCCAAAGTGCTATGTCAATTCATGACTTGATGCTATTTTCGAGTTCTTTAATCTTGACATTGCATCATAGTACACTATTTTATCATAAACTGTTCCCTTATGCAATTCCATAACTGCAGAAAACAGGTTATAAATATATTTCAATGTATTACAGGCATCTAATTCCCCTTTTGTTAATTTATATTCATCTAACATCTTTAATATAGAAAGCTGGAGAAATTAATGGTTAACATGTAAACTGCCTTGAAACGATAATATGTGAAGATGCAGGGGTCTACAGAAGCTGGGATCTAGAACAAAGAATTATAACCCATTGCCTCCACAGCTGCTGCTTGATCCTTAGAGTGGCTTATTTTTGCACCAGATACCTGTAGTGTATGTAGTGTCAATCATGGAATCTTTGTAAGTTACATCATATAAAGATGCCATTCAATACATCATGTCCACACAGTAAAAATGAGATATTTAAAATAGTCTTTCTTCACAGATCCCAAACTGTTGGCCAATAGACCACACTGCATTCAATGCCCTTCAAGAAACTTTTGAGCATGATGAACATTGCTCCCCCTGCTGCTGTGTCAGTGAATTGCAGAACCCAAATTCTCTTGGCTGGTTGATCGTTTGTTCCTTCAACTCGTTTCTAATCCTTCCACCAATTACTCTAAATCAATGCCTCCTCTCTTTCATGGGAAAATAGATGCTAGAAATTCTAGGGTTCACCATATATACCTCTCATCATGTTATACATCTCGTTGATTATCTCAAGGATTTATTTGTAAGGCTATTGTTTCCCCTGGCTATTATGGTTTGAATAAGTGACTCTTGATGGTGTGAAGGAGTCTAATCACACAGAGAGTGTCAACCAGGCCTGATCCACTACAAGGCCTTTAGATGTCATAATTGTAGGCTCCTATGATTGCAGATGTATACTCTATTGTTTGGCTGTTCAACAGAGCAGCTGGTGTAGAGCTGTCATCTTCCATTTGCTTTTTGTTCTTATCATTAAAATTTCTGCCACCATTGCTGCCACATCTCTCTCACTGATATATTCTCAATTTTGGCAGCCATGAATTCATCTGTTACCAATGGCAACGGTCTTCTGGCCTGCTTAAGATCTGTTTATGCAGTACTTAACGGCAGTAAATTGAAATATTCTGATCACCTCACCTTCCTTGCAACAATTATTTGATGAGATCATTTGCCCCAGAAATGAGTTGGTTCCCTTGAAGGTTAAGATGTAAATACCCCTGGGGTTAAACCTTCTGAAATTCTAAACCTACAGCAATGGAAATGCTCTGCAGGCCCAAAACATCTGTGGTCAGGACAGTGGAGTTAATATTTCTGGCACTAACTGGCATTGGTCAGACAGCACTTGGAGTATTGTGAACAGTTCTGTGCCGCTTATTTAAGAAAAGATATCCTGACATTGGAAATGGTCCAGAGGAGGTTCACGAGAATGATTCCAGCAGTTAAAGGGTTAACATATGGGGAGTGTTTCATAGCTCTGGGCTGTACTCACTGGAGTTCAGAAGAATGAAGAGGCATCTCATAGGAACAGAAGAAGTAGAATCATTGTGGATAGAGTTAAGAAACACCAAGGGTAAAAAGACCCTGATGGAAGTTATATATAGGCCTCCGAACAGTAGTCATGATATGGGGTACAAATTACAATGGGAGATAGAAAAGGTATGTAAAAATGGGTAATGTTATGATAGTCATAGGGAATTTCAATATGCAGGTAGATTGGGGAAATTAGGTTGATGCTTGATCCCAGAGAGGAATTTGTAGACTTCATGAAATGGCTTCTTAATAATGCACACAAAATGCTGGAGGAAATAAGCAGGCCAGGCAACATCTGTGGAAAAGCCCCCTGGTGAAGAGTCTCGGCCCAAAATGTCAACAGTTTACTCTTTTCCACAGATGCTGCCTGGCCTGTTGAGTTCCTCCAGCATTTTGTGTGCATTGCTTGGATTTCCAGCAACTGTAGATTTTCTCGTGTTTGAGATAGCTTTTTAAGGCAACTTGTGGTTGAGCCCACTAGGGAAAAGGCTATTCTGGATTGGGTGATATATAATAAACCAGATTTGATTAGGGAACTTAAGGAAAGGAACCCTTAGGAAGCAGTGATCACAATATGATATAATTCATCCTGCAATTTGAGAGGGAGAAACTAAAATCAGACGTATCAGTATTACAGTTGAATAAAGGGAATTACCGAGGAATGAGAGAGAAACTAGCCAAAGTTGATTGGAAGGGGACACTAGCAGGGACGACAGCAAGACAACAGTGGCTGGAGGCTCTAGAAGCAATTTGGAAGGTGCAGGATAGATGCCTCCCATTGAAGAAGAGGTGGTCTAATGGGAGGATGAGATAACCATGTCTGAAAAGGGGAAGTCAAAGACAGCATAAAAGCAAAAGAGAGGCTGTATAATATAACAAAAGTTAGTGGGAAGGTAGAGGATTAGGAAGCCTTTGAAAGCCAATAGAAGGCAATTCAAAAAGCAACAAGAAGAGAAAAGGTGAAATATGTAGGTAAGCCAGCCAAAAATACAAAGAAGATACAAAAGGTTTATTCAAATACAGTACATAACAAGCAAAAGAGAGACAGAGTGTGGATATTGGACCACTGGAAAATGATGTTGCAGAGGTAGTAATGGTGGTCAAACTTAATGGATTTTGCTGTGGAAGATACCAGCAGTATGTCAGAAATTTGAGTGTCAGGGGGGCAGAAGTCTGTGTAGTTGCTATTACTAAGGACAAGGTACTTGGAAAGTTGAAAAGTCTGAAGGTAGGCAAGTTACTTGGACCTGGACTTCACTTCAGGGTTTTGAAGGTGGTAGCTGAAGAGATTGTGGGGGCATCACTAGTGGTCTTTCAAGGATTACTAGATTCTGAAATGGTCCCAGAGTACTGCAAAATTGTAAATGTCAATCCACTCTTTAAGAAAGGAGGGAGACAAAAGAAAGGAAATTATAGGTCAGTTGGCCTGACCTCAGTGGTTAGAAGGATACTGGATTCTGTTATTAAGTATGAGGTTTCAGGTACTTGGTATGGGGAAATTTTGCCTGACAAATCTTGGAATTCTTTGAGGAAATAACAGCAGGATCGGGAAAGGAGAGACACTGGATGTTGTTTAATTGGATTTTCAGAAGGTATTTGACAAGGTGCCACACCTGAAGTTACAAAGTAAGATAGGACCCCATGGTATTGTAGGAAAGATACTAGCATAAATAGAAGATTGGCTGACTGGCAGAGGGAAAGAATGGGAATAAAGGGGGACGTTACTGTTTGGCTACCAGTGTTCCATAGGGATTGCTTTTGGGATCACTTCTTTCCACATTATATGACAATAACTTGGATGATGGAATATATGGTAAAGTTTATGAACAATGTGAAGAAAGTGGAGAGGCAGGTAGTGTTGGGGAAGCAGGGAGTCTGCAGAAGGAATTATACAGATTAGGAGAATGGGATAAGAAGTGGGAAGTGTAAGATCACGCAGGTAGTAGTAATAAAGGTGTGGGGCAGGGGAGATAAGCAGTATGAAAGTGTTAAGGGCAAGAGGTGAAGCAAAGATAAAAAGGGATGAAAATCCAGGGGAGGAGGGGTGATAGGTAGATGGAGGTGTGGGGAGTGAAATAAGTGACAGAGGCTGGGAGGTGGAAGTGACGAAAAGCTGAAGATGATGGAATCCTATGAGAAGAATTTGAAGAATGGAATCAGGTGGGGGAAGGCAGATGGGAACATTGCAGAAGGGAAGCTAGTGGGAGGAGTGAGTGGGTGATGAGTATTAGGTGGCTGAAGGATGGAAAAGAAACGGTGATGGGAGCTGGAGTAATTGTAGGAGGATAATCAGACAAATGCCATAGTCACACACACACATTGCAAGTATACTGAAGAAATACACATATTGAAACATGTACATCCGTAAAAGCACAGGCACAGTCAATTCACAGCTACTTGAAGCAGTAGGTAAGGTTAACTTCCCCCACCCTACCCAAAAATGCAGCAGCTAAATGCTGAATTCTGAGTCTAACCAACATATAACCTTGAAATCAGCCCACCTATCTGCAGATATCTATTTCCATTAGCATTGTTACCAAGAAACCAAGAAACATACAGCTTTTTTTAGAAATCTTACAGGTGCATAAATCTCCAGCAGCCTTTTCTCATTGCAAATTACCTTGATCAGATTTAATAATGAAATCTGCCTATGTAAACTTGTCATATTGCTTAATGTCTGTCTTCCATTGGCAATTCTATTGTATCTCAATCTTAAAGCTGCAGCTCTCCTGACCTGTAGTGCAGGGAAATTCCTATAATCCGTGCAGTCCTAATGCTCAGTCATTGATCTAAAGCAGCAACCCTAGCCTGGGATTGCTACTGGTGCTTTCTAAACTACTGAGTATCTGATCTCCACTCCACAGGTTTCTTCATTAAATCAAAAAATATAAAATCAAAGCATTGTATAAAAATGACAAAACGTGATTTTAAACAGGGATTGTGTGACATCTTTTTGCCTTGGGCTAATTATCAACCAGTCTGTACCCCCATAACCATACTTGATCTCGACTGCCCATGTTCAACACCACAAGAGATCAATTGGTTTTGGTTAAAAAACGTGTTGATAGTGAAAGCACAACACATTAATAAAAAACTTTTTTCACAGGGAGAAAAGATCCTTGTTGAAAGATTTTAGTTCTCTAGCCAAAGGCAATTTTATATCCTTAGAGCTTTCCAATTCAACTGACTGCCACAGAAAGGATTTTAAAAGTTAATTAGCAGGTTCCCTGGTGACTAAATGCTAGCGGAGATACACAGATCAAAAAGGACCATGATCTGATTCCAAGGCTACAGTGCTAGCTGATCTCAGAATGGACAGTGAGAATACTGTAAACTGGCTACTGTGTTTTTGGGTTGAGGAGGGTCAACTAACTTTGATGGATGGGTAATACAGTTGTTCACTGACTTTTCTCAAGTGCACATACTTGTGTGCGTAAGTATACTTGAATCCTTATTTGTGTATATACTTACTGTATCCATATACATACACTCAGAGTCCTCTTTATTTGGTACAGCTCTTTTCCTGCTTTTTAATTAAAATAAGCCAATCATGTGGCAGCTATGCAATGCATAAAAGTATACAGGCATGGTCAAGAGGTTCAGTTGTTCAGACTAAACATCAGAATGGGGAAGAAATGTGATATAAGTGATGTTGACCATTGTGCCAAATGGTGTGGTTTGAGCATCTCCTAAACTGCTGATCTCATGGGATTTCACATACAACAGTCTCTAGAATTTACAGAGAATGGTGAGGTAAACAAAAAAAAAATTCAGTAAGTGGTGGTTGGGTGGGCAGAGGAGAATGTCCAAGCTGACAGGAAGGCAGCAGTAACTCAAATAACCATGCATTACAACAGTAGCATCACTGAATGAACAACATGTTGAATCTTGAAATGGATGGGCTACAGCAGCAGAAGACCACACCAAGTTCGATCTCTGTACCTAATAAAGTGGCCACTGTCAGCACGTCTCGATGTGTGAATGCTTCCCTGTATAAGGTGTGCAAATGCCTGTGATACCAATGTTCACTCTTAATATCTTTTTTCAGCTGCATGGACAAACCATTGCTCTGAACAGGAAATTTTTACACGGCCTGAAACTGTGTGGCACATTATGTAAAAGAAAATTACAGCTGTGTGGCAACAAAGGCTATATGCATTTGAGCATTTCATTTACTGCACAGCTGCACACCCGCACAGCTTAGAAGGAACAGTGCGTGAGCCTGGAATCAGAATGAGAACCAGGTTTAATATCAATGGCAAATGTTGCGAAATTTGTTAACTTTGCAGCGATATAGGACCCTGCTCAGACCCCACTTGGAGTACTGTGCTCAGTTCTGGTCGCTTCACTGCAGGAAGGACATGGAAACCATAGAAAGGGTGCAGTGGAGATTTACAAGGATGTTGCCTGGATTGGGGAGCATGCCTTATGAGAATAGGTTGAGTGAACTCAGCCCTTTCTCCTTGGAGCGACGGAGGATGAGAGGTGACCTGATAGAGGTGTACAAGATGATGAGAGGCATTGATCGTGTGGATAGTCAGAGGCTTTTCCCCAGGGCTGAAATGGCTTGCATGAGAGGGCACAGTTTTAAGGTGCTTGGAAGTAGGTACAGAGGAGATATCAGGGTAAGTTTTTTACACAGAGAGTGCTGAGTGCGTGGAATGGGCTGCTGGTGGTGGTGGTGGAGGCAGAAACGATAGGGTCTTTTAAGAGACACCTGGATGGCTACATGGAGCTTCGAAAAATAGAAGGCTGTGGATAAAGCTGAGGTAGTTCTAAGGTAAGGACATGTTCGGCACAGCTTTGTAGGCTGAAGGGCCTGTCTTGTACTGTAGGTTTTCTATATTTCTATGTTTCTAACACAATGCACATATGATAATATAGAAAAAAACTGAATTACAGTAAGTGTGTATATATATATATATATAAAATAGTTAAATTAAATAAGCAGTGCAAAAACAGAAATAAAAAGTAGTGAGGTAGTGTTCATGGGTTCAATATCCACTTAGAAATCAGATGGCAGAGGAGAAGAAGCTGTGCCTGAAACACTGAGTGTGTGCCTTCGGGTTTCTGTATCTCCTACCTGATGGTAACAATGAGAAGAGGGCATGTCCCGGTTGGTGGGGGTCCTTAATGTGTCATGGTCCGGTCCGTGAAGTCCGTATTCCGGTTCACGGTCCAGTCCATTGATCCTTGTTCCGGGTTTTCCTGTTTTCTCCCTTGTTCTGTTGGGTGCCTTAATTGAGGCACCTGATTCGCATTTCGGTCTGGCACATAAATACCTCTGCAAACCAGGGATTCTTTGCTAGACTGTTCCCTTCTCCTTCCTCCTGAAGCCTCACCTGCATCCTCGTCAAGTTCAACTGCCAGAGTGAGACCGGAGCCTTGCCAGGCCAATATAAAGAACTATCTATCGTTAAGTTTGGAACTATTTCTTTGTGTCCCCGTGTTTAGTGTCCGTATCAAAAAAGAGTCCCGGCCCTAGGTCCTGTTCCCAAGGTGGGGCCCAGACTCTGTGTAAAGTCCCGGCCCTAAGTCCTGTTCCCAAGGAGGGGTCCCGGCTCTGTGTTCTGTGTTCCAAGTTCCAGGTGCTTGTGTTCCAGTCCTGTCCCAGTCAAGGCTTCGTGTTCTCATCCTGTCCATGTGCCTCACCCAGCCCCGGAGTACCTCGCCCAGCCCTGTGCTGGAGATTCCTTGTCCTATGCTGGATCGTCCCCATCCAAATCCTCAGCAGTTTACCTTGGCAGTTCCCTTGGCAAGTATCCCGGCCCTGCATCCTAGAAAGGGTCCCAGCCCTGCGCTCCTAGGAGGAGTCCCAGCTCCGTACCGAAGAGCCTAACCAAGCCGAGTCCAAGAGCTGAGCCAAATCTAATTCAAGAGCCTCGTCCTGTGTTGGAGGTTCCTCGCCCAGCCCTGGAGATTCCTTGCCCTGCGCTGGAGAGCCCTCACCCAGCCGAGGATTATCTCGTCCAAGAACCTCATCCTGCCCAAGCCGCGTCCAAGAACCTCGTCCTGTCCAAGTCAAGGCTTTGTGTTTTCATCCAGTCCTGTAGCCACGTCCTGTCCTTGCCAAGATCCTAGTCCCGAGTCCTAGCCTAGACCCGGGTTCCGGTTCCGAGTCAAGACCCAGGTTCCGGGTCCTTATCCAGACTCTGGTTCTGAGTTCCTAGTCCAGGCTCCTTGTTCCTTGTTCCTCGTTCCACGTCCGGGTCCCGTGCTTCTAGCCCAAGTCCCAGCCCAGGCCCTGAATCCTAGTCTCGTCCAGGGCCTGTGTCAATGTGCAGCGTAGTTTCTTCCTGACTCCCCTTGCCTTCTTGCCAAACCTAGTTCTGTTCCTGGAACTGCAGTGTCTCTGTCTTGCATTTGGGTCCGCTCCCAGCGCCCCCTTGTGACGTAATGATGGACGCCACCTTTTTGAGGCATTGCTCATTGAAGATGTCTTGAATAAAATGGAGACCAGTACCCATGTTGGAGCTGATTAATTTTACAACTCTCTCCAGCTTACTTCAATTCTTTGCCATAGTTCACTGTACCAGACAGTGATGCAGCCAGTTAGAAAGCTCTCCATGGTACGTCTGTGGTTTGTAGATGCGGAAAGTGGATTCATCTGTGTACATTTTTGTTACCTTACAAAGGGGGTTTTACCTGAGTGGCCTGTATTACTGACTTCCTATCATGTGTTCAACAGGAAATTGGCTCAGACACTCTGGCTGCAAATCTCTTGAGTGAAGCCGATGCTTTCCTAGTGTCAATCGCACACCAAGTGATGTCACAGGTCATGCTCTTTTCTCGCTGCTGCCATCAAGTAGAAGGTACAAGAGCCTCTGGACGCGCACCACCAGGTTCAAGAACAATTACTACCCATCAGTCATCAGGCTCTTGAACAAAAGGGGACAACTATACTCACTTGCCCATCCATTGAGATGTTCCCACCACCAATGATCTCACTTTAAGACTCCTTGTCTTGTAATTTCATGTTCTCATTATTTATTGCTATTCATTTTTATTTGCATTTGATCTTTCATTGATCCTTTTATAGTTACTATTCTGTAGATTTGCTGAGTATGCCCATGGGAAAATGAAGCTCAGGGTTGTATGTAGTGACATATATGTACTTTGATAATAAAATGTACTTTGAACTTTGAACTTTCCTCTGATACTGGAGTTTTTACATGTGACTACCCCCAAAATCCAAAGAGCAAGTTGCACTGTGATCAATGATTTGCATTACAAATTGCATAACTCCAGTGTTGAGAGGGAATATCCTAAAATGCTTCCCAAATGAGGCCATAAAGTTTGTAAGTGGAAACAAAAATGGTATCATCATTCTGTTGTAGGTATACTACAGAGCTTCCAAAAGCAGCATACATAAAAGGCTGGAGGAACACTGTAGGCCAAGCAGTATCTATGGAGGAGTCGATGTTTTGGCCTAAGACCTTTCATCAGAACCTTCCAAAAGTCATTAGCAGAGGCAGGAACAGCTACTTAAAATAAGGATACAATAAAAATGTTAACATATTTCCCAAAATCCAATAATAAAGTAACATAGTGTACACTCCCAGAGCTCTTAGCCCTCTTAACCTCAAAACCATTGATGTAAGCAGGAGCATGCACACTGGCCCCTTCCTGAGGTCAATGACCAGCTCTTTCATTTTGCTGATATCAAGGAAGCTGTTGTCATGTTGTCATTAAGTTCCCTATCTATATTTTGTATTTTCTGCCCAAAATGAGAGGAAGGGTAGAGGAGACAGAATGATCACGATTGGTGGGGTCTGTGATCGTGTTGGATGTTTAACGCCAGCTGCAAGAAGTATAGGCACAATCTATAGAGGGGAGTGTCTTGCGGATGATGCTGTGCCCCGAAAACGTTGCTGCATTATTCTCAGTCCTTTTAATTTTGAACAGTTTTTTTTTACTTTTGTTTCAAATGAACTAGGCACAATGAATGATTCTAATCCTCCTATTAGCACACTTGGCTGAGAAAATGAAGATGTTGCACAGGTATAGTTATTCTTTCTGGGGCTGCAAAGTGACAAATCCTCTGGTGCTATCTATGTGGAGTTTGCATGTCCTCCCTGTGACTGTGAGGGATTTTCTATATGTTCCATGTTTCCTCCCAATGTGTGCATTGGTTAGTGAGTTAAAAATTGCTGTTCTAAATTGCCCCTTAGGGGTAAATGATAGAATTGGGAAGAGGCTGTTATGTGTACGTAACAGAATAGATGCAACTGGGGAATGAGAATGATGGAATTACACTGTAAAGCAGCATAAGTACCCTTGACAAGAATGTTTCAAGTGCTCATTTAAATACAGTGCTTGTTAAATGATGTGAGAGCCTCTGTCTCCATTACATACTTCCAGACTTCATCTCCCTCTGGTGTAACCTATGTCCTCAGGTCACAGCCACCTTAGCAAAAGAAAGGTTTCTCACCATTTTTATTTTTATTGAGATAGAGCGTGGAATAGGCTCTTCCGACACTTCGAGCCCTGCCACCCAGCAATCCCTGATTTAATCCGAGCCTAATTGTGGGACAATTTACAATGACCAATTAACCTACCAACCATTGTCTTTGGACTGTGGGGGAGATCTGGAGTACCTGGAGGAAGTCCATGCGGTCATGGGTAGGACATAGCAATTCTTTACAGAGAGTGGTGGGAATTGAACAGGTTGCTGGACTGTAAAGTGTGGTGCTACCACGCAACTCTTATCCACCCTATGTATTCCAATCCTAATTTTATGGACAGTACTGTGCCAAAGTCTTAGATACATATATGTCACCATGGTGCCTGAGACTTTTTGCACAGTATTGTAATTTTATGTATTGCACTGTACTGCTGCCACAAAAATAAACAATTTCCTGACATATGTGTGTGATGATAAACCTGATTCTGATATGGGTCTCTGTTGGGGACTGAGAGTGGGAAAGGGATATCATGGTTGGGAAAAGGGGAAGGGTGAGGGAAGGGAGTGGGAAGCACCAGAGACACATTCTGTAATGATCAATAAACCAATTGTTTGGAATCAAATAGCCTTGCCTGGTGTCTCAGAGCTGGGGGTGCCTGCACCTGATCCACCACCCCACCCCTGTCCCGGCACTCCTCTGCCATCTGTCCCACACCCCTCCTGCAGCATTTCACCTTCGTCATTCCCAACATACTTTTGCTCTCGTCAGATTTATAGACTCACTCTCTGCTCCATGTTGACAAATATGGTACTGTGCAAAACTCGTAGGCACCCTAGCTATATATATATATGTGCCTAAGACTTTTACACAGTACTTTACCTCCATCAGGTCCCCCGTCAGCTTCCTCCACTCTAAAGGAAATAATCTCCTCATGCTCTCCCCATGCTGAAATTCTCCATCCCAGGCAATGGTTCATACTGCACCTGTGTAACAAATTTGATTAGAGCACACTTGGGATTATTCTATGCAATTTTGGTCACCCCGTTACAGGAAGCTTTGGAATGGGTACAAAAGTGGTTTATCAAAACGTTGCCTAGATGAGAGGTTGACTGTAAAGAGAGATTGGACAAACTTAGATTGTTTATTCTAGTAGAAGTTTATAAAATTATGAGAGGCACAGATAAGGTAGACAGTCAGAATCTTTTTCCCATGGTAGAAACGTAAAGTATCAGATCACGTGAGGGGGAATGTTTAAAGATGTGTGGGGCAAATTTTTTACCAAGCAAGTGATAAATGCCTGGACCCTCCCACTAGTCAGGGATAGTGGTGGAGGAATATATGAAACTGGCTTCGAAGAGTCTTTTAGATAGACAAATGGAATAGCGGAATATGGATTAAATGCAGGCAGAAGAGATTTAATTTAATCTGGCATCATTTTTGTTCCATACATTGCAGGCCAAAGGCTATATTTCTGTGTTACATTGTTCTCTGTTCTGTGAAGTATCCTTTGCACCTTCTTCAGTTAAATCAAGTCCTTCCTATAGTGTGGCAACCATAAGTGTGCACAGTAACCCAGCTGTGGCCTCACAATTGTTTTATACATTTGTATGGTAACCTTCCTTCATTGTACATTCTCTGCTCCAGCTCACAAGGGTAAGTATTCTTGAGTTGATGGGCAGGTGAGAGAAAATAGGTGGCAACGAATTACTGGGATGGTGTAGAAATAATGAGATTGCGGTGAGCCAGTATAGACTCAAAGGGTAATATAGCCTTCTACTGTGCCATGAGAAAAAAAAATGATAGAATATAGAACAGTACAGCACAGAAACTGAACCCACACACCCCACAATTAAACTAGTAATTAAATGCCTAACTAAACTAATCCCTTCTGTCTACACAATGCCCATACCCCTCTATTCTCTGCACATAGGTATATTTTAAGGGTCTTTTAAATGCCTCTATCGTACCTGTCTCCACTACCACTCTTTGACAGCACATTGCAGGCACCCTCCACTCTCACTGTGTAAAAGAACATGGTACAAATCTTCATGAAATTGTTGTGTATTGGTTCTTACAATCTCCAGATTTTTCTATTTTTGAGAAAGGACTATTTAATATTGTAATTAGGTACAAAAAAGGACTGACAGTTCGGATGTGTAACATGAAAGAAAAGAATATAACAGCAGGTGGCCCAGAGATTGCTGAGGGTGTCCTCAGTCCCTTATCGACTTCAGACTCTCACTGCGGAAGCGCACATGCATAAACTGACTTCAAACCACTTTGGGTACCTTACTAATACCTCTTGAATATCTGTTTCAAATTTCAATACTCTCTTTCTTACTCTTAGTAATAGATTGTCTTGAAACCTAAATATAATTCAACTCCCATAACAGGCGGATGAGCAGAAATTGATCAACTAATTGAGTCTGAATTCTGACTCAAGCTCAAAAGTAAACCCTATAGGATGCACTAGTCCAGAAAGCTACATACCCTGAAACTGCACATTGACAAATAAACTGCACATTTGTAAGTTGAGAGTAACAAGAAGTATTTCATATTCATAAACTACCTCGAATAAAGTTGCATTGGATCAGAAGTCAGGAAAGTGCAGAGGAAGCCTAGAACAACATGCACTGACTTAAATTGTTGGTTGTTTGCTAATACAATTTGTACTTTGTCTAGGGAAGGACAGAATTAACCCTCTTCCCTACTCCCTTTTTATAAAGGCAGGGACATTTTCCGTGTCATTCCCATGTCCTGAATAGAGCACTTGTACTCAAAAAGTCTTATTGTTAAACCACCATTACGTTTAATGGCCCTTTCTTCTCTCAATAATGGTCACATGAAAAAATCAAAGTTAACCTTTGGGAAAAAAACCCTATATGGTCCTGTCTTTCATCTCATGTATATTTGGCAAAAATTCCAGCAATAATATCCATGAATAATCATTTAGCTTTGGTTAGCAGTTACCCTGGAGAGGGTGCAGAGAAGATTCGTCAGGATGTTGTCTGGGATGGAACATTTTAGCTGTGCAAGGAAACTGGAGAGGCTAGGTTTGTTTGCCTTGTACAAAGAGCACTGTCACAAGAAAGCAGCATCTATCATCAAGGACTCCTACTATCCAGGCCATGTTCTCTTCTCTCTATCATCGGGAAGGAGCTACAGGAAGCTCAGGACCCGCACCACCAGATCCGGGAACAGTTATTACCCCTTAACCTTCAGACCCTTGAACCAGAGGGGATAACTTCAATCAACTTCACCCACGCCAACACTGAACTGTTCCCACAACCTATGGATTCACTTTCAAGGACTCTTCATTTCATGTTCTCGATATTTATTGCTTATTTATACTTTTCTTTGTGTACTTCCACAGTTTGTTGTCTTTTGCATCTCGGTTGTTTGTCAGACTTGTTGGGTGCAGCTTTTCATTGATTCTATTGTGTTTCTATGCACAAAACAAACAAATCTCAGGGTTGTATATATACTTGGATAATAAATTTACTTTGAATTTTAATTGAGGAATAGAAAATGTCGAAGGACGTAAAACATGGATAATGTGAAACTTTGCTCTATAAGAGAAAAGATCTAAAACTCGAGATCACATGCTTGAAGTGAAGAGTAGATCTGAAGATTTTTCACACTGAGTGTGGTTGCAATAATCAATGCTTTGCTTGAGGAGGTACCAGGAACAGGTACTGTCACAACAGCTGGAGGAACACATCAGTCACCATAGCAAAGAAGGTTATGGATCATGTGTTGGTACTTAGGAATAATGTGATGGTTGATAGTCAGTATGACGTGATGGTGTGAGGGACTGATTTCTGTGGCACTATGACTATAGTTGCAGTTCTTTATGTATACATTCAGCTGATCATACAAAGATGACTAATATAACTAAACAACAATAACGAGAATGAGGAATATGTGCAATGAGAACAGGGAAAAGCAAGAAGCAGAGATGTTCCTGACAACAGAACAGCACAGTGAAGCAGGTTACCTATCTCATCCTCTCTCTTGCTCTCAAATCTCCAAATCTGGCCTGAAGCTTATGTTATAAGAACATCAGGAATAGAATTCAATATTGATCTTCTGGCTTTTCAAGCCTGCTCTTCCATTCGTTAAGATCATGGTTCAACCTCCTCAATGACATTTAACCCCTATATCTCTTGACTTCCTTAGCAACGTCTGCCTTGAATGAAATCGGTGACTGCATCTTACAATTGTATGAAGCTTTTGAGATGCAGTTTTTGGATATAGAAAAGGGGGATATTAATGGTAATATCAAAAATTCTTCAATGTCAACATGATACTTAATAGATAGAGTTTATTTTGTCAAAGTTTCACAACAGAAATTCAATGTAAGAAGTCATGAACAAAGGCAGTACAGTGCAACTCTGAGTCGGAAGTTGGTTTAGTGGAGCAAACAGGAGTAAGGATGACCACAAAACCTTTTCAATGTGCAATCCACTGGGGTTGAGCAGCATCAATGGGGGAAAGGAGTTTTCACTGCTTCAAGTCAAAACTCTGCATTGTTCTGATGGAGAATTTTGATCCAAAATTTTGTTAACTCCTTCCCTCCACAGATGCTGCTTGGTCCATTGAGTTTTTCCAGTAGATTGTTTTTTGCTCCAGATTCTAGTATCTATAGACTCTTATGTCACTTGAAACTTGTTGTACTGTAAGGAAGTTATTCAGAAAGACCCCTTTGTTCATAATGTATGTTATTCCTTTAACACTGCTTACTTTATGCTTTCTTCTGGGTTGGTGTAATATACAAATGGGCCACATTTCCATGAGCTTGTACTGGAGGGACTTTTCTCCAGTAAATAAATGGAACAGATCTCTAGTCGCCATGTAGTTGAGTGAGTGTGGCAGACAGCCACATACAAAGAGCAGTGAGAACTAAACCTGAGACAATCTGAGATTTTATCAATATTACTGGTGTCCTCTGTGAATCTATAAATATTGTTTGAGCTGTGCTGAACCACATAGTCGGGAGTGTAAAGAGAGTAGAGCAAATGGGCTAAGCAAGCACGTCTGTGCTGCTAATTGTCAGTGAGGAGATGTTATCACTGATCCGTGCTGACTGTGTTCTCCCAGTGAGGAAACTGACAATCCAGTTTCAGAAGGAGAAACAATGGACTAGGTTTTGAAGCTTGTTGATCAATACTGAGGGGATGATGGTATTGAACACCAGCCTGTTAAGAGGAACTGGG
This sequence comes from Mobula birostris, assembly GCF_030028105.1. NCBI lineage: Eukaryota > Metazoa > Chordata > Chondrichthyes > Myliobatiformes > Myliobatidae > Mobula > Mobula birostris. The sequence goes on from NC_092373.1 coordinate 163,779,814, forward strand.
AAGGGTTCTACTTGTGATCTCTCCTGCAGTTGAGCCGAGGATAGAACATCTCCCTGCGGGCTTGTGAGAAGCAGTAGTGCAGTGGCAAACCAGCCAGGCTAGCTGCTTCATTTGTTTCTAGGGAGCAGGGCTTCTGATGACATGTTGACAATATACCTGAGTGAATTATAGGACAGATGCACTGGTACATTAAAAACTGGTAAATTGGTTTATCACCGTCACATGAACTGAGGTATAATGAGAAACCTTGTTTTACTTTCCATCCGTGCATTATCACAGGTACATTGATGTAGTACAAGAGAAAGCAATAACAATATGCAGACTCAAGTGTTCCAGTTACAGGGAAAGTGCAGTGCAAGATGACAGTAAGATACAAAGCCACAATGAGCTAGATTGTGAGGCCAATAATCGATCTCATCATACTAGATCATTCAAATATCTTATAACAGCAGAACCAAAGCTGTCCTTGAGCCTGGTGGTATATGCTTTCAAGTTTTTGTATCTCCTGTCCACTGAGAAGGGGTGAAGGGATGTGGTGGTGGGATCTTTGATATGGTTGGTCATTTTACTGTGGCAGCATGGGGTGCAGACAGAGTCCATGGATATGATTTACGCTTTGGGCCGAGATCCTTAATCAGGACTAGAAAGGAAGGGATCTCATTGAAACAATGACTGTTTATTTCTCTCCATACATGCTGCTTGGCTTGCTGGGTTCCTCCAGCAAGAAGTACTCTGAAGAGAGGATGGTACAACCGTGGCTGACAAGGGAAGTCAAAGACTGCATAAAAGTAAAAGAAGTGGCATATAATATAGCAAAAGAAGTAGGAGGGTTTGGAAGCTTCTAAAACCAACAACAGGCAACTGAAAACAGCCTAAGGAGAAAAAAGATGACAAGTAATGACATGTAAGCTGACCAATAATATAAAAGAGGATTCCAAAAGTTTTTTTTCAGATATAAGATTAAAAGGGAGGCAAGAGTTAATATCAGACCACTAGAAAATGACACTGGAGGGGTAGTAATGGGGGACAAAGAAATAGCGAATGAGCTTAATAAGTATTTTGTGCCTCTTTTCACTGTGGAAGACACTAACAGTATGTCAAAAATTCGAGTGTGTCAGAGAGAAGTGAGTGTAGTTGCTATTACTACTGTAGGAGAAGGTGCTTGGGAAGCTGTAAGGACTGAAGGTAGATAAATCATCTGGGCCAATGGATTACACTTCAAGGTTCTGAAAGAGGTAGCTG